>NC_140455.1:20794614-21394614 GCF_963576455.1 Neolamprologus multifasciatus
TTCTCTGAAACCCTCCAATGAATATATTTTTTGCTCTTTGTCACACACATACACAGACATTAAAAAAAAAAATTTATGAGGTTGTGCTGAGGCAGTGATGTTCACGTGTGTGACTCTGAGCACTCAAGTGTGTGTGTGTGTGTGTGTGTGTGTGTGTGTGTGTGTGTGTGTGTGTGTGTGTGTGTGTGTGTGTGTGTGTGTGTGTGCGTGCGTGTGCGCGCGCGCGCGCGGGCAGGAGATGGAGGAAATCACCTTCCCCACTTTGCCTAGCCTCCTCGGTTGGATGGGTTTAGCTCCATGAGCGCACTGGAGCAGGAAATCCAGATTCGCAGCCTATCAGCGAAATAGCACATATATGACTCCCTGGCCTAAGACGGTCTAATCACGCCTGCCAACCCCGCTAACTCCACCACCATCATCACCAGGCACCAGATTGACTCCTGAGCCCAAATCGCAGCTCCTGCTTTACGCCATAAAATGATTCCTGTATTGGTTTCCCCTTAAACCTGGTGAAGCTAATGCAATGTAATGTAAAAATTAGAAGCACAGTGCTACTGTGCTGCGTGTCAGCAAGTGCAGATTTGACTGGACAAGGCCAGGGGAGGGAGGGCGAGGCCGGCCGGACTTACCAAAGGGGGGAGGTAAAAAAAAAATCAACCCAATTACCCAGGCGAGTTACTGTTCTGCAGCTTCTTGCGAGTAAAGGCTGATGAATGTGAAATGTTGTAATTTGCAAGTGCTGATAGTGACAGAAAAGTAGCGCTAGATTCAGTAGAATTAGAATTAGAGGAATGAAAGACAGGATCCGATTTTCCCTATCAGAAGTTTTTTTTTCCCCTCAGCTTCTTCCTGCTAAATACGCTCGCTCATCTTTTATTTCGGATGTAACCTTTTTGCCTTAATTACCGAATATCTGTGATCCGGAGTCCTGCGTCGCTGTTGGCATCGGGCGGGGGTTAGGGGGAGGCTTTCGCTGAACACACACACACACATATACACACCAATGCATCAGGACAAGCTTTGATAATTAACCAAGAAAAATGAACTTTAATTCTTTCTTTTCAAATGCTAGATCTGGACCATAATTACCGCCGTGTAATTAAAAGTCCCAATCAATCTTTTTTGGGGGATTGCAGAGTCTCAATGAAAGAACAGGAGAAATTAGACCTTAATCCTCAGAGCACTGTCTCCCATCGCACCCCTCACTTCTCATGTCTCCCTCTTGTATGTTGTTGAAGTGAAGGTTCGCACACAATTGCACTGTCACACACTTTTTACATTTCAACCCCCAACCCTGAAAAGACAAACCTCGTTTTAACAGGAAAAGCTTCCTCCCCCTTTTTTCACCCTCCACCACCCCCTTCCTCACCACCTCCTGCTAAAAATGTCTAATATAATATAGACCATTATGTTCTTTAAAAACTCATTACACCGTTTGAAATGGGAATCTTGGGAAGTCTGTTTAAATATTGCCTCCTCCACATTGTGTGGAGACGGAGGGGGAGACACATCGAGGGACGTGGCATGCAATTAAGAGCAGAATGGATTAGTTTCCTTTTTAAAGTTATTGAGACACAATGAAGGGAGAAGCTTTCTCTGTTTCTCCCCACCACCCCCACTTCCATCCTCTGTATTGATGGCTCCCCTGTAAGCCCCTCCGCTTGCCCTCGCCCAGTTAATGACAGTTTGCATTTCACACTACAGGAACCAAGGAAAACCCTTTGGCCTTTTCGCTGTGAAGAGTGAAGAGATAGACCATGCAAGAGAAAAGAGGTGTGACAGAGCCGTTTGACTTTGTAGGTCGTGGCTGTCGTGG
Source organism: Neolamprologus multifasciatus (assembly GCF_963576455.1). Taxonomy (NCBI): domain Eukaryota; kingdom Metazoa; phylum Chordata; class Actinopteri; order Cichliformes; family Cichlidae; genus Neolamprologus; species Neolamprologus multifasciatus. Next base: position 20,796,431 of record NC_140455.1, read on the forward strand.
TGTGGAGAGGAATTAGCCCAAGACAAACATGTCAGAAATGTTAAAAGGCATTACTGCTTTCACGTGTCGTAACAGCCCATTCTTCTCTTCTCTGGAAGTCACAGAATCCAAAAAGTTTGCAGTGAGCCAGAAATTACTTACTTACTGTATTTCTGAGGCCTGCTACGCAGTAGCTCTGGCTTCCTTAAAACTGAGCTGTCAAAAGCAAAGCCTGCGCCTGCTTTAAATGGGTAAGTTGATTCCTGGGTACATTAAGGTTTGATTGCACACAAGAGCAGCTGATTTTTTCATATTGTGAACAAATATGTTGAAATCAAGAACATGCACTCATTCGATACCTTTTTTGCTTTTAGAATTTAAAGGATGTTTCCCACTTATTACCAGTTAGCATGCTTGTAGCTTTCATGTGGGAGTCATGCTCGATGTGTTAAATGATAAATTCTGGGAATGCAGTGACATTAAAAGTCACATATGGGGCAAGAAACGGAAGAAATACCTTGCAGACATGTGAAACTGGCCGTTGTAATGGACTGTGTGAAAGTTAACCACAAAACTGTTTGTGTCCCTTGTAGGAGGTATGTTTTTTCCACTTTGCTTGACTTTTCACACGGTTTATTCTACTCACTCTTTGCTTTAGGAAAAAATGTCACTAAATGGTACCCCTGCTTATTTAAGAAAGGAAGGCTCTTACCCAAGTATCAGCGTGGGGTAAGTTGAGAATAACACTGATATCATATATTAGTTACAGCTGTCATGACACTTATTAATACTAAGGCCCTGTCCACATATAAAGCTTCTCACTCACTGCTTTATTAACACCAGCTGGTCTCTAGTGGACATTTCTAGATCTGGTTGCTTAGGTAACCCTCTAATATATTTCACATCCCCTTTTTTGATGTCAATCAACTGTATCCTTCGATCCTACTGGTAGTTCCTTTGGTTGAAGGTAGTTTACCTCGGCTCACTTGGAATCACTGACAGTTATTTTGTTAGCATTCAGTGATCTGTGCTGGTCTCTCGAGCCCTTATATGCCATCTACTTCCATCGGTTACTGGAACCTAAGGAAGGCAGGCTGTGCTTGATTCCCAGTGAAGATGATTAATTTCCCATGGTACCATTTCATTTGAGCTAGCGAGAGTCATAACTGTTGCATAAGCTACTGTCGTGTTTGTTTCAGGTCATGCAGATTAATGCGTGACACCAAACGCTTTAAGAACGGGAGCTACTCTTCAGTTTCCTTCACTAACAGATTTCTACAGAATGGCAGCTTAAGTTCCAACTTTTTAACTTCTTTTCAGTGTCTGACTGTGACAATGTCATACTAACAAATACTCAGTGGCTTCACTTGTGTCAGCTAATCAAGACACCACGGCTGAAACGTGTCCGTTACACGGTTTGCAAGACTACTTGTGATTCTGTTTGGACCCATTTGCTCATGCTTCGCTTTCTCACCGTGGGGAATCATAACTGACTGTCCCCTTTTAAATGTTTATACTCAATTGTGGAGACACTTACTGTTAAATTCCCCCATTATTGGGCACTCTATACATATATGTGAAGGTTATAGAGCTTGACTTCGCCTGGTAACTGTTTTATTCACAGCTCACCTTTCGCGTCTTCTGACTTGGAGGCATAAAGTTCTAAAGAAAAAAAATTTGCAAAACCCAAGGAACTAAATGGCATTGAGGTGGCCTACATTGCTCTTAAACCAGTAATATCATTCTGCATAGGACCTAAAATGCAGGGCTTATGATTAAACACCAAGCATATATTAAATTAAACCATCCCCCCTTTAAAAGAAGAGGTTAAAAAACTGCATTAATCGTTTCAGGTATGAGAAACGGTATGATAATCAGCCTCGTTTGGAGTCTATCCTGCTGCGCATACGTGGTCCACTAATCCAAACGCAGCTCCTCTCCTGCACCTGAAAGCCCTCCTGATCCCGGCTGAATTCTAATGATTGAAATGAAAGGCATCAGCATGCCAAATCACATAATGGAAAATCCAGAACAAACGCTTCGACCCCCCTGGCCTTTACTTTCACCGCACCACATCTTATTTGACTCCTTATCCTATCAGCAGAGGTGTAGACGAATGGGAACAAAAGTCAGATGTGCTTTATGCTTTGCATAATGTCTTGTTGTCCTTAATAGAGTACAAGGACTTGGAGTGACAGTGCAGTTTGCCGATATTCTTCATTGAAAAAAATATTGGTTAATAAGTTTGTTCCAAACGCGTATGCTTAAGGTCAGAATGACTGATGATTTGGATGTTTATCAAAGTAGCAGATAAATATTTAATCTCCTAGATCATAAATCACTCAATCATAAACTTCTGAGGCTCTGAATCTAAATCATAAAGTGATTCAAATTTGGCCGATCTCCTCTTCAAGATATTCTCTTTGGGCAGAACGGACTTTTCTCTAGCCTAGCTGCACTTGTGCATCGAGGTGATCTCCCTTGGTGTGACAGTGAGCCTCAAACTTGAACAAGTTTGCAGATTGTCAAAAAACTTGTGCACGTTCCAACGTTTGAGTAGTTTGCATGAAAGTTGTACACAAAAGCTGATGTTTACTCTCAGTTTGACATTGAGTCTCAGACATGCTCGTACAAGAGGTCAGAGTGGGAGGTCAAGAGAACAAGCTAAAAGCTTGTCAAATGAAAACCTTGCAATTATATGGTCACGGCTCACATGCAGTGCTAGAAATATGTGAAAATTGCCCAATGGAACAATAAAGAAGCCCAGCAATGTGTTTGTTTTCTGTAGTTTTGTGGCCTGCTGATAGCCCATACCTATCATGACAGATTTCTGCCTCTTTAACACTTACTGTATAAGAACTGACCGCTTATGTAAATAATGTCATTATTAAAGAAATAGTTTGAGACATTAATATGATTTTGTGTAGGATTTTTTTTTTTTTTATATTGCATTTAACTTATTCATAATATCTAAATCTTGATGGTATTTTGGACTTTACTATCTTGGTGTACAGTACAGTTCTGTAAAACAATTTCCAGCACTTCTCACTGCAACGTGAACATGGCAGAATCTCAGAAAACGTTTTTTTGTGGACCCCTTCTCTCTGTCATACACACTCACACACTCGCACCATGGTGCTCCATCACTCCTGCCACCCCTTCATCACGGCAGAGTAGCCTAATCACTCACTCTGTATCCTAACCAAAACAAAATGGTGCCAACCAGTAGCTTTTAGCTGTGTTTACACTCCTAACTCCCCACCTTCCCACAGCCTCCCCTTTCCCCCTCCTCCCCTGGTGGCTCGTGGCGGCATGGGTGATTAATTTGGGCCGTGCAGACAGGTAAACACAGGCCTATTTACATGGCTTACCAGCCACCATATTTATACTCAACAGGACTAAGCTTCAGATAGAATATCCTCAAAGCTCCATCTGTTTATTTTCTCTAACTGCTCCTTCAGCTCCGTCCTGACACCCGTCCTCTACCTTCCTCTGCCTCCCCCTCATTCTAAGCCCAACTTTTGCTTCTCCCTCCACCTCCTCCTCGTCTGACCTCCCTTATGCTTGGGTCAGATACAGGGCAGTTTTTGCCATCTTCCTAGTATAAACAACTAGTCATTTTATGTATTTCCAGTAAAATAACGCACCTGTGATTGTGAGGAAGCCTTACATACCAATATGCAGAGCTTGGGGGAGGGGTTAAATTATAATTAGGTCCAAAATTTGACAACCTGCTGGTCCATGTTTACTTTGAATAAACAAAGAGCTCCCATAACAAATGAGAGTGAAGCAAAAAGTTACAGATATAAAACAGTATTTAAAGTAATTATAGATATATTATATATTATTATAGATGTTCTATATTACAGATATAGAACAGTATGTAAAGTCTGTATCCAACTGCTGAAAAAAAGCACATGTTAGAGCCATTTCCAGTATTCAGATAGTTAAAATATGAGCACATTAAAAAACAGTTCTGTGCAAATTGTGCACAAGTACCAAGAATTAAAAAAAAAATACTCTGAACATGTAAGATCTACATATCAGAGTAATGAAAATCTCTGCATGAATGATATGATTAGAAAAAGATGCTGATGTTCTAAAATGCTTCTTACAGGTTATTTGACTCTAGGTGTTCCCAGGTTTAACTGACCTTTTAAAGGTGAAGTGATATGGCTCCTTGACACCTTTTACTGAGGGTTTTTTTCCCCCCTATAAATATGCAGGGTTTCTCTTGTGAATGATTAATGCGAAACTGAATTTTTTTCAGAATTACCTTTAACCTTGCTGGCCTTAATACAGCGTCACAGTAAGAGCAGCACATTAGTGGTGTCCATGTATTGCAGGGACTCACTTCACAAATCTAAAAATAGGGCAATCAGTACTAGTCTAACAAGGACACTAAGCCTGTTAAGATAATAAACACATGGAACACGTCCTAGTCAAACAATAGTTTGCATTCTCCCAGAGTGTATTCACACAGAAATGTACATGCCACTTGCATACGGTAGGGATCCTCCCCCTGCACACGAAATGTAGCTTAAAAATGTATGTGGCAGTACAATGGACGTGCTCCAAGTCATGCCTCACATACCTTCAGCATGCCAACATGCCTTACCTGAGGTCAGCATGCAGAAACCGGGCCAAAGGTAAAGGCACACAAATCATGCAGTTCCTTTGCGGAGCTACGCAAGTCTTCACTCAGCGATGTGTGGAAGATGTTGGCAGATGCTCAGGTTCAGAGGTGTCATTCTGCTCTGCAAAGACAAGTGCTGTCAGCATTTAAAATGGCCTTTTACTTGATATATAATGATGACATGTTCTCTTTAAACTCAATAGATTTTAACACTAGCGATAGCTTTCCTTGATGATTACTCTTTATATTTGTCACTTTCCTCACATTAACCTAAATCTGCTTTCTTCTCTTAAACCCATCTACTTTAACACTCACAACACTGTAAATGTGCGTCATTAGCCTGTTTTAATCAACAGGTAAAGCATGCTGAAGTAATCTCGAGTGGAAATATCTTTTTTCTTCTCCTTCTGTGTCTCAAGTGGATTGTTACTGATGAAGTGGGAGGAGGGAGGCTAGGGGAAAATCCACAGACGCAAGCCCTGCTAAGTGGTATTAACCATACATGCAAAATAAATGCAAGCGGCATTAAATATACATGCAGAATCATACTTGGTGTATGAAAATCGTGCATGTGCGATCACTAATTTAATTACTGATCCAGAGATTCTTAGTCCGCAATCCGTTCTTTAAAGATTTACTTTATGCCCAATACTGCAAACATATCATACAAATGTTTTCTCTTGCTGTGAATCCCATCATGCCTTTGGGCAGGGATAATTACTTATCAACACTAGAGTTCCTTAAAGGGGTGTCCAAGAGCACACAGGCTGTCTGTTTGTCTGGGGATTTTTATTCCACCACCTCGTGGAGATGATTTGTCTATTATCTCCGGTGGATTTGCTCCTCTCTTCATCTGCAGCGCATTACTGCAGTCATAAAGCTGCAAGGTCAGGGGAAAGGCAGGCAGGGAGGGGGAGAGTCTTCTTCCCAGACTTGCCTGCAGTGGAGCTTTACCCAGAAAAGATGTATGATACAGTAAGCCATCAAACACTCGCCAAGCAGTGATAAATCAGCGAGTGTGGTCAGAGGTAAATATCCATCAATACCTTATCATCATCACTGCAATCGAGATGATCATTTTTCTGCATCTCAGCTTTACGGATGGGGTCATGGAGGGTGAGTGAAAGGTCTTGAAGGAATAGTGATTTTGTCTGAGTCCTGATTGTCGACACTATAGAAAAGGTGGACGTAGGTGGATGTATCCATTTGACTGTTAAATAATGATTTAAAGCCTTGATGAAGTGTTAGCTTGGTTAGCAAGGTTTGTCCTCAGACTATATAGGTACAAAGCACAGTTGTCTACTTTGTACCAATACAAAGCAGGTATATTTGTACATTACTTATTTAGTGTTAAGTATGGTACAAATACTAGAACACCAAAGCTGGAGAGCAAACTTTAATAGGTAGGTAATTGCACTATAAAATGCTCAAAAATACAGAAAGTTGAGTATTTGAAAGTTCCAGTTCAGTAGCTCAATTCAGCTGAGGTGAAGCCAAGAAGACGTCTATTAGCCAATCAACTAGGCCGCCCTTATACAGATGCCATGATGGGCAAATTTTCCATAGTCAGAAGTCATCTGTGAAGCAATCATACTTTGTAGAAATGTTTGATGTTAAAACCAGAAGGCATCAAAGTACCAAAATATCAAGATTTACTCATCTTGTCTGCAAAAAGACACAGTTACACAGTGGCACAAATATGAGGTGATGATTTCAATCTTATACTTAAGAGAATTTACCAAACGCTCTAGAAAATATCTCCTAGAACACATCTCAGACTAATCTATACCTAAATAAGGATTTTAGTGTAATCATCACCATCAGTAACACAATCCACCATCATCCAGCTCCCAGTAGCCGATGTTAGAATGAGCTGAAGGTAGTAAAGGGTCATCTATTCTATTCTACATGCAGATGCGGTTCAGCTAATACCATACTTCACAGACCAGCCTTAATCAGCCCCTGCACTGACAATGTAATTATGGAAGTGTCCAGGCACTGCAGACAGCCAGGGAATTCTAATTATTTACAAGGCTGAGAAGAGGAGCGCACAGTTCATCTACAACTCTAAAACCTACTCTCAGAGAAGAGGGCAGGACTGCAAACATTTTTGAAAAGCAGAAATGGAGATGAGCGATAGTAGGGAATTCATAACTAAGAACATACTGAAGAAAATGCAGGAAGTTTTATGGTTCTTTGCAAATGCATAGTTTCCTGATCATTGAGAGTCGGATGGACAACATATTAGGAACACTTAGGAACTTGAAGTAGAACCTTTCATGTTTTTACAGTAAAACTAAAATGAATGAACTTTGTAGAAGTTGGAATATATGGCAGAGCTTTTTTATTTAATTTAATTTAATTGCACATTGTAGTTCCAAAGTTTATTTAAACTTTATACACCCTTTAAAGCAAACGCCTTCTCATATTTGTGACGTCAATTTTTCGCTCACTCTCCACAGTTCATGGCCATAGATGAGGGTAAGAATGTAGCTCTACCTGTAAATCGACAGCTTTGTTTTCATGGTAATGTCTCTTTCCCTCATCACGCTTGTACAGCTGCATTACTGCACGATTCAATCTGTCAGCGTCCCACTCCATTCTTTCTTCGATCGTGAACAAGGCAAGAAGGTACTTGAACTAAGGAGAAATATTGCTTCAGACTTTGAGGTCGTGCTTGATACCCAGGATCTGAGGGTGTTTTGCACCTGAGACCACCAAACTCGACACTATCCAACCTACAAATTCTTTAAATATTTGTATATATGAGTCAATCTGTGAGAGGTGCAAAAGTCTGACTTATTATCTGCAATGTTATCCAACCTGTCAGTACAGTTGTACAGAGACCAAATAGCTCATTATAATGTTCCACTATCCTGTATTCCAGTGCACCCTCCATGGCACAACCTGAGGGATACTGTTTAATGCCTTTTTGAACTCCATAAAACACATGTAGACCAGTAGGGTAAACTCCTGAACACCCACACATTTCCTTGAAGACTTTGATCAAGATGAAAACTCTTGTTTTTGCCTAAATCTGAGGTTCGAGTAACTTTCCTCACCAATGCCCTGGCCAAGACCTTCCCAGGTAGGCTGAGGAGTGTGATCCCCTCAAAATGGAGCGCACCACCCCAGTTTGTCAGCCCAATGGTACTGTCCCACAGTGTTACAGAGGACAGCCCGACAACATCCAGAGTCTTAAGGGAGAACTCTAATGGTGTCAGGACTCTCCCTATGTAGTTTCTATGTTGATGTGTATTGCACCTCTAGTGTTGATCTTGGAAGTCAGAGTTGATGAAACATTCTCCAGGATCATCTCAGTTTCCTTTGACATGTGTAGCTTTGTGTATGTCATCATGTAGCTTTTACTAGGACAGCTTTGTACTGCAGGAGCCATCAGAACAAAGACTATTAAATAACCTGTTTAATTTTTTAAGATATCTGCTTTCTCAAATCTGTTTGGTAACGTATATAAAATCTCAGGGTAACAGTGCATGTGTAAAACCACTTCAGTAACAGCTTCAGACACCATTCTTCCAAATTCCAAGCGTGTTTGCTCCCTTTAGTTATTTTCAGATACGTAATTTATTTTTTAGTTAGAAGTTCTACAATAATGTCCATGTCACTATACTGAACCTCTTTAAGCTTACTGATGAATTTAGAAAACCCCCCTGAAAGGATTAGGTTTGCTTAAAATTGTTCAGTGTAGGCATGTTAGAAAAAACAGACCAATAACATTTACCTTTTTTGTATGATTTAATCAAAAAAAAATTTGTTGAGCTGTAAGTCTGACAGCTAACCAGTAGCCTTACAATGTTCCTCTGCAGCGAGCATCTAACTCAAACACCCTGGGCTTGTAGTCTTTATCCTCTCCACTTCACACGGCAGCTGGAAGAGAGGCAGAGTAGCATCTTTCTTATCAGTGTGTGTATGCCCGAGTACAGTAAAAACCTAATCTAATCACCACACACTCGCCGCTTCCTCCAGGTGTATTACTGTACCAGGAGTGTAATGCAGAGAGGGAGAGAGGGAGAGGAGGAGAGATAAGTAATATTGATCTGATGTGGCGATTGTCACTCTGTTGCCTGCCTTGAATAGCTAATCTCTTTTCTCACGGGTCAGAGGGAAGAAAAGGCGACGGTGGCAGCAGGTTTAACCACAGCCAATCGACAAATTGTTCTCAGCGAGGGGTGATCAAATACCCAAGCACCGATGTAAAATTGTGTCTCCGAGCTACTGATGGGGAAAGTTTGGGGAAACTTTAGCAACTGGTTGGATTATAGCACCAGAATAAGACACTAAAGTACAATCTGCATCTCAGGTATACATTATTATCACATTGTTGTGTATAAGCCGTCAAGAATAAAATTTCCAAACCTGATCTGTTGGGACCTGGATTAACAACAACCACCGCTGGTGCTGTTGGAATACAAAGGAAGATTAGGACATGCAAAGGATTGGTATGATAGAGAAGGATGAGGGTGAAGGAGAAGGGTGACAGGCTGAGATGGAGGCGCTGATCTGCTGAGGTGAAAAAAGCTGTATGTTGTGTTTAGTATTTCGATATATTCTGTACATGATTTTGCAGGGCATCTTATATTCACTGTGTTAAACCCCTCACAGAGATTTTTTTTAAATGACTAATGGCTTTTCAACATATTTTTACGGGATTGATGAAGGTTTATAACAGAGGTGCTGGAAATGTTTTCTTTGAGACACCGGCTGTGGCTCAGCTAGTTTGACAGCATTACTAGTAGATAATGGCAGATGGTTCGGGAAGATAAATTATTTCTGCCCCACCCAACCCCCCCCCCCCCCCAAAAAAAAAAAAAAAAAAAGGGGAGAAGGAGCACTCACTCTGTCATCACACGATGTGAAACTCACTGCACTGAAAAGCGTGCATGTTCTCCAGCATCTGTGGGATGGTGCAAAGCAGCTACACTCTAAGTGATGATAAGATAAGATAATCAGAAAAAAAAACAAAAAAACAACGTATACGCTTTATTCTGTGCTTTTTGTACCTTATTTGTAAAGAAAACAAAGTAGCAGTTTTTTGTATTTATTCTCTAATCTGAGCATTTTTGGTTCATGTTTTTTGTGTAAATTATGCCTAAAATAACAAACTTGTCCCAGAAACAAAATAAAATAAAATACTTTTGAATCTCTTCAAGAATGAAGAGTTGTTTAGTTTTTCATAAGATCAAGTATTACTTTGCCATGATAAACATCTTTTAAGCCTACAGATTTATCTTATAACGCTTTTGGGGGTGTCCCAACCAGAAGCTTGTGGTCCCTGTTCAGTTTCTTTATCACTCACATCAAAGTGAGAGCAGGCCGGTGCAATCCCATGCAGCACCGGTGGTCAGAGGGCAGTTGTGAGTTATGAGTGGGAAAAACGTATTGCTCCTCAACTTTACGTTACCCAAACGAAAGACGATCTCTTGCACATCCTTCCTTCAGTTCCCTGTTGAAGTACGGTGCAAACTTTGCATTTGCACATCTTTGTTGCTTCTTTCATGTGTCAGCCTGAGCTCTTCTTGTATCTACTCTCCTTCAACCCCCTCCCTCCCGTAGGCACACATATCACCCCTTCTTCTCCCGTGTCTCCACCTGGAATGAGAAAGGACGGACTGATGCGACAAACACGCCACAGTAGTTTCCATTTACCGAGACCAAACATCAGCAGGCATATCTCTGACACCAAAGGGTCTGCCTGGGTGCCCTCTCCCTCGCACCCTCTCTCTCGCTCTCTCATTCTTATCCCCTCCTTTCTGCCTCATCTCCTCCCCCCCCCCCCCCCCCCCCTTCACTCCCTTACCCCCACCATCTCCTTTTAATATAGAAGCTGGAGATGAAAAATGGTGTGCTTTTGTTTATTTGCCACCGATGCAAATGCGACCACAGCAGGATTAGTGAGTTCTCCATCTCTTTGCTGATAGCGGTGGGAAGAAAGAGGGGATTTTTATGCAAAAAAGATCTCTCCCACCCTTGCTATGACAATTGCAATGCATCACTTCATAGACAGTTTTTAATCTGTTTCAAACCAACCACACTTTGAACTGCTGGGAATGTGAGATATACAACTGTGGGTATATGCCTGTGTGTGCGTGCCTGTTTGTGCGTGCTTGTGTGTATGTGCTGTATGTGTTTTCCTGTGATTAATCTTTGGAGTTGGTTTAAGCACACTGCTGACACAGCACAGATCTCGCTCTCCCTCTCTCTCTCTCTCTGGTTAACTTTGTCTCTCTGTCTGAATGCCCTTGGATTTAGCTTTGAATAACAAAAAGTTTGTCTCCCAATTCACTGTTTGTCCATTGTGTCCAACTTTTCTTAGATTGTACAGTGAACTTAACTGGAAGACTGTAAACTAAGCTTCAATCGGAAGTCTTTGTAGCTTAAGCAGTTCCAGGTTGTTGCGCACGTAGTCACATCGCTCTGCAGAAACTGGAGTGTGAAAAACGTTTGAAGAACTGTCCTTTTTTAATTTTGGTTGTTTTGCATTGCATAACAATTTCTGACTGAATCAAAAAGTTTAACGCATTGTAATTATTTGTTGTCAGTTGACCTTGCAACCATACCTATAGTTTGGATTTTTTTTTCCTTGTATTGGATTTTGAACATATTACTTCAGTTAAAAAAACAGGGTGGATTTGTTGATTTATTTAAAGCTCAATCTTTATTAACATCTAATACGAGCAATTTTGGCTGCAGGATAGCAGCCAAACAAATACTAAAAGAAAATACTGGTAGCAACACGTAGCAAAATTTAGATAAAAGAATAAAATGAAAACATTAAAAATTATTCGGATAGGACAGACAGCAATTTTTCTTACCTGCAACATATGACTTTGATTTTGGCTTAAAGAAGTTAGGTACACAAACTGCATTGGGCTAGTTAAACTGTAAATATCCACCAGGCTTTGTAGGGCTAGATGTAGTAGCAGTTGAGCACATGCCTGTGTCTTGTCCTCTGTCTGTGAATGCAAGTTGTAAATGAGTAAGGCAGAAAGCATACAGATGATAACATGGGTAATGACCCTACTGAAATGCTAAAGAAACAGAAAAGCCCAGGAAGCATATAACTGCCTATGAGCGAGTGCTTTGGCGACAGTGGGAAGAAAAAACTCCCTTTTAACAGGAAGAAACCTGCAGCAGAAGCAGACTCAGGGAGGGGCGGCCATCTTTTGCGACCCGTCTGGGTGATGTGTAGATGCTAACCTGGAAGTCTACCCAAAGACCAAGAGTATGATTGCTAGCACTGCTAAAGTTAGCTAAACTCTTACAAACATGGCACAGTGTGCCACATTTCAGCACTATTAACATTTGATTTTGATTTACTGAGAAATGTGGTTAGTAATTCCTAAAATAACAGCAAACATTTGTTTGGCTAATGTTTAGATTGTACTTAGTTTTAAAAGTTTTATGAAGGTTTTCTGTTTGTTGGACTGGTTTACTAGTCTAACCAAGCTTCAGCTGTCTCTCACACCGTTGAAGTTTGGCTTTAAAGCAGCTAGATCAAACAAATCATATAGGTTTTTATCATCTTTTCACTGTTTTCTGCCATTTATTCTTTTCACAATCTTAGACATGTTAAGGGTACAGGCACATTTCCCCTCTCATTTGCAAGCTGTTGTTGGTTTACAGAGGTGGCCTAAACATATAAGATTATAAGCTTTGTACCAGTAGATCGAATTTCATATATCCCTTCCATTGCATTGAAGTGTATAGCAGGATGACAGAGATGGGTGCTTTTTTCTGTCCATTTGCCCATAAATAAATCCTGTCTGCTTACTTTCATTTGCCTGTTCCTTTGATTCCACGTATTCAGATGCTAAGTGTCAGATCAAACCTTCAAACATCCGTCACCTAACCCACAGAAGAAGAAGGAAGTGCCAAAAAATCCAAAACTGTCATCGGGAACACGCTTCACTGTCGTCGTTCCTACAGACAGATACAGCAAACGCAGAGTTTCTGTTTAGGATTTCTGACGGACTCCACAATTATCAAGGGCTACGGGCATGTGACTACGTATCATGAAAAAGAGGGTAAAAGGAGGAAAACACGGCCTGTTTATCTTTGTTGCCGTTGTTGGCGTCCTAAGGAGAGTGCCTGGCTCTAGGTAGATACCAACGGGACGACACAAAGACGAGATAAAGCGTTAAGACATTTTTTACTCATCAAATTTAATAAGCCTCATCTCAGACACACAGGTATTCAGCACGGCGCTTTCAGGAAAAAGGTAAACACATCCATTTTGTAAGCTTTTGCAGAGATCCGAGAAAAAAAGAAAGCAAAAAAACAAACCTCAAACCAGCGGTTGACATGCATTCTGAGCGTGTCAGGGTGACAATAAGATACACTATGAATAATAGAATAAACAGATACATATTATCCCATATTCCCCTCTCTCGCGTGCGCTCTGTAGTTGACACCTTGGCGGAATGATAAACCCCCATCTGAAATACTTTACTTTCGGAGCTCCACCCTTCTTTCCTTCCCCTCGTTCTCTGCGGCGGCGGGGCTTACCTGTGCCCTGCTCGACTGACACCTAGCATTCGAAACAGTGAGCCAGGATTTAATCAGTTGTCATTATGGCGCAGGAGAAAGAAGCTGCGGCACAATGCTGACACAAAGACAGTCTAAGGGGATCTTTGTGCTGTAAATGTGCTTCTCACAGAGGCTGCGTGACAGCTGACGTTGAGTCGCTGAAACACTGATCCACTGTTTCCTTGTAGAGACATCGGGGTGAATACAGAGGTGCCATGGCGTGCGCTGAAAGCTGGCTCAAAGACCTGAATGCTGCACAACACCTGCATGGCTGCTGCGGCGGATTAGGGTGTCAACACACACAATGGCTGAGGGAACTCAATGCCTTTTGACTCACCCTCGCCGCCATCCCCTCCACCCCATTGCGCTCTCTGACGTCCTCCATTGTCAGCCGCTCTATTTTATTTATCGCCACCGCAGCTCAATGGGGAATTAAGGTGGAAGAAAATTGCGACAGGTTATTGAAAAATATTTATACACATTGAAAAAATAAACATTTTTCAGTTAAAGTTCATTCCTTGATAGGGATTATCCCGAGAAGGTGACGGAGGTCGTTGTTGTTTCCCTGTTTCCTGTACTTTGAGGACTTTGGTGACACCTTCCTCCGGCGCAGCCCTTAGCTTAGCTCAGGGAGTGAAATGGCGGAAAAAAATTCCTTTTCCAGCGCAACAGATGGAGTTGAGCACAGGCATGGAGGAGGAGGAGAGCGGGGAAGGATAAGGCGAGGCTGGTGAGTCTTCGGCAGGAGAACTTGGCAGGATGGCAAAGAGTGTCGGAGCCTGGCAGTACCACAAAGAGCCGTGGCTCTCAATCCAGCTCGGCTCCACACCTCTCTGGCAGACATGCCATCAAAGGCTTTGTTTACACGGGTCTGTGCACTACTGGGAACCTCGGAGAAAACAGAGAATGAGGCGCTGTAGATGTGACGTGTACGATGAACAACTGCCCTATTATGTTGCTTTTGCTGGCGGCGTTTATTCGACATTAAAGTGGCAAAAGTTGCAACACTTCTCTTGTTTTTTTTCTCATCGATTCCATCTTTGGTGCTAAGCAGTCAATGTTGTAGTGGTTTGACAATCCACTCATTACAAAACAGTTAAATGAAAAGCATCCTGTATACTGTATGTAAAATATGCGGGGTGCTGAAAGATGTTTCTGAAAGGCAACACCAACCACCATGCATTTAAGACATGTTAGAAGGAATGTTACCTGACATTGTCCAACATGACAAAACTTTATATTTCAAGTAAATTGGTGACAAAATTAGTCAGTTAAGTGTTTCTAATTAACTAACAGAGCAAGAAAGAGGTAGAGCAGTAAATCCACTAATAACAAGGTTGGCGGTTCGATCCCTAGCTGATCCCGATGCATACACTGGACTGTGAATGTTAGATAGAAAGTAGAACAGAATAAAGGGTATGTGTGAATGAGATGAGTTAGAAAAGGACCAGTCCATTTACCCTATTAAAACATTTGGTAAAGGTGAGCAAAATACGTTTTGACCTCACCAGACAAAAAAAATACACAAGTTTGTATTTTATTGTAATTCTACAGGTACAAGTGGGAACTAGACTTCTGCACCTCTTGTGCACTCTGCTGTTTAGAAAATCCAGCCTGTGGCAGAGACTTTGGCCAATCACTGAATCACAATGAGTCCACATGGAAAGCACACTTTTTTGGCACAGTAGCCTAAGCAAAAGGCTTTCACCTGGGTGACCTTTACCTGGGAGAGTGGGGTTTGAATTCAGACTCACTTTCCGCAAGCATGAAGCGTGCTCGCAGTGGTGTGGTGGGAGGGGCTCCGAACATCGAGGGGAGAGCTGCAGAAGAAGAGCTGTTTATTTTCAAATTAGGCCTTCTTTTTACCCCAACTGCAGTTTTAAGTTTAAATCAGCTTAAATTACTGCTGAATTCAGACCAAAAAAAGTATGTAAACAGGCCTTCCTTCCATCTATGCTGCTGAGTGTCATTGAAGATCAGTGAAGACACAAACTTATAAAAACTAATAGGGCTGAAAATGACACACTCCTTTTTTCATACATGCATAGGCAAATACTACACTAGAAATAATCTTGAATAAAACACTAGTAAAAACTGACTGAGCAGCAGGCTAATATTCGCACGCGCTGGATAAATAAATCGCACCAATTTAACTCAACTCGCCCTCCATGTTTCATCCCGCTCAGAGTAAATCTCTTTAACACTGCTGTACCCTTCCTTTCTCTGCTGCCCTTCAGTGACAGTGCTAGCAGAGGAACAGTAATGCAGTAATGGCATCAGAGGAAGGGGCCCTAAGCACTGGGCTTTGACGGCCTGCCTGCTGATGATGGATGTCTTCAGAACCTAAACTTCTCCGTCCTCTGCAGCCCAGAGCGCTGCCGTTGCGTGTTGGGATCCCCTCTGTAATACCACAATGGATATTTGAGAATGGGTGTGTGTGAGTGTGTGCGTTTGCCCGTGTCTTGGAACACGCACATAGATGGCTTTAAAATGTGTTTGCGTGTGCTCCGTGGCGTTGTCTATGCACAAGTGCTCAGACTTTAGTGTGTGTGTCCTGCTTCAATGAACTTGGGAGAGTTGAAGGCTCTTAGGCTGGAATGTGAGGGATGTTATATAAACACATTACCGACAGTACCACCGTACAGCCATACACACTGCTGGCGCCGCTCCACACTGCATTAGCTGACATTTTATACAAAAATGGTGAAAATGGAGCGTCTGAGGGAGTGATGGAAGGTTTTCTGATTCTCACCAGACTCTGTTTGGGTTGACGTTGTTCTCTTTTTAGCCTTCTTTGACTTTTGATTGCTGATTATGCCTCCCAAGGGGACTGTCACAAAGTGCTGTGGTCATTCCGGCTGCATTCTGTCCTAACGATTTAAATGGAAAGTTTAAAGGATTTAGGGATTTACATTAAATGCAGGAATGGGAAAAGAGCTTTGCCGTCCTAAACAACATTTGTTGAGCTCCTAAACGTAGGTAGCAATCAAGACCACAAAGTGACCTGAGAAAAACACGTGTCTGATTTTTATTCATCATCAGACCGCAAGAAAATGTCTGAGTCTCTTTCCCTCACACATTGCACTGCAGTGATGCACACCGGTCAGCATGGTGCAGATCTTACACTTGTCAACTTGCAAAACCATGTGTGAACCACCTGAAACTGATGTAACCAACACCTTCTGCAGGTTGCCACAACCTTAACTGTGATATATCTAATCCTATAACTTAAACTTTATCCGGTGTTTTGATTGACACTGGGTTATATTTCTAAACTCTTCTGAAATACTTTGGTTTTCATTAAGAATCACTGATTGGTGTGGTTAAGCTGTATTGATCGGTATTGTCATTGCAGCGTCCTGAAGTTTCAAACACACTGACTCTGAGGCGTAAGCACAGCAGTTTCTCAAACTTCTCAGGAAGCTGTCTGGTTTTGGTTTGTGGCCCTCATGTTGTCCAAGTTCTATAGACAAATCATGTTTAAGCACGGTTTGGTTGCATACAAGTAAGCAGCAGATGGTTACAGCAAAGAGAGATTTCATTTGCAGATAGCAGATCATGAAAGCATCGTCTATAGTCTGACGACAAAGTAGCTTTCCGTTTGCTTTCTAAACAACGACTGGAGGACAGCACAAGAAGTCACGGCCACGGTGTCCTCCAGTTACATTGAAATATTGGCTGTAATCCCCAGAGGCCGAGGGAGCAGACTAACCGATGGGGTCCCAGGTTGAGCTGTAATCAATGTAATTAGGCTCAGGTGTGAAAACACAACAGCTGAGGAATTAGGGGAGTCTGTGAGGAGATTATTGAGACACTACTGGATAGTACCTTAGCTTCATATGTATTCTGCTCACAAACTTTATTTAAAAAAAGTAGTTCTCGTCATTTTTAAGTGTCCAACCATGGTAGCTGTGGACTGCATTGACCTGACGTACATTTCTAGGGAGGTGCATGTCAGGTTACAGCACAGGGTTTCAGAGGGGTTTGCCATTGCGATGTGGCTATGGCATAGATTTCCTGCTGAAGCATGAATACCCAGTAATCTGACTTCTTTAGCCTGCCGTATCTGTGTTTTACATCCTTGTTATGCCCAGTTACAGTCATGTGAGAATATGCAGGAAATTAGTGGATTCACATGAACGAGGAGCCACCATCTGACCAGCTGTGTATTTTTTTTTTAACGAGTAAACACATCTTTATTTAATCTGCTATTTCATGTGGACGTTTCTTAGATTTTTCTGAAAGCATTAGAGGTAGGGCCTGTTCAAGTTAAATAATCTCAAATTATTTTAAAAATGTAAAACAAAAAATCCAAATTCCAAAATTGAAAAATAAATACATACCCAAATATCCGGTGGATCACCAAATGTGATCTGGAGGCACGATAAAAGCGGTAAAGAGACACGAGAGAATAAAAACATATCTATGCGCCAAAAAGAGTGTAAACAAATGCAGAAAAATGTGCACACTCGCAATCAAACATACGCACGTGTTCTCCCATCCACACCAAAACGAACACACCGACTTTGAAAAAGCAATTAATTCCAGATAGCATGGACATGAAAGGCTGTGGGATGCTGTGAACATTAAAAGGCACAGAAGCCTGAGCGTTGCTTTCCTGCCTGTCTTTAAGGCTTCCTCAATCCGGGCCCTTCTAAATAGGATTCAATAATGTCCAGGTTGCTTGTTTGTAACTTCAAAGATTTCCCACCAAACGGCTTAAGTCCAACAGAGAGGGGAAGAGAAGGAAAACACTGACAACTCATTAAATGTCAGCGTTCACTTTATTACGTTGTACTCTGCCTTTCTGCTCCAACAAAGTGGTTTCACTTCATGATGGGAGACCAAGTTGGAAACCTCTTCTCTGTTGCTATTGGATGAAACCAGGCACTGCAGGACAAATGACCACCGTCTCAGGAGCGAAGGCCGAGGCTCGTGAATCCTTTGAATTGTGCACTGCTGATGAGGAAGAACTCAAGAGGTGCTCAACACGACAAACACACCAGAGTCACTCGAGGAAAGGAGGAAAATAGTGATGAGCTGGCATCATGGGTGAGGTCTGGGGGGATTTTCAGATTAGTTCCTGCAGGAGCAATCATATCAATTTGGAACATTATGTCTTTTTAATGGGTTACAACCAAAGCGCATTTGCTTTTATTGCACTGCAGAACACTTCAAAAAGGTTTTGTCTCTATTACATGAACAAGCATGACTAGAAAGTAAACTTTACATCCAGGTCTCAGCACATCAGACGCCTTCTAGTAACAGTCTGATGAGTTTTGTATCAGTTCCTGCAGACTGATTGGACGCTCAGACAGACACAACGAGCTCTTTGGAGAGGGTGAAAAATGGAATTGTGTTACAGGTGAGCAAGAGGGAGCAGAGAAAAAGAAAAGAAGAAGAAAAACCAGGAGAGTGCTGGCCAACCTGTATGCTTCTTACAAATCTGTAACAGTTCTGTAACAGTTTTAGAACAGACACCCCCCCCCCTCTCCTCTATGCCTCCCTTGTCTGTTAACCCCCCCCCCCCCCCCCCCCCCCCCCATAAAGAAACAAATGTTTCATCACCGGGGGACGAGCACACGGGGATGTTTAACCAGGCAAATGGAGTGCCTTCTCCTTCTCCTGGGCCGCCAACAAACCGCTGGCTGGGAGAGCAGCCAGGAAGAGAGGCAAGAAAGCCAGTCTGAATGTCAGCTGGCTGGGCTCCGGCTGCAGCGGCGTTGTCTCCCTACACACTGAAAAGCACACACAGGCGCACGCAACCGAACACACATGCGCATCAGCATGCGAGCACACGCAACACCATACCATACATGCGACATGCACAAAACATTCACCCTGTCACGCTGTCCGTGCTCCGAATCTGAAAGATGACTACGTGCGCGCACCCGTGCGAGACCCGAGTCCCCTGGCAGCACGTCTTTCCACAGCGCAGGCCTGTGATACTGAGGCTGAAGGAATTTGCTGTGGATTACTTCTGGACTGAGGCGGCAGCTTTGGCAAGCAGCGGCCAGGCCACTTTGAGGATTTAACCAGCAGCAGCCACTGCCTCCCCACAGCCCTGGGAGCTGCCCAGGCACCGGCAGCACACATATTCACACATCATCTCATGAAGTTGTATGTCAAGGATTCATCGACAATGAGGCCACTGAGGAGGAATACACAAACAGAATCAGTTGAAATAGTTCACATTTCGACTTCACAGTTCGAAATCTATATTCAGAGACTGAATTCAGAATCCAGAGTTAAGAATGAGGAAAAGTGGAGTGCTGCCTGCCCTAAACACTGCTGAAGCTAACAGATTAAACTGGGTTGCCCTGTGTTAGTAATGTCTGTAATTAGAAGACGGTGAGAAAAGTAGGACCTGTCAACACTTCTTTCAGTCTGGTACTCCCTGGCAAAAATTTCAACACTGGATTTCTACAGAAACTCTGTGTGTCTGTGTGTGTGCGTGCGCACACATGTACAAGTGTGTGTCACAAAATAAAAAAGAGGAGAAAATGTACATGTCTCTGCTCTGTTTGCTCTGTGAACTTTGGAAGAAACTATCCCACACTTGGACTTGACATAGAAAAATCCCTCCAATTTGTTTTCCTTTTTCCTGTCCGTATCCAAGCCTTCTTGTTCCTGATGTGAAAATCCGTATATTAATCGTCCCATGATGAACGGCAAAGACGGTGGCAAAACAGAGTGGAAACAAAAACCATGAGAGGAGGGAGGGGGGGGGGAAGCAGTGAAAGAGCAGCGGAGAGTGGATGAAGGAGTCAGGTTTCAGTAGGGGGCAATGCTAGGCTACACACCGAGAGAGCTGAGACTGACTACTCCCTGCAGAACATACAGATCATCTTTAACAGCAGTCATACCTCCAGACTCAGTGCTTCTGTATATTGCTGCATCACTAGTGATCGGACAATGATCACAGCATTATTATTGTGGCCACTGTGGTTTGGCTGCTGTGGTGGGGAATTTATCAGAATGCATCCATTAAAATAACGGCACTGTACAATAAGCTGTAAGAGTTTGCATTACTGATAAAGTTAGGCTCAGGTGGATAAATGAATTCCATTAGTTTAAAATAGTTTAGAAAAAATAAAATTAAATATGGCATTCTCAATCTATTATGTATATTTCCTTCACTTCTTTCCCATTGCTGTCATTTAAACACTCAAACAAAAATAATGCATGAATTGTGTCTGTATGCTAACCATGCACTGCTTCTTTCCATCCGCACTCATCAGCAGCTTTTAATCTACTCAGAATTAGCATATTCAAATGGTTTTCCTAATGACTTTCATGTGGCAGAAAGGTAATTTCATACACGAGAGTAGCCCTAACTTGGAGGCAGCAGACAAAGCTCGGAGCAGGGGGCAGAAGATGCTGCAGTTTGATAGCCAGACATAAACGGCTTTAAGAGTGTCGCTTTTAATTGAACATTTGGGTTTCAACTTTGAACTTTAAAGGCTGCCATCCTGTACGTGCTGGAGTCGCTCTGGGGAAGTTGAGAGCTGGGAGCACTGGTGTAACTGGCATATCATAGGCTAATCCTGAGGTGGGAAAGGCAGGATTCCAGCAATCGGGCCACCGTTTGGGCCCGATAACTTGAAAGTGCATTAACACGTACGTGTGTGTGTGTGTGTGTGTGTGTGTGTGTGTGTGTGTGTGTGTGTGTGTGTGTGTGTGTGTGTGTGTGTGTGCGTGCACGCCTCAATGTGCTAACGCACACTGGCACAAACGGATGCAAACTCTTTTGAAATTTTATTCTTGAGTACAAAAACAATTAAGAGCAGTGGTGCTTTGATGTTCAGTGCTGCCCCGCAGGTCAGGAGGGAAAGTGTTACTTTATCTTAATTGAAAAAATTAAATCATTAACCTGATGCCACTGTTTCTGAATGACAAGTCATCTGCTTTTCACTCCTTCCCAGACTGCCCTTAACTAGCAAAGAGAGAGAGAACATGCTGAAGAAGAAAGTAGGAGAGAGAAAAAAAAAAGAGGGGGGGAAGACAATTTCAATAACGCAAAAAAAAGTTTAGTGGGTGTAATTTGATTAATAATGCTAAACGGAGACTGGGAGGGGGGCGAGATAGGACCGAGGGAACAAATTAGCCAGCACAGCTGGCGAAGGGCTCTCTTCGGCAGGGTATCAAAGGCTCACAACACCGCCTTTCTCCTCCACGCCTCCGCAAACTCAAATTGAAATTCGGTATCTTGTCATAAGAGCTTCAGAAGTGTCTTCCTTTTATTGGGTTCTTTTTTTTTCTTTTAATTTCAGTCATTCTCTCTTTTTATTTTTCTTAGCGAAACATTAAAAAATGGCATTTATGTTTTACAAACTGGCTGGATTACTACAAACCGATCAGTCGTCTTATTCTGTCCCTAGAAGAAAATAAGATATAAGATAGCCATCGTATTTTTTTTCTTTCGTCTGATTCTACCATTAGTATGGATCACACTTACGAAAAAAAAACCCATTAAACCTAGATGAAATAAGGAGCTTAAATGACTCACATGAAATCAACTTGGGTACATCTGTGATTCTGAGTGAAAGCAAGACTAAAATTCAGCTATAATTAGCCGTGGAGATAAATGTGATTTTCAAAAACATTTTTATATAATTTTCAGATGCCCACGACGTGTATAAATACATTTCCAGATAACGCCTTGGCCTGCACTGAGATAGTGGATAAGTGTGTGTTTGTGTGTGTGTGTGTGTGTGTGGGAGTGGGAGTAAGCTTGTCATAACACATCTAGCGTTTAGCGGGCTAATCGTGGGAGACGACCATGTTGTTTTGATCACCTGTAGTATTACGGCTAATGTAAATAAAGGCTTACGCTGGAGGTCTGTCACTCTGTAAGTCTGAAGACTGTGAGAGGGGGAAGGCTGGTGGTGGTGGTGTTGATGGTAAGGGGGTTGGAG
This sequence comes from Neolamprologus multifasciatus, assembly GCF_963576455.1. Taxonomy (NCBI): domain Eukaryota; kingdom Metazoa; phylum Chordata; class Actinopteri; order Cichliformes; family Cichlidae; genus Neolamprologus; species Neolamprologus multifasciatus. The sequence continues at coordinate 20,818,511 of NC_140455.1, forward strand.
ATGAGGGGGGAGGGGGTGTGTGACCAAGGTAAGAAAAATCACTTCTTCTTATCTGTTTTCCTCTGACCTGAAACAGTCAAACTGCAGTGCATAAGTCATGGAGAAAAGACCCGGCGGAGGGGAAAAACACACACACACACACACATCATGAATCTTGATGGTAAACACCGAGTGAGCTTTGATAGGTAATTTTCACATTAGTCTTGTTAATTGTGGTGAAATAAGAGCTCGCGATTCTTAAAATTTTGAGCGGCAGAGCAGCAACGATTCATATCTGTCACCTCAGTGTAACTAACGACAACACAGTGCAGTGAAGGTGAAGTGTTAACAGCACAACATAATTTGCTATTAAGTGATGTGCATGTATATAAATGCAATATGTTACATTTTTGGATTTTAGTTAGTGATGTATTAGCTCTGAGGAACTGGAATTGACTTTTCACGTAGCTTTACTAATTTTATGACTTTATATGGCATGTGCTGTTTATTTGCTTAGGCTGTAAGTGGGTATTATATATATCAAAATATTGTATTATTTGTGCAGGTAAAATCTTCATTGGCAGTAAATGTGTGCAGTGTAAAAAATCCAGTATTCCTTAGAAAAAAAGATGATGCATTTGCAATAGTCAAGTACTTTTACTTTACTTAAGCAGAATGTTTGAGTATGTGCATTATTTTCAGTTGCAAATTATTTTTGACTATTTGAGCATCAGAGCTTCCAGAAATTTTGCTTGAATGAGTAACTGATTGTTAAGATAGATGCCATAATTATTATTATTAGTCTCTGGAGGTTTTTGTTTTTGTTCCTTAGTAAGCCTTACCCTTTACACATTCTGAGGAGAAAAAAAAGCTCCAGACTTGTGACATTTTAAGATTTCTTTTTAATCACAATGCATTTTATAATTTAAATCTTCTGCTCTTGCAGATGTACTGTTGGTTTTGTTCCATTAGGCAATATATTATGACCAAAGTTGAAAGAAAAGTTCAGTTTTTTGTCCGTTAATCTCTTTGGAAACTGTCTTATTTGTGTACAGTAAGTGCACTCGTGTCTAAGAGGTGATGCGGTGATGATTTATTGATGGTAAAACACAAGATGCAGCAGCTTAAAGTGAGGGGGTGCTGGGTTCGTTGACTTTTGTCCCGCACCTGTGTTTTCACACACTGTTTCATCTGATGTTTCGCACACATGCTGTACAGTATGTTGCAACAGTCACCTTAAAAGACCAGCAGAAACCTTTCAAGTCGGTATCTCTTTCCCACCGCACATGTAACCATCTGCTATCTGGGCAAAAATCCTCCAGTGGAACTTCCAATAATGCTTGTAATTTTGTTCTTCATTTTTTTTCCGTCTGATATGGCATCATTGCACACAAAGCGGTAAAAACATTACAATTTCAGAGATGCCTGATGTTCACTGCCACAATTAGACAGCTTCTTTTCTGAAATAAATGATAATATATGAAGTGTTAAGTGTGCAAAAGGGAAAAAAATAGCGTAATTCCTTTGCAGACACAAGAATATTTGTGGCTATTGTGCCTCAGAATGAACACACTTTTAGTTCATCTCAGTGGTGTAATGATGTCTTATAATCCCACATCCATATCTGCAGTGATTCCAGCAGGCCCCACCCATATTTGGAGACTAATATAATGACTTTATATTCAGTTGAACGGTACACAATATAGTTAGATTATGCTTATTCGTCCCAATACATAAATATGTCATCTCTGGGCAAAAGCTCTCGATTGTGCCTTGAATGAGGCAACAGGATCCCAGTGCACAATCATCTATGTCCGTGAGTCTTTCAGAAGTTGAAGGATTTCATACAACACTTTTCATTGCCGTCTTATTTTCCCTTTTGAAAGAGAGGGAGTTGGTTATGATTTTTTTTCTTTCCCCTCCCTTCTCTCCCCCTATACGGGTTTAACTTGGGCTATTTCAACCCCGGTGAAAAAAAGTAAATGTGTTTCTAGGCTGCTTTCAGTCTGAGCTGCACAACTTATCTCCCTCTTGCTCTTTGTTATTAAATGCAGTGAGTGAACGATCGGCATTTCTCTAAGGGACGGAGAGAGTGAGTCAAAAATCTAAATGGGGAGGCGCACTCCCTGCATTACCATAAAAAAGGGGAAAGAGGTGTGCGTGAATGTGTGTTTGCGCGTGTGCATGCTTTTTTTTTTTTTTTTTAGTGTATATCTCATGGAGGGGTGGTCCTGAAGCTCTTATCGGTTCACCAACAGGAGAACGGAACTGATTAACATCTAATTTAACCCAATCTCCCACTCAATAGGTAGCCATTCAAAGGGCCCGCATCTATATGTATTTAAGAGGTAATCACTAGTCGGACCCCCGCTCTCACACTCCCACCTCCCTCCCCTTTTGTGCGCCAGGATGACACACAAACATATTTCCATCTGAAAGGCGGGCCTTGGTGGCTAGATTTCTGAAGGAGAATTGGCAGCGTTATTGTCAGTTTGTTTGTGCGGTTACTCACTGTACTTGCGTAACGCGGGTTTGTGAGTGCATGTTAATACTGTGAGGGACTAGATGGTGAGGCTGAGTGCTCCTCAGATGTCTGCACTCAGTTTAATTCCTTGATGAAAAAGCGTAAAGCAATTTGCTTAGCTTTTATTAGCACTAAAACAACTTTAACCCGCACATTCATTGAAGAAGTTTAATTGTTGGATTTGGAATAACTTTGCTTCAAGCTGCGATGTAGAAAGATCTGTTTTTAGCATCTTGAGGTCTCCTGTTTGTCCTTGAGTGTGTCTAGCAGGTTTTAGCAAGTGATTAAACCTTTGTCAAAATGGGCTGTCTTGACTTGTGATCAAAAACTAGCAAACTGACAAATTTTCTAATACAGCCAAATGTCAAGCTAGCTCAGCATACCAGGACATGGCACCTCGAGTTACCTGCAGGTCTGGTAGGAGGAATAGCAGTTCTGTATTTGTCTTGCAGCCTTTTAATTTGGGAAACTCTTGCTTGGACTGGTGGCACAGTCCAAGATTCGCTGTAAGTCTTGGTGTTCTGTCAACGTGACTTAGAATCAGCTGTATTTGGGTAAAATTATTGCCTTGTGTTAAACTATTACAACCACCAAAACAGAAATATTGAGTTGGCCTAAGGGTGGTGGAAGAGGAAAAAAACATGCAATAGCCTAAATCACCTGTACTGTGCTGTACTGTGCTTATTAAGGCAGTTTATAGGGTACATACAAAATACATCAGTCATGTCTCTCACAAGCGTCTGATGAAGCAGATGCACTCCTGTTTTGACTACAGTGATTGTGTTGTGGGACTTGAACCTTAGCTTTTGAAAACTGTGAGCTGCCGTTCATGTTCTGTAACTCCTGCTGTGTCTGCTTTGCTAATATGCTGCTCACACTTGCACCCTGTTTGTAGACAAAGAGCTTTCACCAGTCTAAACCAGATGTCTCAAACACTGTAGAAAACTGGCACAACTCCAAACCTCACACCTAAGCTATACTTTGGGCTCGCAGTTAGCATGAATCATCACGCATGATGTTAGATGTTACCTGGTTTATCACATACTTACAATACTTATTTTGTTTCTATACTCTAAGCGCAGTATGCAGCCCACTGACATGTGTTAAAGAACCTTTGGTGAATGAAAAACCACAAAACCCTTTTTGTGCCGACTATCACGTCTATTTTATTTATAGCCCATGTTGCATTTAAACAACACAAGTTGGCCCAAAGTGCTTTAGAGCCAGGCACATTTATATTCCAGGTCTCCAAAATACACGAAAAGCTGAAAGGTGTCTTTTGTTGTGTTTTGCTAATCATTGTGGAAAGTAAAGAAAAACATGGATTTATTTGGCAAAATGATAAAGACTCATCTCATAAATCATGACACACTGCTCTGCCCTTCACAAGCTGCCTTTGTAAGATGAAAGGATCAATACTGGTATCTGCAATACTGGCCGTGTATTTACAAGGTGTTGGTTTGATACCATATATTGCAGTCTTACACAGCACTACCATGGATACTCCTGTTAAAAGGACCAACTTTATAGTTACACTCCTGTTTTGTTGAAGGAACTAAGTGAAACCCACAGACCTGCTAACCTAGTGTTAGGTGATAAGTTACCACATTTGTAGCTGTGCTTAGTTTATATGTAAATTTTCTACCAGTCTGCAAGCTTAAATACTTAACGTCACATTGGATGTTATGAATTGAGCTTCATTGTTTCATAATTTCAGTCAGAAACATAATTTTACTGCTAAAATACACAACAACACAGTAAAGCTGTGCCTCAAGACACTTTCTGTATTCTCAGAAAATCTGATCATTGATAATGTGTGTCTGGTCACACCTGAAATAACAATGCTCCATCCTTTTTGCTGTAGTTTGAATCTGGAAAATGCAGTCTTTGTGTTTCAGGTACATTGTGATGTTCAAATTCACACCTTGTCTGGATGTGGGGCAGATTTTAAAGCCCTCTCTTTCATCCTTATGTCTTTTAAATCTACCAAGAGACGACTTTCAGATTACAAAATGAAATCTTTTTTTTTCCAAAGATTGGCTGGAAAAATGCAAGGATAAGTGTGAAGAAGAATTCAGGCTACTTTTGAATGGAGATGAGAGGCTCTGTGCGGTGGGTTGGTCTGCTGTGCATCAGGTTAACTCTGGGCAAAGCCTGGGAGAGGTAGTTCTTCATCAGCTCGGGGAGGGCTGTGAAGATCTCTCCGGAGCTTTCTATCAACACAGATTACATGCATGTAGCCGCAGTCAAAGAGAAGAAAAGAAAAAGGAAAAAGGTAAGTGTAAAATAAAGAAGGCGGAATCAAAAGGGTCATGTGCAATCTCAGCAATGGGGGTGATGACAGGTTTGCCTAACACCTGAGCAGTATTATGCATTCCATAATCGGCCAAACCCTGGACACACATACTCTCTATCTCTCTCTCTCTCTCACTCACACACACACACACACAGTGACCGACGGCAGCAGGGTTGTGTTGCTTTTTTCTGACAAGGTGAACTTCATGCATCGTGTACATGATATATAACTCCAGAGTGGCGAACAAAAGCTGGCCAGGAGAGAAGAAGAGGAGCCCTCCTCCTCTTTCTTTCTGTCTCTCCTGCCGTCTGCTGCACAGCTTTTTGTCTCTTTCTGGACAAGTGACAAAGACAGCACTAGGTAAGTGACCTTCATCCCCGTCCCTTCTTTTATGATGGTACAAAAAACACAGGGTCAAGTTCATTCCACCACTTCAATCTGTCTTTTCTTTTTTGGGACCGGTTAAAGGCTTCATGATGAATAACATTAAACTATGTCCAGAAATGGAGAGAAAAGTATGAGAAAAAGGTGACCGAGATCCTTCACCGAACAAGTGAAAAAAAAAAAAGAAAATTCATACAAACATTTGGGTGCATTCTGGGAAAGTTGAAGAAGCGAGGAAAGAGAGGGTGAAAGAAAGAGATGGGAGAAAACTGTCCATTAACCAAAAAAGCAATTTCTGTTGGTGTGCGCCTGGCTGCTCTGAGGTTCCTGGCTGGGCTAATAGCCTTTCATTACAAGTTTCCTCCCCAGCCAATTAGAGACAGGTCCGTGGCCGTCCGGCCTGCCGGCCCACCGACACACACGCTTTGATCAGCTCTTTGCTCACTGACACATGTCTAATGACCAGGGGAGAGCCGAGAGGGTGGCCTGTGTTCGCACATAGCTGCACACACTGCTCCGAGCACACACACTCACACGCTTATACTTACAGTGAAGCTATGTACAGTTTACACACCACAGAACGTGTTAATTTGTTATCTGACCAGAGAAGAATGAGTCAGAGGCGCTCTTAGCCAAACAGAGGGAATTTTGTTGCTTTGGATATCAGTAAGAATTCGATCCTCTCATAGTCTAAGAGCTCATTCAAGTATTGAAGACAATTTTAGTCCTCGAGATATTAAATTTCAGACTGACTGTGGATATCTGTGTTCAAAGGTTCATAAGCCCTAATAGATGGCGCAGTGTGTGTGTGTGTGTTGTATGCATACATGTAATCACATGCCCACACACACAAAGACAAGCTCTGGCTCCAAAAAAGAAAAAAAATTTAGAAAACAAGCCCTGTAATTAGCAAATTACACTAAACTGCAGCTTTAATGCAGCCCCCTTTTCTTCTCCTCTCAGAGGATTAAATCCTGGTCAACACAGTGCAGTCACACATTCCTGCTACCATGGATCAAATAAGTGTGTGTGTGTCTGTGTGTGTGTGTTTTGGGGTGGGTGTTTGGGGACTCAGGTTAGTTGCCTCTGTTTCTTTTGCCTCTTTAATCATTTACAGTTTTTATTGTCCCACCTTTGACCCTTTGGCTTCGTTGCAGCAGATGGGATGCCAGCTCCTGTAACAGCAGATAAATATTTTTTGATACCTTGCATTTTACAAACCAAATTAAAAGTGCCGAGTCACAATTTTATTGGCAATGTTTGCAATGGGTTGTTATGAAGTTTGGGTAAACGTGTTTCCTCTTTGACTCTCAACATAGACTGTTACGTTTCATGCAACAATACAGTCAACAAACCTCTGCAGAGCCTACAGATTCTGCATATTTATGCACGGTCATATGAAAAACATTTTTCTACCAGACTGTGGAGGGTTGTGAAAACTAAGCACACACCATGATTCAGTAGCTTGCATAACTATCTTCAGCGGCATTGACTTGGAGTAATTGCTGTCTGTGTGACTTTCTCAGTCTCTTACATTCTTGTGGAGGATTTGGGCCCACTCTTCTTTACAAAGTTGCTTCAGTTAATTGAAGGTTGCTGGCGTTTGTTTATGTACAGTTCTTTAACTCCAGACCGTCTGGACTTTGAATGGGTCACTGAAACAACTTGATTCCTTTCGTTTTCAGTCATTCCGCTGATGTGCTTTTTTCCTACTTTGGATCACTGTTCTGTTGCATGGACTACAAAGCTTTATGTTGCCTCATATTTGACTTTAGAATACTTTGATATAAAGAAGATTTCATGGTGGACTCAATGACAATGGCTGCAAAACCCAGAAAAGCCTAAATCATCACACCACCACCACCGTGCTGACAGTTGCTACGAGGTGTTTGTGATGAGATTCTGTTTACTATATTATAGTATTTATATTATATATTATGGCCAAACACTTCCACTTTGGTCTCAACTATCTAATATATAGTTACTTTGCAAACAAGCCATACTTGTTCAGTCTTTTTTTTAATTGTAATGTCATGAACTTTGGACTTTAACATGCTAACGGAGGTCAGTAAAGTTTGACATGAACTTTTTTGCAGTCTCTCAGCCTGACCTTGCTGGAACGTCCACTCCTGGGAAAACTTGGCCAACTGTCTTGAATGTTTTCCACTTGTCAATAATCTTTAGTCCTGTGAAAACGTTCTCTTCCATAGGACTGTATATATATATATATATATTGCTTCATAGAGATTAGGATAGAGTGTCCTTAGACCAAACCTGTTGAGAGACCCTTACAACATATGTGCTGATATGAAATACGACTCCCATTAAATGCATTAGCTTTCAAGTCATGATAACTGACATGAACTAACTGGACAGTTCATGTTGATGAACACAATAGGACAAACTGCTATTTTGTGGCTATTTCACACGTTCACCATGAGGCTAGACTGGCTGTGATAACATATAAACTAACGGAAGGAAATCATCGTGTTAAACATACAAGATTTGATGATGTCTGGCTGACTTTTAGTGTGTTTACAGATGAGGAACTGTATCAGCCAGGAAGAAAAGAAAACTGAAACCCTCGTACTCGAGTCTTGCATCAGGGCATAACCTAACACACACTGACACATATTTATGCAGCAACAATGCATGTTCAAGGAAAGTTTGCTAGTAACAAAGGATATAAATAGAAATAAATAGGACTTACTCTATTATGGGAACAAATACAGAGACAGTGATGGAGACAGAAGGGGGATTATATTACCTTCACGTCTGTGTACAGCAGGAATAATAGTATTTTTAAATTGAGACGGCAGTACTTCAGCTCTATGGGTGATTTTATAAACTGTGTGTCCAACAAGACCTGAAATGGCAAAGAGTGCGAGCTGAACACGAATCGGCAGCGAATTGGAACAGTATTAAATTACAATGCATTACAGGATATGGTGGTTGAACTAATTCTGATGGAGAAATTGCTTCTGTTATTATACACTGACAATATTTTTGTGAGCTCTCTGTCAGGCATTAAGTTTTGTGTATATGTGTGTGTGTGAGAGAAAGAGGGACTATTGAGACTGAATAAGAAAGAGGAATGCAGAAAAAGGAAGAGGGGCTTTTTATGTTCTCAAAATGTTTCTCAGTTTAAAAAAAACGGAAGCAGTCATTAAACCTGTCAAAACACAAGCACACTTACAAACACATTCAAGAGACATACATGAGATCATGTAGTAAAGAATATGTAAAGAAGGTCTGTAAGTGAGTATTAATAAAGCGCCCAAGACAAGGAAAGTAATACGTTGATGAATTTAACATGATTGTTAGATTTTAGATTTTAGGAGGGTAGCATGGTGGTTAGCACTGCTGCCTCACAACAAAAAGGTCCACCATCAGGCCAGGGTCTTTCTGTTTGGAGTTTGCATGTTCTCTCCGTGTTTGTGTGGGTTCTCCCCGGGTACTCTGGCTTCCTCCCACAGCCCAAAGACATGCACTTAGTGGGGATAGGTTAACTGGAAACACTAAATTGCCCATAGGTGTGAATGTCAGTGCGAATGATTGTCTCTATCTATGTGTTAGCCCTGCGAAGGACTAGCGACCTGTTCAGGGTGTACCCTGCCTCTCACCCTAAGACAGCTGGGATAGGCTCCAGTGACCCCTGTGACCCTGAAAAGGACAAGCGGAAGTGGATGGATGGATGTTAGATTTTATGTAAACACACCATTTTTTTCGATATGATTTTTTTTATACACCTGCGAGTTAATAAAACCATTCTGCAGACTTAGAGATGGATTTGGGAAGGCCATTCAGTCGGATGTATCAGATTCTATACAAGGAATGCGTGAATGTGTTTCTAGTGTAAGATTTATCTGAAAATCATTGGGAATAATCAAAACACAATGTTTTAATTTGTGTTGGATAAAAAAGGTGATTATGTTTTGGGATGATGTGTGAAAATACAAGTATCAGCTCAGGAATCACAAAACTCCTCTCATGAGCTATTATACATTATACAGTGCATATATGCAATGTTTCCCAAATTAATGCTTTGTCATATCATCGTACTTTTAATATTTAATCTTTGTGCCTTGTTCTTTAAGAGAGACGGTTTTGTTCAGTGAGTCTGTCAGTCCTGTAAAACAACAGCCAAGTCAAGTAAATGAGTCGGAAAAACCACTGAATCAAAGACAACGACAAACGTGCGCGTGTGTCTGTGCATGTGAGAGAGAGAGTGTGTTGAGGAATGTCAGGTAAAGCTGGTGTTTATGTTCGTACCCAGGTCAGCCCCACAGGTATGTTTCAACCACAACATTACCTCCCGCTGACCCCCTTAATGGACAAGGTGAGCGAGCAGTCAGCGGAAGGGAGTGACACCCCTAAAACACACATTCGTGCAGACACACACTGAGGGCGTCACTCCCCAGCCTCTGAACTACAAGTCAAAATACCAACATTAATCTGAAGTTGGACACAAACCTAAAATTACCGCCTCTCAAAACCAATGGAGCATGGCAGCGTTTTTTCTGCCCCACCGAGAGGGATGAAGGAGCAAAGCGGTGAATGTATGGATGAAGGTGGAAGAGAAGCAAAGGCGGTGACCCAGTGAGAGAACAGAATAAAATAAAAATAAGGCTCTGTGGAATTTCATCACCGCATGCTGGCATAGAGGTGAAGAAGAAGATGTGGTCAAACAGAAAAGGCTTTTTTGTTTTTGGTTTGTTTTTTTATTTTCTGATTGACCACATTGTGTGTTTGTTTGAATTGCCACTCGTCGGCTCATAATAGAAGACGCATACACTTCTCTGCATGCACACACACACACACTGCGATGATTACCATACTCCATATTACTGGTGTACAGATAACTGCTTGGCTCCCATGGGCCTGCCAATCCACTGTAATCCCTCAAACACTCTGAATTTTCATTTCAAACAAAAGCTAAACCGCCAGAAGACACAAGGAAGCATTCTGTTTCCCCCTGTCTTTTCTTTTTTTTTTTCCCAGCCTCATTTTTGTCATTTCTTAGGGTTTCCTTCCTCGTCTTCCAACCACTTGTTCCCCCCTCCTTTCTTTCTTTTTTGTTGTTGTTGTATATGTGAAATTCAATATCAAAATAATAAATTGTGCTTTCACTAGACATCAGATAGCTCTGACTTAGTGGAGACTGAATTTGCAATAATATTGGACAGAATTTGGTATTTGCCTTTCTAATAATTTTATCTATAGAAAAACCAGTCCCAGTAAAGCCAGTAGGTGAAATGGATAATATACGTGATCAAAGAGAAAAGGGGACACATACTTAAAATTCCTAAGCCTTGCAGTACAAGCCCTTTGACTTTGTATACCTTACCTTGTCCCAGATTACCTACTACTATGACAACTTCTCACTGTTTAAATATACATATGTATATCTATATATGCACGTATACACCAGCACATCATCTATTAGCGTTAAACTCAAAATTCCAGGGTTCCAAAAAAATGTAGCTTGCCATCAGGAAATTTGTATCACAGGAGGAAAACGCTGACTGCTGATATAAAAAATTTAACCAATCCATGTAGAAAGCTACTCAATCACAGCAGCAACAGTCAAAAACAAACATACCCCCCAAAAAGTACGATTTGCATTGCTGTGGATGTTTCCTGAGTGGTGCAAGGCATAAGGCCTCAGTCACATAGGCCTGGCAGTGACCCTCTAGTAACCACCAGCTGCTAGGGAAAATATGTATCCTACAACCTGGAGGATGAGAGGCACGGGGTGAAGACACTGAGTTATGTTTTACAATAAAAAAAGTTAATGGAGATTATGGAGTAATGCAGAGAGTCGAAACAATTAAACATAAAAATATAAATACAGCCAAACACCTTACGATATAATGCTTTAATTCTGTATATAATGGTACCATATTTATCAATACGAAAAGCGGTGTCGAGTACAGTTTCTTGCCAGAAAATCTAGCTGCTCATACTTTGATTCACCAGGGGAATTTGTTGCTAAAGAAATAGGAAGTGTGTTCTGTAAACAGCAAACGGTGACACCTTCACGTGTCTTTGCTTGTGTTCTGCTGTAACATTAGTATACTCCAGTGCACTGCGTCTACAGCTGGGACTATCAAAAATCCTGCAGTCACTGAGGAGCAGGAAGTGGAAAATTTTGCATCATGAAAGCCGTCATTGCATGACATAATGTTGGCACATTGCTGTGTCAGTACTGTCTGTACTGTAGAGGTTAACTGTACACATCCACCGTTGCACTTGAACCAGAGATTTACAAATTATTTCACAGTAGATTCAAACTTTAGTAGGTTAGTGTGCTTCCCTATGTTTCCAGTATTCTTATTGTTTCCAAACTAGTTTTACACTAAGAGTTTTTAATGGGAGAACAAACCAAATAAAAATAAAAAATAAAAAACTAGTGCTCCTCCTTAAGACAGGTGGATCACCTTAGGATATAATCTCTGTGTATTTAGCACCTTTCCACCTCTTGTCTCAATCTTCAGATTGCACACAGACTTCAGTAGCCGCAAGTGAAGCCCCATCTCTCCAATGAAAGGCAGGTAAGTCAATAAAGGTGATAACAAAAGACATGAGCCATTACAGAGAGGTGCGACAGATAAGCTAATTGAAATTGGATAATGCAGTCATCTACGAGAAAAAAAGACAAGGAGGAAAAGGTTGGGGGGTGATGCTTCGCAGCTGGATGCGGGATGTGTGTTTGATAGCATAAACATGCAGTGTAGTCATTTTTTTTTCTTACGTAAGACTTTAAGCAGAAACCCTTGAAATCTGGGTGAGAGTGGACTAAAGCATTGCAGTGGTATTGCAGTGCTGAAGTCTTGCTGCGTTAAGCCTCTTAGATTACAAAACACTTTTGACTGCATGTGCACGTTTCTGCCATTTAATTATCAGTCCAGATTTCCCGCTCAGAAAATGTCTGCACAAATGCAACACTTTGGTCAGTACATTCATCCTGCACAGGAGCAGAAGGGCCTGGGATGGTAAATTCACTAAAAACGCAGCAGGACAAAAGCCCTACATCTGGGTTTCTGTAAGAGATGTGACTGAATGAGTCATGACTGATGTGATGCATTTTTATAGGTCACAAAATGTCAACTTAGATGGAAATATTCCGTAAGATTCTATGGTGTATTTACTCTTGCAGTCAAAAAATACAATTCTATCCAGCTTTAACAGCATGATTATGTTGGGTGAAAAATAAAAGCATAAACAACAAAGCTGCATACGTAAGTGAAAGCAACATTTTTGCAATGCTTAAATAATGACATATAGTTTAATCTTTTTTTCTCCTTGTCTTCATTTGAAACCTCCTAAAATGTTGGTCACTCAGAGTCACAGCTCTCTGTTTTTACCAAAAAACCAACAGACCCACTCCTCCTGACCTCATGAACAATGTTAGAAACTAGCCGGTGGATAGTTGAAAATTTAGCAGGCATATTTAGCAAAATAAAAGCTTGTACATATCAGGTCTACACGTAACTACGCATAAATTATAGCAGCTAGATGTCCAAATAGGTAGGTGAGCAGAGAACGTGAAAGAAAATCCCCCGACTTTGAAACGAGCTTTGCAGAGCTACAGTGGTAAGTACCAGTAAACAAAACCTCATTATAAGGATCATGTGAAAGGAAGGAGATGCCATTTTGGCAACACATCTGTCATCACCTGGCTGCGCTTCACCCCCAGACATTTGTCCCCCTTTCAGAAAGCCCCGCTCACCAACATGACTGTCACTACAACCATTACCAGTGGCCATTCAGCCTCTGCCCGCCCTCCAAAGGCCTCCTTGTTCTCTCAGTTGCTGCCGGGCCACAGTTCTCTGGCCTGCTGGCTACTGACCCTTGGTATGGCTCACAGTCTGGCACTGGCGCCCTCCATTAGCCTAATTACAGCCATGAAAGTAGTGGAGACCAAGGCCGGCATTAGGGCCAATTAGGGTCGCCCAGGATGGGCTATGACCAGTGTTGGGTTACTCACACACAGACATACAAAATATTTTGTATCACTGTGAATGTGAGACTCTAGTTCCTTATTGAGACTCCAGAGTTAAACCCACTCACCTGCGGAGTGGGACTGAGTCCCAGCTTGGACAGACTTTAAACCTCAGTGGACCTTGGACCTGAATCTGCATGCCACATTGGCTACTTTGATGTTAGTTAAGTAAAGAAGGTAGATATCGAATGAGTAAAAAAGAGAGCGAGAGAGGAACCTTGTAAAAAAGAGAGAGAGACTTGTGTCTGTCCATTCATGCGTGTGGATGTGGATGCCGAGCTGGGGAGCCAGCAGTAATTTGTGGCTGTCACAGGCAGATAATAAGGCTTGTGTCTTCCCTTCAAATAAAAAGGTGGAGAACATCCTCTTAAAACAACTATCCTCTCTGTCTTTTTGTTTCCTCTGGGCCCCTGAAGGTATGGCTAGATGGATGTATGGATATAGGAATGAACGGAAAGTGCCGCTGACCCCTGCGAATAGCTATCATTACTCAAAAATGCAACGGTTTGCCTGAATTTGTTTGACTCAACAAGCTATTTGATTTCCTGAAAAACCTGTAAGCGGTAGAAAGCACACGTCAGATTTTGTGTTCAAGGCTACTGTCACTGTGTGATAGACTTTAAAGGTTCAGTGTGCAAGATCTCACCATTACATGCCAGTGGATTGGAGATTGCAGTCAACTGAGATGTTTTGTTTTCTTAACCCTCCCTATTCAAGTGGCTAATCCTAGCTAGAGTAGGTAAACAACTCTGGCCACTGTTCATTTGTAGTTAGCATTATACTAAAGCGTATACCTTTAGTATAACTTTCTTTGAAGTGGACCTAACATTGTTGGATTTCTTCAAATGTGATTTTTAGGACACTCAAGCCTAACATCAGATTGCAGAATATTAGCCTATAACAAGCTGTTGTTATTACTGTTAGCTTATTGTCAGGTGTCCAGAGGTGGGAGGGTCAGAAGTCTGTACTGCTGACAACTACAACAATATCTGGAATCAATAACCATGTTTCTGTGTGTTAGAGCCTCGACCTTAGCTCAGGAAGATGAGGCTTGAGGTGAGGGGAAGAAAGAGAGCTGTGTTCGAGGAGGGAGATGAGAAAGACGAGGAAAAAGATACAATGAAAATATACATGTACAAATGTTAAATGATCACGTATAGTTTGAAAGCACTATTTGTGATCTTTAAATTAGAAGTAACGTATAGGGTGTACTTTATATTTGGCCAGTCTCTGGCCATATACATAAAATGCGATTAGGCGAAATAGTGATGTCTATCTTGGTTGCTGTGTTCAAGATAGCAGAGCGACAGTGGGGTTTTGTTTTTTGTCTTTCTATTAGATAACCTCAAAACATTACATGCTGTACCCTTAAAAGTCAGATGTGTGCTGTAGGTAATCATGATTTGGGCCAAATGAAATATCACCATTTGTTTTTGTTGTTTTAAGCTTATTCCAGGATTAAAATGCCATGACTGGCTTTCATATGAGTGAAATCTATTATGTAATTGCATACATAAGTAATGAAAATGCAGAAATATTGGCCATTATGCAAGTCATCACATGATAGCTGGCAGATTCTCAGACTGTCAACATTGACATTTTAAGTTTGTCTTACATATAGAACAGAAAATCAGGGTGTCATCAATTCATTCTCATTGTTGTTACACTAATTACACAGCCTTGCTTTCCGATCACAAACACCATCGAGTATGATTGGACTGTGCAACTAAGAAAACCCATACACTGAGCATTCAAGCATCAAACTTGTTGGCTTTAGGTAATGTTGGGTGCAGTTACACTTTAAAAACATTTTTTTTCACTCTTATTGGAATCATTGCAAAGAATGCTGATCAGCTGTTTACATTGGCATGTGATTTAATACGGTGTGGTATTTATGTGCACTTATTAAAAAAGACTTGTGAACACAAGTGCACAACCAAGAAATCCTGTCCTGCATTAGTTTTCCTCAATAGTTCTCTTGTCTCTGGCACATGTCTGCTCCTTGGAGATGATTATCTATCGTCTGTTTGGCGCTGCTTTTTGCTGTTGTTATTTTGCTCCTAATTCTTTAAGAGTTTGTATTAGAAACAAACAGGCGCTCAGATGGCAGCTCTTTTGAGATGGCAGAAGCCTACGCATTTACGTCAATATGGAGGTCATGTGTGGGAAGAACAGAGCCAGGAAGTAATTGGGCTGAATCATATCTGTTGTGGAATTTGTCTTCTGATTGGTTTATCCCATCCCTCTGAGACCAATTGTAATTCAGCTCTTTAGCACCGGTTTATTCTGAATGAGGTGCGTTCTATGGAGAATTTTTAGTGTGTTTGGAGGTTTTAAACAGATGAAAAATTTAATATTTTTTGCGAAAAGTTTTGTATTCAGTATTTTGTGGTCATTTATTTTATTTTGTTATGAATATGAAATGAAAAGATAAAAAACTGTTTTGTTTTTTTGTTTGTTTTTTGGTGGAGACATACAGAACGCTCGTTTACATTAAACATGCAATATATCAGTCCAACAGGTAGGTTTACTTTAACGGCATCACTAAGTCATTCCTTCACTGTTGCGGCCTCCTGTTCTCCACAGTAGCTCCAGCACGTGTGGAATCTCCAGCCAGAAGGGTGATTAATTGTGAAATCTGTCTAGAACAACACAAAGCCAAGTCACGGCGCTCGTCATGCGCTCACAGAGCAGCTTACCTAAGACTCGCTGCTGTCAACACCCTCTGATATGATCTATACAGAGGATGAACTTTCCCTGTTTGGGGCTTAACTGATAAACCACACACACACATACACATACGGATAACCACAAGCAGGCATGCTCCCCAGTGAGTATCAAGAGCAGGTGAACAGCCACCTGCCGTACACACTCTTTACACACTCGTGCCTATTAATCAGTCCAAGTTGTTTTGTCAGACTGTTTAGACAAGGAAAGGTTGGCAGTCTTTGCTTTGGCTGTCGCTATAATCACTACTAACAATTTTTTAATAGTTTGTATATTTATCAGGATTTTTTTTATTATTGTTGCACAGAAAACTCGTGATAATCTACTGGATGTTTAAAACTGTATTTGTCACAGTAAGAGAAATGATTAAACTTTACAATGTCCACCTTTAACAGTGTCCTCTTCTTTAAACAGCTGAAAAGGAATTGCTCTGCTATTGTACAAATTAATGCAGATGCTTTGCACCCATATGTACCTGACATTTTTTACTCTACCAAACAAAAACTGATGTGATGGATTTTTAGCACAAAACAAATGTCAGATGCTTACATGATTTTCCAGATACCGTAAATCCCGGACTACAGAGCACACCTGATTAAAAGCCGCATGCTCTAATTGTAGAAAGAAAATCAATTTTGTACTTGTACAGGCCGCACCGGATTTTAAGCCGTATGCGTTTCACCTGTAATATGAGATATTTACTCAGAAATACTACACGTGAGGATTTTTAACGTTTAATTTAATCCATTAGGTAACATAAACGTTATGGTAACATACAAAAATACATACTGCAAATGCTTTTTTTCCTCGAACAGCACCTGTAACATGGCTACCTTTAAGTATACAGACTACCGACAACCGATAAAAATATATACCGTATATATACACTACTTAGTATTTTGATTGGTCTACTGTTACCAGGCAAAATGTTTTTGGCCGCATGAAAAAAAATATGCATTAGCATTAGCCGCACGTCAGTATAAGCCGCAGTGTTCACAGTGTGGGGAAAAAGAAGTGGCTTATGACCTGAAAACTACGGTACTTACATAAATTCACCCGATATCAGGACTCAAAGTTTTCGCTTAACTCCTTTGATTCTTTGTTTACATCAAGTCTAGGTTTAATGTTAACGTTTTTATTTGTAAGATCATTTGTCTTCATGCGGAGTGACATGCGAATAATGTGTTTCCCTGCACTGTTTGTGTGTTACGCATGCATGAAATAGACCAGCTCTTAGTTAGACTTACGTGAGACTGACTGACTGATCACCAGCTTGAGTTGAGTACATTGAAAATGATCTGTTTTCGGTCCCAGGCCAGTTGATTGGTGCATCTTTAATATAGTCTGCTTGCAAGCTTTAAAACAAAAATATTATTTATCATTATTATTTGCGTAAAGCTATTATTTAGCTTTATGCAAAGCTGCTCTAGTAGACTCCAGGAGTAAAACATCAACCTGGACGTAAGCATAATAGTCACCATAGTTTTAGCTAGCAACAGGTGGTCATGATTAAGACTCTTTTAGAGATTAAAATAAAAACATTAATGGGAATTGTGAATTTTATCAGTCTTTTTCTAATTTAGTGAGTTTGTGTAAGCTTTTAACGTAAAGCCAACATAATATAGTTTACAGTGTGTTAACAAAATACTGAAGAAAACAGGAAATTGTTTTAAACAATTAAATGGAAGAGCAAACAGGACCGTGACTAAACTTCTGATTGAACACTTTAAATCAAGCTCATGTGGGATTTCACACAAGGCATTCTTCTTTCATCCTTAAAGCAAGAAAGAAATGTGTGACTCGGTGCTCACATGCATGTTGTTTCAGAGCTGTCAGAGGCCCAAAGCTTCGCGCACACTGAAATCACACCGCATATACAAACTGAAATTGAGGCTGCAGCTCATTAATTCTGACCTCACTGCAGATTTTGTTCCTGGAAGAAAAAGCATGCCATCACTTCCAGTATACTGACAGCAAGCAATCCTGGTCAGTTAGCATCAGATTCTTCTCCGAAGGTCCATATGGGCAAACTGAACCTCAGTCTATACACGTACGAACACACAAACACGACAGGTGATTGCTTTTGCTTGCAAGAGCTGCAGGTAATTCAGAGGAGATTGGTGTCGGTTTTGCTCTGAGATGTGCACTGTTGTGTGCAGAGAGTGTATACACAGGAGGCGATGGTGGATACTGATGTGTGTGGGTGGTTGGGTGGATGTCGGGAGGTGTGGGTCATCTGCAGACGCCCCAACCTCACCTTATCTGCAGCGAGGTGGGCTGTGTTCGCAGAGATTAAACACATTTTGAAGTGACGCTAACTGCCGGGTCCTAAAGAAACGCAGGCAGAGGGAAAGCCAGTGTAGCTGCAGCCAATGTTGTTGTTAGCTGAGGAGAAAATCCTTGTTCCCAACACTGATAAGGACATAGTGTTTCTGTCCCCAAGGGGGCGGGAGGCAGATTCAACCTCTGTAGATCTACTGTAATGAATATCAATGGCAGGGAATGTGGCTGCTCCCGTCCCTTTGGGCCTTTAGTCGCTTTTCCCCACTCTTCCGCTGTCAGAATTGCGACAGGGATACTATGCATGAAAATGCAACGCTTAATATATGGTAATGCTATGTAAACATGGGCTGATCTGAGAGGGGGGTTCGGAGGGAGGATAGATCGACGGCCGTCTGTGCTCAAAGCGGAGTCGGGGAGTGTATCTGCGAGCCCAACAGTAGCCTCTGAGCACATTTATCTGGAAATGAATATGATACACTGAACAGGAAGAAGGGAGGAAAGGGTGCTGGGGTGAGGAAGGAGGTGGGAAGAGGAGGTGGGGGAGGGGGGATGTGGTTACTGCAAACTCAGCACCACCTCACCCCGTCTTTGCTTACTACTTCCTCGCTTCTTCTGTAGAGAGACGTTTTGCTCTCCCTCCTCCTCCTCCTTACCTGAGTTGAACAGGGTTTATTTAAATTGGCATCCTCTAGGCCAAGAGGTTACCTGAGCCCCTGTGAAAAGGAGAAAAAAAACATGGTGGCCACTACGGTAGGCATGCCTGCCCCACACACACACTATCCGAGGGTTTGGTTACTGCTCTGAAACAGCCTGTCTGGTAGCGCCAGTGGAGGTGGAGGGAGGTGAGGGAGTTATAGTTGGAAGTATTGTCTCTAAAGCGGTGTGGGTTTCCCAGCTTGTCTGACAGCCCGACGCGAGCAACGCCACATTCCTTCGCAGCGAGGCCGAGACAAGCCACCTCATCGGCTGCCGCCATTCATCAAGTTAAAAATAGCCTCGCCACAGTCATTCTTTCATTCAGCGGGTCATTATTTTGCGTATAAGCAGAGAGCGACAGCCAGAAAAAGAGGAGGACAGTGACAGAGGGGATAAGAAGGAGTGCAGAGACAAGAGAGGAGTGTGTGTGGATATTTGTGTGTGTGTGTGTGTGTGTGTGTGTGTGTGTGTGTGTGTATGTCTGTGTGTGTGTTAGTAAGATGCAATAGCCCGAGGCAGTGAGGTGGGATTTGTAAGCCCTTTGTAAGTAACAGGCAGCACTCTTAGCAGGCTGAAGGTATGTTTTTGTGTGAGTAATCCGTGATGGATGTTTTAATTGAAAGCACAAGGCTTTTAGGGCTGTTTTCAGAGACCGCAGCCAACATCTGACACCTCCACTCAGACCAGAAACACCCCCAAACTCCAAACATCCAAGACCGCCCCTCAGTACAGTCTGTTATATGTAGCACGGGTCATGCCCTTAGTACACGGGACACAAGGAGAGCACAAGACTTACCAGAGTATTGCTGGCATGTGTTTAATGTGGCAATTAACAGAGTGAAGTCCGTGTTGTACTGGCAGGACTGCAGAATATTCTTTGAATTTTGGGTGTAACAAGTAAGAAAACATGTCACAGGCTAATTTAATCATGCATATAACCAAGAGAGTTTTTACTGTTGCAAATGAACAGTTTTAATAAAGTGTGTGATTTCAAGCAAAAACATATCATCAGTGACACCAGAAATCAAATGAATAATAAACAATAAGACCCATCCAATTCTAGTACAAGGAAATAAAATATTTCATCTTAAATACAGATATTTTATGTAAATAATTTGCTATATTTATTTTATTTATATTATCTCTTGTAGCCAAAATATTTTTTGATCCATCTTCTTTGTAACTTAATTGCCAGTTAATTTTTTTGAGAAATTTTAAAAAGTAAGGAATAAATTTTTTTTTTTCAAAAAAAAATGTTAAAAAGATAAAGTTATTTTCATTTTTTCGGAATAAGATGGAATTGTTGGGAATTGAATTTGAATAATGATTCAATAATAAAGTGATGTGAATTAAGACTGCATTTCAAGTTTAGGGTTGAATGGAAAACAGAATTTAGGCTGGAGGTTCTGGGATGATGGAACTGTCAGGAATAAATTGAATATTTTTTAGAAATTTACCTCATTCTCAACTTTTTTTTTTCAATCTCATTGTATCCTGGATACAGTGACATTTCTACTGTATTATTCGAAATAACAGTGTTGCTGTACTTTACAATGAGAAGTAACTGAGACATTTAGTAATTAAAACTACAGTTATGGTTGTACACTACTTCCTTTGCTAACAATAGGTCAAAAAAAGCACTAAAGTTATATATGAACTCTACTAATAGCATTATTACTAACTTTCCCACATATGTTATACATATTGTTATTTTGAAACATTGTGACGTGTTTCATGCCAGTCTTAATCTTCATGTAAAAAAATTGTTTAAACTTATTTCACAGCAAAATAATTTTAAAAATCTTTCTCCTCCTCACATTTAAAAAAAAAATTGTGTATCCTAAATACTCTGTCACAGTGTGGCGTAAGTGCTCGATGAGTTTCTTACTCCCTGCATGAGACAACAATCATCTATCCTTAGCCAAGCAGGTATGAAGTGGAGAACAGTTGACCCAGCAGAGCCGCGAAGCCACGGGGCAAATGAGTAATTCCTATAGTAGCCCGGGTGGGGCCACCGGCCCTGAAGGAGGGCCATAAATTTACAACATGATGAGCCAGGTTCAGAAGGGATTGACCCTCCTTGACCTGCGGAGGCGGGACCCGGGGCTTGGACTACAGTACTTACAGCTCCCCATCCCCCCTCACCTGCTGACTGGCTTTACCTTGCCCAAAAGCCGTGCGCCACAGCCCCGCATACCAAAGATCTTCCAAAGAAGTGCACTCCCATTTAGAAAGTGTACTCCTTACAGTGAGTGAATGGGAGCAAGCTGTGGGAGGGGAGAGGAGGAGAGTCAGAGGGGGGAAACTTCACAGGGATTTCTTCTTTTTCTCTCCTGTCACTAACCGCCAATTTACCCCCCAACGCATTTGGAATCAAAACTTAATTAAAATTTTGAATAAATAAAAACAACGAAAAAAACCAACTTATTGAATTCTGAACCCTTTGATAGATTTATCCCCCCCAAACCCAGAATAATGCAAAATAAGATTTAATAACACCTTTCATATGGAGAGTACAAAGCCGGCTATTTGCATTAAAGTGTAAATCGTCAGGGAAAGGCATGTGCCTCTAAGCTTATTGATGTTCAGTTCTGAGCAGCCGGGCGGCATTGTTTCATACTGAAGCTTGACGGATGTCAAGGTGATTATAGTTTAGATCACCCGTAAGAAGACAACGTTTTGAAATGGTAAAATACAGACAGGCAACACAAAAGCCTTCAAATGTTTGTTTTACTGGGAGGGGAAGAATGAAGAGAGTGAAAAACTCCCACTGAGTTTCAGTGTTCGCCCGTAATTCACACAGAGGATGGATAACTCCACCGCTGTTCAAACAATCTGACAATTTGTTGAATTCTTCTGATGGGCACAAAGTCCTTCTGCAAAAACCATTACTGAATGGCATGACAATGAGTAAGAAAGGTATAAGGGATTGTTGTATAAGCCCTATCTGCACACCCTTCACCTAAGTTTGAAAGTAAGCCACGAGGCAAGAAGTGGAAAAAGACAGAAAAGTTTCTTGTCAGGTTACACTTCACCCCGCGGCAAGGCAAAAAGAAGAGACCCAGAGATGCTCAGTAAAGCCAGCTTTAAAAAATACCTGACAAAAAACACTCTTTTATGATTTTTTGCCTTTTTTTCATTTCTTTGTTATTCCTGCTGATTAATTTATTAATTAGAGAAACAGAACAGGACGAGGAAGAAACAGAAATGCTATCACACCAGAAAATGCAAGATTTCTAACACAATCGAGCGAGAAAAGAGATCCCAACAGAAGGGGAAAACGGTTATAGTCATGACTGCTTGGAGCTGTTTTGTCTTCCTGTCTATAAATAAAAGGTATATATATAAGTATATAAACTTAAAACCATTATCAACCTTTAAATGTCTCAAGTGTGATATTTTTTGATGATAAAGTATACCTCTTTGCGCGACACACTGTCAGTCTTACATCATCCAGCAGGGTACCAACACACTCAGACCCTGTGCCTTGGGGGTGGAGGTGTGTCTGTTCTTGGTTGGAGGCTAATGGTGGCCCTCCCCTTGTCTAATAAGTCCTTATCTGCCTGCTGGACCGCTAGCTCAGGTGACACACCCTCGATTACAGGTGACTGTGCATGTTGCGTATACGAGTACAATATTGCTTCGAGGCAGCCTTGAAGCAAAGGCACGATGCAGGATGGGGAGTTTGATTTCAGATTAAAATTGGAGTCTTCGCTCACAGTTGTCACTTTATTAGGTGTCCAGAAATCCAGCTCAGTTTGATTTAACAGCCCTGTAGCAAATCTTACCCTTATGAGGGGTGAAAGGTTCAAGACTTGTTAAATCGGCTTCACTTGTTGATTCAATGAGTGACATTTTGGACAACTTATTCAATATTCTGGACTGATAATTCCTTCAACATTAGTTAAACATTACTGTTTCCTGTAGGCATTGTTTTTGTGTGTGAAAATCCGGCTACAAAAGTTATGATTTTGATCACTTGGTTTTATTTTGATTAGTCCTTTATTGATTAGTTTTTGCTGGCTCCATGGTGCTTGTCTCATGTGTCACGAGGACTCCTAATACCGGTCCCAAGCAGGGATAATTAGGAGGGTTGTGTTGGAAAGGGGATCTACTGTACCAAATCAGTAGCTTTCTGTTGCAATGTCAGTCTTCATATAATTTATTCTGCAGGTTATAATTTAATTGTGAGTCATCATTTCACTATATAGATTTAAAGATGGACGCTATCAATAACAATGCTGGTATTGATATCAGATGGATACTAGTGTGATAAGATCGATAATTGTTTTTAGCTTCTAACTTGAGTATGTTCTTACTTTTTTTTTTTATTAAAGTGTTCAGAAGTCGCAACTTGATGACACTCATAAATCATTACACACTGCTGCTTTTGTAGCTTAAAATTATTGGTATCTGTATTTACTTGGTATCTGATCGATACCAAATTTTGTAGTACCAAACTCTTGGAACTGTGGACTGCACACATACATGTAAAGTTCACCTGAAGGGTTCTTCCACTGCAAAACCGCAGAATACGCTGCTACTATTAAAGCAGCAACAATGTAGAGGTGACTTATTGCATGCTCAATCATCCAGGTAAGTAAATCCCAAAAGGTTGATTCTGTTACAGTGCATTACCGTAATTTACAGCATCAGAAATGATGGGCATAGTCTTTAAAACACTGCTGCAGATGCACTCTTTTATTTAATTAGTATAAAAATAAATAAATAAAAAAAAAATGTCACTGCTCCGATCCAACACGAAAAAGAGAGAGAGTATCATTTTGCACTAATTAGCACAAATTTTCCATGACATCCTGCTGACTTATATTAGCCTCATTAGTCACGAGTGCAACCTGTAGATTTACACCTGGAGCATTTGCGTGTGATACTCAGGATGACCCGGTGGATTTACAGTGCTGCCTTTAAGGCATGCAGGACTTGAAGCTCCAGCTATGCAGGCCTGATTGCTGTTACCTTGCAGCCCCAGGTGAGAGACACGTAGAACACGTGTGCATATGTGTCTATGAAGGACTTCCCTCTTTAATAATGAGAATCTGAACTGAACACTAGGCCACAACTTTACTGCTCAACACAATTATCTGACCTGCTGGTGCACATCCATATACATGGCAGATGTGATACTTTCTCCATTTTTTTTTTATGTATTATCGTTTCTCTGCAGGAGAGAGGAAGCACTTTGTCAATTCACTACAGCCCAAAAGAAGAAGGAAAAAAAAAAAGCCCCCAAACCATCGATTTTCACTACAAAGATTTTCATATTTTCACCCCCTTTTCTCCACTTCTTTTTTTTTTCTCACGGAATAAAATATTTCAGGGGACAGACGAATGACGGAGCGGGCAGGAGCCTAGATGACTCAGAGGAAGGATGGAAGTCTGGATATAGAAATGGGTGAAGGGAGGGAGGGAAGAAGGTGAGAACGAGGAGGGGGAGGTCAGGTTAGGGGTCACGTGTGCAAAAGAGATAAGACCTCCTCATTCCATTTTGACTGACAGGCCAAGGGAGGGCTCAGCAAAGCCCCCCGAGACACCACACCGCTCCCTCCATCACTCTCCGTTACTGCTATCACACTTTCTCTAGGCCATCACTCTCTGTCTCTCGCTCTCCGCCTCTATCATACTCTCCATCATCCCCTTCTCCCTCCATCACCTGCTTCTATACATGCTTTCCACCTTTGTCATGTATTTTCCTTTTTGCCCTGACTCTTCTTTCCTTTAGTTGCATCCTTTGTTGTCAGGATACCTCCTGTTGTCTCTTATTCTTTGCACAATGATTTTTTTCCTCCTTTCTTTGTATTTGTATTCAGTTGAGAGTCTCTTTTGTATTTCCTGATTTTATTAACACTTTTCTTTGTGAATCGGAAGGCAAAGGCTGGTTTGATACCGCTTCTGCTACCTGTAATAACACTGTACTCACCAGAGTAATGAGTAGTGATCCAGTGTGACAGAAGAGAAAAAACATGAGCTTTCAGGTAGTCCGACAGGTTGTTAAGTGAAAAATATATCCGGATTATCTAAACCACTTTATTTGCCCAGTACAAAGTTCGCGTGATGTTAGCATTGGTAATACTTGGGTGAATTTTTGTCTCCTGGCCTAGAAGAAATGGAACATTTCCAGTGGTGAGAAGTCGGCTTATACAACCGATGGACTCCAATGTGCCAAATGATCCTCACAGTTTCATGTGTGAAAGCAGCTTTGGGTTCACCCTGGTGCAGAGGTAAAGATCTGTTTATTATCTACTTACATGATATCATGTAGAAGATGATATCTTCCTCCAAAGCAAGCTCGCAGCCAGGTTGTTTTCTGCAGAGACGAAAGAAAAGAGAACTAGAAGAGGAAAAGTCAGGTCAAGCTGCTCCAAACGGCACCACCAGACATAATCCTTTCAAACCTTCCTAGCCTAGTTAGAAGTCAACTAATAGAGTTAATTGCACTGATAATAATTTTTCAAAAGTTATATCCTGTAAAAAGTATAACACAAACTTCTCAGTCATGAAGCACCTGACTTTTTTCCCATGTAAAGTTACTAAAGTACAGAACTTAATATATATAAAAGTGCATTTATGTCATCATAAAGTAGTTTGTGTGCAAACCCATTAGACTCTTTAACTCGCTGTTAACAGGAACGGTGTGCATGCTGTTTGCATCATTTTATGCACCTTTACGCTACATTTGCTTCAACATTTGAAACTTTGTTGTGTTTCCAGTGTTAATGAATAAATATAATTATACACTACAACTAGAAAAATATTCTTCATATGAATACATAGACATGGCACAATATTTTAAGTAATGGTTTCGTAATGGTTTCGTTTGTAGTCCCCTTGTTGCATTCTACTGATGAAACATTTGAGAGGCTTAGATTTCCTCCAGGTAAACAGTCACGTGGAGCACGAAAGAGGGAAGACATTTGCCTAAATGCACCAGGTCGCTATCAACTATGATGTTTTAGGTTTCTGTCAACTTTTTAAAAATGATTTTGGCTCAGATATCCACTGCTACCGTGGAAGCCTTGAAGTACAAAGGCTGTTGCTCCCAGAGATGATGTCAGCAGATGCCAGATTTCCCATTACCTTACCTTACCTCCATTAGTAACGGGACCAGAAGTTTGGAGCTTATTTAGATTATACCACTAATTTTGCTCTAAACCTTGAGAACTGATTGGTGGAAGACAAACCTCTGTAGCTATGGTGCAGAAGGTTTAATCATTGGTTAAAGCAAACAGCCTAAAGGTTTAATTTAATGCCACGTTAGTTAACTAGAACTTAGTCATTCCAACACGGACTCTGTCTTTTCTATTTTGATTCACTGCAATTACTCAATTATGCCACAAAGTGAGCCACGTTTTTCATGACGGAAGCTGCACAGTGGACCATCTCCACTCTCTATCATTGGCTGCAGACAACAGCTTGACCCATAACCCTGATAAGTCACTCGTGCCCTCAAGTTGCCTTTCTACTGCCAAAGCAAGAAAGCTGACAAATGCCAGGAAACGAAAGATGCAAACAAAAGCTCGAGCACTGTTCCAACAAGCATTATCTTCATTTTTTAGCACCAAACAATGCATGACAATGCACGACAACAACAGGAGCCTTTATAGAAAGCGGCAGAATAGAGTTGAGGCCGTTGTGAGAAGTGGCAGAGGAGACGAGACAAAGCGGGATGAGAAGGACGATCTTCATTGTGGCGTCTTTTCTCATTCTGCCATGAAAGACACCGGCAAGGAGTCCTCAGGGCCGCTGCCAGCTGCAGAACAATCACACCCGCACGCCACAACCACGCCGCCGATCCAAACACATTAGGAGAGCATTGTCGAAGCTGTAGCTCTACATATTCATCCGCACTCCTTTGAATGCCTGCTCAACGCTCAGATGCAATCACAACATCTCCTCATATCGGAAACATCTTACATTTACATAACCCTTACATTCAAATGCCTGCATGTGTTTTCCCCACCTTCTTTAAGGCGTCATTTAATTTTTTCATTCTAAACGGATCGTTTAAAATAGACCTTAATCGGGGTAGATTAGATGCCATTGGAGATCTTGACCGAGCTGGCATCTGGAGGTTTTTCTTAGCTCAATCACACCAATAAGAAACATGCTGAATAAAGGGAGAGTTTAATCTATGCATCGCTGGTTCCACAGGATTATGGTGAGAAAAGAGAGACTGAGGAAGAGTGGAGGGCTGGAAAGAAATGGTGAGTAAGGGAGAGTGACGGAGACGGGGAGAGAGAAGGCGATGGATGTCAGGTTCTTCTCTCCATATAAAACACCAGACGCAGCAGAGGAGGGGATTGGATTCACTTTTTAAAATGTCACCCAACATCTGTTTCATATTTATGATGGTGGCGCTGCCTCTCCGATGCCCCCTTCAACTCTCTGGCGATTCTATCTCTGCCTCGGATTACCCCCACTACCCACCAATGCATAATTTATAAGGCTAATCTTTCAACGAAAGACTGCAGACACAGGCAGAGAGAGAGGGAGGAAGGGGAGTGTGAGAGAGCAGGGGTAAAAAAATGGATTATAAAGAAAAAAAATCTGCCACAGATTTTTTGCTGATATGTGAAGGGAATGGCTGATTTTGGAGATGATACCTTAAGTATCTCATGTAGTCATTAACAGGATTAAGTGAGTGGGCTTCTGATAAGGTGGGAAAACAATTCAGGATTCGGCACATCTTGTCCTCTTTAACCCAAACGGAGACATATCAGTGTATGTGGCCCATGTTTCTCTTTCTTCTGTAATTTGTGATGCCTTCAGATCCCTCTGATAAGCATTGGGTGTCATTAATATCACTAATGATAACATTATAGCCCTGTGCTGGAGTTGTATCACGAATTACGGTGCGAGGTTGGATTTTTGCCAGATCAGGGTGGGGAAAGCTGACGCCCTCTCTCTTTCTACTTCTTTTTCCAGTTTTACAACAGAAACCAAAGCTACCTCTGTCACGAACCAGCACAAGACCGACGTTTCAGTCATCTATTTTCTTCTCGCACCGTTTTTGCCATCCCCGACATCCAAACTGACCGTCCCTTTCCCCTTTTTTCCCTCCTTGCTCAGCCCCGTTCCCCTTCCCGTTTGCCCCCTTTTTCTCGTCAGCTTTATTATAAAAAGTACACAGTTTCGCTGGAGTGCCCTTCTGACATTTTCGACTTATTAGCTAGTTTTCGTACCGTCTTCAATCAACCCCCTTAATCCTCACAGGGAGAAGCGCTTTTTAATTCACAGATGGACTGATAAGGGGCGCCTAGCAAAGCGCCAGAGAAGCAGCGGCAACGCTAGCAAAGCAGGCCTCGGATGAGGAGGGGAAGAAAAAAAAAAGAAAACGAAAGACGGGAAAAAAACGATTTACACGTAGATGAATCGTGCTTACAAGATGGAACCCTGGGCATTAGGAGCGGATCTGAATTTCCTATCTGTCATTTTTTTTTCACCCACCCCACCGCTCCCCCCAACTGCCGCATTCGTTCAGTGTTTTTTTTTTCCTCTCCCTCTCTCCCCTCCTTCTTCTCCGCCATTACCCTTGCTGATTGCAATCTTTAAGCGCCATTGGGCCCACTGCTTCTGCAGTTTTTAATCTGTCTTTAATCCCATAGATTTTAAATATTCCCCAGCTCCCGGAGACTGGAGGCAATTAACTGCCCTTCTGATGCTCTCCTTATCAGTTGCCTCCTTGTATCTCTCTGAAGCAGCCTCAAGACACTGCCAGAGCTGACAAATAATACCGCCATTTACCGCCGAGCATCCTCGGGGACTAGAAGGGAGCGCGCGGCACAGCCACCGCCGCATTCTAAACAGGTATTTGGTAAACATATCATACAGAGGAGAAAGAGGAGGAAATATACTGCAACAACACTCCCAAAAGCAATGTATGTTTGTCTGCCTGCCATTTTGCAAGTGTGTCTGTGTGTTCTCCCTGAGACCGAAGACAAAAGATTGTCCTCTAGCCCTGTGCTGATGTAAGGGGGCTGCGCGGTATGGGATGCTTAGCCTGCTGTGTAGATACTAATACAGTCTGCACTCCGGTAGCTCTTTACTGTGTTATTGGTGAGGAAATAGTTTTAAGAAAAAGAGAGAGAGAGAGATATTTTAGACACATGCACTTTATTCGGTTTTACCTGACCCTGTTCGTCTTTGTTTTAAAGTAGAGCCGTGGTAAGACATTGACCTACTAGTTACAACAGCTTAAAATTAATAAAAATAAAGAAACCTGCATTAAAAAAAATGTCTTTTTAATCATCTTCTTTCATGGTCTGAAGGCATGCATAGTAGCTAATAACTGCTATTACATATAGACAGAGGGGGGAAGAAGGTCTGAAGATAAGCACAAAATAGACACAGACACTCACCTTTCATTTGCTCTGCATGTATGAAATGTTTTATAAACAATTACCTAATGACATTCAAGGACAATTAGACAGGTATGGCGTCTTTAGATAGGCATCTCATCAAACAAGACAGAGATCTAGCTGCTACCTCAAGCGCCTTTGTCATTTTGTGTTCCTCCAAGTTTTAATCCCAGAGTCAAAGTCTTGCCACTGTAAGCGCCCTCACATCACGTTTACACCAAGGACACCATCAAATAACTCATAGTGATAACTGTGCCACACAACATTAGAAGAGATGAGATCATAAAGATGATAGTAAGGGCCGATCAGCGCAACACTGATCCACTCTCACAGTTTCCAAAAGCGAGGAAACTAGGTAAACCAAAGGAGGGAAAAAGTTACTAAAGTTACTAAGAACTCATGAAATGAAGTTCAGTGCTCTCTGCTGCTCCCCTAAGACACCAGTTAACTTCGTCTCAGCAGCAGTGGTTTCTTATTTGGAAGATCACAGTGAGACCTGGGATTGTTTAGTTTAGTCTTGACCTTTGCCAAATGGTTGGATGGCTAGAGTTTCCTTTTCTGCAATCTATCCAATCACTCCTCTTGATAATGTGTCCTATGGCAGCGCGATGAATGCAATCACCAGCCCATGCACCACAAGCCTGCTAACAACACCACAAGACACTGCGGCTAAGCCAAACCCGGCAGGCTCAGCCAAAACTGGCAGATAACCATCAGCTAAGAGCTTTGTGACATCATCAGACAGAGACGGCTACTGACTCCATGCCAGGTTAGAGAGCTGCTAATCCAAACCACAGACTACAATAACACAGACAGCGACAAAAGCAGGGAATGTGCATCATTACAAACACTCTTAAATGCTTAAGCTCTTTGTTGATGTGGACAACACGATCGCTGTAATGGAGCTTGTACCTTTCACAGGTCACTTCTCAGCCAGACAGATGAGATCCCATAATCAACTTCTGATGATTCCCACTCGTGCTGATTTGACCAAACTCACGACGTGACCTGTACGCGTTGTTTCTGACACAAATAACCGAGTGAAACTTTTGCTTGATATCCACTGGCATTATCATCCCAGCTCTAGTGTTGGATTACGGTCTGCGCAGGCTTCTCACCATTAAAATCACATTCAATTATAGGGAGGCTCGGCAGGATTGGCGAGACAGCAGCGCTGTTAATGGGAAAGGTTGTCAAATTATGATTTAAAATGAAGTACATATGCTGGTACATGTTTAAAGAAAGAAAGCATTAAAAAAAAATAAGTCCTTCTCTGACTTTCTGATGTATATTTTAAATGTATTCCCATAGGATCTGGCACCTCAGTGCATTTGTTTCTCATATGTGCAGCTGTGGAAGGTATTTGCCATATAACCCAACAATGCCTCATGGGATTCCTTGTCCAGCCACCAATCAGCCACGACCTTCAGCTTTGCTTTGTTGCTTTGTTTGCCATCATATCTGCAACTCTTTCTGGCTCGGACTCAGACTGGATAAGAGGAACTGATGCTATAGCATGTGTGAAGCCGTGACTACATCCATTCGCTCCTTATTGTGCATATTCTTTAATCTACTCCCACATATGCAGGCCTACACTTTGTGTGTCTCCTCTTAATAAGTGTCTATGCATGTGTGTTTGTGTGGTTTGGGATGTTAAGCTGGTGCTGCTCTCTAAGCGTGGCCGATACCGATCCAAAGAACCACAGGGTCTGAGGGGGGCCAGGGGTCTGCAGCTCAGCCTACAAACAGCAGGCTGTGCCAGGCAGGACGTAGGCCAAGAGAGGAGTGGGGTGAGGTGGTGGCAGTAGAAAGGAGGGAAGACAACCATTCTCATCCCTTTAAAACCACAACACTTGGGTCACACTAGGGGGCCAACCAATTTCACACTCTTGTACAGAATGGCTCCCTTACAGACAAAACAGAAAGACAGGAAAACAACTCAAGTAAGCCTGAAACACAACAAAAACAAAAAAGTGTTTAATAGCTCCGGCACTATATTTTCTTTGACTTCAAAAGAATTTGCAAGTAAGGTGACGGTGTTTTTTTTTAGTTTTTTTTTAAGCCACAGGTCAGAGATTGCATTTTGCAGCCCTGTGAAATAAAACACACGGCAGCACTTTGCCTCAAATCCAATCAAGCTCTGTTATCAGCTCCCTTCTCATCAAGGAAGGCTGCTGATGGAGGCTGCTGGTGGTGGCGAAGGGGTGGTGGGAGTGCTGGGACTAAGCCGAGCCCCCCACAAGCCCAACCCCATCACCCAACATACACCCCCTCACCCCTTACACCATACATACACACACTCCGCCCGAATCCCCCCCCCACACACACACACCCTCCCTGCACCCTCCTCCCCTGGTTTCCGTGGTGACTGCTAAGCCCGAAGTTACGGTAAAGCTGGTGTGCCGCTGAGCCCTGGGCAGGATTTGTGACAGAGAAATCACATCAGCCTATGCTGATTAACAATTCCATTCCACCCTGAGACTTTATATAAAAAACTATCTTACAATTTGGCTTTTTTAATAGGAACGATCGCTATCTCAAATTGAGTCCCTGCAAACTTTAATAAAGGCTACAGGGTTGAGTGGCATTTTGCATGCTGATTTAGGCCCGATTGGCGGCTTTTGATGAGAGGGAGGCTGCTATGTAAAGCGGTGCTCCTAGCGCTTTTCCACATCGCCGGTTCAAATGCGAAAGGATAAGAACATGAAGAAAAAAAATACCACTTCCATCTGCAATCTCCGGATTTCTCTCTGCCTTCCTCCCTCACTCTCACGCTCTTTTTTTCAGAAAATGATTTGACTGTTGAATATGAATAAATGGAATGGAATGAAGCAGGAATAGAGAGACTGTTGCACCGCAGACAGAGGAGAGATGGAGGAAGAGACGGTGAGAGGGAACGGGAATAAAAGAAGCCCCCTCTCCTGGACTTTTTTTTTCTTTCCTCTGGAGGAGAAAAATAAAATCATAAAACCAAGGTTTTTATGCTCTCCTATTCTGACATTTGGAGAATGGTATTAATGTAGAATATTCACAGTGTACAGAAAGGACCACAGGCGCAAGAGCGTGTGTGTGTGTGTGTGTGTGTGTGTGTGTGTTAGGAGGGAGGGAGGAAGGGGCATCAAATAAAAAAAAAAACATGCTAGAAACACTTATCCCCCTCCACCCTCTGCTCCAACCCCACAATCTACATCAGTATTAAAAAACTATTTATAGTAAGAGTTCAGCTTAATGGGATAATCAGCTCTATTTGTAAAGATATTGGATAATCCCAAATAGTTTATACGGGCATAAAGATTTCAAACATTTTCATTAGATATACTGCTTTTCAGGGGCGTTTTAGATGTCTCTCAGTTCACTTTGTACGCTGCTCCGAGACAAAAAAACAGAAGCAAGGAGGAGTAGACATCCTGAAGCGGTGGCCGAATGCTGGGCTTTTTCTGCGGAGAGTTGTTATCAGAAAACAGAGGACGGGGCAGGAGATTCCTCTGTTAGCTCCTCACAACACCAGCATTTCCTGTTTTTAAACTGGCATTGCAAAACTCCTCATAGCAGACCATGTCATATGATAAATGTGCATTTAGCAGTTG
This sequence comes from Neolamprologus multifasciatus, assembly GCF_963576455.1. Lineage (NCBI taxonomy): Eukaryota > Metazoa > Chordata > Actinopteri > Cichliformes > Cichlidae > Neolamprologus > Neolamprologus multifasciatus. The sequence continues at coordinate 20,851,368 of NC_140455.1, forward strand.
CTAGCGATGACTGTGAATGCTTTCCCATCTCAAAGAAGGGTTTTAATTATGCTTTTTTTTTCATCCATCATATTACATGCTTGTATTATTGAGCATTCACCCTTGCCTCAACTACAACCAGTGTTAAAATAAAAAGAGAGAGGAAGAGGACTATAGAGGGAGAGAGAATGAGAAATGGGGGAGTTAGGAGGAAGAGGGCCAATGGAAGGCATCCAACAGGATCAGCGAGTAGGGCAGGCTGCCAATGCCTGGCACACACACTCACACACACACAGTTTATATCTGCCCCGCCTCTCTCCCTCAAGGAAACCCTCATATACCCTGCAGGGTGGACCACATCCACCATGCATCAATATACTGTATGTTCCCAAGACTACCAGTAAGCCATAGAGCACTGGTCTTACTGGGATGCCATTTTGCAGATGTTTGATGGCTTTGGTGAGAGACAGTTATGAGGAATATAGTCAGTGCAGCCCACGAAATGAGCCAACAAAAGTTCATCCCTATCTGCAGAACTCGCACTACTCACACCCTCCCTGTGAGACTAAACAACCATCAGTGATCTTCCCAAATAACCGATGAGTGGACTGGCATCAAAAACATCTCTATGAGGAAGTTACTCAGCTCAACACGCTAACGTTCATGTACGAGATGAGCAACTAAATAAGAAATTGAAGGTGTAGCATTCAAAAGTTATTGCAGTTTCTATCAGAATCAGAATCAGAATACTTTATTAATCCCGAAAGAAATTAGGGTTACAGCAGGCAGCACGCTAATGGCGCATCACCTTTAACTTGAGGATGACCAAACATCCATGTTCCTCAGGGACAAATCACCATTTCTGGTGGTCTGTCCGTGGGTACGCTCTCTCATTTAAATGTGCATTACAGTCACATTGTGCTTTTTTGGCTAACAGAGGGGTCTGGCTACTCATCACAGAGGTTTTCTATCACTTTTCATCTTGTATTTAAGTGCTTGGCTCATCCTGGGGTTTTTTGTTTGTTTGTTGTGTTTTTTTTTAGGAAACTGCCGTAGAGCACTTGGCCAGAAGCTACCAAGGGTCTAAGTACTGGCTGACATCTTTTCAAGTCTGGCAGTTGGACTAAAGAGGAAGAAGACCAGAACAGCTGTGGAGAGAAAAAATGAAGGAGACAGAGAAGAAGAGATGAAGATATGATTCCCAGTGGTTGCATAAGGCAGATATCGATAAAACTGATATTTATCGATATCTATCTATTGTCCATTTGGCGCACAGCAGCATTAGCTGCAGTTTCTCTCCTGGTATGATCTGCAACCGGTCCGATACTAGTTCTATTGATACATTCATCCACCTTAACTAATGTTGGATGTAGGTTTTATTAACTTAAAGCAAGATTATAATGCAAAATTTGTTTTTTTTTTCTGCTAATATTAATACATACCTTCCAAACATGTTAGTGCATCAGTGGTTATTTGCTGTTATTTGTTAAAAGTGTGGTAGAAATATAAAATGTAAAGTTTTGCCACATCTTATTCCTGCATGACCGTTCAAGCAAAGTAATGGGACTATCAGTAGTAATTACACAAAAATGATGGTAAATGGTACATTTCCCCACTTTTCTCTTGGGCCAGTCGCTTTAATTATATTCTCATTAGGGAACCCGCTTGTAAGAAAGTGGAACATCTGAAAAAAGGACTAAAATATCTCCTCTGGTAACATGTTGTTCCGTTTCTTCTGTTTGTTTGCAAAGTGTCAAATATCAGGATACCTAAGCTGCCGTAGCGCACAGTGTAAAAACACAGAAGCGGTATTAGATCACACCTATAATATTTTCTGTTTGCCTTTTTCTTTTTTTTCTTAACTCAGTCTGAGTAATCTGAGTGTCCAAAGCATATACCCTGCGTTACATAGCAACATTGCGCAAAACGAGCTAACATAAGCTCACGTAAGCCCCTGGTCACAGCCTCAAATTTGTCTAAGAGAAAAGTGTGCTTCATTGTCTTTATATTCTTATATGATTTAAATTATTTTCAGTTGCAGATAAAGAATATTTTGTTTAGAAGGTAAATAAACTTACCTAGCTTTACATCAACTTAATGCTAAAATTTACTGCAATTTTTTTTTTTAATGCTCGTGTACCAAAATCCTTTGAAGCAAGTACTAATCAGTCTATTTCTAGTAAAGAACCATAATATTAAAATGTGTTTTGGAGGTTAATAAAGCAAAAATCTTTGAATTTTTTTGAACTATCTGATGTGCAGAAACCTCACTGACAGCTGTGCTACCTGTTATAGATCCAGTTCACAGGTTTAAGCCTGTCAGCTTAGGTAAAGCTGTAAGCTTATGTATGATAAATGGCATTGTTAAATAGCCAATCAAGGGACTGCACATCGACTATTAAAGGACTTGTTGATAGAGTACTAATCTCTTTACAGTTTTCACATACCACCATAAATCTAAACACGAGAACACATGCATAAAAATGGTAACAAACCATGTCCGGCCTTGCAATCCATTCAAGATTCAAGTACAGTTATCACACACTGACAGCCCTTGTATCAAGACCACAGTCAATTGATTTGCGTATGGAAAAAAAAAACCCTGTCATTCCAGTAAAATCCACATAACCAATGCCTAAAGCCACCGGGGTGCAAGCTCGGTGCTTTCGTAACGAAATCAAAAATGGGGGATTTAAAGAAGAAACAGACAAATGAAAGACAAATGAAAAGTTGTGATGCCATTTTCAGTATCTCACAAGTGCATCAAAAATATGTTTTCCCAGAAAAACAATGAGATTTTTTTTGTCCCACTCCTTCAGATGCACCAGGGTTGCTGCATTGGTCGTTAAGGTCATGGCTCGTCTATCAGGGGTTTAAATGAAATGATTTTTGTGGGTTCAAACACAAACACAATGCCCCCCCCCCCCCCCCCCCCCCCCACCCCGCCTAAACTGGTCCAGGACCATGTTGCTCCTCCCCGACCTCCTTTACCTTCTTTCCCTGGCCAGTGCTTTCCTTTGGCTCTGATAAGATGCTATCGGTAACCCTCTAAGCACTTGAGAGGCACTTTAGGAGATCACTGGAGCCATTACCATGAAAAGTAAAAGATACAGGCTATATTGATGCCAGATTAATACTGACCAACATGTTATTGATTTCGGCCCCCACCTTCCTCTTCCCCATCCCCTTTTTACTCTCCCTTACCCAGTTTTTCTTCAGCTCTGGTCTGGACCTCTGACGGTTGATCTTATTTTCTGATGGAGGAATGTTTTGTGGCCTGGCTCGAGAAGGGAGCCCACCCCTCCTCCTGCGCCTCTACCCTTCGTCGTCTTCTTTAGTGCAATGCCACTATCTGCAGTTTCACAGGGCCATCCTTTAAAAGGTGCAGAGCAAAGGCTCGCCGTTATCTGCCAATGTTATTCAATTGTTACGGGACAATCTGGGCCATTAGCTGCTGTGTTAAATAATGCATCCGCTTTTAAAGGGGGACCCTTATCTCTCCTGTGTGTGTGCGTTTTTTAACATTATTAGTATAGGAGTGTAATGAGCGGCCCCTGCCTGATGGGCTCTGATATACCTCCAAGGTCTCTTTGCGAACTTCCACCTCCACAACAGCGCGTAAACAAACGGTGACCTTTTTAATGAAGCTCGGTTTTATCTCGTTTTATTAAAAAGGACAGCAAGAAGCGGAAACGCTCCAGACGAGATAAAAAGTATTTAAATGCGCTCGTCTAAAGGCGCAGACGATCGATCACAATGCAGCCGCTCGGGGAGGAAAAGGGACAAGCGGGGATGCACATATAGACCTGTGTGTTGCTACGAGACGCAAAGGGAGTGAGTGCGAGGATGGAGAGATGAGAAGGGAGAGGTGAGGTGTGAGAGGTATGCCTAACCTAAACGAGAGGAAAAACCCAAAGAAAAAAGGGTTGGATGTGAAGGATGAGTGGAGCGAAAGGGAAGGATGGAGAAAGGGATGGTGGCAGGAGAGCGATAACCGCAATGTCTTCAGTCACAGATTTACACAGGCCATTGCACTCCCATTCTCCCTGGCTCTTATCAGTGGAATTATTGAGCAGGTGGCATACCATTAAAAATTCTGCTTAGATTCACAAAAATCAAATTGCGTAAGGTAATGAACGTAGCTTTCAAATGGACTCCTCACCGATACCCATTCTCAGCAGGCAGAAATACATCTCAGTCATAATTCCCTATCTTTATTGTACTTTTACACGGGCTTAACTATGCTGCCAAAGCAGTGGAAAGCTTAATAATCTCTTTTGCCCTTGATGTTAAAGGGATGATTTTGTGGCTATGCTTTGGAGCCATTTCCCACCCTCTCAATCCCCCACTCTTTATATCCTATTTCAGTCTTTATTTCTTCCTCTATCTCCATCTATCTTCCCCCTTTTTGTCCTCCTATCTCCGTCTTTCTTCTTCTGTGTTTTACTTCCTCTGTAGGCCCACACTATCAGCCGAGGTCAGGTGGGTCAGCGCAGGTTTTCACTCCCAGAATCCCCACTGTTTTCTAAAGCGCTGTTTGCTGATGACTGGGAGCTATGAAGCCGAGCAAGGAACACATTTCAAGGATGTCAGCACCAATGTTTGGATTGGCCCGTTCTGCTCAAGCACGCACAGACACACAACTTCATCTGTCTTCTTAATTTATGTTTCAGACACATAAAAAAAAGAATGAGTGTAAAGGCGAAGCTGCTTGGGGGTGTTCTCACAAACTAGGCTTAAGACAAGGCGCTGCTGTCTGCAGTCATTTAACAAACAATGGAGTGACGTAACACTAAAGGAGTGGCAGGGCATGTAGAACCACTTTGTAGCTTCTAACAGCCGTAAATCTTATTTAATGAAGTAGTGCTTTCAGATTAGTTTGGCCATTTGACACATAAGAAGTTGACATTCATATCTTCTAAGAAGTCTTTAGAATATTAGCTGAAAGAGAAAAGGATAGACTTTGTTTCCTATTATGTGTCTTTGTAAGGAGGTGGGGATCTTTTTTGCAGTGAAAAAAGAGAAAACGACTTAGGAGCTCACAAGCCCACATTTAGGGTGGCTGTAGCTCAGGAGGTAGAGCAGGTCACCTACTGATCGGAAGGTTGGAGGTTCGATCCCAGGCTCCTCCAGTCTGCGTGCCAAGTATCCTTGGGCAAGATACTAACCCCAAGTTGCTCTCCGATGCGTCCATCGGAGTATGAATGTGTGTGAATGTAGTTAGATCGCACTAAGTATAGATAAAGTGCTTGTGAGAATGGGTGTGACTGGGTGAATGTGGTGTGTTGTATAGAGCGCTTTGAGTACTCCGGGAGAGTAGAAAAGCGCTATATAAGAATCAGTCCATTTACCATTTACAAGAACTTACTAAATGTGTGCATTAGCTTTCTAACATCAACTAATCATCATCAGTGTCATTCTGACACATAGATGTGCAGCTGGCTGACACGTACTTATTGTGGAAATTGCTTTTTCACCTGTGACGCTCCTCAAATATATAACTTGTGACAATGGACTTTTAACTGCTCTGCAGATGGCGAAGGTTTGCAGTACGTTATGAAGGAATCAGTGGTATAAATGTATAGTCTGAGTAAGCTGTGAACGTGTGGTCCTGGAAGTAATGGAAGGAACAAGCTTGACAATCTGGGAAACCCGTTGAGTTTTTCAGGATTCCATTTCCATCTGCCGGTCATTATTACAACCCCAAATTATCTTTAAATCATTAACACTAAACTAAATTATCCGATGCATTTTTCTTAAATGCCACCTACCTTTTTATTCTTCATATTGTTTATCTGCATTGACCAAATCCCACTCAACTTGAGTGGCCCACAGCACTTGGACTACATACTAAACTGTATCCCTCACCCACAGATTCAGGACAGGCTAAAACAGTTTATGAAGATATATCTTCTTTTTTTAACTTCTTCTCTCATTGATAAAACTCCTTATTGAAGCAAACCAGTATGCTTTAAGGATATACAGATTAGGTGATGTGATGTTGTTCAAACTAGTGCATACAGTAGACTTACCCTTGTCTTTCAGCCTAAAAACATCCTCTTTGAAATACCACAAAGGTAGGACAGAGATAAATGCTACACACAATACCTTTTAAAGCAAGCTGTGCACCAGCCGCACAGAGGATTAATTGTGTATTTTCTGGAGCCTATTATCATTGGTGGTTGGTATTGTTTTCACCTTGTCAACCGGTCAGTCTGACTGTCTGCGTGACCCTGGAGACAGCTACTGTACACAAATTTGGTTTGGACTATTATGACAGGTATTTATGTCCATTTGTGGATATACACTGTCAGTGAGACAGCATACAGGGAAAGCATACATGGAAAAAACCTTAACTGGAATCAAAATGATGGAAGTCCAAAGATAGATGTGGGCCCCTCATTTAGTTTTGAGTAAAGGGAATTTACAGGGGCTTTAAAGTTAGATTAGCCAAGGTGACTATTGCCCCTGTCCAATTTACTCTCTGGTCACAAAGTCTTCTGCAGATTTAATGGCTTGGTAACTCCCTGCATGATGTTTCTCTGTGTTCTGAATGAGCATTTTCCTCAATGGGTGGAGTCTGAAACTCATTGCCGCTGCAGATGGTGCATCCGCAAGATGCTCCCTGGACATTCAGACATGACAGGGCATAAACAATGCCAATTTTTCAGACAAACTTCACTGCTCAGAAGGATCTAGTTCCACTAAACTTAATGCCAGGTCCCACACCCGCGGTCTTATTCATCCAAACCAAAATAACAACCCAAAGTCCAAACACTGTTCTCAGTGTAGCTTCCTGGCACAGACTCCATCTGGCTGGCCTTTCCCTACAGCCAGTATCAGTGGTGATGTGCCAAAGCGACAACTGCACGCCACGCAGATCTTGCCTCGCCCTGCCTCTTCTCTCCTCTGTGGCTAGTTAGCCGTTAGCGCTTTCAGCTGTCTGTTGTCGGTCTGTCTGTACTCTGCTGGGCTTCCTCCAATCAGAGGCCTTAGCCCGTGCAGCCCTAATCCAACTACGGGCTTTACCCCACCAGCTCAGTGTAATCACACAGCTAATTCACAGGCGGACGGGGAGGAAGGCAATCCGTGACGGACGTTTTTTTGTGCAACTAAGAATGAGCTCCCCGGTGACCAGGGGAGGTGGCGGAGTGGGAGACTGTCAATGAAGAGCCGTTGAAAAGATGGCTCCAAAAAGGCGAGATGCGAGGGGACTAGATGAATAGGAGAAAGGGCTCTGAGATAGAAGTACGAAATAAGGAAAATATTTGGAGTGAATAAAAAGGACCATGAATCTGTAGCAGTTTTTGCCACGAAGGTGTTGAAAGAACCATTGTGAGTTGGAACAGTCTATATTACTCAATAAAGGCTTGATGAAAGGCGAGGCTCTGTATTAATTTGGATAAGAAACCTTTGCCTCCGTGCCCCCTTTTCTCTCTCGGCTCCCATCCACGGACACCTCTGTGGTTTTAAAGCATGTGTTCGGTTTCAGTTCAGCAAGCCAAGTCATTACATTTCTACATGTCGCACCTTTCAGTGGGGGAATTAACTAGTGCTGTTATTTCTTCATTCCCTGCACGCCAGGAAGTACAAAAGAGAGCGAGAGAGAGAAAAAAAAGGTGCTTGATATTTTGGACCATTGTCACTTCATGCTCCACTTGCATGCATGCCCACACTTGTGTGGATGTACTGTATGCCCCTCTGCCTGTCCTCTCCACAGAACAGCCTTCTCATTGCTAATTTCAGATGAGCTCGGGAGGTGCGAGGATTGTAGCTTGGCTGTCTGCTGATTTTACTGTTGACATCTCTGTAACAAAGGAGTGGATTTCTCTTACATTTTATAGTGTGACAGACGGCACAGATTTTGTAACTATAGCTAAAACGAACAAAAGAACAGAAATAAACACATTAAATTGCAACATTCAGCTAGTGTAGACATAACCATGGTATGGTGACTATGAAAAACCAAATGGATAACTGCACATGGTTTGTTTCTTGACAGTCTGGCATTTTCCCCTCAAAAGCTTGATACACATAGAATCTCTACCAAATCCACGAGTGTTTAAAAGAGAAATATTGATGGCAACTGATTGTGATAGCAGGCCTGCCTAAAGGAAGTAAAATCTGATTCAGGACTTTCAGCCCATTTTGAAAATGACTGAAAAGGCCAGTGCTTTGTGGGTGTGGTGCCTTTAAGAAAAAACTTTTAATGAATTATATTTAATAAATTATATTTAATTAATAATATAACTCACTGTGTGGTTAACTGAGCAGTCTTTGGAGGAGTGAAATTTAACCATTTAACAGTTGTTTTGCTTATTAGCATTAATTAGGAGGTGTCTGCATCTGTGTCGTGCACCAAAATAGTCGGTGGATACACTTTGTTAACAAAGTAGCTAGTATTGTATTTGACTCCAAACACCAGGGGCAGCAGTACTAAGGTAGAAGTTTCAAGGTAAGACACTGCATACCATTGAGATGGTAAGAAATACATGGATACTCCCATCATTTTATGTCTTAGATCAATCCAAGGGACAGCATCACATAACTTTACATTATTTAATGGCTATTGCTCACATCAAATGTGCCATGTGTCTTGTTTTGTTTCTCAGTCATCCATTTAACATTTCCCAGCTTGAGAAACAGTTGTTGGCCTACATTTATGGATAACTTTGGGGTTTTGTGGTTTCTATGGTAGTTACTCAATAGTGTCAGTTGTTCTGTCTGCACTGATTGGTGGAGAGCTGCTAGAAATGGGCGGGGCTGAATTTTTGCTATGTCCTTACCTGCCTGGATATATCAGACTTGGAAATGAGGTGGGTGCAAGCTGCCAGGTGAAGCTTAGGCAGGTAATCTGTGCTCATTAGTGGCACCCAAAAGTGTTTTTGACTCTTAATTTGGTCGACCGAAGTAGAGCCTGGAGGGGCAAACACAGGCAGTGAGAGTGATATTTTCACTAATGGGTTGAGTAGGTTCAGATAAACTGACACTTTTATGATATCAGTATGTGCGTGACAGATCTGCATTTCTGTTCATGTAGGTAATTCCACTAAACAGTATGGAAAACCTATAAAACACTTTTGTTGTTATGAAGGCTTTGATATTTGTATTCATAATTAACCCTCAGAACTAAGAACAGAGCCAAGCCCATAGAAATGGAATGTAATGTTTATGTTACTGGGTTCGTGTCAGTGTGTGCTATGTGTGAAATGTAAAAAGATTCATGTGGGCTGTAACACAGTTGAAATCAAAACAAACATTGGAAATAAAAGCACAACGTATGACTGCAAAGACTGCACATGCATGTATGGCAGAACGGAAAGAAAGACGATGCTCATAAACAGGTCCGTTAGATGAAAAAGCTTTTAAAAGTCTTTATTAATGAGGCTACACGATTCAATATATCACATATTTACAAATGTTATTTTGACCAGGTAAGTCTGATAAGATATAATGGAAGAAGATTGTGTCTCTATGCTGATGATAGGAGAACTAGAATTACTTGTAAGGTGTGGTATATGGACTGCATAGCTTACTGTAATACACACGCTAAGCTTTTGTTTCTTTGTTCACCAACTCTTCCTGCACAATCAGGGATTGAGAAACCAGACCTGTCACACATAAACATCCTGAGTGTATACACCACCGATACTTTTCTCAATGTGATCCAAGTACATTTACGTGAAAATGAAAGTTTTCAAAGGACTCTATGCAGTCCTCTGTAAACTACTTTTATAGGATTTAAAAGGCTAGGCACTCCTTTACTGTCTTGAGAAAAGTTTGCTGGCCTTGACATCATGTCTGTTAGCACAGTATCAAGGAGGAAAGTCTTCAGCAATGATCACAGAGAAAAAATGGCTATTTCCCTTCAAATCTGTGAGTTGTAAAGCCATTTCCAAACACTATTAAGCTATTAAGCCATTCAACAGTTGCATTAGTCGCAAGTGAAAAACATTCAGGAACAGTCTTCCAAGGAGTAGACATTTCAGCAAATTCACCTCAAGAGCAGGCTGGACATTGCTTAATTGTTAAAAAAAAAAAAAAAAGCCAATGACACTACAATGGAAAACACTGAACAAGTATAACTTGTTTGGAAGATTTTCCAGCAACCCTTCCAAACTGGAACAATGTCCTTAGATAAGGGCCAAAGTGGAGATGTTTGATGATTTTGCACGGTGTTGTATTTGATGAAGCTGTGGCACCGTGCAATATGCACAAACCACAGCATATCAACAGATACATCTCATACCAACTGTTAAACACGTTGGTGGAGGTGTGAGAATTTGGGGCTTCTTTGGCAGCAACACAACCAGAGCACCTTACAGTCATCAAATCCTCTATATGCCAAAGTATTCTAGAGTCAAATGTGAGGCTATCTGTCTGACCGCTAGGGTGAAATTGGACCGTGCAAAAGGACAATGATCCCAAGCACAGCAGTAAATCTACCATAGAACAGCCGAAAGAGAAAAGAATCAAAGAGTTGCAGTAGCTCAGCCAAAGTGTAGACCTCAAATCGATTAAAATGCTGTGGCAAGACCTCACGAAAGCTTTGCATAAATAATTGCCTGCACACTGAAGCAATGTTGCAAAGAAGCAGGACAAAATTCCCCAAAAGATTTATAAAGCCAAACAGAAAATCATTACTGTGAGTTATAGATGTTAAAGGTGGTTCTGCAAGCTTTTGCAAAAAGAGGTTTCTTTTTCTCCAGACTGCACAGAGTCCTGTGAAAACGATACTACAGTATGGGTATGTATTTGTTAAACCAAATGAACATAATCACTGTGACTATGTGACCTGTTTATGGACAACCAATACTTAAGTTATAGATTTTGGCAATGGCTATCTAGTTTTCTTGGAGCACAAACGGACCATTTTTGGAGAAAGACAAAAGACTATTATGCTAGCCCTGAGTACCAACCTAGCACCTACATAGCTTGGTTGGGAATTTGCATTTTTAGATTGTTTAGATGCAGAGATACCTACTTTTTAATGCTACATAACATCCAAATGCACCCTAGATGATTACTAGAACATTCACTTAGAGAGTGTGGGACATTTACTAAACCGTGCCTCATTATAGCATGTAGCACAGTCTTATTCTGAACCTTCGAGTTTAGGTGTTGGCCATCAACATCTTGTTTTTCGCATGTCAGATGTGACCATATTCACAAAGGTGGCTAACACTAACAGCTAACCTGGTCAGCACTGCTTAGTTGAGATTTACCCATCACATTTATCTTTAGGTTTACACGTTCATGATGGCAACACTTGTTGCAAAATCAGATCCTGTAACTGTGTTTGTGATTATTTTTCTCATTTGTATGATATATGAATTATAATTATTAGAGCTTTTTTGTTATTAGTGCTGAGGAGACTTAAAAAACAAATTTGAATTAATTACTTCTTAAGTTGGGGGGAGGGATCACGTATTTCAGTGTTTTACTTCCGTATAGACACAGATTGTTACAAAAATACTAGGCAAGCATGCTATTATGATGCAGTTATGCACCTTCTGAAATGTACTGGTGTCAGAAATCAGCAATTCACTATTATTCCTTCCATGTAAGTATTTAAATATACTAGAGGTGGAGTGCAAGTGAAAGGCACAAAATCAAAAACTGAGAAAGAGAAACTCTCTGTGGCTTTAAACCGGTGATCAGGTGCTGATGCATTTCATGTCCCCCCTACAACCTCCCACCCACAGACACACAAACACATAAGGAAGTAGAAAAGGAGGGGAGGTGAGGGTGTGTGTGTGTGTGTGTGGGGGGGGGGGGTGTCAAACCACCAGAGGAAGATGTTGCTCCAGAAGCCTTTATTAACTCTACTGACAACTCCTGCTTTTAACCGCAGCTAGGTAATGTCACACAGAGTAAGAAACAGACGCACACTAAAACCCACACTCACACACACACACACACACATTCAGAAGCAAGCATCCTGCCACCAAACTGGACAGCAACCAAGACTGTTGGTAGCACCTGCATTTTTGTTAAATGTTCCCTCTTATTCAGCTGTAGCATCCCTCTCCAAAATAGCTGTGAGCCCCCAGAACGCGTACACATGTACGGTTTGGTTTTGGTTGCATGTGTTCAGCAGGAGACAAGTGTGTATTGCCTGTTTTAGTTGTGGCCAAGCTCAGGGAGGTGATGGGTTGGGGGGGTCAGGAGTAGGTGTGGGGAGGAGCAGGATTTAGCTTGCTGGCTGACACTGGACCAAGACTAAAATTGAGTGTGCGCGCAAGTGCTCGCGGCACACATACACAAACACAAATGCACGCGTCCACCATTTAAGATGTTCTTTTTGTTCATGCCTGCCTCTGAATTTTTTATAATCCTGCAGCCTGGCTTAAAAGTGTGTGTACATGTACACTTTTCTGTGTGTTCTCAGTGTGCATAAATGTGTGTGTGTGTGTGTGTGCGCGCGTGATGTCTCTCGAATTATATTATGTAAATAAGTGAGAAACGTACACCTTGTGAGATTAGTCTCTTCAGAAATTGGCTGATGTGTTAAAGTAGCTTTTCTGCAGAGACACTCGGTATCAGGAAAGCTAAAACAATATGTGTGTGTGTGTGTGTGTGTGTGTGTGTGGATGGTGTCCAGTTTCTGGTGAACAATGTGAAATTACATATTGTTAGCGGGTTAAGAGGGGTTACCATTAGCTTAAAGTGGTGTTTTCCGAGCTGCGCGGTTTACAGCAAAGATGTTCGCTACCGACAGAGATTTACACGCACACACACACACACACACACACACACACACACACACACACACACACACACAGAGAGAGAGAGAGATTATAACACAAACATACACTCCATGAGGACTAGATAAATGTCTGAGGCTCTAGCAGCAGGGGTTTTGGGAGCGGTGTAATTTGGTTTAATAAATAGAATTACATCACTTTTGTTTCTCTAACTCGGTCAAGAGAGGTTGAATTCTGACTGTTTTTGTAGGCAAATTTTGTGTTTTTGTACAGTGCACCAAAGGTTGATCTATAAACTGGTGTAGGAACATGTTAGGAAGAGGATAATGGACCATTGCATTAATCTCAGTTTTGTGCCCTGTAATGAGCTAAGTTTATTATCGTGTGTGTGTGTGTGTGTGTGTGTGTGTGTGTGTGTGTGTATGTGTGTGTGTGTGTGTGTGTGTGTGTGTGTGTGTGTGCACTACTAGCGGTTAGTAAGGTGATCTGAGGGCTGCAGTTAAAAACACAAACAGAGATGAAAGCAAAGTGCCGAGTCAACACAACAGCGGCAGACGGCAGCATTGTTTGTGAAGAAAAGCCGACGCTGTTGAATTAAGGCAGAAAAAACATGGCTTAATTACTGTCGCATAATACCAATTATTTTGTCTCCACACCCTTATCTTAATTACTTCAAAAGACCAACTTCAATTAGGACGTGAAAACTGCATCTAGAACTGGCAGTCCAATCCTCAGCTCCCCACGGAGGCAACGTCACTCAATTACACACACACACACACATACTCAATTACTCTCACACACAAGCTGAATCTTACCAACAAATTTGCTGATAATTAATTGACATGCCTGGCATAATATTCAGCATAAATAAATGAGCATTGTTCTGAAAACGAGGATGAAAGCGTACCAATTAATTCCCTGAATCAGTACAGAGCGAACTAGTAGCCGTCCAAATCATTTCATGTGTGCAAGATTCCAGTGAAATGTCAGCGATTTATCTAAACGGTGGGTTTGAATTAGAGCGATGTGCAGTTTATATGTTTCAAAAAGCAGAACCAGGTCGTTCCTGATCTCTGAGTGGAAGAACAAGCACCACCTAATAATAATTGGACTTGAATTCTTACTGTGTGGGCTTGTGTTTAGGCTTTTTCTTCTTTCATTGCTGATTGCCTAAAGCACTAAAGGCTACAGAATCAGTTACCAATATTTCCGTACTGTATTGGTGCTGCTGTTATTTACAGTCGATTGAATAATTTGCAGGGGAACACTGAGCGTTGGAAGATGGCTTGATGGTTAACAGTTTTAAAGAACTACAGAATCATAAAAAATTTAGAATAACCGACAAAATTTCAAATCACTCTAATGCAAATTCATTTCCAATTAATTTGTCCTCAGCAATTCAAAACACCAGTCACGGTCACTTGTTGAATACATTTTACTTGTTTTGGTTGTTGCTCGCAGTATTACATAATTCGATAACTGCACAATGATTGGTAGCTTGAGAAATCACTGAAATCACTGGTGAGAGTGGGAAGGAAAAACTCCCCTTTAACTGGTTAAAGGGGAGTTAACCAGTTAAAGGGGATCACTCATCACTCTGGTTGGTGATGAGGGGAGGGGGACGGGACAAAAGACATGCTGTGGAAGAGAGCCAGACATACCAGCGACCAAAAATATCTATGTTTGTTTGCTATCTAGTGATGTAGGGCACAAAATTGGCACTTGTTTAGTCTAATTTGTACACAAGAAGCTGGGTCTCAAATCACATACGTGGCATTACCAAAGTGTCCCATCAAACAATATCCTGTTGAGTCAGGGTGATATAGGTAAATTAAAAACATTATAGTAGAAACAACGCAATCTACATTTTCCACAGACCATTACTCTAGATAAGATAACTTTATTGTCTCCCATGGGAGTAAATCATCCTGGATCAGGCATCTGCTGCATCAGATAACTAAGGCTCCATCCCCCAACGTGCATCCATGAAGTGAGTATCCTGTACACAACAGACCAATGTGGTCCCAGAACAGATGATTCCTTGAAGTCTGTAAACAGATTTTTCCAAATACGGGTTCAGGTGGTGGTCCCATGCTTCCTAGCAACAAGGTTCCGGTCTCTAATAAAAGCATGTTGCTACATATCAGTTTTCATTTTCCATGTGTGATTTACTCAAAACACCTTCCACACTTCATGTTAGTCAACACGGTCACCAGTTAACCTATGTGGATGTGACAGTGTGTGATTAAGTGTGTCTCTGTATTGGCTTTCTGATAGACTGGCAACCTGTCAGGGACATGTCCTGCTTTTTTCCCCCAAGTGTCAGCTGAGTGAAAAATGGTGTTCCCCACTGCCACACCACCAAACCAAGAGACTGTATAAGAAGTATGGAAAATGGATAGATGGATAAAGGACAGCGAGGAGCTTGCAGGTACTGCCACGCAGATTGTTATTAAGCCATATGATGAGAGGACTAACAGACAAAAGACATTTCTTAGGAACAACTTTCAGACAGCGAGAAGAGAGCAGAGTCTTCAGAAGTGTTCAAGAAAAAAATGTAAACTATCATTTAAATTGTTATTTCCCAATTTGAAAGTATGTGTATAATTTTAAATGTGGTTTACTTCTAAAGTATTAAATGAGATTTACTTATGCTTACCTAAGCAAAAAAATCTTTAGCTATTGTATCTAGATGTTGCCTAAAGTCTTCCAAGCAATAAGCATGTCCATCTCTCACCTTCCTTTTTCCCACCAGCAATGAGCTCTTGAAACAGTGTTGTCTTATCTTCTTAAAGACCCTTTAGTGCCAACTAAGACTAAGCTGAGAGGACTAAAGTGCAAAGTGTGTGTGTGTGTTTACGTCATTGAAGGCAAGGGAGTCCACAAGAATGAGGTGATACTCAGGATGTGTTTGTGAGGAGATGAAAGGTAATGTGGACCATCAGGTCACATGTCTGGCTACATGACAGAAGGCTGGGAAGCATTACCATCCTGAACCTTTAGAAGGGAGGAGGGTGGGTTGTGTATTGAAGAGTCTCTTTCTGTGGGTGAGTAAGGTAGAAGGTAGGAGGGGTGTTCTTGTCCCTGACCCATGTCTAAGTGGCGCTGCAGTGTTTACTGTGAGGAAGGAAGCTGTCATCTGTGTTTGCTTCCATCTGAGCAAGAAGGAGCCACCCACCCCCCACCCCCCGCCCAAAAATACAGAGGCAGACAGACACCAGGGTTTTGTACATTTATGAAGACTGAAAATAAAGAGCAAGAGAGGAAATATACGTTTGAATTTCTCCATTTCGTCTGCATTGGTATGTCGGTATGAGTGTATCTGGGCCTGGACCCTTCAACCCCCCCTTTCAAAAGCCCACAGGTGATTGACAGGCTTTCTACTTGAGGTATAGAGTTTCCCCTTGGTGTAAAGTCCCTGTGGCTCTTCTCCAAAGGGTGACTGCATTCCTGACCAGGTCATGAACTAACAACCTTTACCACCACCAACGCAACCAACACCCCTCCCTGCACCATGGATACAGAGCAATCCAAAAATCGGCAGTCTCCCACTCTTGCTTCTTTAACTCGGTTCACTTAGCATTAAGTTTACAATTATTTCTTACTTTTAATATTAAAGTGCGCACAGAGTCTGTGCTAGCTCAGACCTGAAGCGTGCCAGATTTCAAAACTCAATCATTAGTGAGTCAGGACCAACACAAAATCATAATCCGTGTCTCACTTCCATACTCATACTGTATGAGTTTTGAGTATTGAGTCTGTTAAAAATGGAAAATGAGACAATATTTACTTCTTCTGGTTTTGCTCAATTTTGAGCTCAGTGACAGAACATGCATTTGTGAAATAGAGTGGAAAACAGAATAAAGTCTGCATGCTGGGAGGACTCCAGGACAGTAATGATGGGATCAGGTTGTTATGCAGTAAAGAATAAGGTGTAATGGTGGAGGTGAGAATGGGGGCATTAAGAAATACTGTAATGGAACGCCAGCAACTTTGACTTGGTTCTGCCTAAAATTAGACTAAAAGGTTCTGGTCTTGGCAGTTTGCGGAATAACTAATTTTTTTGTATCCAAATACAAATATCCTTGTAACCGATCTGTTTTAAGTTTTCTGTTGAACTGAAAAGAGCTGAGCAGTATGATGGGATTCTTTAATCAGCCATGATTTTTTTGTTGTTTGTTTAGATTTACTCAGAATTCAATTTTGTTGCGCTTCATATAGTCAAGAGTTTTGTACACCGGACAAGGATATAAACCATGGTCAGAGCAGGACTTTGAGAAACTGGCCCCTGAACGATAACCACTGCACTAGTCAAACAAAAATCAGGTCCAATATGTTTTGGTTACATCACACATGTATTTTCTTTTAGTTCAGTTGTGTATGTTATTAGTATGTTTTACTCAGACTTTTATAGTGTGTTCAGAATACACAACAGTCTAACACAAACACATGAATGTCAGCCACTATACAGCATTACTACTACTGATAGCTATAACAAGGCCTAACAGTCCCTAAAGAGTTATTGTGTGTTTTTGTTGTGTTTGTGGGTGGAGGGTGTTTCGATGAATTAATGTGTTGTTGTGGTTTTTTATCTTAACCATGGCAACCATTCTGAGCCTATATAAGAGCTTCATTTCTTCTCCTATACTGGCACGCACACACACACACACATACACACCTTCACACATGTAGATACACCCAAGCCCAACCTGAGCACCCTTCGGGCCTACCTCCGGGGCTCCAAGTCTGATGAGCTGCACCCATTTCTGCTTGCTGTACTCTCAATCTCTATCTCGACCTCAGCAGAGGGCCAAGGAAATTACGGGCCTCTTCCTGGAATGTGATTAGATTCCTGATGTTGGCAGCCACACATCTCTGTTTTTTTAATTGGGTTCCGAGGCGCGACGAGATTAGCCTTGTGACATCATTGATGGTCCGTTTGTGTGTGTCTGTGCGTGTGTGTCTGTGCAGAGAGGTTGGTGGTGTTTGCTGATAAGAGATGGTATGGGTGTCTCGGGCAATTGTGTGGATGAATCCCCCACTCCCCAATGGTTGATGGCGTGCTAATCGGGTCTACGAAAATTTGGGTTTTTTTATTTCCTTTTTCCTGATGCACTTGTGCATCCTGTGTGCACGGAGAGTAATTTGTTTGCTTTTGTTTGTTTGAAAGGTTGCCATGTTAATGTGTAGTACATGTAAACCATTCATGCAGCATTAGTCACGTCTCAACCTGTCAATCTGCTAACTATTGGTTTCTGTTGGTTCCGGAGCATTCGACGTAACACGCCAACACTTAAAGAAATACAATCAATCAATCAACTTTCTTGAAAAGTAGTATTACCATTCATGCCAGAACCCTATAGTTTTCTATCTTGAGCTAAATGCTTTAAGTAACACAGGGTCATCTGCTTGCCAAAGGTTTATCCAAGCTCCTTCATACACAAACAATTTAGGCAAGAGCCAAATGCGATCTGAAAACAATTTTTAATTAATATTAAACACCTACCAGGCACATAGTACAAGTAAATGAGTTTATTTTGCAATATAAAAGTAATTAATGTTTTCCTCTTTCCTTTTTTTTCTTCTGGATAATTGAAAGGGGGCAGTGACCCAGAGCCATGAATCAGCTAGCCGCCACTTCTAGCTATTTTGCAATGTCCCTGATCATAGCAACAACGACCCAAACAGTAATAGCCCACATTCATTGTTAGTTCTGCCTGTAACCACTCCATTGTATTTAAACATGATGCTGTGAACTGTGCCACTGAAGTTGTGCAACTTGTGTGAAATTCAAAGTTCAAACTTACTACCTGCACATATGTAATCTGAAACAGGTGCCTTGACTTCCTAATTATCAGATGACCTGCACAGAACTATCGGTGGAAACTTTGTCTCAGATTTAAAGGTCATGGACAGTGTGAGTGGGTATAAAGGGGGGGGGGGGTATGGGTCTCCCACTCCTCGCCTTCTCAGCTCCACCACCCCCACATCCCCCCCATTAGCTTGCATCCCCTCCTCCGTGGGCCAGAGAACAATCAGCCTGGCGTCTGATACTTCCTGCCCAGCAATAATTACCCCACCTAATTAAAACTTAATTGCTGGCCTCTCCGACCGCCATCTTAAATGAGCAATGGGAGCCGGGGCGGGGGCGTAAGCCTGCTGGGATGTTTGTGTGGACGGCAAATTGGTTTATCCCTATCAGATTCCTCAGTCCCTGGCCCCGCGCACGCTACTGCACCGGTCTACTGCCCAGAAACAGAAAGAAAGGGAGAAGGCTTAATGTGATGGAGGCCAGACAAGGCCTAATGAGATCTACTTTTTTCCCTGCTTCTTTAAACCACACTTTCATTCACAGTTTTGATTAGTTAGCTTGAAGGAGCCTGTCTGACCAGGTTGATGAAAAGTGTGGGCGCTATGAAGTTGGCCTTGTGAGGAAAAAGAAAAGGCTTATTTTTGGGGGAGCTGGGGGTGGAGGGGGGAAGTGGTGGCGGTGGGGCAAAGAGAGGGAGACAAGAGATAAGGAAGTTAGGATTCATGGCCCCACTGCAAAATCATCAGGGGTAAATGAAAGAGGAAATGCTGCGTTAATCGTTATGGATTCTCATAATTGTTACGATTAAATTTCATAATTGACTAATGGCCAGCTGCGGCTTGCATTACACGCAGGATAAATACATCACATTAAACATGCAAGCTGAGAGGAGATGAGCAGAGATGGATGGACAGATAGGACAGGATAGATGGATGGATGGACATGCATGCCAGGCTTGTAAATAACTGATGGCCAGTATGGAAAGGAGTAAAAGAAAATGCATGAGGGTGAAGGAGAGAAAGAAAACTAAGTTCAGAGACAGGGGAATTTATGATAAGGAGGAAACAGAGAAAGATGAAGATGTGAAGGGAAAGGGAAGCTAGATTCGTGGCCTCCAGAGGTATTAGGCTGGGTGCCAGAGTGTGTGTCTTCCATGTTAGTGCTCCCTGCCACACTCCCTTCTTTTTCCTATGAACTCTGATTTCCCTAAAACCCATCTCTCGCTCTTGCCATCCTTCACTCTTGAACTCGCTCTGGTTTTGCCTTTCTTTCTTCATCTTTGTCCCAGGGAAACAAGCAAAAGGCAGTTGTGATGAGCAGATAGCAGGGGGGCAATGGAAGGAGGGGAGTGCAGCAGCGGAGGTGGAGGTGTGGAGGGAGAGAGAAAGTTGGAGGGTGATTAGAGAGAGATGACAGGTGACATCCATAAAGGGATTACGGAACAGGCCTCAAAGACAGGGCCCTAATCCTGGCTTTGTACAGGCACAGATAAACAGCTCCACTGATGGCTTGCTCTCTTAAAAAGTGAACATGAGCTACACAAATAAGTTCCTAATTCCCCCTTTGTAGAAGTGAGTGCACGCTACAACACAAATAAGTTCCCTAATTCTTCCTTTGTACAAGTGAGCCCGAGAAGCACAAAATAACTTGCTCTCGAGGTGTTTGTGAACAGGATGCTCTGTAAGAGGCGAGAATGACTGTGGGTGTTTGCGTGCTTGAAGGAGGGGGGGCCCACAAAGTGTCGATATGTGTCTTGGAAATGTGCGATTGTACTTGGTAGCATATAGTTGTTGGGACTTTTGAAATATTTACAGGCTTATATTCACAAACAAAAAAAAACTGCTTAGAAATGAGAATTAAAGTGGAAATATTAAAACGCACACACTCAGGAGCACCAGCAGTTGTCAGTTTGTGGTCTAATTAAGCGTTACCTTAAAAACAGAGAGGGAGAATACACACACACACACCACACACACCTGTGCTCCACAGACAGGAAAGACCACCAACTGAAAGTCTGGTTTCCCATCTAAGCGTGTGTGTGATGCGTGTCTGTGCGTGTGTCTGTGTGTGCGCACATGTGCCTAAATTCAGCGGACTACATTGACTATTTGTGTACAGACATTACTAAAAATCCCAAGAGAAAGCTCGGTTTCATTCATTATTTTTATTGTCATTTCAATATATTAGTTATTAGCCTACTATAAGATAAATAGAAGCTTATGTTTTCCACAATTAAAGAGGGTTTCTTGCCCTGCACATTGTAATAAGCACGCTGTAAAGCAGTGGTCCCCAACCCCCGGGCCTCGGACCGGTACCGGTCTGTGAGTCGTTTGGTACCGGGCCGCGAGAGGTTCAGGTGTGAAAATGTATGGTTTTCAGGGTTTTTATCGGTTTTCAGTGTTATTTTGTTATCGTTTTTATCGTTAACTCGGTTTTCCTGGGTCTTTTCAACGTGTGTTATGAATAAATCTTCTTTTTTTTGGTACCGGTACTAGTTTTATTTTGTTGTATTTATCCGCGACACCTTAAAGGCCGGTCCGTGAAATATTGTCGGGCATAAACCGGTTCGTGGCACAAAAAAGGCTGGGGACCGCTGCTGTAAAGGATTCTGCAATAGTATAGTTATATTTCAAGTCATTGATCATTGAAAGACCAAAGAAATAAAGTTAAATCGCTTTACTGAGGCAGTAATAACCAGGTCCAAGCACAAAGTAGCATAAGCGTAAAATAAAGACTGCACTGTAGCAAGCAAGCAAATAGTTTAGGGTTGTTCAATTATGCTGTGGTATAACAATTTGAATCAGATTTTTAAAAAAAACCAAAAACATTTCATTAATCACAATAAAAATATTATGGTTATTGCGCACGTAAATGTAAACATCCTAGTTTTAGCATCATATTGTTGTGAGTTACTGCTCTGTGTATGCTAATATGGTAACTAGAACTGCTAATATTAACAATAGACATGATTTATGACAATCAAATCTGAAAAAGTCAAAATTGGCTAGACAGTATGATTCATTATATTAAAAGATGTGTAACCATCTAACACTTCTTTTGTGTGCGCGCAATTAGAATTGAAGTCTTTAAAGGGTCTTAACATAAATGGGGGGCTTGTCCAGGATTCAGATACAAATGTGGCCTTCTTTATATTTAATCCAAATCCGGATAAGAGGTGAGTGAAAAAGTGCAGCCAGAAGAAGCCTTTCAGCAGTAAAAACTGATGGCCATCCTAAAGGACGCAGGCAATAATTCCATGCACTAGTTATTGCAAGGCCCATAGAGCTTGCAGAAGGCCATGACAGAACTAAGAGGAGCCAAACACATTTTTCTTTTGTCACTTGAATGCACTTATCTTGTTCACAGGTTGTTGAGGGTTGAGAATATTTGTGTACTTTCCCCACCCATATATATACTTTTCCCACACACACAACCACCAGAGTCACACGAAATTTAGTTAAAAGATAGCGTTTTGATAGCAGTGCTACTTATCACGCTGGGTATGATATCTGCTCGGCTCCCTCTAGCCTTCTCTTTCTTCTTTTACATATGCAAGCCCAAATCTCTATCTGCTGTTTCACACTTTGCCTTTCATCACCCTCCATTACCTGGTAATGAACAGGTCCCTGCTCTTTCTTCTTCCCCCGCTCTGTTAAGTTCATGGAAATTTGGCCATAGTTTCTCCGCAATCGGCACTTCGGGAGTCACTTTGTTGAGGCTTAAAAGTAAAGCAGAGCAGAAGTACACGTCTCGCTTAATGACTTCATTTTCTCTTTCATGGCCCTTTCAGTATGTCTGCAGTGGGAGTCCTCGCCTAAAGCACTGATTTAGTGACATAGATACTACCATGAAATGTACCGGCTAAAAGGAGCATGACTAGATGTGTGGGATTGATGCAGAAGCAGGTCAAGCATTGATTGGACAGCTATTTTGAGGATTTTCAAATGCACTGATAGTGAGAGAAGTTGAGTGTGGGTGTGACGAGGGAATAGGAGGAAAATAAGCAAACAGCGGCTACAAATGCAGACAAACGCATAAACACACACATCTCTGTCACACTCAAATGTTACACACTCGTACACACACCTCAGCCCCCTCTAATAATCCGCTAATCCTGTTTATCATCAGCCAGCTCCTCTCAGTGCGAACGATACATGAGAGAAATCATACTCACAAACACACTCCAATGTGCAGAGCTGAGATACAGTATAAATACACACATCTCTATTTCTTGATTTCTTTCACTCCGTTTTGCTATTTTCCTCTACGTTATGTTATGCATCAGTTATGCAGTTACACATCACAATCCCACATCAATGCCCAGCCTCTCAGAAATACTGTTTGCTTCTTGCTTCTGTGTCTGAAGAGTTTTACTAAGCTGTGGAGAGCTCGCGTCTTCTCGCTCCCCTCATTGGGTTTTTAACTCCCCGCAAACGCACATACAAATTCCGAGACTTCCATGTGAGCGTTGGGAGGATTGAAAAAGTTCAGCTGTAGTTTTGGACCACATTTATTTCTAAAGAAAAAGCATATTTTCTACGATATGCCAGTCTGAAAATAGGAATATAAGGTATAATCGCAGATGATCCAGGCTTGGGTACATAAGCAGGCAATAAATCTATATTTTTCATATTTTTCTTTTGGGATGCTGATTCAAGTAAGGCCTAAGTAAGTTGTAAATATAGCTATAATCGCCAGTTCCCATTTCATAAGGTAATCTGTGGCGCTTAAGAGGTCATTGGAGGAATTGCTATTTGGCTGTTGCGAAGCACAGAGCAGGTTTATTCAAGCCTGGTATTGTGTAACTCTTGCTTGTCATATCTTTGAAGGAAAAATGAAAGCGGATAGGTGGGAGTGGAGGACAAGGATAGGAAGGGAAATGCTGCAGTTCTTCTACGGCAAACACTGGCTGAACATAGGATGATACTATGACAAGTTCTTTCTGAAAGTTTCAGCTCTGTTACTTCAGAGAAGATCAGACAGACAGTTTGGTTTGACAGTTGAAACAATGTCAGATTTCTTGGGAAAAAGTGTTAAGTGGAAAGGTTTTGATAAGTAATGAAGTTTGGGCTCTGGGGAGTCTGAACCATGATTCATGACCAAAGTCAGAAAATAAATCCCCAATAAATAGCACACAATCTCTTGAAGAGGCCCAGAATCTCTTCAAAGTAAATATATAAGTGTTGAGAAGCATTAAGGTTGTTCAGTGTGAATCAAACCATTTTTCTTCAGTGTAGTCATTTTGTGACTGTTTCTCATTTCAGATGCTTCCATAGTCTTCAGGAGTAGTTCTCCGGGCTTCTTGAAGGACATTCAAAGCTCTTCTTTGGATGCTGGCTGCCTCTTTTTTCCATTCTCTGTCAAGATGATCCCACATTACTTCAAATATGCCGAGGACAGGATCAGAGAAGGCCAGCGCATAACTGATAGGTGAGGTGAAGTGTGTTTGTGTGCCTGTGTGTTTCTTTTTTCTTTTCTTCGATCCAGATTCTTGCTGTATTGGCAGTGTGTTTGGGATCATTTTTATCCTGAAAAGTTAACCTGTGTCTCGTGTCTTTTCCAGATGGTGCTGCGTGTTAGATCAAAATCTGATGGTACTTTTCAGTGTTTATAATTCCATAAATTTTGACAAGATCTCCAACACCACTGGCTGAAATGTGTGAAATGTGTGTGTTTGGCTTTTGTGTTTATTGGAGATTAAACCAAAGAGATGGGAACAAATTATGTTTTTGCCGCTGACTGCTTTTGTGCAGTACTGTACATGTATTTCTAGTATTGGAAGCTAAAAATGCTCTCGACATCTATGCTAATGACTTATCCACAACTAAAAATTGTTTATGCAAACTGACAACACTATCAGGGCAGTAAAGTCAAACATGCATGAATGCCAGCATTTAGTTTCCATTTCATTTAACATTTGAGCAAGGGCACATTAAAAAAAAAAAAAAAAAAAAAGATTATTGAAATTTTCTATAAAGACAATTCATTTACAAGTTGTATGGAAAAAGAAGAAGCATCGAAAACTTGCAAAACTTTCAAATCTACTCACTACAAAAAAAGCACGATCATTTGAAATGCAAGGTGTGTAATACTGGCATCGAATTAGCATTTTCCTACTCAGTCATTTATACCAAGTCCCTGTCAGATTTTCCAAGATTAAAACATCTGCACTCTGTTCTGCCACTCTAATTAAAGTGAGTGATGGCTTGGCAGCGGGTGAGGTGTTTAGTCAGTTATCTGTTGCCACCATCAACACCTACTTCATGACAAATTACACCCACAACTTGACCAGGATAGATGGAGGAGCAGATAGAAATGCCTGCAGAGCATTTTAGGATTTGCAAAGAAACAACATTTGAAAGAGACGAACAGCGTCAGCTTGTTTTCGTTTTTTTTTTTTCCATGTAATGTGTTTTCTCTTAATGCTTTAACACTTTGATGTGAGTCCAAGTGTGCTTAGGGGGCAAAGAGGCCTCAGGGAAGTGGAAAGGTCTGGTCACTTAGGTCTACCTATAAACACCGGGGGGGCCATTCCATTTCCTGAGTTCAGGAAGCCCACTTTTGAGGAAACTCAGTGGGTTCGATTTCTCTCATTTCCTCCTCTGACACCATTCCTGGTTGGAGTGCAGGAATGCAGCTGGGGAAGCGCCTCAGCAGCATCCTATAGTTGTTTCCTGACTTTGAGAAATAAGACATCAAGACAGCAGAGGAGAATAGAGAAAATGACCTATTTATTGTGGTGGTCACCTTGAGGTGAGATCCAAAGTACTTTACAATCAGTACGCACATTCAGTCACAATTATGTTTCTGAGATACTTTCTAAACTTTAATAAGTGAAAAGGAGAAGGCAAGACGGTGTTAAATACAGCACATGGACCATCTAAGCTGACATAACCCTATTATACACACATACAGAAACCATCACATACACATTCTTGGACACACACATGCACACATACACACACAGTAATTTCCTCAGATGGCCTGTAATCTTGCAGGCCTCCATCTCAGCGGCTTAGCCCAGTGGACTGGGGCAGCCGCTGCCAGCTTTCTACCCAGGGCGGGGGGCCCGGAGGGGGGGCACAGGGGAGCCGCAGGGCCTGGAGGAGCCCCACATGGATTGTATTTGGGAGCCTGAGGCATGAAATGGAATAGGTTTAATCTGTTATCACCTGCAGGGGAGTGTCGG
Source organism: Neolamprologus multifasciatus (assembly GCF_963576455.1). Taxonomy (NCBI): domain Eukaryota; kingdom Metazoa; phylum Chordata; class Actinopteri; order Cichliformes; family Cichlidae; genus Neolamprologus; species Neolamprologus multifasciatus. The sequence goes on from NC_140455.1 coordinate 20,877,055, forward strand.
GGCCTGCCACTGACAGACATAACGGTTGAGGTGGTGGTGGTGGTGGTGATGGTGTTGGGATGGGGGGTGGGGGGGTCGCAGCACCTCAGTCCCCGCTGGTAAATGAAATATCAGCCACTACAGACGGAGAGTGATATTAGTTTAATTTCTCTGAAGCTCACCTTTTCTGCCTCCCTGCCTGCCTCTCTCTCTCAATCTATATCTCTCTTCCTGTTCCCCACATTCAAGATTCAACAGTCAGTCCGTATGAGATTTGGCTTTGCTACATGAACCATATTAATACTGGAAATTTGTCTTTTTGTCCTCGGCATGACCTATGTGTGCACATGCAGGAACTCACAAATTATTGGGAGGAATCTTCTTGATTCACCCAGTTTGAATGCCATGAGCTATTAAATGGCTGTTGTTAGCAAACAGTGCTACTTGTTAAGCCACTCTGCCCAGTGATAAACAGAAAGTAGGCCAGATTATATAAGACATATTTTAATAAAGTGTTGTGAAAAAATATTTGCCCCCTCCAAAATTTTTTAGTTTTGCCACACTTGTATGTTTCAGATTATCTAACAAATCTTTGACAAAGCTAACACGTGTAACTAAGTGTTTTTTGATCATTTTATCTATTAGGATAAGAAGCTATCCTAACACTTTATAAAAAAATTCAGTGGCCCTTTTCTTAAATCATGGATCTCATAAAAAGAACATACCAAGAGTTAAACACGGTGGTGGTAGTGTGATGGTCCGGGGCTGCTTTGCTGTAATTGATGGAACCATAAATTCTCCTCTCTACCAGAAGATCCTGTTGGAGAATGCCATCAGTTCAACAGAGCAATAATCCAAAACAAACCAGCAACTTTAGCTCTAAATGGCTAAGAAACCAGAATGAAGTTTTGGATTGCCCTAGTCAACGTCTGCACTTAATCTAACTGAGATGCTTTAGGATGACCTTAAATAGGTCCCTCGTGCTCGAAAATCCTTGAATCTGGCTAAATTTAAATAAATTTCTTTAAAGAAGAGTGGTCAGAAATGGCCCCCACAAGATCTGAAAGACTCATTGCCAGTTATTAGAGATGTTTGATTGCAGTTCTTCCTGCCAAGGGCAGTACAACAAATTATCGGGTTTAGGGGGCAATTCCTTTTTTGCACAGGGCAGACGAGGTTTGTATAACTTGTTTCTCTGAATGAATGAAATCGTCATTTAAAAAATGTGGTTTGTATTTACTTGGGTTGTCTTGCTTATTGCCTATTTTACATTTATTTATAACAGTCTCAGAAATTATTGTATTCTCTACACTGTGACTTCATGCAAAAATATTTGCTGCTTTAACATGATCAATCTTACCACGTATACTTTCTTGACTTCCAGAAGGTAAAGGGTACAGTCCAGTAACCAAAGTTTATATAATTTGTGAAATCCAACAGTGACCTCAGTATGACAAAAATGACTGACATTGTGTCCAATGAACTTGTGTTCTTGTTCCCTTTGAAATGATTGCTTCGAAGACAGGGACAGGTCTGAAACCACTTACAGTCAGATGGCATCTTCAAGCTACTTTAGCCTCGATGCCAATAAAATGGCAATAAGATGAAGTCACCTTGTTATCAGCAGAGGTGACACACTCTGTGTTACATTTGTAATTTACGTGTGTATTTAAAAGGATACAATAGAGCGTAGTGCTCCGTTTCCATCCTGGTCATGGGGAACCCCCATTGCAGGTCATGACATGTATTTCAGGAGGTCTGTGGAAATTTACAGAATAGAGAGCAGATAAAATCTCTACAGATGCTGAAAAGGCATCTTAGACGTCCACAGTGAGGGATTACAATCTAGAAGGTTACAAACCACTGTTTTTGCAGGTCACGTTTTGTTTGAGCATCCTTTTGTGGCCCATGAAGATCAAATGCCTTCATAAACTGGGTGATCAGAACAAGAACAAGGTGAGCTCTACTGAAAACACCAAGTCTAAGTTTAAAAAAGGTGTGATGCGTGTATTTTTTATTGATTTTTTTAAATCCAATCCCTCGGAAAGTGTTTGAAAGCGACTGTTATGGATCTCACCTCTGTGTTTGGCACAGGTTTAAGAAGAAAAAACATGATCGTCTTGTAGTAGTTTGACGACGCTGACATCTCCTCAACCACAATTTCCCTGTAAAGGAATGAGAGAAAGAGAAAAGAGGTCTGGTTTGACACTCAGGGGGCGTTGGAGAGGTTGAAAGGATGCAACTTTTTTTTTTTTTTAAAGCCGCTTTCTCCCTCCTTGAAGTGGCTCACCGTCTCTGCTACTGTACTGAGAAGAAGACATAAAGAGTAGGAGTGGGTGAAGGTTATGAAGTAAAATTCTACAACTGGGGGAGGGAGAAAATGTTGGGAAATTGTGGTGAAATGACTACCTGTGAAAGTAGAACCTGCCTCCTTCATCATTTCAACCTCTGAGCCGTAACCAGCACCTCTTTTTTGGGATGTACCAAATAATTGAGGTGAGATCGCTTTTTTTGTCTCCACCAGACAATAAACCACATTCCCTTTATTAATGTATTCATGTCTTTCCTGCTTCATATCTCTACAGGAGGATGTTTGTTTGTTATGGTACAATGGTGTGTAGATTGTACCACTGGGAGTGGCATGTTCGCCTTTTTATTTTTTTCCCCTTTTTTTGCAAGGCAAGTCATTTTCGGTTTAAGCTGACATAGCTCTAAAAATAGGTGTGGTTGGGAGGTTGATATTCTCACCCACGCATATTTACAAACTCCTGCTCCTTACCCGTGCACATACACACGTTGATACAGCGTATTCACACACACATGCTCCATTTTGCCAACAACCCACACAAACAGATGTGGCACATGCGACAGAAAATATTCCGTTTCACACGTTTTCGCTCAACGTTATTGTTGCTGAGTATCACCGGGAGGCCTTTATAGGTTTATGACACCCTAAAAAAAAGAGAAAGAAGTCGGTTTTCTTTCTCCAGTCAGGGTGAAAAATGCACTCAGCGGCTTGCCGCTTCAAACAGAAATACGAAATACATAAAAAATGCACAGAACAAGAGGAAGCATTGATCTACTAGTGCGTGGCAGGTGTGAACTCCCCTCAACACCACTACTACCACTATATACATCACACAATGTCATGTATATCTCAGTATCCTTTGGATGAGCACCCCGGGTCCAAAAGTGCCTCTACTCCGCGGCAGGGAAGCAGCGTTTGCTTGAATCACCGCATTGTTATGCGGCGACAGGACAGCAGGTCCGGTATTGTGATTGCAATCAAGCATCCCCAGACAACCATCACTACCAACTAATTAGAGAATTAGATGATCAAACAAGGCTCCTCCAAAACTTGTGCCAACTGCACTGCGTATTTTGGCATGTGTCACTGTGTACCTGTCAGTCTCAATGAGCAAAGTGCAAACAGCTGCAGATTCTGGGGGGAAAAAAACATGGGAAGACATTTTTTTTCGATCAAATCTAATGTGAGTTTCTTCCTGTATGGGAACTTCCAGAAGAATTTGCTGGAGCTGACTGTTTATTTTTGTTAGCACAGAAACCAGTGTGCGGAACATAGTTTTAGAAGTTAAAAAGCTATTTGTCACCGCGCAGAAATGACACAGGAATGACGCGTCCTATTCAGTGGCTCTGCAATACATCGCTAATGAAGCGCGGGGCAAAAGAGTGAGTGCAACAGGTGATGAAGATGGCAGGGGAAAGCAGAAGGAAGAGGTTTATAGAGGGCAGGGCTGGGCCTACTGTATGACATACTGTAGCTGGGTAAATGGGTGACTAGTGTTACAGTAGCATGATGCCGTATCAACTCTCATGCTATCTCCATCCAGATCGTATAAGGAAACCTCGACCAAGAACAACAAGATTAGTCAGTAATCAGATGTGATGTGATACTGTGTACACTCCACTGAGAACCCAGAATGCAGACAGGTTGTTTGGATAGAAGCAAGAGTATAAGAGCACTTTTTACAGACTGAGGCCAAACAGTAGTCTGCCGTGGTGTTTACAAAGATTTTGATGAGTAAACATTTGTGTGTCTTAAGTATTCCTGTATGTGTTTAACTATTAAAGGCTATTAACCGTATATGATAGTGTTACTAAAGCTTGTTGCAGATTCCACATCAAGACTTGTAGGGTCCACTTGGGTACAAATATCACCATCGAGACGTCCACATGCTTGGCACAAATTTTTATATGAACATGAAGACTGGTCTGATGTGACATTACATTACAGCGCACCAGCTCTCCGTGCATCCTTTTGACAGACTTCAAACAAGTATAACTGGAATGTCTACAGTTGTCTGTGTCCACATCCGCAACCGAGTATAATCCACGATGGTGTGTTGTTGTGCACTGTCATGTCCATTGTCAAGATGATCTGTTAAGGTTTAGAATGTTTTCTACAACCATTAATTTATAAGATTTTATTTTGGTTTGTCTTTTGTTTTATTTTTCACAAATTTGCACACATTTTCACATATTTTATGTGCACATTCACTGATGAATAAATAAAAAATAAAATATCCAATATTGTAATATTCAAAAACTATAATTAAAAATGACCATGGGGTAAATACTGCAACTGTTTATTTAAGTATATTTGTAAATGTGCTCAACCTTCAAGCAACTGAGTGGGGTAATTGACCCTAGCTATATGGTGGCATTGAGATATTTTACATTTTGAAAATATTTACGACCATGAATTTGTCCATTTATTTTTCCTATAGTTTTTCATAGTTTTGTACAGGAGTTGTTCCACTGTTGTGGCAAGGTGAGGGGAAAGCTGTGCAGTGTCACTTATGACCGAGGAAATACAATATATAGTTATTTAATAAGGATATTTTTCACAGGACTTTGTGCAGTCCTGTGAAAAAGCAAGTACACTCCATGATTCAATAGATTGTAGAGCTATCTTTAGCATCAAAACCTTTTGTTTGCTGTATGACTTTACAATGTTGGTTCACTTCACTGAAGTGGGAATTTGTTTATGTCCTTCCAGGGAATTTCAGTCAGGTTCAGGTCTGGACTTTGGTTGGTCCACTCCAACACCTTGATTCTTTTCTGTTTCAGTCATTCTGTTATAAATCTATTGCTCTGCTTGGGATGATTGTCCTGTTGCATGACCGAGGTTGGGCAAGCTTTTAGCCATCAGACAGATGGCCTTACATTTGACTCTAGAATGATTTAGTATTCAGAGGAGTTCATGGTTGACTTCAAGGTGCCCAGGTCCTGACCAAATGAAGCGCTATAAATTATGTTCAGACATCTCCACTTTGGTCTTGTCTGTCCAAAGGATGTTGTTCCAGAAGTCGTGTAGTTTGATGCAACGTTGCAAACCAAAGCTGTGGTGAATGTTCTTTTTAGAGAAGAGGCTCTTTCCTATTAACTCTTACAAAGAAGCCATATTTGTTCTGTTTTTTCATATTTGTACCGTCATGAACATTTAACTCACTCATGTCGAGTCTGAGACGTAACATTTGGATTTTTTGCTGTTTCTCTGAACATTGTATAGCCAGACCTTAGGTTGAATTTGCCAGTGATGTTCACTTATCTTATCTCCCACTCTATGGGAGCTGGTATAGGCCTTGATGGACAGATGTGCAGTGGTATATATCGCCAAATACTTTTTCTCAAGGATGGTTCACAAAGAATATGTCTAATATTGCAAGAAGTTAAAATCATATGATCATGGCTAACTATAAGCCAGGTGGGAATTCTAACCAAACTTTCGGGTTGGAGATTTCTCTCCTGCAAGCATATTTAGTCCTTGTGTTGTTATTTGCTCACATCTAGTTCCCGCAGTTAGTTCTTCATTTTTTCAAAAGTCAAACACAAAACACAACCACTTCCTTGAGGCTGTTCCAAGTGCTATGCAGAAATAGAGTGATTAATGTCCCCATACCCTCACAATGACATCATGACAGTAGTAAGGACTGATGTGTGACATGCGATGCAGAAATGACCTGACCTCAACGCAGCATTGTAAGGGCTCAGGATTGCAGACATGGCTGACAAACCCACAACATGCATGCGCAACGTGTTTGCACATAGTCTGTCCTGAACCTCGGCACAGTGAAAATGAAGAGATGGGGAACAAACACACGTGCGTGTCAGTTTGTGTGTGTGTGTGTGTGTGTGAGAGAGAGACAGCTCAGTGATGAGGGCAGGGTGCTGACGAGAACCTTTCTCAGCAGCTCCTGCCAGGCTCTGTTTGAATTGTAAACATGTCAGAAAGTGTGAGAAAGCCTCTGTGCATGACAATGATGGACTCCTTTGTTTTGGTTCTCAGGGTAATAATAGCTGATGATGAGACAGGTTAACTTTAGTCGAATTGCGGGCATGCAGGTGGTTACAGACAGGCCTCGATGGCAGGGCAGCAGCAAAACAGGTTGGGCCGTTGCCAGTGCGAGAAATACTATAAGGATATTTACATAGTCTATTCTTACTGCCACTAAGAAAAAACAACTGGCAGAGATATTTTTCTCTGCAGACGCTCACTAAAAATCTCTCTAAATTGAATTTCACATTTTCCAACATTAGACTGAAATGCTACTTAAATGAGATAAAGATTAAGCACTTTACAGCTGAAATATTAGAGTGGCATTCAGGAAAATTAGAAGAAAAAAACATGCACTAAAGTTCCCGAAAGCAACTGATAAGGCATCACTCTGCTTCTCTACATCAAGACCATCAAACCTCTGTAAAGTTCACACTATATAATTATAAACATAATGTCATTATGTCATGGTACATTACTAAACCTTGTTAGCCCATTACCTTCTAGCGCCCAAAGTGATTAGTCATGGAAGGCCCCGCCCTTTCCTGTACTCCCACTCACTCTGAGAGGAAGCAGGAAGCTGCTCGCATGTCAGTCATCTCCAGACGGGAAGTGCCTGGGAGATGGCTAGCCTTTAATGCTGTAATTATTGTAACTATTGTTTGGATTGATAATCACGCTCATTACAGAGAGATGGGAGGAAAAGGAAGGAAGTCGGAACCTTTAAGGCGACTTGTTTGAGTCCAGGGTTTGTTCCGTGGAGGTCTGACAGATGGGGTGATGGGAGGGAACGAAGAGGTCCAGAGGGATGTGTGTAACCGCTTGGGTGCATGGGAAAGCTTGTTTGTTCGGAGGGTTTTCATTTGATCTGGGTTTCTCAGAGTAATTATCTGGGCTGGTGCTTCCAGGGAGAACAGCGATTAACACAAACTGGGGGTCAGGGTAGGACAGCACTAGAGAACACTAGTCCGCTAGAGAGAATGAAATAAACCAGAGGGAAGAGATATTCACATAGTGTAAATACTTTATTTTTAAATCCTCTACGTGTACATGACAGCTGTAGTTACAGGTCAATTTATATTTCTTTCATTCCTCTCATCTAAAAACATGAACATCCTCCAGAATGTACTCTCACTGTAAATATCAAGCTTTATCCAGCAGCTTAGCATAGCGTTCCAGCAGTATGCTAGGCTGGATGTCTAAACATTGGTATGGATAGGATTTTTTCAACACCGATGTTAATGCTGATACTGAATACCACTGATCAGTACTTATAGGTACTCTTACTGATGGTCTTCTTAATATTTTCCATGTTTTACACTGTCTATCCGTAGACAGTGTAAAACATGGATATAACTTGCTGGAAATACCAGTGAACCCAGTGTGGGAGTTCCTTAAACCTGTATTCTACCTGAAGACCACCAGATGGTGATAGCTGTGGTTGCAAAAAGATTTCCAGTCCTTTAGAAGTCTATAGGAAAATGGCTTTCTGTCTTGACCTCTGTAAACAAATTCCTAATGTGTTTATAAGCTCAGTCACTCCTTTTGTGTCAAATTGTAAATAAAAATTCATTAAATCTTGTAAATCTTGGTCATATTATGTATCAAAATGGAGGATTATCTGTGTTGTGAAACCACACGATCGTGACTAACATATAGTAATGGTTTGGTTTGCAACCAAGATGGCGGCAGAGAAAACAGTCATCTCAACACTCGAAAATGGAACTTAACAAAATAATGGGTGACTTTACGTCCTTTGTGCAGCTTATGATCACAGGGCAAGAGTCAGAGTACACCCCAAGGCCAATTCAGAATCACCAATTAAGCTATGCATATCTTTAGACTGTGGGAAGGAGTCGGAGTACTCAGAGTACTTGGAGAGACGGAATATCAACATGCACCCTATAACAGGAGGATATGGCGCCGGTGAGGTCGGCTGCCGTCACGACTGCTCCGACCACCTTTTCTTTGTTTTAAGTTAGTTTCAGCGTTTCTAAATCGGCAAAATCATCACCATTGGGTACATTAGGTATGACAGTGACACTCTTGTTTCTATTGGTATACAATGTACTCACAATTCGAAGTTTTTAACTCCGGATCCGAGCTGGCCGAGTGAAATCTTGAGGGGGAACAAAGGACGCCACGCGAAGCCGCGGCCTCGAGGGAAACGAGCTGGCGTCAGGAACAGGCTGAGAGCTCGTGCACACCGCACACCTCTGCCTAGCATCCTGCTCGCCAACGTCCAGTCACTGGAGAACAAGCTTCATGACCTCAGGGCCAGGATAAAGTTCCAGAGAGACATTCGGCACTGCAATCTCCTCTGCTTCACCGAGACATGGCTGAACCCAGCGGTGCCGGACCACGCCATCCAGCCGGCCGAGTTCTTCTCGGTTCACCGCATGGACAGGACACGGGACTCGGGGAAGTCAAGGGGAGGCGGCGTGTGTTTAATGGTGAACAACAATTGGTGCAACAGTGCGAACGTTGTTCCTCTCACACGCTCCTGCACACCAAATCTGGAACTACTGTCCATCATGTGTCGTCCTTTTTATCTACCTCGAGAGTTTACATCGGTCATTATAAGTGCCGTTTATATTCCACCACAAGCGGACACGGTCACCGCCTTATGCGAGCTGCATGAGGCACTCACACAGCACCAGACACAACACCGGGACGCTGCGCTTATTGTAACGGGGGACTTTAATAGTGCCAACCTCAAACGCGCAGCGCCGAACTTTTATCAACATATCACCTGCCCCACCAGAGGTGAAAGGACACTGGACCAGTGCTACACTACGGTCAAGGACGGCTACAAGGCACAATCCCGCCCTCCGTTTGGCAAATCCGATCACGCCGCCATCTTCCTCATGCCAAAATACAAACAAAGGCTGAAACAAGAAGTTCCGGTTCAGAGGAAGGTCGCGCGCTGGACGGATCAATCGGTGGCCGCGTTACAGGACGCACTCGACGACGCAGACTGGGACATGTTCAGAAACAGCTCCGACGATGATGTCAACGTGTTTACGGAAGCGGTTGTGGGATTCATCGGGAAACTAGCGGATGATACCGTGGAGACAAAGACTATCACAGCGTTTCCCAACCAGAAGCCGTGGGTGGATAAAACCATCCGCGACACTCTGAGATCCCGCACCGCTGCCTACAACATGGGACTCACGACGGGGGACATGGACCCGTACAAAGCCGCGTCATATAACGTGCGGAAGGTGGTGAAAGAGGCGAAGCAGCGCTACGGGAGGAAACTAGAGTCACAACTCCAACAGAGTGACTCTAGGAGCCTGTGGCGGGGACTAAGGACAATAACGGATTATAAAGCACCAACAACCGGTATGACGAACACGGCCGTGACTCTGGCAGATGAGCTGAACACTTTCTATGCTCGCTTCGAGGCTGCAGCTAAGGACTCCAATGATGCTATTGCTAGCGGCGCTAACGGCTGCAGACAGGAAGATACTGCCAGCACCGGAAACGTGCTTGTCATCTCCGAGCATGAAGTAAGGAGAGCCTTCAAGAGAGTGAACACCAGGAAAGCAGCAGGACCAGATGGCATCCCAGGTCGTATCCTCAGAGACTGCGCATACCAGCTAGCTCCTGTGTTCACTGAGATATTCAACATCTCTTTATCTCAGTCGGTGATCCCCACATGCTTCAAAGAGTCCATCATTGTTCCTGTCCCAAAGAAACCCCACCCTGCTTCTCTCAATGACTATCGCCCTGTAGCCCTCACCTCAGTAGTGATGAAGTGCTTTGAACGCCTGGTCAGAGACTTCATCATTTCTTCACTACCAGACACACTGGACCCAGTAGCAGTTTTAGATACGGGCGACACGGGCGGTTGCCCGGGGCGGCATCGTGGTGGGGGCGGCATCGCGGCTCGTTCTCATGCTGCCCCGACATCATGCCAGCGCATATTGGGAATGGCATTGGTTTTCTATCGCCCATTTGCTGGGAGTAAGGGCGCCCTCTGTTTGCGAGGTGCGCCTGCTGCTTGTGGCACAGGGAGGAAAGGGCGGGGCGGCGGGGGATGCTCTGGCTGGCTGGAGCAGCAAAAATTACCAACTCGCAAAATAAAACAAATTACAAACAAACCAACAAACACGAAAACACCAGACATTATGATACAGACTTATCATTTGCACCGATGTTTTTTCAAAATTCTATACGCGAAAAGTGAGCGCGAGAGCCCTCGGTGCGCCTGCTCGCTGCTGAAGTCAAAGTAAACTTTATTGTCATCTCTGCTACATACAGTCCAGTATATAGAGAGACGAGACGACGAGGCTCTAGTTACAACAGTGCAAGTAAACAAACAATATATATAAGAAGAGTAAGAAAATAAATATACACTTTAGGACCAGGGGTAAAGGGATCAATAACAATTTAAAATATATATTTTATATTTTGTTGATCTAAAGTCTCACACACAACCCGTTTTTAAACTTAAATGAGAAAAGAAGAGGAGGAGTGTAGCGACTTCCACAGTCGCTAGAGGCCGGGGACTGAGCCTGTCTATTTGCCTCTCAACTTTACGCAATAATGCCATAGGTGGAATTGCTTGCTTGTTTATTAAAGTGCTTGAAAAGTTTACAGAGCAATGTGATCGGCTCGCGATTCAAACTCTTAAAACATCACAGGCTCTAATGCAACAAGGGGAAACTCGTTGTGCTGCGGTCAACAAAAACTACGGCTATCCAGCCCTCCTCTCTGTCAAAATCAAACCAGTGAAAGACAGACTGACAACGCCCTCTTAATGTCGCCGCTAGGACCCACGTGACTCCCGTTACACACCACCATAGCAACCAAACAAATGAAAACCGAGTGATCATTAAAATTCAATAGATTTAATTATGACTCCTACAAGGAGAAACGAGCAAAAGATACAGGTAAGCAGATGTGTCATTGGATAATGGCAGGTCATGTATCCTAAAACATTAAGAATCAGGATACTTTCTTAATCCCTAAGGAAATTATTTGGGTCACAGTTCCTCCAAGAAGAAATGGTAAAAATAGTAACAGTAACAGACTAAACTCCAAACAATATATACAATAATATAATATTAATTAGTCAGTGTCAATTGTTGATTTGTCCTGTTCTCATTGTATGACGAATTATGATGTCTGTTTAGTAGCCGTTTGCATACAATGCATACTCTGTCTCTCTCTTCGTGTGTGAGGAGGGGGGGGGGGGCAGAGGGGGTGTTCGCCCAGGGCGCCAAACAGGCTAGGACCGCTACTGACTGGACCCACTACAGTTCGCTTACCGTCCAAATCGTTCCACAGACGATGCCATCTCTCATCTCCTCCACACATCACTTACTCACTTGGACACTAGAAGGGGGAATTATGTTAAAATGCTCTTCATAGACTACAGCTCTGCATTTAATACCATAATTCCCTCCACACTCACCACCAAGCTGGAGCATCTGGGACTCAGCTCATCTATGTGTCAGTGGATCTCCAACTTCCTAACTGGCAGACCACAGGCAGTAAGGATGGGCGGACATGTCTCAGCCTCCACCACTCTCAGCACTGGAGCCCCCCAGGGATGTGTTCTGAGCCCCCTGCTGTACTCCCTGTACACATATGACTGTGTGGCCACTACCAGCTCCACCACCATCATCAAGTTTGCTGACGACACCGTCGTGGTGGGCCTGATCTCTGACAACAACGAGACGCCCTACCTGAAGGAGATTAGGAATCTGGAGAACTGGTGCCAGAGGAACAACCTCCTTCTAAACGTCAGTAAGACAAAGGAGTTGATAGTGGACTTCAGCACTAAGCAGGAGAGGAACTACCAGACCCCCGTCATCAACGAGTGCCCAGTGGAGAGAGTGGACAGCTTCAAATACCTCGGAGTTCACATCACGCAGGACCTGTCATGGTCCTGTCACATCAACACCGTGGTGAAAAAGGCCTGTCAGCGTCTCTACCACCTCAGACGCTTGAGAGACTTCCGACTGCCCTCCAAGGTGCTCAGGAACTTTTACTCCTGCACCATAGAGAGCATCCTGACGGGAAACATCTTAACCTGGTTCGGGAACAGCACCATGCAGGACAGACGAGCTCTACAGAGGGTTGTGCGTTCAGCTGAGCGCACCATCCGCTCAGAGCTCCCTGACCTGCACTCAATCTACAGCAGGCGGTGCTGGACCAAGGCCAGGAAGATCGTGAAGGACCTCAGCCACCCCAACAACGGACTGTTCTCTCTGTTGAGGTCAGGAAAGCGATTCCGCTCCCTGAAGACCAACACAGAGAGACTGAGGAGGAGCTTCTTCCCACAGGCGATACGGTCTCTCAATCACACCACCACACAGTACTGACCCACACATATAGTTCTTACACACACACTGGACATTCTGGACATTGTTTTCACTTCATCACTTAAACCACTTTAAGCATATTTGCACTGCACAAGACACTATATAATGTGGATTGCACAACACTGGACATTATATTCCTCATTTCCAGTTAATATTTGTACAGCTGCTGTTATTGTGTGTATATATATATTTATATTTATATTTCTTCATACATTCTTATATATTTCTATACTGTGTATTTTGCTGTACAGTTATTTTATTTTCAACTTTAATTTATATATTTTATCTTATTCTTCCCAGTTAAATTTACCCTTTACCCTTCATTCTAATTTGTGTTGTACAGTTATCTCATTCTTAACTTAATTTTTATATTTTATTTATTTTATTCCTTCCTGGTTAAATTTACCCTTTTTTATTTTCATATTTATTTCCTATCTTATTCATAGCCTTCTCTTTTTTTTCTTTAGGTCACGAGCAGTTGTCCAAGCATTTCACTGCATATCGTACTGTGTATGACTGTGTATGTGACAAATAAGAATTTGAATTTGAATTTGAATTTCACCTGGCCGGTGGATTTAAATCCAGGACCTTCTTCCTGTGAGGCGACGGTGCTAACCACTGTGCCACTGCCACTTCTTGATGCTTCAATATGTTTAGCTGGACGTTAGTTATGACAAAACCCGTTAACCACCACTCAAATGTTACATTTAATCTGTTTAATACACATGAAAATTAAAATGTAAAAATGAGTGGATGGAGTTTTACATTGTGGGTTGAGGGCCAGACTATTCCTTGGGCACACTAAGCTAATCAGTTGCTTGCTGTAGCTTCGAGTTTTGTATACAGACTTGAAAGTAATTAAACTATTCCTTTAAGGTGGAATACAAAATTGTCTAAGTTGTAACAAATGAAAGGTACTGAAAACTAATTAAGCCTCTTATTAAGTTTCACACTGAAATTTAAACTTTAACTTTTTGCATGTTAATGCCATAAATTTAAAATCACATAGAGGTTTTAAATAATTTCCTTTTTTACATCAACTTTTTAAAATAAATTAGTAATTTTATTTAGCTTATATTTAACTAATTTTCTTTAACTGTTAAATTATTCTGATCACAAAAACTGTTGTAGACAGGTGGAAAAAATGGGTTTGGAAATTTCTCTCTACATCTAGAATCAGTGAAAGCTGATACTCAGGGAAACTAATGGAAAACAAAACTGACAAACAATTAAAAAATAAGTTGTAAAAGTCAAAATGAAAGCATGGTGAGAAGGCATGAAAACAATAACAGGGCAACACGCAGAGCTTACAAACTAAAACTGGAATTTTTACTTGCCGTGCCAACTTTACTTTTGCTTCGGGGCAAAAACACAGTCTAGCACAAAGAGGGGACAGTCCACCTATCACACCTGTTTATCAGTCACATGCCTATAATATCTACATGTAACCAGATCTTTTAAACAATGAGACTATTTTCTACTGCGAGGAGATGAAATTGCTCCGGGATAAATATAATTTACTGGAGGCATTCTGTTATGTAGAAGTTTGCAAACTATAATTAGAGAAGTATCACTTGATTACACTTTTATTTGTATGTAACTAATCTTTAAAACCCCATTTTGGAGCATTACAACTTTCTCTTCTTCTTTACACATTACCCCTGATAGTTATTGCAGCATCTCCATATTAAAGACATTTACAATTAGTTTTTACTTTTGATGGCAAGGTGTAGTTTCAGTTTAGTTTTTACATGGAGAAAAAGTGCTTTGCTTTCTGTTCCACTTCTATGTATGCGTGACCTCTTAACCCCAGTCCCAGGGAAGCTAGGCTGCCCAGTTATAAACACACACACAAAACCTCCACGTGCCTTAAAACGACAAAAAGGAGACATTAACTTTTGACCTCGTGTCTCATCCTGAGACCTGCTACTGTTCGCATTGTTTCCAAATTGTGTCCCATCCTAAAATCCCTTTCTGTATTGACAGTAGTACAAAAGCTACCGTGAGGAGAGCTAAGCATCAAATTAGATTTAATAATGATTTAAACACTAGTTTTCAAAAAATAATCAGTTATCATTTCTGAAGAAGTGAGACACAGGCACGCAGAGGTGGGAAGGAAAAAAATGAGTCAAACAAGAGATGCCACTCTTCACGCTTTCACTTGAAGAAACTGATGAGAAAATACAGGATCCTTTGTACAGTAATTTAGTAGTTTTCTTTATGAGTACAGTTTAAAACGAACACTAGACGCCGATTCCTTCTAGGAAATTTATTGCATAAGAGCAAGCTGCTGTATTCTTTTCTCATTGGAATGGAAATGTTTAAGTTGAAGCCATGAAATAGAAGTGCTGAGATGGTTTTTTGGGCTTTTCTAAATGTTGTGGTTGGTGGTTGGTGTGTTGCCAGACTGAGCGTTAGATAACAATGGACCA
The DNA here is from genome assembly GCF_963576455.1 of Neolamprologus multifasciatus. Taxonomy (NCBI): domain Eukaryota; kingdom Metazoa; phylum Chordata; class Actinopteri; order Cichliformes; family Cichlidae; genus Neolamprologus; species Neolamprologus multifasciatus. Next base: position 20,892,099 of record NC_140455.1, read on the forward strand.
CATTGGCCTACAGTGATTAGAATAGAATAGAAGAATAGAATAGCCTTTATTGTCATTGTACAAAGTACAACAAAATTGGAGTGCCACTCCCTTGGTGCAAAATGCAAAATAAATATAAATGTAAAATATAAAAAGTACAATAAACCAACCGTAGTACTCAGACAATAATAAGTACAATATATACAGGATAGCAGCATAATATAATATAATGATAGTATGAATAGCAACATAATATAGTGACAATGGCAAGTATAGTTAAGCAGGTTTAATTGTTTTGTGCTTATTTACTACGGTGAAAGCTCTGGGAAAGAAGCTATCCCTGAATCTGTTTGTCCTGGTTTTATGTGACCTGTACCGTCGGCCTGACGGTAATAGTTCAAACAGTTGATTACTGGGGTGGGAGTAGTCCTTAATGATGTTGCCAGCTCTGCTGAGGTATCGGGAGTTTGCAATGGCCTCCAGACTGGGCAGAGAGCAGCCAGTGATCTTCTGGGCTGTGTTTATAACCCTCTGCAGTCCTTTCCTGTCTGCAACTGAGCACCCTGCATACCATGTTGTTATGCCGTACGTTAGGATGCTCTCTATGGTGGCTCTATAGAATGTCACCAGCAGCCTCTCCTCCAGGTTGTTCCTCCTGAGCACTCTCAAAAAATGGAAACGCTGCTGGGCCTTTTTTTACCACCGCCGTGGTATTTGCAGTCCAGGAGAGATCATCAGAGATCTGCATTAATTGCATTCAACCAGTATTCATCCTCACATCCCTTACATTATAATGTGGTGTAAAGAGTAGATTAATTATAACCAATAAAAGTAATCAGTAAAGATATGAAAGGGTATATTTGAAAAATAACAGTAATATGGCATTTACACAGCTGACTATCAGATAATCAGAACCTACTGAAATCATTGGTCAGTGCCACACCTACAGCTCCACCTTAACATTACAGACTTTGTGGAGAGAACAATCATGATATCATCTGGACACCAGCACTGGTGCCAGATTCCTGCTGTTGAAATGCAGGTAGAGAAATGCAGGGACTCCTTGACTCCTGTCTCCTTGACGGCTGCAGTGCAGGTACTGAGTTTGCATTTTGTTTGTTAATTGTAATTTAATTCAAAGACTCAAAGAGTAGCGAGATGGATGAATGAGACAGAAGAATGTCTTTGATAAACACACTCATGGCCCTTGGGGTAAATGAGCTTATTAGGCAACCAAGAACACACACACACACACATTGAGGCTGGGGTCAGCTGATTACAGGGGTATGTTAGCCCCCTGGGGCTAGTCCATTCAGTGTAGGGTTAGCACACAAGTTTATGGTATTTGCATCCATTTAAATTGCTAAAGCTCTGACTGAGGAGTTTGCTTAGTCCTGCTGGGGCCAGCAGTGCTTACAATGTCCCCTGAAGAGCTGACTGAGCATGTCTCAGCCTGAGGTGTCACTGTGCTTGTGGGCGTTACATGACAGTTATACCTGATACCCAGCCTTTCTTTTTTCTTTCTTGTTTTCTTTCTTTCACTTAACAGCTTTTTACCCTTTTACAATGTAAGGCAATTCTGACAGTCCTGAAATGCAAATATTCATTGAATTCCAAAATTACAATTAAATCTTATCAGCCACAAAACTGAAAATAGTCCTTAATAGTAACCGATATAAGACTGGAGGCCGAATAATAACAAAAATGGAAAAAAAAACCTCAGCAAAGAAAATACATTGAAATGCCTAATGTATATTATATTATACTTAATATAATATAAAGCTGAAAATCAGGATATGACATGGAACAAAACAAGTGGCCCAAACGTTAATTTCAAAAGTTAATTTCAGCTCTATTTTTATCAGCTGCATCATTAAAATGTTGCCTACGTGTTATGGCATCAGTAAGGATGGTCCCTTATTATTTTTATAATACGTAATGATATTATCTGATGCTACTTAATTGCATTTTATTTTGCTGAATTTTATTTGTAAAGCAGAACTCCAAAAATGCTGCTTTGCCGCAGGCTGTCATCTGACACCAACAACATTCTTCGCAGATCTTTATCTGCATAATATCTGCAAACAAGTGCAGTAGAGAAAATGTCAAACACACTGTGAACTGTTTATATTTCTGCATAAATGTAATCTGAAATATCCCCAGATTTTTGCCACTTGCAGTAAAATAGGATTAGGTCATTTTCCCTAATAAATAAATCTTGTCTCATTTGTTGTAGTGATTCTTTTTGTCTGCTTTAAGGAGCTGTGAGCAAATCTGGTGATGTTTTAATGAAAACTTAAAGTAAGCAAAAGTCCATAATTAATGTATAGAATACAAATGAAAAGTTACATGCAAATATCTTGATATGGGAGTAGAATAAAACTACTTCTGTTGGCCCACATGTCAGCACACAATACGCCTCTTTAATCCTATTAAACACACACTCTTACGAGGTAGTAAATGCCTCAACAGGCACCCCAAACACAAACACACACTTAAGGCCATAAACAGCAGTCGGCAGGCCTGCTGTGCTGTCTGCCCTAAATGTTCTAATCACAGTGACCTCTACAGTACAGAATCAACCTGAATGAAGGGGCTGTAAAGTCCTTCATCACTGTACTCTGCACTAAAGAGCCTCATGGATTGGCCCTATAAACAACATGAGGGGTCCCTATCAGACACACTGAAGCTGGGTGGGACAGATGGAGTGCAGTGATGGTGTAGGTAGGCACGGATGTACGTAATTAAAGCAGGAGTCCAGGCTCTGAGGAGGCCAACAGATGGAAAGGAGTTACCCCCCCCCCCCCCCCCTCCCCAACCCCACCCGATTCGAACTCCACAGAGGACTGAGGCTGGCAAGCACAGGAACGCTAAAAGCAGAGTGTGTGTGTGAGAGAGAAAGAGAGAGAGTGTGTGTGTGTGTGCGCATGCATGTGGCCTTGGGTGTGTGATAAGCACATGTTCCCCTGGGTGAGCGCTTGAGTGATCTAACAGGGGCAATTAATTTGTTTTATATACAATTTAACTCTTCGGAGCTCTGACAAAGGAGGCAGTCCTCTGGGACCTCTGAATGCTCTCTGATACAAACCACGGGGGAGATGCACAACGAGAATGCCCGTTTATGCCCAAGCTTTCATGTGCGCTGATGAGGGTGAGGTGGGGGCAATCCACATGTAAACTCATTTTCCTCCATGAATATGTAATGGAGACTGATGAGACTAATGACTTGTAGAGGTGACCTACTTATTTACACTGAGGAAATGGGGATCTGAGACTTTCATCTGTCACACATAAGACAAATCTCAAATTATTTATGTACAAGCAATGCTTTTGATATCCCAAGAGAGGCTATCATCTGACTGACAGTGTCTTTTGGATCTAATTTATGCTCTTTTATCTCTGAGTTATGACTCGGCCTGCAGAGGACACAACAATGTGACCTTTCCCCTTCCAACTCTTTTAGTACTCGGACACATGACAAGGAAATAAAAATCTATAAGTCTATAAATTAGACTCTAAAAAGTCTATATGTATCTGAACTGAAAAGGGATAGCAGTTTGACATTAATCACTATAAATGTACTGTTCTTTGTGAATACAGGGAATCACTTTAAATTTGAGGTAAACAATAATTAACAAACAGCAATTAGAAGTCAAGTTTTACTTGTGCTTGAGTCCTCCCATAACTCATCTGCACAAAATCACGTAGAATCGGCCTTATTTTAGGAAGCTAAACCCTTAAAATGAAAAACCTCTTGAATGACAGCATTCACCTAACATGTTTGTTTTTGGTTATAAAGTACTGTTGCAATGTAGCAAATAGACTCTTGTGGATATAAATATGTGTTATCATGATTATTACATTACCTCCACCAAGGAGGTCAAGTGTTTGGTAGCATTTTTGTGTGCGCCTGTCAAGGTTTTCAATTTATTCTGATAAAACTTTATAGGGGTGTAGACTTATAGTCATGTTGACAATGCATTAAAACAAAAATTTGAAAATCGACAAAAAGCTGTATGACGAATGTGGTGTGTGTTGTCAACATATAGAAAGTACTGTAAAAGGATTTAAAATATCATGTCATATTTGACCTTAGTCAGCAGATTGGGAGGTCAAAGTAATAATGCTATATAGAGCCATTTAAAACTGTTTCTTACTGCCATTGTTTGTATTGACAACAAATAGGCATATAGGGAGTGATATATGGAGAAGAGTGGGCCTTGCAGGTCAAATAAGATCAAACTTTCATGTCATCAGATTTCATAAAATGTCTTTAAACTTTAAAACTTTGCTTAAAATTCCCCTGCTTTTGTTTGTATTGACTGGATTTATGAAATGACCCTGGTGTATGTGGATTCTAAGTATCACATTATAGTTTGCATTCAAATGTTGTGTCATATTTGACCTCTGACCTCACTTTTACATTTTACATCTGCCATTCTTTCAAGTTGAAATCACATAAATGTGAAACAAAAACTCCACCCATTGTTGACATTTTGTTATGAGTCATGTAAGACATTTGGTACTGGAATTGAGTGTGTCTGTGTACGGAAAGGGATTTTCACCCAACACAAACACGCTCCTGTGTAGTCCTCCAAAATCCCAACAGCGTGGTTCTGTACATGGATGATGTCGTGTGTTGATGGAATGTTAATTGATATGTGGGATGAAATAGGGAGTTCATCAGGATCGGGGTTAGCACAGACAAAAACATCAAAGATCACAAAGTATGGTGTGAAAATTGCAGACAGTGGCTGCAGTGGACACTTTCCATATTTTTTAGCAGTCGCCTTCACTTCAGCATCTTTGCATATTATATTTTCGCTCTTCTCCATGGCTGGCTGATGGACCCACAACAATACAGGCAAGAATAGCCCTCAGACCGATTGTACCACATGCTTTGCACACTAGCTCCATTAATGACAGACAGACCCTCCACAGACGGCCAACACGCTACAACTCCTGAACCATAATTTCAAAGTCATTCCGCTGTGACCACGCATTTACTGCAGCACATCTCAGCTACGCTAACTGTGGTCAGTAACTCAAGTCAATGAAAACCAACACGTCGCAGCAGTACTTTATCATACATTAGCCTTCACGAGGAAATGACGGGTCAAAATGGGGATTTCCAAGCATCATTTATCTATCAAAGGCGCCTGATGGTTTTCTGCTTGTCATAACCTAATTTGTTTTGTCTTTTTTATACAGTGCTGAGTTTCCTTCTCGGCAACAGGTCCATTAAAGCTTTAAATTTGCACACACTCAAAAAATAAATAAAATTTGGACACAAGGAGTAGATTATGATCCCTGGTGATTTTCGCCTTTTTTTATACTGATCCCGTGTCAAGGTTATTTAGAAGGGGTCAAAAGTTGAGCCCTCTGTAGCCTGTGTGTGTAAACAACAGCTACTGATAAAAGTAATAAGGCCTTCCCACCCCTAAAAAAAGGGGAAAAAAACAGTTAACCATCTCACATAACTCTTTTCACACCCTTTCTGGCTCTCATTTAGTCTCATTAACTCGCCAGTCCTCCCTCCCCTCCTCCTGTGACCTTCCCCTCCTCTGCACAGGCTAGTGACGCTGTCTGCCCATCAGTCCAATATTGGTCTCCTGAGAGAGCTCAGGACGCTGGGAACGAGGACCCCCAAACGGTTCTCTGGAGAAAGAGGAGAGAGTGAGACAACAGGTTTGATGATGAAGGGAATGACCCTTAAAAAGATATTGAATGCAAGGAGGTTGGCATCGCAGATAGCGACTATACCCTTTCAGTCACAGCCTCCCCTAATTAGAATAAAAAACAACCTGGACCTGATGATAAGGATGGCATGAGTGTCATCAATCTCAGATATGGAGGGAAGAAAATGAGCAAAAACAAAAGGACAGAGGGGACGGACCGTGGGAATTATCTGACAAGTAAAGAGGACAGCAGTTTCTTCATGCTGCTGTTCCAGGATGGAGATATTGATTGCTCAACAGGGCTGCAGATCTCAGAGGATGGTAGCAAGTGAAAACTATATTTATAGTTTCATAATAGAATCTGTTAAAACAGATGCTGAAGCAAAACCTAAAGTAGTATTTAAGACACAGACATAAATCTAGCTGAAACTTCCTTCAGTATTTGCAGTTTCGCCTCTTCAACTCAGTCAAACAAACAGACTTTATTACAGCCGATTGTGTTCTGTGCAGCCATAGTAACAGTGCAAACAGGAACTGTCCCTCATGTAACACACCGTGACTTTTCACGGTGCATCAAAATGCAAACAACTACACAATGTGAACAGGATTCAGATATAGCAAATGGCTAACATAGACACCGTGGCGCCATTCTGCTTACACAACTGGGGAAAAGCATTGGCCCCTTTCCTGATTTCTTAGCTTGTTCCATATTTGTCACACTAACATGTTTGAGGTCATCAAACAAATTTTTACATTAGACAAAGATAACCCGAGTAAATACAAAATACAGTTTTTAAATAATTATTTTGTTTACCGATAGGAAAAGATCATCCAAACCCACCTAAAAAGTAATTACTCCTACTTGTTAAACCAAGAATCAACTGCGATTAACCGCATTTGTTGGAAAGCTTTCAGTTTCACCAGCCACACCCAGACCTGAGTACTGCCGGAGCTGTTAAATAAATAAATCACTTACAAAGAACATGTCTGGAAAGTAAAGCTAAACTAAAAGATTTCAAAAAGCAACACATCATGTAGTCACTGACATCTGTCAGTCTGGAAAGCCTTACAAAACCATTTTTATGACTTTTATGACTATACCACTGCTGTTCTCTCATAGATGGAGAACAGCAGTGGGCCTTGCAGGGAGTGTCCAGCCTACCAAAATTAAGAGTCCATCAACGACTCATATGGTCACAAGAGAACCCAGAATGACATCTAAAGAACTGCAGGCTTCACTTGTCTTAGTTAAAGTCAGAGTTCATGATTCAAGAATAACAAAAAGAGACTGTGCAAAATGGTATCCACGGGAGAGTCCAAGGAGAAAACCACTGTTGACTGTGTTGAGGTGTTACTAACATTGCTGCTGGGTGGCTTGCTTGATAGACCACCTATCTGATACTTTATTTAAAAAAGTATCATCCTCTTTTTTCCCACTCTATTATCCAAATCTATAAAACCACCATGCAGTGGTGATTCTTTCTTAAACCCACTACTAACCACATCCTTTAATTATGCATAATTCCACCAAACAGTGGATCATTGTGTTGTGAAAGAGAACATTACTTAAGTATTTTCCCATTTGTAGCATTATCAGAGAAAGTGTCAACCCAGGAAAAACTGTGAGCTGCAGATACAGCTTTGAGGAAACATGGACTCGCCTCCCTGGAAACATTCTCATCAGGCCTTAACCCATTTAGCCTGTGTCTTAATGAGGCAAAAAGCCTTGCTGATCAGACCTCAGACACATGGGTAAATAACACCTTAGGGAAAGCTGGGAAATTAACAGAGCACATTTCAGCCTGAATCATTTATACATAATTATACACAGAAAAAGGATGAAAGGATCTGTCAGAGAGGGAACCCACCCGTAATCAAGCCTAAAACAAAACTATTAAAAAGGCAGAATGGAGACTGTTAAGTGGTTTGACCTTCAGTGACTCCGCTGTCGGGAGATGCAAAGAAGTCCAGGAATATTTGGCATATTTGCTAGAAGACATTAAAGTTATGGTAGAAAGAAAATGAGACGGCGACTCGGAGAGAGAGAGCAACAGATTAACTTTCCTTTCATGCTCTGATTTACTGCTAGGTGTCAGTTTAGTTGAAAGAATTTAATATAAAGTGATCTATGTATCTTGGCAACACTGTGGTATGACGAAAGACTCGATGTGAGCAGGTAGATTTCCATTCCTGCATCACAGTTCATACCGCGAAAAAATATCCATTGTACTGACGCTACAATTTTTGGGTATTTTTCTAGCGTAAACAGAAGCTGGTGCCAAAGGTTTTTAGAGTGAGGGCACACTCCAAAATAAAACTTCTTTTAGTCTTTCAGATAGAAGGGAGCTGATTTGTAATGTGAGCAGTAACTTAAGACCAAAGCAACATCAAATGTATTTGCATTTTCTCTTTGCTTTCACAAGCTCAATATTCATCAGTCCAGAGCAGGACACTTGCACAGGCATGTACCACAGCACAAGACGGTGTTCTGATTTGCAAATATTATCCTAAAAAAAGAAAAACTATTAACACAGATGGGATCAGTTTGCTTACGAAATAAGAATGTTTAAAACCGATTAGCAGGCTTTACTGCAAACTCACTGCTCTCCAAAGTTAAATAAAGACAGTCAATGTTTTTCTTATTGTACATATTGATCTGGACAGGTCTTTTACTACGTGGATTGTGATTGGACGTTGGTGATTTTATCCACTCGCCACATTTGTAACAGTGTATGAAAGCTGCACTACAAGTACACATTTTAAGATAACATTTTTTTGTGACCGTTCGTGCTAATTTTGCTGCCCAAATGATTCAAACAACCTGAGGGCACATGTGAACAAATATAACTTCATAAAAAAAATGCTTTCCTTTTGTAAGTGTGAACATTTTTTTGTCAGAGACTGGCCCGCAGTTGTTATTCATACCCAAGGGCAGTGGCACGTATATGAAAAATAGTCACCATTGTGTTAAGGTGCATCACACTACATATGTTATAAGACTGTTTTCAGTTTTGCAAGTAAAATGTAACCATGCAAAGCCATGCAAAAGTAATGCTGCACGTACAGAATAAATAAATGAACGTAGTGGTTCAACCCGTGAGCCGTTTCTAACCGTACACCTCTCGGCTTTTCACAGCAGTTAACTTTGCTCGTGAAACTTGGCAAAAAGAAACTCGCCAATTTCCTTCTACACTTATCCAGCGCAAACTCTGGTGTTTTCGCTCCCGCTGAGAGGTGCAAACTCAGACCTGTGTCAGTTTATCTGCAGCTGACAGCAATCTGCTCCATCACGCAGCCCGTACAGAATGAATGCAACAACGGTGCTCTCTCGGTTCACTGTAGACCAAAAGATAGGAATGATGCAAGCGTAGGCTCGGCTCTGCTATCATACTATTAAAGCCCTTGGGCGTACTAAGGGGCTATGACGCATAACGACTTGCTCACTCTCACACTTACACAGGGAAAGAGAGAGAGAGGGAGAAACAAACATACAAAGATTTAATCTGCGCTGGCCTCTCACTTTGATGAACCAAGGAGCCAAGAGTCTGGGTGCTGGATTAAGATGGCTGAACTAGATTCACACACACACACACACACACACACAAACACAACACACTCCCTCGCTTTCCCTAGAGGGGTTAACCCTGATACCCCATTCATTTACATTGAGTAGTCTTTTTTTTCTAAAGTGAACACAAAGACCGTCTCACAATGGTTAAAAAAATCCACCTTTGAGATTAGCCAGCATAAACAAACAGTCATCTGAGAGGAGACCTTTCTCTCTTCTCTCCATCATACACAAGGGCTGAGGCCTTCTTTAGTCTGGGCCTGTTAATAAATTATATCCGGGGTCTAAATTAATGATCCATATTATTAGAACCGGTAGAGGCTAGTATGACCAGGATGTGTTTTGTTACAATGTGGAAAGCTAGCTTGATTCTTACTGTGAGGTATTATGGAATCCGACACCACAGGCTATGCTAAAGAAAATTTCCAGAAGAGAGGTTTGATGCTGACTGATTCATGACTCAAACATGACCTTTTCCATTTATGCCAATCAGAAGATTGAACTGCAAAGGTGTAAGTATGCTGTAGGAACATTTAATAATTACTTGTGTTGCCTCAGTGGTGTGGGTACAGGGTCTGGCACACCAGGGGCTTCAGCTCGTCAAGATCTTTTGCCAGATTTGACTGAGTTTGAGCAAACTTAACTTGGGACAATAGGAATGCCTGAAAGTATCTGACAGTAACTGAGTATTACTATTTATCAAGAGGTCCTGCAAGATAATCACAGAGTGTAGGTGAAAGGTAACAATAGGGCTTAAGTGTCAACCTGAGCCCTTTTGCAAACAAGCACTTAAGCACCCACACCTACACTTAACTATTAGGGAATCAGGCGGCAAATGCCATGAACCACATAGCCTGCGTGTGTCCATACATATAAAAACCCAATTTAATAAGCATATAAAAATGTTTGATAAACCGATTACAAAAGTCTAAAGGTCTACTGGAGCCCAGGAGAAAAATCACGGATTTTCCACCAACAATATCTGGTTTTATTATCTATTGTAAGCTGTCCTTACAATAGATTATAAAAATAAAATAAATTATAATTTTATGTAAATTTGCTTATTTACCAGAACTAGATGGTAACTTTTTTTTTCTATTTGTCCAACTTGTGTTTAGCTTAGATTAGCACAAACACCAGCTAGCCTAGCTTTTTCCAAATGTTTTCTTCCAGTTGACCATGTTCATATCTGTCTATTAATATGGTCACATTTTCTAGTTGCAGCTTATGTGTATAACGTTCATAAAACCACACTGATGATTGAATTTATACATTGGAATTTCGAATGGATTACAAAAAGCTTCAAGCGCAATAATAACTAGTTGGCTAGCTTACTAGCAAGCTTACTGGCTAGCTTATCCTCCAAGCCAGTATGCGACAATTATTTAAACAGGAACATTTTGAAGTTGGCAATTTTGTTGGTTGAAATTTCAAATGTTTTTTTTTTTGTTACAATTTATTATGCATTCACATGTTCCAGTTTCTAAATGGGGATGTTTTAATTTAGCGTTTACACATTTTTTTTTACACAGAATGTCAAAACAGCATAGATGTTAAGAAAATGTGTTATATTTTATTCACTTAAGTATTCAAACATGTACTGTTAGATTATATTATACATATACTCAACAAGCAATGGCTAAAACATAATGCCACTGTACAGAAGCAAAGAAATGATAAGACACCACTGAGCAAAAGATTCTTATTATCAGCTAATCATTGACTGTTGCTCACCATTTTTATGCCTGTACAATATCAGTAAATCAGCAACACTTACAGAGCTGTTGCTCCAGCAGGAGGGTGTGTTTCCTGAATAATGTCAAGAACTGTTTATTCAGATTATTCCAACCGCATATTTCTCTGTTAGTGGTGCTATCTCGCCACTGAATGCAATTAAATGCACTAAGAAAGCTGCTCACACTCATGAGCAAAGAAGCCAACACCGGTTATTTTAGCATCTCTGAATCGAAGTGTATACTGGCCAGGGAACTTCCATCAAATGATGCACTGGATTGTTGACCTCCAACACTTCATAGGGTTTGAATGATAGGTGGGTATGGCTCATGTCAAGTCAACAAAATGTAAATAGGGTAAAAACAACAAGTCATGCAAAATGACTGTACTACAAACTTTTCCAGGGTGAATCTCCCATTGTCCTTCTACTGTAAGGTTTTGTTCTCAGTTCAGGCTCATCTATCACCCAGACTGTGATGAGAAGAGAGAGGAAGAGGATAGAAGTGAGAAAGATGAGTCATAAGAAGAGTGTGCCAAGCTTCTTGCACCTCCTCATTGCCCCCAAGCGCAGATTTAGACGGCCGGTATTGTGTATGCGTTCCACATGTTTATTGTCCCACTCAGAAGCCATTTGCTTGGTTCTGTGCATTAGTCAACAGATTTCTTCATTACCACTGTAGTTTATACCACCCAGGGAGACGGAAAGAGAGACACCTCAAAAAACAAGAAGAAGGTTTGTCACTTATATGCTCAAAATATAGAAACAAATGGATAATAGAGAAATAAATAAAAGCTAATATCATCACCACAATTGAACTTTTTTTTTTTTTTTGAGAATTGCCAAACTGAGCCGTCCAGATTCAGGTTAAATGTGAAACGTTATCTACAGGATCTCAAATCGCAGGCCTGTAACTTGTTTACCTGAAAATGTGTAGCAGGTTATTACTGTGTCAGGCAGTCCCCTTCCTTTCCTGTGATTATGTACAAGCTTTGTCATATGAACCCGTACACTGTACTCATACAGTACATGTGAAGTGATATTTGAGATAATATCACATCGAGTTGAGAAAACAAATTTATTTGGAACATATTTGACGCACTGAAAATATTTTGTTTGTTTGTTTGTTTGTTTGTTTTGTTTTGTTTTGTTTATTGCAAATGGCAGATATGAAACAGAGGAGATATTTTTACACCCAGCACTGGAGTAAAACTTATAGCATGACCTACATAAGCAAATAACAGCACGCAGCCCAAATTACATTCAAAACAAAGACTTGATGTGAAATACGAGTGCTGTAATATACCAAAATGTAAACCTGCTAAATTGATATTAGATGTTTTTTTCAAGACATATGATATATGCACAGAGGCAATCTCTGCATTTAACAACAGTAGGGACGCTTTTTAATTACAATTAATTACAATTTAATTATTATTTTTATTGTACATATTGTGCTAAAACTGTCATCTTGAGATGTTTCAGTCAACGTGAGATGCAATGGAAAGGAGGAGGTGAGCGTTTCTGCCTAACTTTAGCTGTGTCCTGATTGTAGCGTGTCAGTTAACACAGAGTGTGTCGGGTGTGGCTAAGTGCACATTTTTAGGTAGGATTTTTTTTTTCTTTCATACGGTTAAAAAGATACTGTTTTCATAAACAAATGTGGCCTTTTCCATGCAACTGATGAGATCATCCTGAACAGGAAAAGTTTATATCTAAAGTGTGACACACAGGCTCGTGTTTTATAGTAAGGTTAGGCACATCTTCTTGTGAAAAGGGTCTAGTGTTTCCGTTGATTCAGTAGTGTCAAAGTAGCTTCCCCAACACTGCCTGTGAACTTTGACTATTAAATATATATTAATTTTAGCTTGCTCGTTCAGTCATACCTGTGGTTTCCCTTCTTCACTAGCAATTTTCAGTCAGGACTGATAAATCTACAAGATCAGATTTTTTTTTTTTTTGTCATCACATGTTCCTGCAGTCATTTTCTGCTTTGTCCTGAAGGATTCATTTTTCTCTACTGAAATGCATTTATTTGCTTGGAACATGATTAGAGCTACACCCGGTGTCACGGCTTAAGCTGCAAGTGTGCTAAAATGAGACTGTTGACTCTAAAAACTGTTAGCCAGTTCTTTGTGGCTCAGAACAGAAAGAGAAAAGAGAGCAAATGTCATGAAGGAAAGGGTGAAAATGATATACGGGGCATTTCATGCCTTCAAGTTTTAGCAGAATCTAATTACCCACCCAGTTCGCTGAAGATGGTGCCGTCATCACGAGACAGCAATCTAGAAGAAAGAAATGACAGACAGATCAAAGTCATCTTGGGGGAAAGAGAGTTTGTAGAAAATGAGCAAAGACAGACAGATTGCTGCTTGTAATCCAACAATAATTTGTCAGAGGAAGCAATTCCTTCTGGAGAGTTGCCAAGTCTGGGTATTTTACAATCACAGGAGGACTGTCATTATATCTTTATTAATTCTAATGAAACCTGGCAAGTGTGATCGGATGAGTCAGAGCTCTCAGACACACATTCTGTCATTTTTTCTTGTAAAAGTCAGTGATAGTAGACATAGTGCAACTCTTTTAAGGTTGATTGCTCAACCTGCATGTTCGTTGCTGTGCATGAGCTAGTATATTTCAAATGTATGCCGTTAGGTGATGTAAGATATGTGCTTGTAGTAACTTGTTCATTTAAAAGTTTTAGTTTAAGTGTCATTACAGTACAGTACATGCTCTGTGCATGTTTATCTCTTCTTTTCAGTCTAATATTTACAAAAATCATTCATTTGACAGTCATGCACAACAGGGAAATAAAGAGAGACTCAGCAAAGGACTTTGACAACAGCTTCTTGTTCTAACCCACAAATGACGGTTTAGGTTATCGAGCCCGTATGCTGTGATGAAAAAACATCATCTAACGCTCTAAGTACACAAACCACCCATTATACTGAGCTTCACTCCTGGTACCTTTGTGAGATCATCTGTGCTAGTGTGATGAAATGGGGAAAAAAACATCAGCTGTTTAAAATATTGAAACTTTTTCACAACTTCCAAACAGGATAGGTAAGAGCCTCCAACATGCTCTTGGTCTTTGATAAACCTTCAAATGGAAATATTAAAAAAATAATGGAACTCATCTTCTGAACATTAAGTATTTTGTATTAAGTCCATCAGAGTTCAGCGTGCCAAGTGTCAAACAAAATGTTGTTGTTCCAGATATATTTTGATCATTTTAAATTTTTGATGTTTGAAACACATTGCCACTCTGATTTTATGATTGGTTAGAAAAACGTCACGTCAAATGGGGTACAGAGTCACAGAGTCCTGGTGAAATTACCTATTTTCAAATGAGTCCTTTAAAAGCTATACTCATCCCAGCTTTGACAGCATGCAAGGGGACAAAAATGACCTACACTAAGTTTCTAACGACTGGCTGCTGGTCATATTAGTCACAATGACTGTGCTGTTGGTTGACTTCCTTTCGTTGCCTCTCCATCTAATTTTGTCACCTCTCTCTACAGGCCTCTCACGTTAAACTGTGTGCTACACTCAATAAAGGTGTCAGTTGGAAAGCTATCTTCATTAACCACAATCCACAAATACCCTTCAACAACTGTGAGCTCCAGCATGTTTATTCTACCGTGAGTAACAGTTTCCATAATCAAGAAGCAGAGACAATGAAAACAATAAGAGATTTTGTTTTTTTGGAATCCAGGAAAACTAAATGAAGAAGAGACATGGTCATTACTTACTTTTAGACATGCACACTGAATAAACAGTGCAGATAACAAATGACAGCTAATGGGGTGATAATTTAGGGTGCAAAGAAAAAACAGTGTAAAACAAAGTAGCGACTTCCCCTTTTAGAGTCTTGACTTGGAGGCTTCAATTATATGCATAATCATATGTTCTTTGATTTTTATCTTTACAATATTTACCCCATGCTCAGATCTTCTCCTTTTGAGTCTTTTTGCAACATTATAAATTTGCATTGCACTATTTAAACTTACTTAAAGAAAGAGGCTGTAAATATGCAAATGCTTGACTTCATTTTTAGTCTATGCAGTAGAATGCATTATGCTACTATATTGTTATTGGTCCTATCTGCATGTGTTGCTTTTTGCTTGAATGTGTGTGGGAAAACTATTTTCATGTCTACATTTAAGTATCATCTCTATGTCTGTGTGAATGGCTAAGTGCCAGCAATTACTTCAGTAAGCTTATACCAGTGCTGCACTGCAGTGCAAATGGGTGTGCACAGATGCATGTGTCTCTGCATGTCAGTGTAACAGAGCCATGGTTGGGTCTTCCTGGTTCTGATCCATCCATGGGTCACCATTCATATCCAAGGCTTCTTGATTCCTCTCTGTCTGTCTGTCTGTCTGTCTATATGTGTGTGTGTGTGTGTGTGTGTGTGTGTGTGTGTGTGTGTGTGTGTGTGTGTGTGTGTGCGTGCGTGTCTGTGTCTGTGTGTTTGTGTGTGTCCTGGCAGGAGGCTGGCGGTCGGTGTAGCCACAGTTGGCAGTGGGCCACCCCCTCCATCCCTCTCCCCACTCTCTGTGAGCACAATGGGCAATCCGGTAAAACAATACAGGCCGAGGAACAAGGCCCTCTATAGAGCGAGCGACACAGTATCCCTGAAAGCGAAACACTCCAAAACTCAGGGCAGTTGAAACAGAAATAGTAAGCTAATTTCAACCCCACTACCACTTACTCTCTACCTGTTACTCCATTCAAAGCCAACAATATTATTTTCCACAGAGTAGGAATCATGGCATGGTTTGTTATTTTTAAGCACCCTCCCATTTTATGATTTAATTTCAAACATCACCTACTCAGTTTCCTGTATAATCATGTATGTGTGTGTATGTGTAATAAGGAACACAATAGCAAAAAAGAAACTAGATGATAAATAAACATTTGGATTCTGTGCTAATCTGATATTTGGTGTAGTCTTATTAAAGTTTATTTTTCTTTGGTTTTAATGTCACGTTAATGCTGTTGTGTTCTCTTACTATTTATAATTGTATTTTGTGCAAACCTGTCACATTCACTATCAAGCTGTTATGGTATTACTGCTTATACATACATTTTTTACAGTCATAATTCACAAAAATCATCAGTGGTATTAAGAAAAACAGTGACTATTTATTGCTCTGTTAGCTAAACCTAGCTAATATAGCTAAAGAGCAGCTACTTAACCCTCTGGTTTCTATATGGCCATTTTTGGCCACTTCACTTTTCGGTTTTCAACCATTTTTGTTCTGTTAATGCAAATGGAATGAAACTTTCCAAAGGTGTGTATTTTATTAAAATTTTTTATTTTTCAACATCAGCTCCTTAATAATGTCAATAATATTCACTATACACCAAATTGTTCCCATTTTACTGATTGTGGCCATTTTTGGCCAATTGAAACCCATTATAACCACCTTTTTTGATTCCTTGTTACTGGCAGTACTATATCATGCGATTTAGGTAAAATTGCTTTCATTCTAAACTCAACACATGAAAATTGTAGTTTTTAATGTTTTTCACCATATGAGATCCTTGGCCCATTTTGTGCCAAGCAAGCAATTTCATGTAATATTCTTGGTTTCCACTAGGGGCGTTTGATGGGTTACCACATTCCAATGGACCAATATAATGAAACAATTTTGACATAGGTTTGGTCTTAAGGATCTGATAGTTTGTGTTTGTGCATGACATTGCAGCACAAACATGTATTTGCAAGATAGACTGGAATAAATAATGACGCATCAAACATTACATAGGCTGCAGTGAATTCCTGTGGATGCAGGATATTGAGCTTTGAGGTTCCCAGTCAAACTTAGCTTTGAAGCACATGTGAAAAGCACTTTTACTCTTGTATTTTTCATAAAAAGAGACCATACCCAAAATATTAACTCTAGAAACAAAAACAAAAACAAAAAAAAACCCCAATCACAGGACATTTTGCACAGTTCAAACCTGCAGCTGCAGCGCAAACAACAACAAACACTGTTTGTAAACGTGTCCTGGAGTTTATGCAGGTGCAGACGTTGCTACTGCTGTAAGTAAACCTAACAGCTTCCAGACCATTTATTCTGGCAATATGGCAAGAAGGTGGGAGTGTCCCCCCCCCCCCAGAGGGACAAAGGGACCCCCTGATGATCCTCTAATCGCCTGAGCCAAGGTGTGAAACTGGGTGTGAACTCTGGCTGATTGGGAACCACATCCAGTTCAAAGCGTATAATATCTAAATTTGAATTATATTTTGGTTTTCATGACTAGGACTGGTGCTAATTTAAAAAATCAAGTCAATGAAAGTAGAAAAATGTTTTAATATATATGAATTTTATAGTATTTTGAAAACGTAAACAGGGGTGGCCATTTTTGGCCACGAGCAAAATGAGAGGGATTTTTTTTTGTTTTTCTGTCACTGCACAAAAAACCAAAGATACATAAAACTCATTGATACTTTTAATTATTGCTATGCATCTAACCTCCATCATGGTTAGAAAATAAATCAGTTTGCATGTATTATTTAGAAAAAAAATGGGGATTTTATGCTTTTATCCCTTTATCCCTTTATCCCTTTGTAAATCATTAAAAAGTATGTAATTTAACTGGTATTTAAAGGGTTAAAAGTCCTGGATTTGAATTAAATTTTGGTCTTGATGAACAGCACTGATACTAATCTAAAAAATCAAGTCAATGAAAGTAGAAAAATGTTTTAATATATATGAATTTTATAGTATTTTGAAAACGTAAACAGGGGTGGCCATTTTTGGCCACGAACAAAATGAGAGGGATTTTTTTTGTTTTTCTGTCACTGCACAAAAAACCAAAGATACATAAAACTCATTGATACTTTTAATTATTGCTATGCATCTAACCTCCATCATGGTTAGAAAATAAATCAGTTTGCATGTATTATTTAGAAAAAAAATGGG
Source organism: Neolamprologus multifasciatus (assembly GCF_963576455.1). Taxonomy (NCBI): domain Eukaryota; kingdom Metazoa; phylum Chordata; class Actinopteri; order Cichliformes; family Cichlidae; genus Neolamprologus; species Neolamprologus multifasciatus. Next base: position 20,909,991 of record NC_140455.1, read on the forward strand.
GATTTTATGCTTTTATCCCTTTATCCCTTTGTAAATCATTAAAATTATGTAATTTAACTGGTATTTAAAGGGTTAAAAGTCTGGATTTGAATTAAATTTTTTGTCTTGATGAACAGCACTGATACTAATCTAAAAAATCAAGTCAATGAAAGTAGAAAAATGTTTTAATATATATGAATTTTATAGTATTTTGAAAACGTAAACATGGGTGGTCATTTTTGGCCACGAACAAAATGAGAGGGATTTTTTTTGTTTTTCTGTCACTGCACAAAAAACCAAAGATACATAAAACTCATTGATACTTTTAATTATTGCTATGCATCTAACCTCCATCATGGTTAGAAAATAAATCAGTTTGCATGTATTATTTAGAAAAAAAATGGGGATTTTATGCTTTTATCCCTTTGTAAATCATTAAAATTATGTAATTTAACTGTGATTTAAAGGGTTAAAAGTCTGGATTTGAATTAAATTTTGGTCTTGATGAACAGCGCTGATACTAATCTAAAAAAATCATGTCAAAAAAAGTGGAAATTTTTCTTAATATATATGAATTTTATAGCATTTTGTAAATGTAAACAGGGGGTGGCCATTTTTGGAAGTTTTTATGTTTTTCTGTCACTGCACAAAAAAACAAAGATGTATAAAAGTCATTGATACTTTTAATTATTGTTATACATCTAACCTCCATCATGGTTAGAAAGTAAATCAGATGGCATGTTTTATTTGGAAAAAAATTGGGGTTTTGTGATTTTTTCCATTTATGAGTTCCTAGGATTATGTGATCTAACTGGTATTTAAAGGGTTAAAATTATGAATTTGAATGAAATTTTGATTTTCATGAACAGCACTGGTACTAATCTAAAAAATCATGTAAAAAAAAGTGGGAATTTTTCTTAATATATATGAATTTTATAGCATTTTGTAAACGTAAACAAGGGGTGGCCATTTTTGGCCACAAACAAGCTGAGAGGAAGTTTTTATGTTTTTCTGTCACTGCACAAAAAAACAAAGATGTATAAAAGTCATTGATACTTTTAATTATTGTTATACATCTAACCTCCATCATGGTTAGAAAGTAAATCAGATGGCATGTTTTATTTGGAAAAAAATTGGGGTTTTGTGATTTTTTCCATTTATGAGTTCCTAGGATTATGTGATCTAACTGGTATTTAAAGGGTTAAAATTATGAATTTGAATGAAATTTTGATTTTCATGAACAGCACTGGTACTAATCTAAAAAATCATGTCAAAAAAAGTGGGAATTTTTCTTAATATATATGAATTTTATAGCATTTTGTAAACGTAAACAAGGGGTGGCCATTTTTGGCCACAAACAAGCTGAGAGGAAGTTTTTATGTTTTTCTGTCACTGCACAAAAAAACAAAGATGTATAAAAGTCATTGATACTTTTAATTATTGTTATACATCTAACCTCCATCATGGTTAGAAAGTAAATCAGATGGCATGTTTTATTTGGAAAAAAATTGGGGTTTTGTGATTTTTTCCATTTATGAGTTCCTAGGATTATGTGATCTAACTGGTATTTAAAGGGTTAAAATTATGAATTTGAATGAAATTTTGATTTTCATGAACAGCACTGGTACTAATCTAAAAAATCATGTCAAAAAAAGTGGGAATTTTTCTTAATATATATGAATTTTATAGCATTTTGTAAACGTAAACAAGGGGTGGCCATTTTTGGCCACAAACAAGCTGAGAGGAAGTTTTTATGTTTTTCTGTCACTGCACAAAAAAACAAAGATGTATAAAAGTCATTGATACTTTTAATTATTGTTATACATCTAACCTCCATCATGGTTAGAAAGTAAATCAGATGGCATGTTTTATTTGGAAAAAAATTGGGGTTTTGTGATTTTTTCCATTTATGAGTTCCTAGGATTATGTGATCTAACTGGTATTTAAAGGGTTAAAATTATGAATTTGAATGAAATTTTGATTTTCATGAACAGCACTGGTACTAATCTAAAAAATCATGTCAAAAAAAGTGGGAATTTTTCTTAATATATATGAATTTTATAGCATTTTGTAAACGTAAACAAGGGGTGGCCATTTTTGGCCACAAACAAGCTGAGAGGGTAGTGATTTTACTGGAATCCAGAGGGTTAAATACAGGTTAGCAAACTTAGCTATCAGGAAGCTCTTGTTTGCGCATAAGTCGGCATCTTCCATGCAAACCATGGGCGATCACCACAATCCGCTGGGGATTTACAGCAATTGTGGGGGGTATTTTGATGCAGCAGCATTTTGCAAGGAAACTGCCAGCGCCAAGTCATCAAGGCATATACAGTTTTCCCTAGCACCTGGTGATTGCCAGGTAGGTCACCAACCAGTCTCTAATCCTTTGTGACTGATAACCACAAACTACAAATTTAAAATTTCCTAGTCTGATCATATAGTGAGTGCGTGCAGTTCAAGTAATGAATGAGTAGGAGTGTAACTTTTTACTATCTTTACTCCATGATGTCACTATCTGTGTGGCAGTGCCACACTAACATTAGAGCTACTAAAACCACACAGCAGTGACCTATTTGTTTCTCTGAAGAGGGAAACAGCCATTGAGTAGAGCACTTTGAATTTCTGAACCATCCTATGTTTAGAAAAGTGTGAGTTCGGATCTTTAATGCAACACACTGAACAAACATAATTAGAAACATTTTGGCTTGCGTTTGCTCAGTAGCAACTTTCAGTAACTGACAAAAGCAGTTCACACAAAGCGGACAAGCAGACACAAACGTGTTCCCATAGATTAGGTTGTTGTTTTTTGAGCTGTATATACAATAAACACTGAGACCCTTTGCTTGGAGACACAAAATGTGAGCTCTGAGCTAGTCCTGCGGGTCTGACCAGTAAAGAGCGAGAGCTGCACAACCTGTTGATGCAGGCAGAGAAACATTCCATTTGGCCCCTCACACATTCACACCCACAGATACGCTCACAGAAAGCAGAGTGAAAGGAAGACAGGCATGCTTTACAGTACATGCCATGGAGTAAAGATCTGCTACTACATCTGTGCTTCTGAATCCCAGCGTAGTTTATCACGCGCACCAGATCTTCCTCTTAGTGCCCACTCACTAATACCAGTTATTAAACCAACATCCTGTTCTCGCTGCTATCGCTGCTACTTTACAGAGGCGTCACTAAGCACAAATCATGAATCTCAGTCCTCCAAAGCTAGAGCAGCCTTCAGACATGTAGACCTAATCAAAAATCTAACGTTTCCCTTGTTTGCAGATGGAATCTCTCCCATATTTATCAAACACGGTCTATCGCTTCTTCCCTCTTCCCTCCCTCAGGCTGCCGGGCGTATCAGAAATGACTGGCACATCGGCACATTTTATCACACCTATCACCATCACCATCACCCTGCCTCACATTTGCCTTACCCAGCACACAGACAGACAGACACACACCTCGGCTACATTACCACTTATTACACATTACACAGCTGATAAGATCCCGTGAGCTGATAGCGTCACCTTGCCCTAGAAAAGGTCGAGAAAATGTGTTGGGAAAAACTATCAAAGCACACGCTGGGAGTTTTTAAAGCATGCCGACATGTCATACAAGAGCGTGTGAGGGAAGTGGCCTAATGGATCGTAATGAATGTGTTCATTCGTGCCAACCAGAGACTTCAAATGAAGGAAGCAAATGATTTTTTTAAAATAAGCTGCTTTAAAATGTTCTAATAGTTCTCCTTAAGCTGAGAATATGGGACATTTTCTCAATTTAAATATGTGTTTTCTGTTTTCTATTATGAATAAATTGTATTTATCCATGTTCTGCATAGTGTACCAACTCTTACAGGGTTGCATATCGTTCCCAGAAAAGCTGTAGCAAGAATCTCGCTGTAACTCCATGCCAATGCTAATAAGTGAAGTACATGTTAAAAAGCACATTATTTCAACCTTTAACTGCTCAGTGAGCATGCATTTAAATCTTGAGATAATGAGATTTTAAAGAGGTCGGTCAGCTTGAAAGTGACGAATGCTGAATGGATTCTCTGAAAGGCTTCGACTTCACTGCAGGCTGCACCGCGCTGCATTCCATCATCTTAACTGAGGCTCCATTAAATAAAGTAGTAGTCTTCCATCCAGCTGCCCTCCTGTCAGCGTGACACAGGAGCAGCGCACTGTAATGCAGCAGCTCCGGCTAATTGGAATATCTCTGTTTCACCTGACATGTTGTGGAGAAGTGGTGGAGTGATGAAGCAAAGAGGCCCCTTGGGGGTACAGAGAACCGCTCTAAGTCTTTACCTGCCCCTTTCCCAGTGGCAGAGAAGAGAACTGAGCAACCGAGAGACTTGAAAGAGTTATCCACGTCTGTGTTGGAGAGAGTGCATGAGACGAAAGTTCAACCGCTCCGGGATGAGGCTCTGTCTTGGCCTTGCTGTTATTCATGTTAAATCTTGCCTCATCTGTTGCACCACTTGAGGAATGTGACGAGTGGGAGAAACTGTCCAACTTTCAGGTCGTCAAGGTAAAACTCGTACTGGTACTTTCTGCAGTTAGCTAAAACTGGTTTGACTTATTTAGTCCACTTGAGATCATATTAAGTCCTCTTTGCCCCACGATGCCAGATAAATTTTGATATGTAAAAATCCCTGATTGTAATGCACAGACTCTATTGAGCTGTACATGCAATAAACCTGTCAACCTGCACTTTACTTCACCTCTCCCTATGAATTATAGTGATGTTGATTCACCTTCAAGGTACTCTAAACACGTGTGTTCAGTTGCAAGTTTAGTGAGTGTCTACAGACCTGCGCGCACATGTGTATGTCGCAGTGCAGCTCTGAGGTTCAAAATGGAAATCAAGAATGTTAATGCTGCGAGTAGCCCTGCAGCAAAGGGAGTGAAACCAACCAGTGAGTTCCCTCTGTTAATGAACAGTTGCATTTAAGCATTCTTTCTTTCACTCTCCAGCACAAACTCACACACACACACTCAACACATGTTTGTACACACACACACCTGTCTTTAGCTTTCCCAGGTGTTCCTGTGTTGGCTCCGCAAAATAGCTTCTTTCGTTTTCTTGTTCGGATCAATGCAACGTGTCCCTTAGATTTAATCACGTTTGCTCAGATTTGGAATTGGACATAGGTGGTCACTACTATGGTTTGTAGGTAACCTGAATCAGGCTCACACACCTGTGCCTCAAGTCCGTCCTCTTTACACCTGTCTATACAGTGGCAGAACCCAGGTATTGGTATGACTTGGCAGCGGTGATCGAGTTTTAACTACCGGCCGGTGGTCAGCGTTGTGTGAACCTTGGCATGACCTTCAGTGACCCCCTGCCTTCTACTGCAGTTCATGGCTTCTCGGAGCTGGCTCTGGCCTCTCTGTGAATTGAGCTTTAAATGAAGCCCATTATCCAGTTGCACAACCTCCCAAACTGAAGTCCCACAGGGGCTCCCCTTAAGGGCTAGCAGGGGCGTCCATTATGGGTCCTCAGCCAGGAGGTAGAGGGGAAGGAGGGCATCCATTACGGCTCTGGGGGATGTAATGTCCAGATGGCCAGGTGCTACAGAGGAACCTGTCCCACCCCGCAACAATCCCACCTTTCATCCCCGATTCACCTCAACCCTCCATCAGCACAGACCTGGTGGTCACACCGGGCTAGTCAAGCATAGAGAAGAGCAGGAAGAAGAGCGTTGGACCACAAGATGTTTCAGTGACTTTAGATTTAAACAAGATTTAAAGCTCTCTGTCATGCTAACGGAAAGTCATCAATTCAAGTTGGGGCTGCCTATGAAAAAAATTAACCCTGCAGCGAGTTCAACAGAATTCAGAGAAAAGTCTTGTAAGGAATCTGCAACAAAGTCAACAATGCATGCATCCAGAGATGTTTCAAAATTTTCAGTCTGTCAACATGTCAATGTGAAGCAAGACTTGATACATCATCTCAAACGTTCATTCCTCTTCTCTTTGACTATCCAAAGACTGGAATTACCCGAAGCTGAGCTGGGAAAAAAAAATCTATTTTTTTTATCCTGCGTTGCTCAAGAGCTTGGCAAGTATAGCGTATGCTACGTTCTTGTTCCAAACCTTTACCGCTCAGGCAAACATACATTCACAAACTCGCACACTTCCCACCCACATGCATACAAATCCCACCCCAATACACACAGGCCCATTGTGAAGCCACAAAACAGAAACAACAAGCCGCTCAAAAAACACCCAGGGGACTCACAATTCACTGCTCAATCAATCTAACCGCTGTGTGAGCCGACGCGCACGCTCGCTCTCACGCGCACTTAAGACACATTTAAATGCGGCAAATATGTTTTATGACAAATGAATGAAAAACATGAATGAAAAACATGCGTGCACACAGAGCTCTACACTGCATTGCCCTCAAGGGACAGGCCAACAAGTGCAGATATAGGATTACTTGAACCGACGCTTCATTCTTCCCATTGTGAACGTGAAAATCCAATGAGGGGCCTCTAAGTGGATGCACTTGTACAGAGAACCTGTTCTAAGGCCGCTAATTAAATCTAAACAGGCGCTGACATTGATTTGAGAGGCCATTATCATCCCCTTATGGTCATAGAAGCCTCATATGTTTTACAAGTGTGTGTGTGCGTGCAAGGGAGGCTAGAGCCTCACGGGGTAAATACCTAAAAAGTTTTCAATTCAAAAACATTTAAAGCCTAACTAAAATTGTTCACCCCACATAAAGTTTCTCAAAAAAAAAAAAAAAAAAAAGATGAATACCCATGTGTCACTTTCTTAACAGCCCATGAGGTTGTCATGGTTGTGCCCACTCATGGAGAAAGAAGTTCGTAACTAAACATACTTTAGGTGTTAGGACAAGATTGAGTAACACTTCCACAGAAAGGCACAGTTTGACAGCTTCTTTGGCTTTCACCTGAGGGCGCAGACGCTGACATAAAACTGAAAGCAATAGAGGAACATTTTTATTTAAACCTGCAACTCTAATCATAACACCCCCCCCCCCCCCCCAAACAAAAACAAAAAGAACATGCATTATTGATAAATTGTAAGCAAATTGGGAGCACAGGAGCATTTACAGTACAACGTAAAAGGGGACATTTACAATTTGAGGGCAATCCATTTCCTGAAAAATACAGCCGACTATGTGACGTTTTGCTATGTATTGCTACTGTATATCATATTACAAAGTCACCTGACTTCTGCACCTGACTAAGATGTGTATTTATACGCTACTATCTAGTTTTAGTTTTCTGTTTTCGTTTGTGTAGGAGTGAGGAATGTAGTGGGTTATACTCTGAAAGTACAGGAAGCATGTTCTCCAGAGTTTCAGTTGCCACACCTATATTTATAATAACCTTTGACAGGTTTCAGTTAAACTGTGACTTAGTAGTGGTGAATGTCTTAGCCTGCTTTAAAGCAAGAAACCAGATAGACGGGCCAATGAGAAATGGCTATTGGAAGGAGAAAATAGAAGTAAAATACCCCAATAGAAAAAGTCTGCCTGGGTTTCCCAGTGAGAAAACTGCTTGTACTGTATCTGTATGACACGTGTTATTAACACATATTTCATTTATTCCAACTTCTCACTCTACACCAGAAGACTTGCCACGAGGCATCAACGTCCGGGTGAAGGAAAGTTCAGATAGGATCATTTTCTCTGCCTGAAAAACTGTGTGAAGAACACACACGGCACGGGGAATGCAGATCTCATACACATAATGTGTATACGTTAAAAGACATGTGGTCCGAGGTGGCTTAAGTGGTCACATTCATCACCCAAGTAGAAGTACAAATACTCGTGTTAAAAAAAAAAAAGTCCTCTTGTAAAACTTCAAGTACTGATTCAGCTTCTTTACTCGAGTAAAAGTAAAAATGTAAATGCTCTGATATGTATTTAGTCCCAAACTAAAAGCTAGCTCTTTAGAGATTTTTACCCCCATTTCTACCCCCCCTCCTTTTTTTTTTTTTTGCCAACCTAACTGAACCTCATGACATACCGATATGCTATGGGATGTTGATTTTAGTGGGTTGTTGGCCTTTGACACCTTGTGAGATGTTGATTTTAGTTTATTTTCATTGAAGTTTTTTAGTTGACTCTATGCTGTTTTAGCTTGTTTTCTAATATAGGGCTGTTTTAATTTTTATGCTGTTTTGTTTTATTCTATTGTTCTTAACTTATTTACTGCCCAGCACTTTGGTCCTGTGCTGGGTATTTTAAAGTACTTTATAAATAAAGTTGGATTGGATTGGATAATAAAATAACATTAAAACACAGGAAGATACACTTTATTTTAACTTGAATTCTAATAAATATTCTCATATTGAAGACTTTGCCTCCACACAGAAAATTTTGTATAGTGGTTAAAGTGGGATTTTGGTAGATGTGGGAAGCCTTGACTCTAAATAATCCCTTAGAAATAAGTCAATAACTTCTGTTGAGAGCTACAGTAGATTTTCTTTGTGTACAGTCTGTGGTCACATGATCTGTGCTGATGCTCTTTGTCAGTAGATTAGAATAATCCTTAAATTGTCCCACAAGGGGAAATTTGGTAGTCAGGTCGGAGCTGCTGATACTGGCTGCCAGCTCGGAGCGGTGCCGGAATAAATATAATATATTACGAAGTGGATAATATATGGATCTGCAGACCTGAATTCAACAAGGTATATGCAGATGTAATATGAGCCTGATGCCATTTCAAAAAGTAGAATTTGGTGAGTGAGTGACTGGGTGTTTCCTCCTTGATGTAACCTTACACTGTCCATGAACGCTACCGCCGCTCTGCACCACATCACTTTCAGTAAACTGCCAAATGTTTTTAAGGACATTTTACAATGTGGAAACTTAACTTTAGCAACACATGACGTATAGATCCACTGTCTGGCGCTCTGTCATATAAGCTTTACATTTCTAGTTTATCAAATGTCACCGAGCAGACGGCATCTTTAAAAGTAATCTCTCCTCTTCCTCTTCTATCCTTGCTGCTTTCTTCATGTCTGAGTGAACTTATCTCACTTTCTTGTCTCTCCCTGAGAAATACGAGCACTTTACCATTAGCAGACACACTGTGGAAAGAAACAGTTTGTGTGTTTGCTGATATTTGTTGAGTTGTTAGTTGCATTTCAAATTAACAGCCATGGATTGATTTCCCTTCCTCTCTTCCTCTTTCATCTCAGTTAGTCATGTGCAGTAACCATTGATGATAGATGCACCAGCATTTGTACATCATTGCTTCCCACCTCTGGATGTGGTACATACTGGACAAAATCTAGTTGGCTTTTTAAAAAATGCTTCTTTCTAATGTTTCTACACAATCTGCACATTGCTAAGAAATCCCTTCTTGGATCTCATAATGAACTATAGTATTGTCTGATAATTTAATCACAAATTTTCTGAACGATGTCAACATCACAGTAATAGTGGAGAAGTTCAGTAAATCCAGTTACTGGAGGTAAGGCCTTTCAGACACTGTCTGGCTTACAGCTGCCTGTGTCAGAACACCTGTATATCAAAGTGGTCATGCCCCTGTCTCTAGTATCCAGATGAATGTAAGGGAAACTATCCACAAAGACCAAAAGCATGTTCATACCAGGCTGCTGACATGCTTTTTAATGCTGTAAAGTCGAGCATTTTAGCATAGCAGTGTAAGGGGATTTACTCGAGTTTAGAGCTTCATTTTTCAGCCAGGAAGTTGCTGCTTGGTTTGAACCCAGTCTTTAAAAAACTCTATCATCAGCAAAGCTATGTATCACCAAGGACATAGCAGAGGACATAGAGTGGGTATACAGGACGTATACCCACTCCAGTTTCAGTTACCACTCCTATAATTATAATAACCTTTGACAGCCTTCAGTTACAGAGGAAAAAATACTTTGTCCACATTACACCTTAGCCATGGAAACCTATGCCATGAAGCTCCTGGCACACATTTTTTGTGTCGATGTTACTGCTAAAGACATTGGGACTGAAAATGCCAGAATACAAAGATTAAGAGTTGTAACCCAATACTAGTTTCTATACAGTGTATATATCTCATGGTGAATCCTCACCCTACCCAGTATAAAAACCTTACCCTTGATGACTTTGGAATTCTAGGGAAGCAGGAATATGTCAGTAATACTGTGGTTAGGTTAATAAAACATATTCCCAAATTAATCCTGTCATATTTGGAGAATTGCTTTAAGTTAACAGTCATTGCCAACCCAGGGGAATGACGCAATCTGGCCACTGTGCATAAATGATGGCATTGGAAGAAAGTCTTTTTTTTCCCTTCTGGTGGATGTTTCTTTAATGGCATCATGTGAGAACCACAAACAGGACTTTTGGGGGTAATACCTACGGGCATGATAGCCAGGATTACTTATTCACTTCCTTTATTACACTGAGGTGTTTTTCTAACTCGGAAGTCATGACTTGAAGTTACAGTAAATCGTAACTTGTCGTACAAAGTTATATGAAAAGCAGTGGAAAGAGTATCGTCAATGGAGGGGAATTTCTCTTTAGGAAAGAGCTGCACACTGTTGCTTTACACAAACAAACAGGAACAAAAGAAGCATTTAACCCAGTGCTTGCCAGTTGTTTCATATTTCAGAAACATGAATATTTGATGGTATTCATTATCAGAAAAGAGGCACTAAACTACAACTGAAGTATTAAAGTGCTTGTAAATATAGTGGATGCTGCTCTAAATTTAGCATTAGAGATCAATAAACACTGATAACATTGGTTTAAAAAAACACGTGATTATTTAAGTGGGTTTTATGCTTTGTTTTGATATCTGTATTATGGGAGACAAAAAACAATACCCTAACATCCTATTTGCAACTTCCTCTTGAAGTTTGATGGTTTTTACCATTCACATTGCCACTGTTTAAGTGAAGTTGAGTGGTGCGAACGTGCAAAACAGCACAAGCACAATGGTGATCAGTCGGCTCTCCTTGGATGGATTTTGAGGAGCAGTTCACGTCTAAAAAAAACCCCAAAACAAAATCTGCTCACATTGGGTATTAATTTAGTTTAGAATGACTGATATTGTCACAAATCTCAGCTCTAACACCTGATTAATGGCCACGCGTGATAAATACAGATGATAACAAGCAGCCCGACATCGCAACAAGACAAAGCAATGAAAGGAAAATGCTTTTAAAAATATCTGAATTGTCCGAGCTCTATTTATCCACATCTCTTGATATGTAGGAGTTTTTCTTTTTCTTTCACATGAGCCAACAATTACAGGAACATTTTCATCTCCCTGACATGTTGGAAAAGACGTAGCTCAGAGAGAAGAGGAGTTCAGAAGGGGGAGGAATGGGTGGAACAGAGAATTCATGGAGTGATGGAGATGGAGATGATAATGGTGAGTAAGAGAGGGAAAGAAAGATTGATGAGAGGTTGTTTTCTTTTTCTCGGGACTCTCTCGCTGTCCTCCTCTTTCCTCTCCTTCTCTTTTTTCCCTCGGGCTGATCTCAGCCTTGCATGTCCGGACGGGCTTGAGTCAGTCCCAGGTAAAACTGGTCACCCGAGTCCTCCCCTTCATCTTACCCAACCTCCATCTCCCCCCCCCCCCCCCCCCCCCCCCCCCCCCAATCTGGCACCATGAGTAAGAACAGGAGAAACCGCCAGAGTGCTGCATGGCATTCTGCACCGATGAAGCATTACATAAAACAATGCCACCACTGTTGAGCCAAAGTTTTGTATGAAATAAGTTTTTCCCCCTCAGTTGATTTACAGCAGCATTGTTCCAAAATGAACCCATGTATGCATTTGACAATCCAAACTTTTGTTTGTCTCGTTGCTCTCGACGCTTGGTGACAACAGTCCAGCTCTCAAGGTTAAGCTGCAGATGTGTTAATGTGCTAAGACTGTGTGATTGTTTTTTTTTGTTGTTTTAAAAAAAAAAAAAAAAAAAAAGCATTTCAAGAAACAGCCGAGTGAATAGTGAGGAAGAAAAGAAAAGAGAAGGGATGAAAGGGGTGGGGGAGAGAAAAAGCTCATTTCTGCTGACATGGACGGGCTGCTTAAAGGGGACAGCAAGCCAGGGCAGCAGAGAGTGACAGAGCTACAATGGAAACACAATGGAGACTCTCCTTCCCCCAATGCCAGCCATCTCCCCTCGCTGGCGGTTTTATCCCACTGTCGCCCCTGCCAGACGACAGCGCGGGCCAGGCTTGTTCAGCAGAGCCGCAATAAGACAACACTAATAAACGCCAGCTGGGGGGGAGAACAACAAATAGCTTACACTTTCAAATTTTACACTGAACTAGTCAGGGCTAATTCCCTCCTCCAATGTTTAGGGGAAAACACCAACCCCCACTAACCCCTTCCTTTTTTCTCTCATACTACCTCATCCCATCCCCAACCTGTTTATCCACTGTCAACAATACAGGGCCTGCCGTTGGAGCGAGGCACCTGCTGCTTCCTGGTTCACGGCTAGTGATCGGGAGGCGTTCAGATAAACAAACTCTGTCTCGTTTGGTTCGAGTGTTGACAGCGACGCATTCCCAGTTTTCATCTGCTCTTACGCAACTCGGCACTGCACTGGCGCTCTGCTGTGCTTTTTTGGGGGGGGGGACATATCGGCCTTCCTTGCCTACTTTAAACATATTTACTTTGCGTCTACGTGCGCCTGTCCTTGTGTGCCTTTACTTTGCTTATTCTGCAGCTTACAAATTGCTTGCGCAGGCACCATTAAGTGCAGCGCTCCAGAGTCTCGCCTGGAGCACAAGCAAGATGAAATGTTTATCTTTCTATTACAGTATAAACCACACCCACCCGTATAATATTAGGTAAGTAGGTGAGTAAGGCCCTGATGGAAACGTTTCTCTAAACTCAGTAAGCAACACCAAGGTAACTCGGTGAATCATCAAAGGCATGAGAACCTGAGGGCATCGAGTCACCTACAATCTAATTTACTAATGACTTCAAAAGGGTTTGTGTGTGTGTCTGTAGGTGTGTGTGTGTATGTGTGTGTATGTGTGTGTGTGTGTGTGGGGGGGGGGGGGGTTAGTAACTCCAAGTGAGATCACGCTTTCAGTTCTGTTTAAACTTGAGGAGATACATTCAAAGCACAAGAAGTTATGGTTGTCTCTTTGTCTGCCTGCTTTGTGAGACTGTCACTAGAGGTCAAGCTCTATTAACAGCATTCTTATCTCTTCTCCAGCGTTTACACGGCACTTAAGAAAATTAGAGTCCACAATTAACACAACTACACTGTCGCAATCCATCCTTCCCTACATTTCTTCACTATCCCAGGCTCTTCAAACGTGAGATTATGGACAAAAAAAGTTTGTTTTGAAATGAAAGTCTTGCAGCAGATTGAGCTGTACAAGCCGTAATTGGTGACTCAGTCTTGCTGCTGTGTGAATGTATGTAGCATGCATTCACGTCACTGATTTAAATCATTGATTTGGTCATTGACAGCTCACAAGATGCCAGGTCATTTATGCTAAAACTGAGTTTTTGTTTTTTCACATGTGCCCTTTGAGTAAGCAGAGCTGCCCAATTTTCGGTCGACCAGCATTGGTATGTGCGTGTGTATTTAAGTGTGTGTAGCATGAGGGAAATGTGTACATGTGTAGGTGTATTTTCCAAATGCTTCCAAATTTACTTCTAAGGTCCCAGTGACGCAGATCTGGAGGCCCGTCAGTAATTCACTAGTAACCAGCAGTTGTTAGAAACATGGTGTCTAACAAGATACGTACTTTGCTGGCAAAGTAAATGGCATTACCTTGGAATCTGGTAGTATTTTTGACCAGGTTATGCCCTTCAACGAGCATATTAAACAAATATGTAGATATGCATTCTTGTGTTTACAGAGTATCTCTAAAATTAGAAACATTTTGTCTCAGAGTGACGCTGAAAAACTTGTTCCTGCATTTTGTACTTTTAAGTTGGACTACTGCAATTTATTATTATCCACTTGTTCCAAAAGTTTCCTGAAAAGCCTTCAGTTGATCCAGAATGCTGCAGCAAAAGTACTGAGTACCAAGTGTCCCTGTTAAATCCACAATTTATTTTAAACTGCTTCTCCTCACATACAAGGTCTTAAATAATCAGGCCCCATCTTATCTTAATGACCTTATAGTACCGTATCATCCCAAAAGAGCACTTCACTCTCAGACTGCAGGCTTACTTGTGGTTCCTAGAGTTTTTAAAAGTAGAACAGGAGGCAGAGCTTTCAGGCCCCTCTTCTGTTGAACCAGGTCCCAGTTTGAAATTGGGAGACAGACACTATCTCTACTTTTAAAATCAGCCTTAAAACTTTCCTTTGTAATAAAGCATATAGTTGGGTCTAGATCAGGTGACCCCAAATTCACCAGCAGCCTTGGCTGCAGAGCCTGGTTCTACTGGAGGTTCTGTTCTGTTCAAAGGGAGTTTTTTTCTTCTCACTGTCACCAAGTGCTTGCTCATAAGGGGTCATCTAATGGTTGAGGCAGCACCTCCACTGAGACAGATCTTACACAAAACGACTCTACAAAGGATCGGGGAAAGTATATTTTTCTCTTCAGACTTGAAGATGGCAGGTGTGAGTGAGTTTTAAGTCCCAACTGAAGCCTAACATTTATGTGTTGCTACTGCAGTTTACTCTGTATATATATTATACAGCTAATTTCTGACAGCTGAAGGTTGAGCTCTTCAAAAATGTTTTGTAAAACAAAGATGTTTCCTTATGCCTTTATAATCCTTTGTTGCTTTTTTATTTATTTATATAGCCCATATTTGCATTACTTCAAGAGTACCCTCATCAGACCAATGCACTGACATATTTATGTTAAAATATGGTGTTGTTATAGCATTACAGTCCATTTGGATCTTTATAATAATAACGGCTATGTAAACAGTCCCTTCTCCTACTGAGGGTGTTAAACAGTTCTGACTCAACATTGCAAACAAGCACATATTAACCCATAACCACAAGGTTTCCTTTAACTTAACTGAGTGGTTTTTCATGCTAACGCCTAACCAAAGAGTATAAAAAGCAAATGGAGATTAAAAAAAGAAAAGAAAAAAAGATTCACAAGTGGAGACAAACTGAAACAAATTTCCAAACAGAACACAAACCACTGCGTGCTGGCTGATAAACTTGTGACATCCTCCACCACTACCCTCCCAACCGGGAAATGCAGACTTTTTCACTTGGCTTCCAATATTACTGGTGCATCATGAAAACAGTGCCAAATGACGCATTTGTGCATATCTCTGTGATATCAGCCCAAGCAGAACGACTGTGTTTGAATCTGTGTTTGAATGAGAACCTGCTCTGTCATATATGACATAGCACAGGTACACTGTTTTATCTCATAAGATGTAAAAATTATTGTGTCAAACAAAAGTTCTGAAAGCTGAAAACTCTTTGTGAATAAAATCTTTCTCTCTTTGCCCTCTGTCTTGCTGTTTCTGAGTCTTCTCATCAGCACCCGCGAGCTTTTAAAGTTTATAATGCTAACACAACCTGCTGTGCTTGCCAAAGTTAAAGGTGGGTCTGACACGTCTTGACTGAAACAGCAGAGGCTGCTTCAGGCAACAATGCACTTTGGGAGGCCAAAGAATCTGCTCAAGTATTTATCCATAAATTATTTTGTCAAGGTTTCTTAATATTGGCAAATTGGTCATATATTATATATGAATTATATTGGAATCAACATTAGAGACCTAATTAATCTTTTCTTTCTCATATTGAAATGAGACAATGCAAAAAAAAAAAAAAAATCAACTATATTTAACTAAGCTTTCTGTAATTGTTTTCATTCCCGCTCCTGATGTGTTGTGGGCCCATATTAGCTTCGTCTTGGCATGCACTCCCAGACAGTGAATACTCTTGAGCCGCTGTGCTTGTAAAATCAGTCATAGCGCAAATGTCTCGGGCAAAACATTAAACTGCAAAGCTCCATGGTTATGTGATCACAGACAATCCATGACCTCTTACCAGAGCTGCCACCGGGCTGTGTGTGCTGCATTGGTCAACTTAGGCCAACATTACCTCAGGAAAGAGATTTTGCTATGAAAACACCAGCCGTCTCCGCTGGCTGCCTCCAGTACAAACACTCCCAGGGCTCCCGGAGGGAGGTGGGGTGGCAGTGGGAGCAGAGAGGGGCCTGGAAGGATTGGGGAACACGGGACACTGGAAAGGGCAGGTAGACAAGTTCAGGCAAGGAAGCTGAAACTCCTCCCTCTTGCATCGAGCATTACAAGAAACATGGTTGCTCACCGCACGATTGTGGCTGTGTAAGAGGCTCAGATTGCATCAGTGAGATGATCTGCAGCTGCAAGTTTCAGATAGGCACATGTTATCTTTTTTCCCCCTTTTTTTGCTGCTTTGGCATTGCCTCTAAGTATTACATCAGCTCATAAATACAACTCTGCATTAACCACTAACTGGCGCACAAATCTGATAGTTAAAATGTAACTAATGCCCAATTGTAGTGCCAGTGTGAGTTGAGTACCATCTAGTTATAGAATGACTTGGTACCGTTCTTTGAGCAATGCAATCCATGCACAGCAGATGAAATAAAGGGGGAAAAGTTCTTGCTTTAGTGCATTCTTGTCCATTTTGAGAATATTTGCTGAGAAAGATCTCAAATCAAATCCCACCGGAAACTTTGTGTTTGCACTTTTGTCAGTTGTTTATTAATTTGGGGGTTTTAACACCAATAATTTATTGGAGATCACAGTTTCAGTTTCAGATGCTCCTCTTTGCACTAACTCAGCATATTGAGAAATGCTGCTTATACAGCGTACTATGCAGCGTATCAAATCTTTGATACAAGAACAGTGTGAGACACCAAGCTGGCTCAGACACCGTTGTGGATAGGTCTCATATATATTATGTAGTTCTTTCCCCCATTTCATTCTTCTGAGCAAACTTTTTGCATTTGCTATGCAGAATGGTTTTTCTTCAGCATATTGGTAAGTAAATAAGGCAGCAAACTCGGAAGAGCATTAGTAACTTCTGGTATCTGATCATCCTAACCATGACAGATCTGCTTGGTTGATCAGCAGGAAATAAAGCAAATTTCCTTATTGTGTCACAGTGGTTTATCAAGTATGATGAACTGAGAGCTTTGGTTTTGTCGTTTTGCAGTTAATGACGGTAGAAAGGCCTATGTGTCAGAACTTTACTGTTTATCGGGCTCCTATTGTAAAGGCTAAACATTAGCATTGTAGTTGTTCTTGTCTTGGTTATTTTGGAATGATGAGTTGTCACATTTGCATGAGATGATGGAGTACTGATTTATCAACTGGCCCTGGCTAGTTTGGTTAGCACACTGCATCAACAGCCTGTATCGCTGCAGTTTATCAACAGTTTTAGCAGTCACCTGTTTGACAGACAGAGATTGCTGTTAAAAATGAGTAACAAACTAATAAAATGTTCAAATTTCACTGACCAAAAGTGGTACACAGACTTTTGGGAGAGGCTGTTTGTACCCCTAGGCTCACAGCAAACCTCACACGATTGAAGACAAAAGGCATTAACACCACAGATACAGCAGAGACTTAAATTAACAGACGTGAAGCCTAACACACATCCCGTGACCTAGTTAGTACCAGCTCTTACTTCAGCAGGCCAAAGTCCTAATAATAGATGACTACATGATTTTTTAAAATCAGGTTCAAAATATTCAGCAGCTGTCCTGAGAGGTAAAATTAGCTGAAGAGGTCAAAACTGTCTGAAGTGGCCATTAGAGGAAGCACAGTCTTTGGCATATCTGCGAGGGGCTTATTTTTCCAGCTGTGCGCATTGCCACTTGTGCATGAGATACTGTTTATAAAAAGTAGTTTTGTCCATCAGAAAAACCTTAATAACATTTTATTTTAATAAATAATTAATTCAGCTTAGATTCTATTGAGAAATACACATTTTCTAGTTTTCAGTTGCTTATAAGCACCAATATTACCTGATAGATCTGATATATTTTTAGTAGTTTTGCATTTAAAGCCATTTCTCTTATAACCAAGCTCAAAATCGTGTTTCTGGTTGATCAGTAGAAGAAATCAGTCAAATACACACTTTAATTACACGTTTGCACCAGGACTAAGCAGCATGATGAAGATTAAATTGGTGTGTTAAGCTGCAGGACAAGCATTTGTTTATCTGTTGTCCTTTAGATTTTAGTTTTCTCTACAAAAAAGGATAAAAAAAAAAAAAGCTTGTAAGTGCAGTGATGTTTATCAGCCAACTTGGAAAATCCACATATTGGAAGTTTCCTACAACACATGCAAATACTTTATGCAAATACAAAGTTTGGCACTTTGGGTGCATTGTGCTAAACTAAAAAAATCCCCAAGCTAAATATTCCTCTGTGTTGGTCTGGACCTCTGCAAAACTGGGGATGTTCACACTACTCCAGATAGTTTAATTTATTATCAGTGATGCTCAAACCTCTCTATGAAATCCATCGGCCACAGACAATGAGCGAGCAGGGAGATATCGACTACCCAATCAGAACAGAGGCGGCCACATGAATTAAGCCTCTAATGAGATATGAGGTAGATAGTCAGAGGGGAGGAGATATGAGGTTGCACTAATGTGTTTTGTCATTTCCCTCATCACTTTTCCCACTTCCTGGGGTGCTGCAGATAACCAGCCCAGATCCCAGTATGCTTGCCAGCGATTGGCCACAGCAGAATTATTTACCTAATAAGGCTTGTCTGATTGGCCCACGGGAGACAATGGCATGTGTAAACAGCCCTGGGCTCTGGACAGTTGACCGACACAGCAGTCTCTTTGTTACTCTAACTGTTGTCAGTGCAGACATGCATGATCACACACACACACTCCCCGGTTGTAGTTAGAGCTGGACTTGCGATGAGTTTTAAGGTTAACTGTGAAACTGGGATTTTGTGCTAAAGCTGCCAGTAGCCAGTCACCTGTGCCAGTATGCAGCATCTTTAAATATGAGCACTTTAAAGAGTTCACTGGAAGCACTGGATTGCAGGGTACTACCATACATTCATTTCAGTCAGACCACTTCATCGACACAGCAGGGGCCCTGAGGCAGAACCCTGTTTAAAAAAAACACAGGTTTATCTGGCTAAAGAGTTCAAAAATGGCTCCTAAAATTTGTGTCCACTGTCACCACAGTAACAGAGACCTTTAGTTATTCTGGTCTCCACTATCTTTTACTCTGTAAATTAATGGTGCCCAGAGGACCCAACAAACTGAGTTCTCTGAGGCTTATATATGTGGTTACCAGTATATTCCTTAAATCAGATGGAATGCTATGAAAATTTGTACATACATTTGTACTCCCCTTGGGATATTATAGCATTTCAGTCAGGGCCACTGCACTTTTAGAAACTTCCTGCGGTAATCTATATTTGGCAGTAAAGCTCTAATATGGGAGCTCCCTGCATCTGGCTTTCTACGTGCCCACATGGAAAGCCAGAGGTTGGGGGAGGAACAGCAGGACCCCAATGCCGACAGATATGACACTGATTAAATGAGACACAGCGGTGAAGAGGTGGGTTGCACCTATTTAACAAGTAGTTAAATAAGCTTAAATGCAAGTCCCGACATGAGATTTACCAACAAGGGGCATCGATGAGTATCAGCTGAGTTTGACTTGATGGACTGGCTTAACTGATGTTGTCAAAAATGAGTATTTTGGCTAAGCTAACATATTAGAGTGTGCTAGCTTCAGAGGTGGCGCCTATGAGCCGTTACGCTTCGTCCCTAACCTAGACTGCTGGTTCAATTGTGGCTCCTATAGAGTAGTAGTGGGCTTAGCCTTCAGCTTTCAGGCTCCTCTTCTGTGGAACCAGGTCCCGGTTTGGATTCAGGATGCAGCCACTCTCTCTGCTTTTAAGATTAGGCTTCAAACTTTCCTTTTTGATTGTTTCACTTACATTGTGTTTATATCACCCTGCATTTAATTATTGTTTA
This sequence comes from Neolamprologus multifasciatus, assembly GCF_963576455.1. Classification (NCBI taxonomy): domain Eukaryota; kingdom Metazoa; phylum Chordata; class Actinopteri; order Cichliformes; family Cichlidae; genus Neolamprologus; species Neolamprologus multifasciatus. The sequence goes on from NC_140455.1 coordinate 20,929,852, forward strand.
TTGTTAATCTCTTGCTCTCTTCCACAGTGTGTTTTTATCCTGTCTCACTCTCCTCACCAACAGTCAGCTGTGGCAGATGGCTGCCCCTCCATGAGCCTGGTTCTGTTGGAGGCTTCTTCCTGTTAAAAGGGAGTTTTTCCTTTCCACAGTGCCTGTGCACAGGAGTCCATCTGATTGTTGGGGCTTTCTCTGTATCATTGTCTTTACCTTACAACGTGCCCTACATGTTTGCTGACATGTAGGCCACAGAAGGAGATGTGACCTTCAGATATGTTCTCAATATTGAAAGTACTTTGTTTGGTAGTGGGTCGTGCTTGGCTGAAGCATTTCCTGAGTCAGTCCACAGAATGTCTGGTTTTTCAGTCACCTGTGAACCCATTTCTCATCCAGAACTTCAAGATCTTTCTCTACTCATTTCTCTAGTCAACAGTGGGGCCTCTTGTGTGCCACATTAGCAAGTCAGATAAAAAAACACACTATGCAAAAAGTACTGTATGCAACACATATGTGCAGAGTACATAAATTCTCTTGTGTGTAGGATATGTTCCTTGGCAAGATGAAGTCTTTTTCTATCTTTTATTGTACTCTAGTGAAGTTTTATTCATGTGTTTGTAATCATAGAGAAATATATAATCTCTTGAAACTCTAAAAACTCTTAAATTAGAATAAATTAATAGTAAATGTAATCCCCAAAACAGTAACTCCAGATATAACTCAGCAGCATCTGTCCTAAGATATCAACTTCTTACCCAGTTTATTAAAAGGTGATTAATGCGTGACTTGGCCCAGATATAAACGGAGTGCTATTCAACGCGCACTCTTCAAACAGACCTGTGCGCACGGTGCCAAGATCGTGTCATCAAACACAGCTTAGCTAATGCACGTCCCCTGGCACTGCAGCCAGATGAACAGAATACAAACACCTGTCTGCTCTACTTTTCTGTGGATTTGTGATGCGGCTAAGAGGTGCCAGTCAGCTATCAGTCTGTTGCTGCGCAGCTCAGGTGATTTGGCTGTGTGTTTGTACTCTGTGAAGAGCAGTGAAGGCTTCATACAGGGTTGGGTAAACCCCAGTGACAGTTTGTGGATGCAGGCCCATGCAAATGTTCTCCTACCACAGAGGGGTTTTTTTTTTATGACAGGTGATGTTCAGTTTGGCCTAGGGGCTGGGAGCAAAGGCGGTCTGTTATACAGGGACAACCAGGAGCTGTTAAACATGTCCTCAGAGCCATGAAGTAGAAGGAATACAGAATACGTGGAAACACAGTAGAAATGCTGCAGCATGAGACCTCATGGAAAAGGCTGACATCATGGAAATAAAGTTAATATTCCAGAGGGAAAAATCTTTTAATGCTTGTTCTTTGTTCATTAAGCATTTAAAAATGCAAGGATTAAAGACTTTAACCTTTCTTTTTTGTTTAATTTACGGTTACACTTTCTCAAAGTGTGAAATAAATAAAGTGTCGAGCCTTGCTTGAGAAACAAAATCCTCCATGTCAGCATCTCGAGAGGACACAGTTTTTTTTTCCCCCAGTGCGTGAGCCTCAGAGGTGGAGCTTATGAGCCGTTACGCTTCGTTTCTAACCTTTACGCTGAGCTAAGTTAACTGTCATGACAATAGATAGAGACTCATTGTTGTGACCCATCTCTTGGCATGAAAGCAAAAAAAAAAAATGATGCATCAAAACCAGTTCCTTTTGTGCTGGAATACAGAAAGAGGATGTTTTCCCTGAGATGAGTTAAAGTCTACAACAAATAAAGCAAAAAAAAATTTGACTGCACAATTTATTTTTTTATTTGTTTGACAGCCCAACCTCATGTAGTTTCCTGTTTTTAATCTGAATCGGATTGATGTTGATAGGAACTTGTTGACTTAAAACTTAAGCTTCATTTCTATTTTAATTTTCCTTTCAAACACAAACCTACACAATATTTACCCAAAGGTTTACCTTGCATATTTGAAACTCCTCCAAAGAAGATGGGGATAGGGACACCTTCACCACTGTTGCTTTAGCTCAAATTTTAGCCTTTAGACATGTGAGAAATGACGAGACTAACTGCATTAGTTTTGAAACCATAAGGCTTGTTTGGGATTTCTGTTAAGAGTTCTAGTATTACAGTTCATTTCATCCGATGCTTACACTATCCTTAAATAACTGAACATTTCCCTCTCCGCCATACATCCCTAAGCATTTCGCTGAAACACTTCACCTCAGGTTTTTCTCAGCCCTCTCAAGTCATCATTCATTCCCTCTTACTCTTGTCTGTCACAGGCTGAGTGCCCTTTACCTCAAAGGTGCTCCCTAAGTGAACCTGTGAACTTTGTGCCCCCCCCCCCCCTCCCCGGGGAAAAACACTGCGTTTTCACAAAGTCAATTCATGCAGAGGTAAAGGGAAGGTTTGGGTGATTTTTTATATGTTTGTCTGCTTTTGTGCGCACATTCACGGAAAAAGTGATTTACTCTCATCTGTTTAAGTATCTCTACATAGCAGCAGCAGCCTCCGTAGCCTGTTGCAAATGCAAGAGAGAGTGAGTGCCTCTGTTTGTCTGTGGGTGTGTGTGGGGGATGGGGGTTTAGGCATGTTGTCTGCTAGGCCGTCCAAGAAGCCCCAGGGTACCTCAGTAAAAGAGATAATTATCTTTTATCTGCCATGTTGTGACGGGAGATTATGGTTCAAATTTACGATTGTTAAGGAGACAATACAGCACGAGGCTGCTCTTTTGAAAGTGGCGAGGGGGTCTCGAACAAGTGGGAGAACTCCCACAATGCTCCAGAAGCTCATCCCTCATGTTTTGGGCTTGAGGTCTTTCGAAAACAAAGAAAGGGGATAAGAACCGGTGCCATTTACTCTCAGAAAAATGACTTACACAAATCCTATCATAATTTTTAGATGACATTCTATATTGTGTGTCATATCAAAGTGCTATCGCAGGAGATCACAGATACAACAGACTACAATAAATGAGCTCAGTGTCACCATAAGCTCATTGTGGGGCCTAAAATTAGAGTTGTCAGTTGTGATAAAAAAGTGGAGTCGAAACATTTTTATCTGCGCTCAGAGTAGTTCTTATTTTCCAGTGATTCACAACAAAACCTCGATAACAAAAGTTTCATCTGAAGTTCTTGAGATTAAGATAACTAGGTTTCTTTGAGGAGTCCCAAGTGTTTAACCTCTACTAGAGTAGTCATCTGGGAGGTGGGAGGTGACAGCCAGACAGGAACATTAATACTTGGCACTAACCATCTGTGCCACCATCTTGACAGTATAGCAAAAGAAGGAGCACCATCATGTGCACTGTCAGTGTTAGCATAGGTATATTTTTAGCATAGGTATATTTTATCAGGCATTGTTCTGTGTTAGGTGATATTCTTTGCTGTTTATGTGTGTTACGCTTACGTCTTCACTGTATATGAATTGTTTAGTATACCTTGAGGTGTCATTTCTTTTACACGTAAAGCTTGCAGTGTTTAATTTCAGACACTACACCAGCTAAATCCACACACTAGATCGTATACACTGTTAGCTAGAAATGGTACTAACTGTATTCTGTGTTTATGTTGTTTGTTTTCGATTTGTTGCACAAAGTAGGGAACACTTGCTTCATCGCTGAGAGTCTGTCCAAGAAGATGAAGGTATAGCTAGTGTTTGGGTAGCATAGCTTGGGTAGCTAGCCTAGTCGTACACCAAAACTGCCAGAAGTAGGGTTGCCAACCGTCCCTTAAAAAACGGAATCGTCCCGTATTTAGAAACAAAAGTACACGTCCCGTATTGAGCTAATAAGGGACGCACTTTGTCCCGTAATACAGTGAGAATCAAAAGTAGTCTATAAGTTTTAATGTAATTAACGCTTTGTTTGAAACCATAATTCCCAGCCCCGCCCCTGCTTTGTGACCAATGAGCTGACAGCACACTTATGACAATTCGAGTATGACAATTCAGATTACCGCTCATCTCATTGGTTGAGGAAAGGTCGCTTGCGGAGAAAATACCGGAAGACAACAGATGACCACAACAAAAAGCATGGCCAACGGGGAAACAAACGCCGACACTGCGGTGCAAGTCTCAGACGACAGTACACCTGAAGCTGGGCAAACACTGTGCGATTTTCAAACTGCACGATTGGCTCGCATGGGTTATAAGTTCGTAGGTCACGATGCAGGGTCTCACACTATACCGCCCGATGCTCTGATGCGACCTGAGTCACACTGTGCCTCCATAAAATGAAGGTTATAACAGAAAATCTGTCGCTCGCTCTCCCTCTCTGTCTTTCACTCACACAGACACACACCACCATCAACTTTGCTAAATTACTAATGACAAACATGATCAGGCAGCTGTGATTGAGCAGCAATGTAAATCCAACTATTTTCACGGTTGTTGTGGTCGTGATAATTTGGTGATGCCACATCGAAAAGGCTCGGATGAGCTTTCCAAAGTTCTACAAGTTGTGCCTCCATCGCTTGTGTCCAGATCACACGCTGCACAGCCGTGCTGCTCCGTCTTTTTCACCGACGTTTACGTGTTTGCGCGTGAGCAGTGTGAGCGGCTGCGGTGACACCCTCACGAGCGATTGATGATCGGGAGCTGGTCGTGAGGTGTTAATCGCTTCTCGTTACCCCACGTATACTACACTATGCACGATGAAGGCCAAAATCGGGCCGATCACGACTCAAAAATCGGCTCAAAATGGGCCAAAAATCGCACAGTGTGAGCCAGGCATTAGACCAGCAATGTTTGTTCCTCTCAGAGAAAGAAAAAAAGGCTGCAAAAGTGCAGGGAAGAATGGGAAAAGGAAAACACCTGGCTGGAAAAGTTCACGATAACACCTATAAAGCGCACTGCACTGTGTGCCGGCGCACTTTTTCCATAGGCATGCTTCTAATGGTGGGCACATGAAGAACATGAGGGGCGTGAAAGCTCGGGGAACCCTTAACCAATTTTTGTCTACCAGGCCACGGTAGAACCAGATATGGTAAACACTGGTTTGTTTGTTTTTAAACTTTCTGGTTAAGGTTAAAATGGGCATGTGCAGTGAATATCAGCGCTATGTGGCCAGAAGTGTGATAATATAATTTATTTTGTGTAATAAACAACTGCAAGGATAGATGATTACAACAAATAGATGAGTAATACATAAAAGTAATACATAGATGAATAATGATGATGAGTTATGATGCGTAATCATGGGAACAAGTGGGTTTACAAACGGGAGCAAAAGCTGAAATAATGCCTCTGCTGAAGCCAATTGCACTAAATGCACTAAATGTGCACTGTTACAAGAATATTTTTCTTTCTATTGTTTTCTATTAATTTATATAATTTTAAGTTAAGCAGGACAGAGTTCTTTTAAAGAAAGATTTACTTTTATTATCAAAAGTTAAGCATGACAGGCTTCTGTTTAAGAAAGAGACCTGTTTTATTGTGTTAATGTTGTCATTTTGAGCTAAAAATAAATGGCTAAATGATTTTTGTTTCCCATGTGTTGATATCACAAAGAATACGCATCTACTTAAATCAAATTCAAGTCAAATGGTTAAAAAAAATAATTTCACACACAAAAAAAGAGCTAAAAAATTCACCACACTGGGAAGGGTGAAGACAACTGGGTCGCCCGGCCCTGGCCACGAGGTGTCCCTTATTTATTTCTCAGGGAGTTGGCAACCCTAGCCAGAAGGTACCAAGAGACTTAAATTTTTTTGCAGTAAATAAACTATAGCATGCTAACTCAAGGCTTTCAGAGGTGCTCGTAAGCTAAGCAACTGCTGTGAGTGCATACTGGGGGTACGTAGATGATAGTTGTATCTGTTGTGTCCAATGACTGTAGAAACCAATGACTGTTTTCTTAGTCATAGTGGTCTCAGTTTCTGACTGTGTAACAATCCCTTTGATAGTGAGATAGCTAAAGGAGGAACATGTGCCTAATGGAGCTGACTTTAGTGTTTGATTTAGGGATGGGTATCGTTTAGGTTTTATCCAATACCGGTGCCAAACCGGTACTTTTGAAACGGTGCCGGTGCTTAAACGGTGCTCAAACCGGTGCTTAAAGAATGGAGAACACAAAATTGGTCCAAAAACCTCTCATGTTCAGCTGTTTTTTTTGTAAGAACATAACAATGTTAGCCTTTTCTGCAGCTATGGGGCATATATGGTATCATTCTTGGCTGAAAGCAGTGCTTAAACACAAACTTTGCCCAAAAACCTCTCATGTTTAACTGTTTTCTACTTTTTCTTTGGTCATTTTAGCCTTTTTGGCCAGGGTGAAGGGAGTATCTACCATCAAACAAGAAAACAGCCGCATGTAGCTATGATGATGTTTGCTAGTTCACCTTACATGCATTAATGTAATAACGTGGTTAGCCTACTCAACGTAAATTACACACAAACAACATTAAGCTACTCATGCAGAGAAGGACGGCTGCTGCTGCCATCATCATCCGTCATCATTTCTGCTACACTGGCAGGGCTAGGGGCCAGGACTGAGGTTTTTGGGGGATGTTGCTAACTCCGGGTCTGATAACAGGCAACCCACCCGCAGTAAATGTGCTCGGTGTGAGGTCTCGCAGCAAGCTATCAAATACGGCGCATTTCTCGGCTTTTAAAATAAACGCTATGCGTCGCCAGGTGTTTCATCGGATTTGAGGTGTTACCTCCTTTGACAGTATCACAGTATCACCTTAAAGCACTTGTTGCAGGCTGCTGAGTTTGCATATTTTGCTGTGAAGTACAGCCAGACTTTTGACCGCTTCGCCTTGGGCATTTTTAATCTGTAGCTCTGCTCTAAAAGAACGTATGTACCTGGACCCGCCTACTATCCCCGGAAATGTAAAATGATTGGCTAGAATCTAAAGTGTATCACAGCTCAGGAAAAAAAGCACCGAAATAAAGCACCGAAATGTGCGCTGCCTTTCGGTCTGGTTACTACCGTTTATGTCAGAACCAGTGCCATCATGGCACCGGATACCAGTACCCATCCCTAGTTTGATTGAAGGTAGTCTCTTGCTGCTAGTTTAATTGAGGGCAAAGTCATGCCATTCTACATTATATGATAGCATATACATCGCAGATTTGGTCAGCTTGTTCAAAACCTTTATCGAAGCCAGATCGCCACAAGGTATAGTCACAAGCATAGTTCTCTAAAATCTAGAAACCGTCTCTAGATTTGAGTGGTTTTGAACATTTTGGCTACACAGAGAGAGAGTTTCTATTGATTACCCTGCTATAAAGCATTTCAGTATCACTCTTAGGAACAAGAGTTGCACAGACAACAAATAGCAGTAGAATAATTTTCACAAAGTTGAGTGTATCACACCAGTGTCATTCTAATCGACTTGTCATTAGACAGTGTTGTCTGTCTCTTCGTACCAGTGCCAAATTTTAATGTTATATGACACACTGTAGAGCGTGTGGTATGGGATGTGGATAACCATTAAGCCGAACCCACGCTTGTTTTTGTTGTTTTCTTTTTTTTTTTTCTTTTTCTTTTTTTTTGGGGGGGGGGGGGGGGGGGGGGGGGGTTCTTCATCCAGGCCTCAAAATATGTAGCTAAGAAAAAAATACTATACACTGTTAAACAGGTATTGGTTTGAGCTGTGAGACAGTAACAGAACCATTAGCCCACAACACACAACCTGTTCCCCCACATGAGACCACACTGACACAGATTGGTCCCACTTTCAAACCAGTGTTACTAATACAACACTGCGTTTGTATGTGCAGAGAAACTAGAACACACCTAAACCAAGACATGAAACGTGTTGCACATAAACCATGTGTAATGTAAAGAAAGGTGTGAGGGACCAATCAACACATCCTGTACAAATAGGTTTCTGCTTCCTGTTTTGTGATCATTTTTAGCATTGGGGGGAAATTCTGATGTTTTTTTTCTCTCATTCAGTCTTTACTTAAAATATTCAGAGTTTATTTGAATACCCCCTGCTATTGAATGGGTATTGCCTTTTCACATATTAATTCCAAGCAGCAAATGTTGCATCTTTTTGGAAGAAGAGTGGTTTTCAAAGCCATCAAATTCTTAGCGACCCCAAATTTGACCTGACCTCTGCTGAGGGTGACAGCGGTGCAGCATGGATGAAGATGGACTATTCCTAAGAGCCAATTACACCCACAAATCTGTCATCATCCTCACCTGAAAGACGAGAGGCAGACGCAGGAAGAGAGACAGACAGAAGGAGAGACGGACAGAAATAAGTGGTTTGTGACGGGGATGACGGGGATGACGACGATGACGGAGGGAAGAGGACACGAGATCACAGAGAGTGCCTCATCCTCACCTGAGCCAGTCGCCGCACCTCCAGTCACCCTTGGCAGACGTCCACAGCCAGACACCAGCGGGGAAAAGGTCAGCCAGAGGCCATGGGGTCCCACCACAGGGCAAAGCTCTCCTCAATCCCTCTATACACACACGCATACACTCACTATTTCTGTTCTCATTCCACATGCCCCCTTGACCTCACTATTAAAACACAGGAGCAAATCTCCTGATTGGTCACAGCAGCTCAGAAACAAATGATGCCAAATACCTGACTCCTGTATGGCCTTTTCTGCCGGGAAGCAGGCATTCCACTTGTGCAAATATATTTCGATACTGGAAATGGTTTGTAACAGTGCACAGTTTAGGGGTAGTTAGATCTTTAGAGTTGTTTAGAGGTTTTCGAGGCAAAGACGACATTTCAGTGCTTTGCATGCGAAAGGATCAAACCTTAAGAGGCGAAGAGAAGTTCGCTGTAAGACTACCTGGTTAACTTGTGGCATAATAAAACTAAAAATAAATTAATTTCTTTTTTTCTCTCATCTGAGCTTGATGTGGGTGCCTTTTTTTTAAACTCCCGCATCCTGTTATTATCGCAGATTGTAACAAATTAGCATCAGCGCGATCTCTTTTGCTTTGTTTTCTTGTAAGTTTTTGGAGGGCTTTAAAGGGTAAAAATGATGCTGACAGGCAAAGATTCTCCTTGTTTTACCACATTTACATTTAGTATTTTTTTCTGCTTAAATGTGTAAGTCAGGTACTATAAACACGGTTGTCCAGGCTCACTGTGGAAACACGTCACTTTCACCATTTTCACCAGAGTTTCTTCACAAGTCTTTCCTAAATTCTTTATTCAAATGTGATCCTTTAGAACTTACTGCTTTTTTCCCCATATTCACACCATTTTCATGATTATCAGTTCTTAAATGGGATCATTGTAGCTAAAAAAAAAAAAAAAAAAAAAAACTTAACATTTTTTTTTAATCTTTTGCCTGTTCTGCTGCGTTTACGTAATTATTTTTAAATTTTTGATGTGCATTTTGAATTGCACCTGAGATGGAAGATACGGCAGACGTACTTTTTCATTGCGGATTTCATTAAAGCCAACATGTCACGAACTGCTCTGCATACACAGAATAAAACATCATGCAAGCAAAGAGAACTGACGTGACTCTAACCACTGTAGCTGCGTTGATGTGAAGAAGATGCCACTTGTAGATTACTGGAAGGCTAATGATGGTAAAGAAAAATGAAGGGGGATAACATGCAGGAAATTCTTCAATTGAGAACTTTATCGTCCAAAGTCATACTCGTTGGATGAATGGAATAAATCATATATGCATCATGTCTTGGATTGCATGTACAGAGCATATAGTGATAACTTCCCAGCTTTAACAACACTAATCACCCACTACAGTGTATTACTGAGCTCTGCAGCCCTGCATTGCAATCTTTCATATTAATATCATCTCATTATCTTCTTTTCTCTCCTTCCTGCTTCCTTACACAGGCCACTATCATGCATTCACACTAACAGCCCTAAAACTCTACTTTGAGCGCGAGCTGTGGAAATGTCACAAGCAAAACTGATCACTTAATAAACTGACGGGCAAAATGATATTAAAGATGAAGGGAACTTTATCCACTCTGCGGTTCAGAGGTTGAAACAAACACACACAGTAGTTCCTCTTTTCCACTCCTGCTTAACGCTTTAATCATTTCTCACTACTAGAGGTGATACATTCAGTGAGGTTAACTCAATGTTTAGAAGTGTTCATTAACTTTTTTTCTTTAAAGGGTGTTGCACACAGCCATGTGGCAATTTTATATATATTATTATGTGGTATTGTTATATGTATATGATTGTAATATACAGTATTTCTCATCTTAAATTAATATCAGCCTGTGTTTGTTATCTGACTTAATTATTAGTCATTATTAGGATGCAAGAAAAATGCCTGAAACGATGCTTCTTCCTGTTGGGTCCTTCTCGCTCAGTGTACGACAGATGTTTTTTTGTTGCATGTCGGTCGCGATGTATTTATGTATTTGTCGGATGACACAAAAGCCACTTGAGCCCACGGTGCCCCACACATAGTGGCCTGTCTGACCCTGCCATTTGATTTGTTCCTCCATTGCTGCTGTTTATTCCTTCACTTCCTGTTTGTGCTCAACTGACCTAAGAGCTGTTCCTGTGAATGCTGGGTAAAAAAAAAAAAAAAAAGGTGGGCGTTACTAGATGTGGTTGTGGTGGGTAGGTGAGTGGGTGGGGGTGTGTGAGCATGTGTCAAAGATCACACAGCACAGAGACAGACAGAAAAGACAGCTCTCAACCACAGCTAACATGTCAACAGAGATTAAACTAGTTTATTATTTTCAAAGAGGAAAAAAAAAATTACGAAACAAAAAAAGCAGTCATATTTTACACTAGTGATTATTATTAAATTTTTTACAACCATTCAGTCTGCATAACATAAAGAAATAATTCTACATCTTTGTTTCTTTCGTATTTTTGGTACTCTGATTTATACATACAAATAACAAATACAGGAACTTTTTTCACAATGCATATAATCTGTGGGCAGGAAGAAAGTCTTTCAGGTGATCGAGTGTGTGCGAGTGTGTGCGAGTGTGTGCGTGCGTGTAAGTGTGTGCGTGTATGTGTGTGCTTGTACGTGCGCGCTTCAACACAAACCAATTGCCCGAGACCTATAGCACATCCAAAAAAAAAAAAAAGAAGAAGAAGAAGAGAGATGCCTGCAGCCGGAGCCGCTGACTCTCTGCAAACTTAATGCAACACAATTCATGCAGGCAAAAACCGAGGCCTGCCCTTTCTCAAAAGTCTTTCCCTCACCTCCTCCTCCCTTTTTTTTCTTTCCTCCGGGACTCAGAGGCAGCCTCTCCTCACTCCTCCGGTGGCAAGTCTCTCCACCTGCTGCGACTCGTACCCTTCTTGTTGTTAGCTGCCCAGGGGCATGTTTCCTTTTTTTCTTACTTAATTAAAAAGTCTTCATTAAATGTACTGTATTTCATACAATTTGTACAAATATATTCAACGTCTGTCTCTCCTCATCTTCAGCAGAAGAAGGAGGAGAAGAAGGAGAGGAAGCAAGGGAGCGGGAAGGGGGTGGTGGTGGTGGTGGGGGGGGGTTCCTGTTACACAGGTGCAAGGTGAAGAGAGTCGGGTTTGGACATTGAGGAAGAGGGCGTCACAAAAGTTATTTTAATGTCAGTTTTTTGTGATGTCAAGTGTGGAAAAATGGCTTTTTGTACACAAATGGAGCTTCTTGTCGTGTGGATCAGCTGGGAGGACAGCCTCAATGTGGTGGTGGCAGCTCGGGGAGGAGGGAAAACAAAAAAACGTCCCCCTGGAGGTCGGTGCGCCACAGTCAAGTCAAGTCTGCAAAGGATTCACATCGCAGAGGTACACTTCGATTTTTATAAAAAATAAGATACAACTGAGGAGAACAGGAGCCTAAAGCCTGTCGCACTCACACGCCGTGGCTCGGCGGTGAGACTGGGGAGCTTAGATCAGACCGAGAAGCAGTTTGTCGTTTAGGATATGGAAGCAGGTCAGCAGAGGTACCGAAAGGTGCGGTGGTGGCGAGGCTGAGGATTCAGGAGTGGTGCACCGCGGGGAGCTCTAACCCATGGCTGTGACCATACTGGAAGGGTGGTGCGGGGTGAAGGGGAGGCTCGAGGAGGGGTGCATGGGTGTGGGGGTGGTCAGCATGTGGCCGGAGTGCGAAAAGGGGGGGAAGGATGACATGTGGCGGGACAGGGCGGCCGGGCTGAATGAGCTGGTCTTGTCCATCAGGCTCTTGGAGAAGTCGTCCATGTTATCTTGGGCCTTTTTGCTCTTCTTTGACTTGCTGGACATCTTCCTGTTCCTGGTCTGGATGCCTTCCTTCTTCATGGTCAGAGGTCGGTTGATCTGCTCTCGAAAGGAGAAAGAAAAAGATGGCAGATGAGTATTTGGTCCTCGTGAACATTTCACATGAGATACGAATCTTAAAATTTAAGATTCCAGTATGAGATTTATATTAAAGCAAAACAAACCGTAAGTGAGGGGTGTAACAGAGTTTCAGAGTAAATAAGAAAAATGTGGTGCACAAAGAGCTTTTTAGTTCTCTTAGAGGCAGATTTTGGGGTTTTGGACAGACATAATGATATGTAATGGAGCCCCATTATGAGGCGAATCAGGCTGTCCCATCCCGAAACACAAGATTGTTTATCTATACTGTGAGAATGTGCGTGTGTGTGTGTGTGTGTGTTGGGTCGGATATGAATGTTGATTCCTATAAGCTGGACTGTATCTAAGGCTGTAGCTATGCCAGGAAGAGAAAAGAGAGAAAAAGGACAGATGAAGGGGAGGAGGGGGGTGCAGGGAAGATGGAGAGAGCGTGTGCAGAACACAGACGGAGAAGAGTCTGGCAGCTAATGTGCAGCCGGTCAACCACAGAGACACATGGCCATGACGACTGTCAGCATCGGCCAAGTCCTTCTCTCCACCCTCCTCCTTCTCGACCGCGTGGCCGACTCTTGGCCAAAATGGCCCCAGCTGCCATATTCCAGCATAGGTTTTAGCGAGGAATGAGAGCTGGATGATGGAATTCCGACTGTGGGCAGGATTATGAGGGAGGTGGATGAGGCCGACTGGCTTCCTGATCTTTCTCAGTGGTTCTTCCCGGGGAAACGGGAACAGGGATTTCTCGAGCTGTCTGAGACATTGGCATTTTTCGCTGACTCTTTAAACAGCGGCCTCGATGATTAGTGGAGGGCACAGATCTGTTTTCCCCCCAGTGATGTGGGTTTCACTCGCTAAGCTTTGACTCCATACTGGGTGACCTTCTCTGCCTTGCGTGCCCTGATTCCAGTTCTAGGGCATGCTACACCCACCGAAAGCCAGTCTAGCCTCCGCTCTTTGATGCTGAGATGTCTACCGTCTCGCGAAACAATTCTTGGGCCTCCAGCGTGTGCTTGGCCACCAACACCCGAGCATATCAAACAAAAGCATTTGAGTCAATGGCACCCACAGAATGCACAGTGCAAGCTCTCACATCCTCCCTCCAAAAACCAGCAGCTAACCACCTGAAACCTCAGCGTCCGTACAGAAGTGTGAGGACTGTACACCTCTCAGAAATATAAAGATGAGAAAGACACCTTACAGGCACAGTGAGAAAACCCCTGATTACTCAGAGAAGGCCGTCTATGTTTTGGGTGTTAACACAACCTTGTGTTTGTGGCAACTTTTCTGTTTTCACAAGCTTCTTATCTGAGCTTACGGGACAACAGACTGCTACCATCAGGTGTTTTGTACGCTCACACTTACACACATTAGGAGCCCATGCAGGCCAGCAGGGACTCCACTAAATTCTCCATGAAGAATGTGGAATTTGTTTCAAAGGGAGCAAACCCCAACAGAAGTCTGGATTTACCAAAATAAACTAATTTCATAATTACGCCAAGGTCGGGGTCAGTTCAGATGCTAATATGTAACGGGGAAATATTATTCTACTCTCCTTTTAACCTTGGTCTGAATCTGCTTCTGCACCGCCTCAATATGTGCCAAAAGTAACATGGGAAAATGATTTAACAGAGAGCGCTTGCGTGACAAGCTGGCCAGCAGAGCAGGATACTCTTCCCCTTATGCGCAGGGGTATAGGCAACCTCTATCTGTTGTCTGTACAAGGGGGAGGAAAATTACCTACATGTGGCCTCAGAGCAGTTATCCTGCTTATTATTATTATTAGTTTCAGCCACAATGGCAGTTTGATTAAAAGTGACAGCTTTGTGCACAGGAGAGGAGAGGGAGGGAGAGATAAACGGGTCCCTGGGGTTTTCAGATTGAGCATGTGAAATGATGTGGCGAGGCACTAACCAACCCAAAACGAATCGGACGGATTGGTGGTCAGAGGGGGGACTCAGAGTCCCTGGCGCGCATGGAACCAAAAGGCTAGAAATAGAAGAAGAAGAAGAAGGGGGAAAAAAACGGTCTAAAAAAATTAATCGAATTTTAATTAAGCCCCTTCTTTATTATTCAAAAGCAAGGCGGCTGCGGGCTTAGTTCACTTAGGTCTTATACATTTTAGATTCGCACTTACTGCCAATAAATCGTATTAATTCTACAGTATTTGTTATCGCCGTGCCCCGGAAATTCTCTGCAGGGACAAGTCAGATAAAATATTCAAAGGGAGAGAGGGGAAGGTGCCCAGCAGGACGTGATGGGAGAGAAATACAGAAGGCAGATCTGAGGAGAAGGGGGACATAGATGGGAGCTGGACGAATAAATATTGGAGGCAAGCCTCGATAGTTATGAGAGATATCCAGTGAAGGTTTATTACTCACATTGTGCAGTTTAAAGTACAGGCCGCAGGCGTTGCACACCGGGTCCCCGTTGGCATTTCTCCGCCACAGCGTCGTCGTTGTCGTCTGACAGTTTGCGCACGACGTCCCTGCCCGCCTGGCTGCCGACTGCACGACGCAGACAGGCCAAAAAAAGGGAAAGGGGAAAGAAAAAACATCACATGACCACTCAATGACCCAATCATCACTGAGGTTTATTCTAACAGCTTTAATACCATCATTCAGGGCTCGTTTTAACACTTAAATATGGCTTAAAAAAATACACACACTAGTTAACTTTGCTTACGCGAAATAGCCATGTGGCACTCATTAAGAGGGATTTGCAAGGATATCTGTGGAATTTTAAGTCATCGGGATAAATTGGTGTAAATTCAGCAGCCCTGTATCCATGGTATCCTCGATTGATTTAACAAAGAAACAACACATGCATTTTCTATTATACCTGCTTAAATACAGTCTTTAATTTTTCACTCCAGCATTGCGCAAAGCTGCTTGAAACATTCAAGAAGCTTTTATTTTGACAATATATACATTGTATATCTCTACCCAGTGCATTTTCTTTTGCATTTAGTGCAAGCTGAATTTTTTTTTCAATGAGGAAAGAAATAAATTTAAAAAAAGAAAACAGGGTTGCTTTCACCCGGGGCTAAAAATAGCCACGTAGAGCTCATACCTCCTGGAGAATAAATATTTACAGAACACATAAAAGCAGGGCCTTGAAATGGGAGAGCTATTAAATGTGATTAAATTAACCCCCTCCTTAAAAAAAAAGCCAACACGTGACGTCAGACAATGGAAAGGAAAAGGAAGGAGATGAAACGTAAAGATTTGGCATCTATTAAACGTAAAAGGCCTCGTCTGGAATGTATGCTTTGGATTCTTCCAATATGCGCACAAAATATGAATACATGATGCGGTGAAATGAACCACATGGCAATAATTGCACGCCAGTTAAAAGCACACAGTTTGGAAAAAGAAAGAAAGAAAGAAAGAAAGAAAGAAAGAAAGAAAGAAAGAAAGAAAGAAAGAAAGAAAGAAAGAAGTGGGTATTTTTGGCTTCGCTGCAGGCTACTAGCAGAGTAAAACCCTCGCTCCATCCTGCCACAGTGAAAGTCATGTCTTCCGATGGATTTCAGCTGCCTGCCTCACAGGCCAGTTTGCTGCAGTGGCTTGACATTGATGTTATAATCTCTAAAAACAATCAATAGACAGGTGACCGCAGAGGACACGCTAACGTAAAGGACTACATTATCTCAGGGAGGAATTTCCAATTATACACACGTGGTGGCCCAATAACCCCTGCTGCTGATCGCTGTGAATACCCAATCACAGTGGAGGAACACACCTTATGAAATAATCTCTATTTTTATTCACTTAACCTATCATCATAGTTTAACCGGTTTTGTTATTTTTCCAACATTTTGTTTTTTTCTTCGCAGCCAACACTTTAAACATCAGCAATGAAAGGTCAACAGGATTGGTATTTACTCGATGTGGTGATTTCATAGAGAAATGACTCGGCTCGCAGATCTTATCTTCGTGCTAATTTTCACTTTCTGGCCTGTACAGTTTTTTCCTGACCCTTTTCACCTCCGCGAGAAAGAGGTTCAAGGTAAAACTGGCCTGGTTGTTACCCATACCTGAGCATCCTCGTGTATGTAAGCGGTGATTACAACGCTAAACAATTTCTCGTCGTGGCTCTCTGTCTGGCCTGGCTCGGGCTGCCTCAGCCTTTATGTTTTGACTGGGGAAGCGGGGCTTGTGTTGTTGAAAGCGACTTATCTGCGCTGCTCAGATATCCGGCAGCTCTTTCCTGAGTAGTCGGGTTTTCATATTATAGAGGCAAAGTGGTGCAGAGAAAAAGTCCAGAGCAGAAGAGGTCTGGACGGCCATTTTTGCCTCGAAAGATTTTTTTTTTTTTTCAAAGTGGGGAACTCCTGTGAAGCTCATAAGAGATGTAAGCTCTGATGAGAGGGGCTTTCCCCAAAATAACTGTAAAAATAGCTGCACTTGGAAAGCAAAAAGGTCTGCTTATAGCTACAATATAGGCTCACCTACAAGATGAAATAAAAAAATGGATGCTGTAAAGAGTGCACAACTGCAGCCATGCTCAGTTCCTTTAATTAGAATCAGAGTGGGGGGTGTTTTGTTTTGGGGTTGTTTTTTTTGTTTGTTTGTTTTATCCCGGGGGGTTGTTTTATTTGCTCAATTAAATATGAAAGATAGAAAATGTAATCTCTCTTAAAAAAATGAAAACTAAGGCGCTCGCAGTGCAATTTTAAATTAAATATTTAAAAGTTAAATAACACTGTGCAGGACGTAAATAGGGTACTACAAGTGGAAATAGTCCAGATGTCGTACAATAGCTGTAAAGCTTTGATGGCCACAGGTAGCGTTCTATGATATACATGGGGCCTACTGTGTGAATCAATGACAATTTTAGCAAATAAAAAGTAGCACTGTCATTGCATTAAAAAAAAACTGCACTTTTTTTCTGTGGTAATATCTGAAAGCAGAGACCTGCACTTGTCGAGTCAATTTCCTGCAGCTAATAGGCCTACTTCTTCCTGGATAGGGGAAAAACAGAGAGAGAGACGGAAATGTCATCAACAGAGAAACATGGTGGAGACGTACCAGCCGTCGCTTGGGTTTGATGAGAGGGCGATTCTGCCCGTTCATCTTGTGATAGAGTCCGCAGGCGTTACACAGATAGTGACCCGTACCGTCCCGCCTCCACAGCGGAGTCGACGTGGCCCCGCAGTTCACACACTCTCTACCTTCTGCAAGAGCCAACGCGCACACGGACACGGACACACACAGACACACACACACACACACAGAAGATGGAGAGAGTGTCCAGGTCAGTTGGTCCTTAAAATAACCAGTAATAACTGGTTCATGCAATCAATGCTGAGAATAAAAAGAGGTTAGAGAAAAGTGCATATATATATATATATATATATATATATATATATATATATATATATATATATATGTATATATATATATATATATATATATATATATATATATATATATATATATATATGTGTGTATATATATATATATAAAGTATTCTGTAAAGCACAGAACGATTAATAATGACATCGACTAATAATAATAATAATAATAATAATAATAATAATAACTAGACAAACTAGTACCAGTAATTAACAATAATGATATTGATAACAATAACTAGAAAGTAGAAAGGCTTGCAGTAGATTTATTTGTCACACACACACACACACACACACCACGCACGCACACATTAAACACATGTGGTTAGTGTTGGTGTCGAATACAGCAGTTGTGTTAAGGTCCATAAAGCATAAATTATTTCAGTAAACCACAAAACTTTTCACACTTCGAGTCTCTGAGCAGGATTTTCAGACTGAGCAAAATCCACTTTGGAGCGTGACAAATTTTTTAAATAAATCTAATCAAATCCGCCTTCGTCCGAGTCATTAAATTTCCCTTTATTGAAAATTTATATAATAATAATAATAATAATAATAATAATAATAATAATAATAATAATAATAATAATAATAATCTTTTATTTTGAAATGGGGGGGGGGGCAGGTTTGACTGGCACTTCTCTAGTGACACCGACAGGTGAGACGCGCACTAACAGTTGGATTATGGTATACGGGGGGCCTGAAACTGAAACAAGGGAGCTCGCTGCACACATAGTCAGATTATTTGAAAGCAGAGACTCACTCACACAGGGCTTTTGTGCAACGCCGAGAGCCTTTTGCATTCTCAGGCATGCAGCCACACTTCCCCTTTTTTTCGAGCTGCAAACACACACGCACACACACACACAGCTCGACTTCTTCACAAAGACTAAAAGAGATGCGTCGGTCCGGGTCGTGCCGCGTCGTTTAGATGTGATAGACATGCAAGCACCTGGGAAAGTGTGTGTTGCTATTTCTCTCTCTCTTTTTTTTTTCTTTTTTTTTTTTTTTGGCTTGAGAATATGTTGCAGAAATCAAACAGGAACTGATCCAATGCATGTGACTTAAGAAAAGCAGGCCTCTGCAATGCAGCGTTTTGCACATTGTGCTTGGTGCTCCGGGAGAAAAGCTTTCAGCGCTGCGCTGAGTTTACATGAAGCACGCTGCACTGAAGACCCGATTAAAACATCCAAATGAAACTCTTCAGATCGCCAAATATCTTTAACTGCACATTATCTCACATGATCCCGGAATTCACATCTTTATTTGCATTAATGGCCCAGTGTATAGTGCTGAATAATCCCGATGATATGCATCAACTAATCCTCTGTTTTCTATACTCCCCATCAAAGACGCTGATATTAATCTCATTACAGAAAACTGGTTTTCAGCGGCGCTGAAATAACCTTTAAAATAATTACCCACCCTCTTCACAATTTGTAAATATCTCCCTCCTCTCTGTCTGTCTGTCTTCTTTTTTCCCTCCCCTCGGTGGTTCATGCACTCTGCCACGGCGACGGTTCAGCCGCTTTTTCCCTGTGAATGAACGAGCAGTATCCGGTGCTCTACCGCTGGGTAAACAATGCAACTGTGGCGTGCACTGGTCCGACAATAATGGGATTATCTTAAACATATAAACGGGGCGACACAGCCCAGAGAGTTGGCTTCCCCTCTGTCTCTCTCCCACTCTCTGTTAGTGCAGAGGAAGATGAAAAAATGACCTTATTTATGGTTCAACTCGGAAATCATTTGCGTCATGATTTTTTCCTTTTTACCTCAATATAAAAAACGTTAAATTCATTTTTTTTTTATTTCAGTTGTCAATGGTGTTAATTTTTACCCCCATTTTTTTTTAAATAAATATAACGTCTTTTTTTTATTTGTTTTATTGGTGTTATTATTATATTTCATATTATTATATTTCTTTTTAAATCAGACCATTAAGGGAAATCTGTGAGGTATTTTTGCGGCTGTTTGGGTTAAACTGACTCCTGCGGCCTTAAACCTCCATGTGAGGGATGAACGTGCTGATTATGGGCATTTATTTTAGAAATCTATGTGAGATTAAACACGGCTGATCATTAAAGGCTGCAATTCTGGGGAATGCTGTTAGATCAAAAGGGAATGTAATAAAGCGCACGCCTACCTGAAGTGGACCTTGTTTTTGGTCTTGTTTTGGAACCATAACTAGAAGATGACCCACCTATCAGGCTACTTGGTGGGAAGAGGCCTGGGCCGTATTCAGGGACATAGGGTGGGTATGTGGCGATGGGGTGGTGGGCAGAGGATGACCCTGCTCCGATTGATGCCACGCTCCGGCTGTGAGCTGACTCCAGTTTCATACTCTCGGCCAGGGTCACTTGGTACTTTATGCACTCTTTATCCTCCTGCCGCCCGGAGCTGCTGGAGCCGGGGGTAGATATGCCCGGATCCGGGGATACGTCTTTGGGAGGGGTCGGGGGAAACGTGAAGAGGTGTGGACTGGAGTGACCGGTAGACAGGGAGGAGGAGGATGAGGCTGGGGGGTAGACGGACAGGCTGGCCGGGGAGCCGTGGTGCAGGTTCTTGGGAAAGGGGCTCAGGTTCCAGGGAGAAGTGCTGTGGTGCGGGGGGATTCCTTTGCTCCCCTCCAGCCAGGGCAGAGAGCCGTGCAGTAATGAGGGACGGCACACCTGGCTACCTAAGGCAGCACAGAAAAACAACAGAAAAGATCACAACCTGACTTCACTCAGCAAAAACAAATACACATTGTCATTTAGAGTTGTCGGGCTTCAGGCCTGAAAAAGCAGGATTTAAGCTTTACACACAAATTAAGCAAACAAATCAGATGACATTTCTTTATTTCTTTTTTATTATTTTTAAAATTATTCCACACACTGAAGCAATCATTCACTGTGACCAACATCCAGTTCTACATTAAAAAAATCCTGACAGTTTGTTTACACGTAGAAATTATTTGAACCCCTCTAGTGTGTAGAAATCTGAGAGTTTCATGTGGCCACGCACGTGCGTAAATTTACCCTTTAACCTTCCTATTGAGCGGGCCTAAATGCAACATATGAATGCATGTAATTCAAAAGTAACTTGAGTGTTGAGGAAGTTAAAGCCTACATCATAGGAAACTTCATAAATGACTACGCGTCAGTGACTGGCACATTAGAAAATAGACAGTTGGAGTGTGAGAGCAGAAGCCAAAAAACAAAACAAAAAAAAACATAAATACCAAAGTGTTCCAGGTGTATCTCTGGTTTCTGTGCCAACGCGTCTATTTGTTTAAATCCGTAACTAAACAGTCGATCGATCCAGAAAACAAATTGGGCACAAGCTTTTAAAAAAGGAAAAAAAAACTTCAACATATGAGTCAGCTCATGTTTGTGAACTTTAAACGGGAATTGACTTCAGTACGAGCCATACTCAGAAACCATACGCGTAAACTACACATATTCACGCCGTGGTTTCACAACACTTGAGTTTTATAAGTCGAATCAACCCGGGCTAAAATCGAAACTCGTTTCTTTTTTTTCTTTTTTTCCTTTGTTCTTTTGTCTGGGTCACAGTGAGAAAATAATTCCGAGCTGTAATGGAGCCTGCCTGCAATTACGCACGGGCATCCAAACAAATAAAGGGAGCAAATGATTAAATAAAAGGCCTTAACAGGCCGTTTACTTACTGTGTGGAGGAGGAGGGTACCTCTGGACGGCTCGGACAGAGTTTCCATAGTATGGAGAGACGTGGTTCCCCTGTCCATCGATATTAAAGAGTACATCCACATCTTCAGCGAGGGGATACTGCGAAGGGTCCATGTATGAGTGGCCGAGGCCCGGGTGATGTGAGCCAGGATGCTGTTCGTTCATCACCGCGGGATGATGGCTTATCCATCGTGGCTGGTCCGCACTTACTTCCATCGCTTGATTTCTTTAGATATATTTTTTCGTTGCTTTAGTAAATGTTCATGCACGCTGAAGCAAACTGGTACAAGTCAAAAGATAAGAAATAAACTGTCCCAAATCCGCGTGTTTGTTAAATCCACAGGTTCCGCGCTTGCTTCCGATCACCTGGAGACAGAGGGGAGAATTTATTGTCTTACGTTCTCACATTTGTTTACATGCAACGCTTCTAAAACTTGGCAGGACGCTCACGCTTAAGCAAATTCATACGCGATTTTTTTTAAACAAAGACACAGAAATTAAACAGGGAACATACCCAACATTACAAATGCAACTGAGGT
This sequence comes from Neolamprologus multifasciatus, assembly GCF_963576455.1. NCBI lineage: Eukaryota > Metazoa > Chordata > Actinopteri > Cichliformes > Cichlidae > Neolamprologus > Neolamprologus multifasciatus. Next base: position 20,951,675 of record NC_140455.1, read on the forward strand.
GCTGTCACAGAAATACGTCCAAAATGGAATCCGGTCCCACGCAGAGCTCCTGAACTTCTTCCTCTTAGCAAACAAACAGCGAGAAAAAAAAGTCAGTGTTTCAGCTCAACAAGTAGCGGAGGCTCGCACGGGGCGCAGGCAGGGCTTGTTTGCAGTGGATGGCTTCACTGCGCACTGACCAGCACCAGCAAGTTAAACTCACTGATCAAATCTCTGTTTGTGCGCAGTTGAAGCCCTCTCCATTAACTCCGCTCCTCTCTCTCTCTCTTTCCCTCTAGGTCTGTGAGTCTCTTGCTTACTCACCCTTGCCCTACCTCTCTCTCGCTCTCTCTCTCTCTTGCTCCTTCCAGTCCCCCTTCTTTTTTTCCTTTTCTCTCTCTCTCTCTCTCTCTTTTTTTTTTTTTTTTACAGTGAAGGCATTCTTTCAGGATGGCGCCAGGCAGCTCAATGCTTGCAGACAGCTGTGGCGCGACGCAACTTAAGGAGGGTCTGCCAGTGTCATCAGTTAAGGGGAGGGGCCTGCTCTAATTGAATACAACATTAGGCCAAGGAAGATATAGAAGAGCTGCAAGAATGTATTACCTTTTTTAATGTTTGTTTGTTTGTTTTTTCTCTGAACTCATCAAAAGAGGTATATTTATTTTAAATATGAAAATTGTACTTTAGTAAGGCCTTATACACTTAACAGCTGTCTTATGCATGCAAGCGTGCTAGGTGTGCAAAACTCGTTGTAGGAAGTTATTTTATTTTGAATTAATCTATAAAATATGATACCTACGTTTATAAACTTAAAAGGAAAACTTATAAATTCACCTTCAGCGTCATTAAAGTTGACAAGTATAAAAATGATAACCAAAAATAAAAGTTTTAAACTCCTTTTCTAAGAAAAAAAAAACTTTTATTACAACAGCCACTAAAGTCTGCGCTTTTTCCTGCTACAGTTTGCGAGAAGAGAAGAGCAGAAGCTGCTGCAGAGCCTGTTGCTCTGGGCCAACGGCATGTTGCGGGACATTTATGCTCTTAAAATTGTGACAGTGCGTCCTCTCGCGGTGACAGCCACATTATTCTAATGGCAGATCCAAACTGAGCCGATTTCCTCACCGTGAAGCCGGCACGGACAGGGACGCCTGGGTGACTGAGCCTCCAGTTTAAAAAAAATGAAAAGTTAAAAAAAAAATTGTTATAATGTAAGCTATTACTGGCTGTTACTTAACTCATTCGGTATCTGTGCGGTAGCTGCAACCTGTTCACTGCAGCTCAGACAGACGAGCAACAGCGATGTCAAGATTTATTCACAGCAGTGAATAACGCGCATTGATAACTCGCACTGCCAGTGACCGTAGCCCGCCTCGCTTTGGCCAGTTTTTCTTTTTAAATAAACAAACTGGAATTTAAAAGGATGTGTTTGCCGTGACACGGCCATGATGCCCTACGTCTTCCACCTGAGAAACAGTCCCTCTCTATCCCTCCCCGTGGGCAGGTGTGTGTGTGGGAGGGGGGAGGTTTTTTATGTCTAAATCCCGGCTTGATCTGCGTATACTGTCAGACTGGCGGTGTGTAATAGTAGCAGTGTGTGTGTGTGTGTGTGTGTGTTGGGGGCAGCCACTGGAAGTGACGTCACCGCGGTGTAAACAGTCAGGAAATGAATCCTCTCGCGGCGGCTGCGGGAGCGCGCACGCCCTCGCACCACGTAGGTATTGGCATGAATTTGCTGTGGGTGTAATATCAGGTGGGGGTCACTTCCTTAGAGTGGGGGTTGGTACCAAATAAATAAATAAAAGCATTAAGGTGATCAATGAAGACGCCATCAGACAGATTATTTAGCAGGTGAGTCCTCAGTTGCATGCGCACAGGTGATGGCTCATTCATTCAATCCCGTATGAAATTATTAAACTTGCTCTTAACCGAGCGCTTGGGAGCACGGGCAGAGGAGGACTTGGCAAAGCGTGCTATTTTTCCCTCTCTCCAGGATAGCCCTACCTGGGGACAGGGAGAGCGAGAGCGAGCGTTTCTCACACAAGCAAAGCCCGAAACTGAACTTGGACGCAAACTGCTGTAGCTGCCATTGTCAGGCTGTCAGCCGACTCGTGTAATTATCCTCTCGAAAAAAAAGTATCGCGGAGCGTTATCCACAAAGTAGCCGTTATAGGTGTTCGAAGGCAACACACGACGGTAAAATGTGGCCTAAAATCCCGATTATGTGTTTTTGTTTCTTGACTGGATGCATCGAAGCTTAGAGAATGGGACATGGAAGCCATCCCATCACTTGAGTCCCCAAGCCTCGGTGTCAATAACGCCGGGGCTTATTCAGCGCGGGATATAAGACTGCCTCTCCTTTTCTTAAAAAAAAAAAAAATAATAATCCTAAACTGTCGTCACGAAGGGAGAAATGGTGGCTTTGGCTCTTTTTTCTGTGTGTGTGTGTGTGTGTGTGTGTGTGTGTGTGTGTGTGTGTGTGTGTGTGTGTGTGTGTGCGTGTGTGGACGAAAAAGCAAGAGGGGCTAAAACGAGCCCACATTAGTCTATTTTTGTAGTTAATTGCCTACAACTAGTACCGATGCTGTGCGTAAAGATTTGTTAAAGGTTTATTCATAAACGCGGGCGAGGGTCCAGTCCTTTTCTTGATGGCTTAGATAATTTCTGCGAGATTATGTTAGCCAGCTTTGATTAAAATCGAGCCACTTTTTTTTTTGTTCTCTTCACTGCAGTTAACACAAGAACGGATTATTCCATTGCCTGTGTGTGTGCTTGTGTGTGTGTGTGTTAGGGGGATCAAATGTTTTAGATAACGTCTAATGCTTGTGTCTGTGAGTGTGTGTGTGTTTACTTTGTTCCTCAGCGTCCCGTGTTCACAAAATTACAATCATTGTTTTCCCTCATAAATAAAAGTTTCCTTCCGCCAGCTGATTAATCAAAGGTCAGCGAGATAAAAATCATACTATAATAATACATTAGATGGTGTAACAGTTATGCCACCACCAGTGAGTGTTCGCCCACTGCTACCACTACAGTAATATCAATACTTTTTTGAAAAGGAAAAGAAATTCAAATGATATGAGTAGCAGCTCATGTGAGGTACATTTAGAGCCAAGAAGAAGCAAGAGGCGCTATTTTAAAACAATATTGAAAAGAAATCGCCTGTGCGCATGCGTGTGTGCGCATTTACGGCCTTTTATCTGGGGTCGTAATGTGTCACGTATCTTTATTTATTCTGGCACGCACAGATCTAAGATACCCAGCCAGAATTAGACTTAATTTTTGTGAAATATAAATTTTTTTAAAATATTTTTTTTAATCAAAAAGCACTTTGGCGCAAGAAAACACACGACATAAGAACATAATCCAAAGAGCTTCTGTGGAAAAAAAAAAGAGAGATGCCCAGCCAGTGATTAAAAATGCTACGGGCTATAGTCATGCTGTAAATTGTGATATTTTTTACTGGTTAAGCGCTCATTTATACATTTTGAAACCCGTATATTACCGCAGGTAACCTATTTGTTTCTTACTCAGAGAGTCATTTGTCACCTTTCTAGTCTTTTCAAGAAAAAAATGGGGCTGCTTTTCTGTCAGCATGGGAACCAAGTCTGGTTCTTAGAACAAAACTAGGGCGTAAAATTCTGCTTGTTGGGCGCGTGAAACTTAAAAACAGAACTGACTTTCCTAGAACGATTTAAATGAGCAAGAGCTGAAGGATTGATCACATTTTCTTCGAGTGTATTTAAAAAGAAAAAGAAAAGAAAAACTAGCACATCAGATTTTGTGTCATTCTTCCCAACGAAGAAGAAAAAAACAGAGCAAAGAAAAAAAAGGGGCCTGCCAATTGACTGAGTTGTGATTCTTATCTTTATATCACGTCTCGCCAGACGCACTGATGTAATCTTTCATTTGAGGTGCAGGGTCTTTTCACCTCTTGTCTTGTGCATCTCCAAACAGAAGTCATTCATCATTCAGGCACTAAATTGTTTGGCTGATTTTTTTAAATTTTATTTATGTTATTAATCTTTGTGATTTAAATGAGTTTAAAGTGGAGCTCGGAGTGCTAGCAGCCTCTCTGACACCTCATGCAATAACGAAATTTCGATTGTGACGGGAAATTGGAGTGAAAGTGCTATCCGCTCGAGCGGTCCGCTGCTTCTTCTTCTACGTTTTTAATCCGAGTTTATATTATTTTAATAATAACACCGTATTTTTTTATCCTTTTATCCTTTTTTATCCTATCAAATCCTATCCTCTTTTTAAAGAAGCGAATAAATGATGGGAAGAAAAAAAACATCAAGGTGTCCGAGGGTTTCTCTCGTGTTCTGCTCCCCGTGTGCAAATAACCGTTGGAGCTTTTTGGCCAGTGACTGTGCGCGTGTGATGCCCCTGATTTAGCTTCCTATTCATTCTAAACAGCGGCTCTCTCCCTCTCTCGCACTCACACAAACACACCGCCATCTCGAGACACAAGGACCAAAGACGAGATGGAGGAAACTAATAACGGGCTGGGTGTGTGTGCGTGTGGGGGTGCAAAGCAGCCTCAGCAAGCCCAGCTCCTTCTTATGACCCGCCGGCAAAGGTAATCAGATCAATTTCACGGCTTGTATGGGATTCTCGCCTGCACCACCAGGTAATGCGAGAGGTAATGGGTCGCTAAAAACACTCATCTGTGCTATTTTAGGTGTGGGTTAAATAATCTAAGAAGTGAAACCGGCTGTCGTTTAGCCTTTTTACATATCAATCCGTTGACTCAGGCGAGCCAAAGAAAAATAAATACTAGCTTAATTATCAGCCCGGCCAACCAAAGCAAATTTCGCTTGCGCTACTAATAAATAAAAGGATAGAGAAAGCAGTTAGCATTAAACGCAACAATGGCGCTCGTTATGGATGTTGTAGCCAGTATTGTCAACACTACCCCCCCCCCTTTTTTTTTCTTTTTTTTAATTCCACCAAGCGCACACAGAGCGATGTTGAGGGGGGGAGATGAAGGTGTAACGGGTAGCTTCATCTCCGGCTTCACTGAAGTCCAGTCAAAAAATAAAGAAATAAAAAATGTTACCGCTTTACTCATAATTTTCGTTTATAGTCATTTAATCTAGCACCCAAAAAAAGCACATTCACAAAAGTTTCCCATCATTCTCAGACCGTCAGTGAGCTCACAGACAGGCTACAAAGCCACCGAGGGAAGCGGCAGCTCATTGGATGGGGCATTTAGGATGCGGCGGCTTCAGAGCAAATCTAAATATTTACTGACCTGCAGTGGACGCTGGACGGGTGGAGGCTTTTTTTTCCGCAGACGTGAAGGAAGAGTGACATAGAGATGGAGGCGCCGATGGCATTTAGAGAGAGGCAGAGGAAAAAAGAACGAGAGGGCGAGGAGCTGTGGACGGGGAGGGGAAAAACACACACGCAGACACACACACACAAACACTCACACACACACTCTCAGCACAGCGCTAGGAGTAGTGGTGGCGGCGGCGGTGGTGGTGCGCGCGCGCCCTCGGTCCCGGAGTCACAGCGTCACAACTCAACGCGAGGAGGAAACACGCGCGCACATAGGCTGTACCGGGCAGGCTGCACGAGCACACGGGCCAACCAAAGGCGGCCTCTTTACCGTACTTACTGTACAGAACACGCCAGCTCTTCCGGGTCTGAAAGCACAGCAAGTTATGAGAATAGAACGACAGTAGAAACCAATGGGAATCTATTGTAGGGTTAAAATAGAAGTGATCTATAATAGACAGTCTTTTATTATGATTTTGATGCAATTTAAAATGAGATTTCTTATTTTTTAAAAATACTATTTTTGTATTTAACCCCATTTTGTTGTATCCAGGTGATCATGTTAATTCAGGAGACGCCCAATATTGGCACACAAGCCGAATGAAAGTAAAATTATATTATATTATATGTAAGAAAAAGGCGATTGTGGGCATTTGCACGTGATTTTTTTCTGATTGAGCAATGCACAACTGTATATTGTGTAACTGTAACTGGCTATTATCTATATAGGCTTTTATGTGGTGCCTGTACAGTTTCTGTCACTGTGAGGGCTTGTGCTCTGCAGATATTTCACCGCAGAACACAAGCCCTCACAGTGGCAGAAACACGTTGCACGTCCCTTTGTGTTAGGAGAGGAGCCCCTTTCTCTCCCCTGCCACAAAGGACAGATGAAGCCATAGCTGCTCGGTGTCTAATCAACACCCCAAAATTTTTTTCAAAAGATTCACAAACTCCTCAGCAATTACAGAAAAACATTTCAGAAGAAGGAGAGAAAAATATACATATGTAGGCAATAAATCTGAAAATGTGATCGGGGCTACAAACAGCAAAAGCTTCACACCAATACACACACAGAGACACACACTGAGCATATAGAGGCCGGCCAGCCTGCTTATTGACACCATGGTTGATTGAAAGGAGCACCAAGCAAATCCGATCCTTCTCTCTGTGAAATGCACTGAGGAAAAAGAGAGGAGAGGAGAGGAGAGGAGAGGAGAGGAGAGGGAGGATGCTGGAGGCTTGCTATCTCTCATGATGCGCATTGACTCTTTGAAGGAGAATGTAAACTGATCACACCCAAATCTATCTTTGGGGGAGAAATTCAATTAAGGTAATAAATTAAAGATAATTGGCGCAAACCTCGTTGTATAAACTTACGAACGCGACTACAGCCAAATGCGTCTTTTTTAAAAATCAATGAATTATTCAGCAGCCTACTTCCACACTGGGACGAGCCGAGCTTTTCATTTATGGAATCCCAGCCAGTGTCTAAATAGAATTACAGAATAACGACGGCGTCAAATTGTAATGATTTATTAATCTGCTTTTGAGGTAAATAAAGTGTTTTTAAAATTATATTCCATTTTATTTTTGATCAGGGGAATTATTTGATTTCAATGTAAAGATGAAGTTAATATGCGGATGCGATAAATGAGCGCGCTGATGAGAAACGACGATTAAAGCGGCATTCATGCGCGCTCGCGATTAAAGCACATTATAGGTGTAATAAAAAGATTAATTACGAGGAAAATAACCAGAATCAATTCGGTCCTGTTCACTTTGGGTACAATTAAATAAAGGCGGGAAATAACGTTTAATTTTAGGCGGCGGATGTGAAATGCAGTTTTGTTTTTAAAGAGGGGGAATGCTTTTTTTTTTTTTTTTTTTTGGGGGGGGGGGGGGGGGGTCGAGTCTTAATTAATTTTAAATAGAGACTGTAAACGGGTTTAGAGTTTAGTACAGGCCCCACAGTGTCACATTAGAGGTATGAGGCTGTGTAGTGTTTTGCACTTCCTCTAACGAGAGCGCATGCGGCCTGGAGCCCGAGTCCAAAGTCACTCGCCTCTCTTCTTCTTCCTCCTGCTCTTCTTCTTTTTTTTTCCTGCCGTGAAATCGCGTGATTAATGTAGAATTTGACGCGAGCTCCCGCGTGACAGCTGACAACAGCTAAGCACCCCCCACCCCCCTTCACTGTATTGGTACACTGGTCATAATAAAAAGCAAGAGTCTGTGCACACCGGCCTTTTATTATTATTATTATTATTATTATTATTATTATTATTATTATTATTATTATTATTATTATTATTATTATTATTATTATTATTAGTCTCACAGCCAGCTGATATTTATTGACACACAGCAGTTTGGATGAGGTGTCATCATCTCACCATTACATCCGGATTAAATCACCCCTCTTTTCTTAGTTTCTTAATTTCGCAGATTGAGGTTGCAGCAGCAGTAGCGAATTCCCCCCCCCCCCCCCCCCTCTCATGTACTGTGGCGCTTTTTCAGCCCCCGTTAGTGCATAAATGGAGTAAATCATTTACGGTCACCCGCTTTTATAGACTCCCGGTGTAGCCTAAATTTTATTAGCCCCTTCCCACTCCAAATGTGAAATAAACGGTGCAGTATATATCTCCTCCTTTTTTCCCACCCCCCTTCTCCCTCTTTCTCTCTCTCGCTCTCTTTCTTTCTCTGCCTACATGATTCTTCGCTGTAAATGTCGAATAAGATGACCTTAATTTGAGACAAAACAGCGCCAAAAATGTATGGGCCACGTATTATCTATTTACTTATTTATTTCCTCAATGTGTTTTATTATTCTCGTCCTGTTCACCCTCCAAACGTTAAGCCAGTGTGTGTGTGTGTGTGTGCGTGCGTGCGTGTGTGTGTGTGTGTGTGTGTGTGTGTGTGTGTGTGTGTGTGTGTGTGTGTGTGTGTGTGTGTGTTTTACGGCGGCTTCTCCTTGCGATTTTATTTTAAAATATTAGGCCGAGGTGGGGAGAATTATAAACGACTCTGCTCTTATCTGCTCCCTTCACGTATCCAGGATCACAGAAGCTGATTAAGAAAGAAGTCACAGCCAACGCTGGATTCATAATGATTTGGAATAATGAATCCTTATCTCCCCTCTGCAGATTATCAGCCTTTCAGCTCGCCATGTTTTGTTACATGGGATAATTTATTGCATCTAATACATCACAATGAATCTGATGGGGGAAAGTGATGGCCATGTTAGGAGAGAGGCTGTCTTTTTTTTTATCCCGGGGCAATGAAATGCCTTTACGATTTTTAATTGGTAAAATATAAGGGGGGTGGGGATCTGATAAAAAAAAAGAGAGAAAAAGAAAGAAAAAATAGAAGCACAGAGGTATAATCTTGCCTGCTAGTGTTCCAGCAGCACTCTGCACTATAATTAGTGTGTCAATTTCAACCTGAAATTAACAACATCGACCTGCCATCTCTGCTTACGCCGGTGGAGTCAGCTAGATCCTAATTTCGCATGATTTATTTTTCACCAAGAAGAGATAATTAATCATAAACACGGGAGAAGGAAAAAACACACAGTGCAGCAAAGTAGAGATAACAAAATATTTGCATCTAAAAAGATTCGATGGAGCTCATTCGCTTTCACCTCCTCCACCCTCCACCGCCATCCCGAGCCCACCTGATCCAGCTGCAGTTACCTCCAGCACTTTTATTTTATTTTTATTTTTTAATTTCCCATGATTAATCTTTGGGTGGCGATGTATCATTAATCACTACATGAGATATGGGGGGGGGGGGGGGGGGGGGAGGGGTTTACACACAGTGTGTGTAACTGGTAGACTGAATGGTGGTGTCACTGTTGTTGGGAAACGATTATTCTTTTATTCAAAGGGATGGGGGCTGTACCCTGGTGTAACACCGAACGAAGATGCACCTCCTTATAAGGTTAATACTAATAGTAATAATAATTATTTATTATTATTGGATAATCAGCCTTTGTTTGGAAGTCGTCACTGGCGCAGCGCCAGCTCAGCTCTGGATTTTTTGGATGGCGCTATGTTTAAACTTGGGCATGCTCACTGTGCCAGGATAAATTTGCATTTTATTTGCAGCTGTAATTAGCTGATCAGCATCTCTCTGCCCCCCCCCCCCCTCTCTCTCTCTCTCTCTCCCTCTCTGCCCATCTTTCTTCTCATTATGATTTTGTATTTTCGCCGCCTCTTTCACCGCCTCTCCCCAATCCCTCATTTTCCAATGTCCTGGCAGCGCCACCAGATGTTTATCGCTTTTATACCCAGGGACGCTGCCATGTCAAACAGACCGAGGATGGACACTTGCAGGCGGTTGGGTATCCAGGCAAGCCCCCTCCCTCTCTCCCTCTCTCCCCTACCACCACCTCCTCCTCCTCTTTTCCTGGCTGTGCATAATCCTGTACTGGGTGGCCACTGGTAGTCCAGTGACGGTTTCATATGAAACGGGGTAAGGGGGTGGGAGAAAGCAAGGAGATCACGTTGGTTGCTAATTAAAGGGTTCTCCAAATATAAAATAAATAAAAAGAGCTCGATTTAATTCACCTCCCCTGAAAGAGAAATCTTACTCTTTTTGTCTGTGCAGAAAAGGGCCACATCCGCGCTGATGGGAGGCTGATGGTGCGCCCCAGATATACTGCAGATAGAGATGTGGAGATGAGCTTAATGAGATGCAAGGCTGTGGGTGGGGTTGGGGGCAAACATCCAGTGCAGGAGTCTTCCCAGGAGAGATCTGCACAATGCGACCTGCCCGTTATCTGCAAGGGAATGCACTCCCTCGCTCTCGCTCTCTCTCGCTTTAATGAGCAGTCGTTTATTAAACACTCTCTCACTCTTTTAACCCCATAATTGAAAAAAAGAGGCTTTTCTGGAGCGGCTCGACCCCCCACACTGCAGCAGCTCTGCTCCACTGCAGAGGATGCAGCGGTGGATGCAGTGATTATATCCATGTAGCTTACCTGGGCTGCAACAATCACAAGGGGGCTTTGCAGACCCCCACCCCACCCTCCTCCTTCCCCTCCAGTTTCGCCATGATATACAAATATTTATCCGCTGATAAGGAACCACTACGATGGCAGATAACCTCCAGTGCCACTGCGTCAGGACTCTTTGTCTGTACAGTCTCAGCAATTACTAAACATTTCCCTTCCTCCCTTCTCTTTTCCTCCTTAAACTTCTCCGTTGCTTTTAATTCGTTAAAGCATTATTAGGAGTCTCTCTAAGCCTCTTTAGTCAATGACTGTTTGTGGAGTCTGGAAAAGAAAGAAAGCATGGTAGGGGAGATGGGGGGGGGGGGGGTCTGTGTGTGTGAGAGAGGGGGGGTGGGGGGTGAATGAAAGACTGGCTTGATTTTCCTCGCAATCCACGGAACAAATAGCTAACATTTAACGTTTACACCCTGCCTGGCGACTCACTGGCGCTGCGGGGCCGAGCCGAGTCGGGCTAAAGTGTCCCGAAAGCCTTTGGAGGGGTGTAAGTCCCGGGCTATCGGGTTCTCCAGATCCCCTTTAAATGACTGTCAAAAGAGGCAAATATCGAATTGCACGGGGTCTCACTCTCCCCGCCCTCTCTCGCTCTCCCAGCCTTCCCTGCCAGCCTGGCACCAATAATGCGTTACTGTAACGTGATTAGCTACTTCTCCAGGAGCAGGCAGGGATTTCCAGGGAATTCATTCTTTATTTGCCTCTGTGTGTAAATGTAGTTTGTGTCACCATGACTGGAATAAAATAACAAATAAATCAGACATTTATTAATCGAGAGATTTAGTAGGAAATACAAACACTTTTGAAGGTGTTTTCTCGAAATGATCTTTATCTGATCAGTTACTGATACATCGAAAAAGTTCAAGGAACTGTTCACTTTTACATGTGTAAAGAAAGTGATAAGGTATTAAAATAAATACAAAGATTAAACCTAATTAATCTGGTCAAACTTTAGAAATATTAAAGTACAAATTATTGCATTAATAGGACGTGAGCAGATGTGTTTATTCTAGTGTTATTTCCTGTTTTAGTGGTGACTAAAACTTTATTTTGGGGCAAAGTCGGTAAACATTTTAAGGGTTTTTATGATCAGATTTGACTTGTGATTCTATACGTGCAGTTATATGTCCCTGTGGCCACTGAGGTTAGGAAATCCTTTAAAACAACTGTCCAAATGTGTGCCCAAAGACGTTTCAAGATGGCAGCCACGTGTTGAGACTTCTAAAAAGGACAGTAACGCCATCATAACAAATGAATAGAGCTCTGAGAAAGAAAGTGTATTATTTTTTACATGCACACCAGTTAGCCTGTTTTTTCTGACAGTTTTATTAAAGCATGGGGACAGAAATCACTTGGACATTTTGCCTCCGTATGCGGGTAACTTCAGAATCACATCAGAATTATATATGCGATTAATATGAGCACGTTTGTGCAGGAGATATAATTTATTTCTTTATTTTGATTGGGAGTTAATAGATGATTTGTCACTCTAGACGCCAAATAAATTAATATGGAAAGAAAAGCAAAACTTTTGTGTTAAGTGGGCAGGAGCCAGGAACAGTAAGGATCTATTATACCTGCTGTACTGTTAAAGGAAGAACACGCACATTTAATACAGCTGCTTTTATAGTAGTGCCACGCATTTTCGCCACGCGCACTCACAATGCAGCACGAAAGGGAATTATAAAGATACCTGGAAAGGTGTCACAATGTGCTTTAATCACAGCAAACATCTCCAGTACCCCATTCTTCACTGGTTTACAGTGTTGCAACGGTTTATAGAAATCACCCACACAAAATAAGCATCTTTATGGCTTCAAAGACTAAATAAATAATTAAAATAATACAATGTGTGTGAAGCTATTATACACTCAGATTTATCTGAGCCTGCAAAGATAAACCCCAGCTGAAGCCTATAAAATCTTTAGGGCTGTACTTTTTCCCCCTTTTCTGATTACCTTCAGCCACACTCCAAAGTTCCCCAAATTGGACACACAGTGGTGTTTGAAAATAACACACCCTCTTTAACAGTGTATAGCCTTATCTACAAAAGGCCTATGCATCGTCATTAATCTTCGCCAGGCTAATTAAATTAATCCATCGCCTCTTGGCACTGGAATATAACGACCACCACTAAATCCGCTGCTGGATAACGAATTTGTTTTTTTTAAAACAGAAAAGAGTTTCTTGCTTTTAATAGCTTACAACAAAAAAGAACACAGCACAGGCCGAATTCATTATAGGTTCATTTTATTTATGAACATGTGGCTATCGATAAATAATAATATATGTATATATTTTTTGTTTTGTTTTTTTAAATGCACCTTTTTTATGTGTGAGTGTAGACGTTTGAGTGAACACGGGAAGGCTGCTGGAGGGCTGTGATTGACAGTCCGTCCGCGGGATCATGTTTAATCCCTGCCTCTCTCGAGCCTGTTCAGAACTCATTTCTCCACCGCGAGATGGGGGACTCAGATGGTTGCCGGGGCAACGCCGATAGTCCTAAACCATTTCCATTTCCTGCGAACGAGAGAGAAGGTTGGGTGGTGTGGGGCGCGTTTGCCTCAGAGGTCGTCACAAAGTCATTCACAAACAGCGGAGGGGACCGTTAACCGGAAGCGGACAGACTACTCATTGCTTGCTCCGCAGGAGTGTTTTGCTCATTATGCAGGGACATTTGTTACTTTAGAGGAAATAACAGGGACATGGGTAAAAGCCTCCGGGAACGAGGTCTTGCAACTTGAAACGCACTGGGGCACTTATTTGGGTACTTATTTTTGAAGCACTGAATAAACTGACTTTCAGTGACTTTCAATTTCAGTGGTTAGAGTGAAATAAAAAGTGCAGGGGTAGACCTACCAGTCAACTTTAAAGAAAAGGAAAAGAAAAACTTAAGAACTTTGCTAACTTTACCAATAAGATTAAAATTTTAAAAAGATGGAAGTGATCTTTTTACTGTCTTAATTTTAAATTTCTACATCTACATCAACAGTTTTAATTTTTTTTACCTTAAACATATTATACATAGATTGAGGAAAATGCCCAAATGATTTTATGAGGCGGTTTTGGGGGGAAAGTATAAGTTGGCCGAAAAATAATATAGCTGAGGTAACAACTGAAGCTAGCATATTACCATATATTTATCATGGTGAAATTTTACACCCCAATTTTTGTCATTCAAAAGTGTTTGTTATTTAAAAAAGATCAAAGGGAATGTTTCTCACTATCAAAAAAATTGTGTATCAGCACATCTCTCTCTCTTTGAGGAAAAAAAATTAGAAGGGGGAAACCCAAAAAGTAACACACACACACACGCCTCCTATTCCACTTTTCCCTGAACCTTTTCCTTCTTCCATTCAGCCTCCTCAGAGAAACGGGCGCTCAGCATCATCAGCATCCAGTGACGACGTCCATGAGGAGATGAAGGTGAGCCAGCCTTTCTGATCAAAGCACCCGTCTATAAAGCTCAAGGCTGGCCTTCCTCGGTGGGTATGTCGCTTTTATTCTGCACACATACACATCGCAGACACACACATATGCTCTTTTCTAACCCACCCCGACAGTGAAAAATGCCTTTCCTTTCAATCAGGTTGCAAAAAAAAAGAAAAAAAAAGCCAACCTGCCATCTTACTTTGTGGCATTTTAAATCAAATGTCTGCTTCACCTGGATCTGGAATAGTGCACACTTCTCCCCGGGGGTGCTGCTTGCGTACAGCCAGGTTGACAGTGTCAGCGTGCCGACAGGGTGTTAATGCACTGCTTGTTAGTTTTAATTAAGTAGCCTTTAGCCTAGTGATCAGTGAGATCAAGGCAGTTATTTAAATAAGCACACCAGGTCTCCAGTAAACTGCAGGCAAGAGTTGTTGGCTCCAGCTCTGCTCCTTTTCTCCATCACCTGGCCTCATTAATTCAACACATCTTTGCCTTTCGGTTGACATGACACCACATCTGTCAGAACATAGCCCACTCTCTCAGTCAGTCCTGGCATCAGTGGTCTCAATTTTATTTTCACAACCGACCAACTTTCTTTCTAAGCGGAGAGCCACAGGCATCTGCAGAGTGTGTTCGGTCTGTGTCTACACGATAAAGAGGAAAGTTAGGTGAAGGACAACAATCTGGTAGAGGAGACTGATCAGGAGGAATAATGATAAAAAGGCTAATAAGGTATCTCTCTCCAGCACATTGTTAAAGAGTTTGCATGTCGCCTATGAGGCTGCTTATATTAAGCCACATCCAGCAGGTCTATTTTTTCAATATACTGAATATGCAAACACGTTTGAGTAGTGTAATTGCAGATGATGCTTTAGGCCTGTCTTAAAAAAAAAAAAACCTTTCAGAATATTCAAACTGCCCTCTTTTCACATCACACCCCTAACAGCTTTTGAAAAGCTGATGTTCAAAAAAGAATTGATAAAGGAGAGCGAAGATCCACAGGCAGAGGAGATAGAAGAGCTGCTTTCAGGCTAAACACTTTCTGACGCAGTCAACACATCTGATGAAAGGTCAGAATATTGTTTCAGGGATAAGAAGAATAAAAGTGAGAATACAGATTCTGTAAGGAAAACGTGTCTTTTAAGGAGTTGAAACTTTGAAGGGGATCGGCTCTCTTTGACCTTTTGAAACTTAGCAAGAATACACACACACTTGATATATGCCTTAAATATGTAAATACAGAAACCAGAAACAGAGCAGCCATGATGTGAATAAATGGACAGAATCTGTGGTACCTGTGGAAGCCTCTTTCCTGTTTTGAATCTGAGTCAGATTGACCAGTGAGTGCTGAGTGCAAAAGATTTGTCACTGATGCATTGGTAAAAAATGTAGGCTTGAAACTATCTTCTGTTGACTAGCAAGAAGTTTGCTTGTTATTAGAATTTTTAAGGCAGTGCACAGAACAGGAAGTCTTGGTCCTGATGTATTATATGTAATACTGGCCATGGCCTCAGAGGCTGTGTCGGAAATCTCTCAGGTACCTGTTAAGGAAGGGCACTCACTCTGTAGCCACAAAAGACTCTAAACTAGACTCTAAAACCCACAAACATGTTTTTTTTTAAATATCAACTAGGAAGATTAAAAGATGTGCATTTCTTTTTTCATCCTTTTCCTTATTCATCCTAATTAATTTAACTTAATTTTAAATGCTGTAGCAAAAAAAAAAAGAGTCAAACTTTAGGATAAATAAATACATCTCATCTTAACTATTTTTATTTTTTTTTTGGCAATGCATGATGATACACAATTCCTGCCTAGTAACTGCCTACTCTACTGAAGTACTATGGGATACTCTGGTTCCACTAAAAAGGGGGTACAAAGAGGCAATTTTACCATGTAGCTCACTGTAGTGAATGACTTTAGACTCCGATAATGGCTGATGGGGTCCCAGATTGCTCTATAGGCTTAGCAAATTACCAAGGTATGGAGATAGAGACCATGAATAAGAGTTTTGTGCTTTAAATCTCTTTTTTTAACTGAAAGACTGGGGAATAAGAGAGCACTTCTGCATGATTCTGCAAAACAGTGTATTCAATCCATCACTGACAGTTTCGTTATATCGTTTAAGTCCAACATTTTTCCAATTTTCAGTGCTGCTACTGTTAGAAAAATAATAAGATTACTGAAAAAAAAAACCCAGCACTTCATCTTAATCATCCAATGTGGATGTAATTCAAAAGGAAATTAGACCAAAACAAAACACAGGAACAGTACTTATTTTTAATACTGTTTTTTATTTAAAATACATAACTAGGTATTAAATGGCTTTCAAAGTACAATTTCCCAATGTTTCTTATGGCGCATTTTCCATCACAAACCCATCAGAAGATTATTCATAATCAAAGATAGTGTTAAAACAATGATACTTGAAAACATGAAGCCAAGTAAAACACATTAAGACATTATACATAGCGGTCAGGAGCCACTGTGATTATAGAAAATTAATAATAGGATATAATAGGATCTCGTGGAAGAGATCCAACACAAAATCACGAAGACGAACTGCTTCTTCTAACACGTATATCCCGGTAGATGTACTCAGGCCATTGCTCATTAGACACTATAATCTTATCTGCTTCTTTCCCTTCAAAACCAGCGCTAACTGTTATCCATGAAAACAGATGATGTTTTTGTTGGGTCGCTCTGATCTTAAAGGGTTTCCTCCAATGAAAACAACAGGTGGGAGATGAAAAGTCTGAGGTGCCACGGCAGAGAAAGTGGTGTTGTTTCTGTGGCTGAAGTGTACATTAAGAGCTCGATTGAAGTGTTACCTTTTAACCTCATCAGCGAGACTCTGTGGCGTTCGTGTGGTAAAACCTGGTAGATTGTCTGTCTCTCTCTTTCTCTCTAACAAGGGATGCCTTTTCAAAACTGTTTGATGATCTGAAAAGAAAAAAGGAAGCACATTTAAGAACTCGAGCGTAAACTGTGTGTGAACCAAACAGTCGTGTGTATCAAACTTATACATCAGCTCACAAATGTATATGTTTAACAGATCTGGCTTATACCCACACAACAAATGTGAGCATAAGATGAGAGGAAAATACTGCTCCAATCAGTCCTTAAGTCATGTGGAAAACATTCCTTATCGATTGTCCAACATCCATCGCCAAACTGCTACCGTCTGTCTTTTTTGAGGAAGAAAAAGGAGCAGATCCCAAAAATAAAAGGCAATTTTCCTTTGATTGCCCTTATCATAGAGCAGAAATCTCAAACTGTTTGGCCTGTTATTAAGTCTGATCAGAGTGCAGGGATATTACAGGCAAATGTATGAAAAGGTTATGAGAGCTATCAAAAGAAGAAGTGACGTCATGCATTTAATGAATAAAAGATTGGGAACAGATATATCCAAATAGCCCCAGTAACAATAAGGGAACAACCACCGCCTTTTCTGTATTCAGGGATGTCAACACATCTACTTCTAAGTCGAGGCAGAAGGATGGGAAAAGGAGACCGGAATGACTAGAAGCCCCCGCAGGCGTCTGCCACTCATCTGCCACTCAACCGATGCAGATCCAGTGTGATTTTTAACTCCTTAATACTTGATTGTATTATCTCGGGCGTGATAAAATAAGTCAGTGTTTCAGCCGAGAGCAACAAAGTGTCAGTCAGAAACTGCAGTGAAGATATGCTAAAAGGTTTTCTGTGCTTCTGGCGCAGACAAGCAGATACAGAGCAGATTATGCTTTATTAGCTGTTCATGGAGACTTAATTGTGAGATCAAAGTTAACAGTGTTCCATCGGTGCGAGGCAGAGCAGATTTCATTAGGCTGAGTAATATCAGCGCAATAATAGTGCCATCTGCGCACAGCAAGTTCAGAGGATCTTAATAATATTTCTGGACAAACTGGAAGAGGAAATTCATCCGCACGAATGGCAAAATGTCTCCAAGCTTATAGGAAAACAGTAATAAACAAGACATACAGTGGAATTTGGCTTGATGGTTGCACTCTGCAGCTGCCCTGTTCAATCAGAAATATCACACACAAGACTAAAACAAATCCACTCATGCAGAATCCAATCCAGTAACAAATTAATATAATGGACATACAAGGAGAAAAAAGATGCAAACGATCCACGGTTCACAGACCAGGAGGAGGAGCAGCCTGAAAAATCTGAGGAGATGATCTCAAATCATTATCAAGTGTGTTAAAATCTACTTAAAAGATCAAAGTGAGCCTAATTTATGGTTGAAAACTTAGGTTGAAGAGACACACACACACACAGTTACAGTGTTTATGGTGAGTGCTGCAAGTTAGGTCCAAAGTGTAGAGCATATACCCAGCCCCTTAATGTAGTAGAATATGATATAGTAAGGGCAGTATAAGGGGTGGCGTGCTTCACCTTGTAATTAGTAGTGGAGGGATAATAGCCGTTTCCTGTGCATTGCAAGTCTAAGATAAAGAAACTATTATTCAGATGTTGTTATTGTTTGCTGCTACTTCCAGAATTTAATCTAAGAGCTGTCATAAAGGTCCCACCATAAAAAGGAAAAGAAAGAAAAAACACCTGATTTTAGTTTGGTTAATCTACCCTATCTTTATCCTCGCGCTCTTAGGCAGCTCAAATGGTGATGCTATTTTTAGATCTTTCCTGGAAGAACCATTCCAACCACTCGCCCTCATGCATTTGCAATGTGTGCTGCATCCTTCAGTGGACAAAATTGTGGCTCTTAAGAGAGGACAAGTTGCTTTTAGGATGTTAACAGTAGAACTTGGCATTGATAGGCTGACCCTGGGGCATGAATTTATGGTTCAGGATTCTGTGAATGCCAAAAAAAACTAGTGAGCATGCTTCTTGTCATTCTCCTGACCAAATGTACTGCCGTTAGGTTTGGACACATTGGTCGCTTCCACTGAAACCTGCTGTTTTGTGATATTGAAGTTATTTGCTGTCTGCAAACACGGTATATCAACTTCATGGTGAATGAGGCTTCAACCAAGTGCTCTAACTATATGGAAGAGCTCCAGAGCTGCACGAGGGGGTGATGTTGAAGGGATATCAGCCAAATTTAAATCAGGTAATATTATTTGATTTCATTACTGAGGAGTCAAACAAGTTTGTGATCAGACTACTGAGGTGTAAGAATTCCTAAAAGCCCTTTCCCTCATTAAAAATAACTTTACTCCAACAAAACTAATGCCTTTAGATTAGCATTATTTGTGAGGCTGAGGGGGTTACAGCATCAGTGTTATGTTGCTAATTAAAGGCCCGGGACTTCTCCACTGAGAGATCTTGAAAACACCTCTTGGAAACTTCCTGCGTAACAGATGTTTGCAGTCAAGTCAAATGAAAACCACACAATACTCCTGAAAAAGATCAAGAATGATTGTTACAGGCCCATTATTAAACATCAGCATTAACCGTTATCCAAAAGTTAAATCATTCTTATATACAGACTATAGCAGTCAAAACATGGACCGAATATGTGGCAGACTGCCACTGTTGCTTTAGCGCTGACCCTACATGACCCCTCCTCTCACTGACTGGTCTCAGATGGCTGACTCTTTTTTCCTTTTCTTTTCTTTTCTTTTTTGTCCCTTTTTACAAACACATCTATCAATTTACACACATACATAAGTAGAACTCTCACTTAAACTCAGCTTAGTGCGTTTGGCAGCTCTTTGACCCGCTCAGGCACATAAGCACCCATCCTCAGTGGAGAAGTGTGGAGTCTGCCTAGCACGGTGCTGAGCCGCTGACCTCATGAAGCTGTAGGTTAGATGGTGGGGTTAACACCGGGTCTCCCTCAGCTGCTCCCTGTTAATATTGCATCAGTGGAGTGCTGTTTTAAAGTGTCAGGAAGCCTGATACCCACTTACCTCACCTTTACAGAGGCAGGAATCTACGCAGGTGACAAATTAAAAGAGAAATCTGAACCACTTCATCTTGTAGAGCGAGTATGCCCCCGTTCAATGGGCAGAAGGGTCACTGAATGATTATGAAAATACTCTGACTCATGTTATACGGTGTTCACAGTCACTATAACTCAATTAAAATGAACACCTGTTGGAGAAAGGGTATATTTTCTTTTCCAAAGCCTAAGTTGTTTTTGGTGTCTAAATCCAAAGAAGTAGTTTTGAGGTCTAATTTTTAGCCAGTAAGAGAAAGTGGAAAGAAAAGGCAGTGCAAATGAAACTAAAATGCAGAACACAAAGGTCCAAACCTTGTGTCACTTGCTTTACTGCAGCCCTTCACCCTCCAAGTCTGGACTTGGTCTCTTTGTGAAAGAGGCCTGCTATCTGTTAGCATCTAATACTGGTGCAACCAGTGCATCAAGGTATCAACATCACAGGAAACCTTGTGCGTGTCTCTGCAACATCAGTGGTATTTGACAGAACAGCAATATTTGACACTCTGTGCTGAAAATATTTTGACATTCCAGTCTCTGGTTGTGTGTGTGACCTTCTTGTATATCATGTGTTGTATTCTTTGATTCCATTTATAGTTGCTTCATTGATTCGCCTCAAAGATAACATTTGTTTAATCTGGAAGCCAGCCATTTTGCTTTGCCAACACACATCGCTGCCAGTCTCTTCCTGTGTGTATGCCCCTTCACAGAGGGCCTTCCACTACCATCATTACAGCAAATGAAGCCATATCTTTGAAGAATGTGTCACAGTTTGGTAGAAGCAAGGCCAAGTGCGTTGAAGCTGTGCTGTCAACATGCAGTGGCCCAACAACTTAGTAAGGCCCTGGTCACACAGGCTTAGAGACCGGTCAGTGATTTCATCATAACCTTTAGTTGCTAGAGTAAAATATGTATTCCACAACCAGGTGACTTAGGGTTGCTGGAGGTTGCTGTATTGCAAAGATGTTAATATTCCACTAAAAAGCTTCTTGAGATTACTTTGGTAATCAACAGGTTGCTGCAGCCACCCATAGTTTGCAGGGAAATACCAGTTTGTCTGTGAAATCTCACCATCTACTCACTAAGCAATAGTGAAACTATGAAAAGCACGACCACTCAGAGTAAATGTTGCGCTCTACCGCTGCAACCAACATGTTTGAAAAGGCAACACTTTTACTTCGAGGTCTCCATTTCCAGCATTCATTGAACTCTCAAGTTTCACTACCAGGAGCCAGCGATTAACAAGTGTTTGCAGACATGTCAGTATCTTCCATGTAATTATGTTGGACTGCAGCAACTTGTAAGCAACTAAGGCGATTACATTTTTTCGGAGGAACCAGGGACCATCAACTGGACTCCAGGCATGTGTGACGGAGGCCTAAGACGCCTTAATTTGTCACCCATGTGTGTATCTTTGGTCAGTCTGGGTTCCTGCTGGCTGATACCAGAAGGGAACTCTGTGTTCTGAGTAGTGAGCTATTAATTTGCATTGTCAACAAATACCCAACAACTTTACACAATTATGTAGCATTTTACTGATCATATAATGACTTTTTTTTCTTTCTTTTTTTTTGCAAAACATCAGACCTAAAGGCAAATGGCCTTCTTGGTAACCTGATTATAATACATTTTTAGGATACACTAAGTATTTGAATGAAAAACAAGTCATTACCATTTGAGAAAATGTTTGAAGAGGGCTTGCTTGCATCCTTTAAAATATTGCCCTACACCTGCGCAACCATTGATGCACACGCCGCCCCTATTTGACTTCATTTGTTACACATGACGACGCTGCAGCAGGTGTTTCTGTTGTATACGTGCAGCAAGTGTGTGACCGTGAGGCTAAACTCAAACGGCGGCCAGCGGAATCAAAGAGCATACGAAAGAGGGTGTAGACTGAGGGGATAATAGTGTTGTGTCACTCCGTGGTTTGCAGAAAAAAGATGAAATGAGCTTTTAGTAGTCGAGGAAACTGAGGGAATCAAACACTTCCTGGCTTTAAAGTGGAAACAGTGGAGACTTCCTCCCTCATATGCAGGTAGAGGAGGCACCATCAGGGAGGAACAAAGACGCAGAGTCTAAACACGAGGCTTTACGCCATCACCACCTCTGACTTGGAGGAGACAGAGGAAGCTTGTGTCTGCATGTGTGCAAGGGGGTGTGTGCGCTAGCTTGTTGGCCTCTCTTGGGGTGGTAACACACACCATGGTGATGCGGGAGGGGGTGACCGGCTCAGCGGTGATTTCTGTGAAGCTCATTTCACAACCGGTCACAGGGTTAAGTGCCATAGTCATACACCCAAATGCAGACACACACACACACACGAACACTGGAGCCATTGAGTCGAATGTACAGAGTAGACGCCACTGGAGGGGGTTCCTCTCTCTCTCCTTCTGTCTCACACACGCACACAAACACGCAGACACTCTTACACACACGCATGATAAAACGGGAGCTGAAAGGAGAGAGTGACCACACAGGCTGCAGGAGATTTATGACCGACATCCTTTGATTTCTGCATAATTTGGAGCTATTGTACACACTGCACTGGAGTAATTAGAACAATGGGGAATTCTTCAGTGAGAAGCAGACAGCTTTAAAAGGTTACCTCCCCTAAATGATAAAACAAACATTGTTTTTATTTACGTTTAGCTGTATCTATCCATGCAGAAATCTCAGATGTGTCAAGATCTTATCATATTACACAGTGTGTATGTGTTCTTGACCTTAGTGCAGCATTCAATACTGTTGACCATAATATCCTATTAGAGCGATTACAACATGCTGTAGGTATTACAGGTATTGCACTGCAGTGGTTTGTATCATATCTATCTAATAGACTCCAGTTTGTGCATGTAAATGGAGAGTCCTCTTCACACACTGAGGTTAATTATGGAGTTCCACAGGGTTCAGTGCTAGGACCAATTCTGTTTACATTATACATGCTTCCCCTAGGCAGCATCATTAGAAGACATAGCATACATTTTCACTGCTATGCAGATGACACCCAACTCTATCTGTCCATGAAGCCAGATAACACACACCAATTAGTTAAACTGCAGGAATGTCTTAAAGACATAAAGACTTGGATGGCCACTAACTTTCTGCTTCTTAACTCAGATAAAACTGAGGTCATTGTACTCGGCGCTGAAAAGCTTAGAAATATGGTATCTAACCAGATTCTTACTCTGGATGGCATTACCTTGGCCTCCAGTAACACTGTGAGGAACCTTGGAGTCATTTTTGACCAGGATATGTCCTTCAACGCACATATTAAACAAATATGTAAGACTGCGTTCTTCCATTTGCGCAACATCTCTAAAATTAGAAATATCCTGTCTCAGAGTGACGCTGAAAAACTAGTTCATGCATTTATTACTTCCAGGCTGGACTACTGCAATTCATTATTATCAGGATGTCCAAAAAACTCACTGAAAAGCCTTCAGTTAATCCAAAATGCTGCAGCAAGAGTACTGACAGGGACTAGAAAGAGAGAGCATATTTCTCCTGTTTTGGCTTCCCTTCATTGGCTTCCTGTTAAATCCAGAATTGAATTCAAAATCCTGCTCCTCACATACAAGGTCTTAAATAATCAGGCCCCATCTTATCTTAATGACCTTGTAGTACCATATTACCCTATTAGAGCACTTCGCTCCCGCTCTGCAGGCCTACTTGTTGTTCCTAGAGTATTTAAAAGTAGAATGGGAGGGAGAGCCTTCAGTTTTCAGGCCCCTCTTCTGTGGAACCAGCTTCCAGTTTGGATTCGGGAGACAGACACTATCTCTACTTTTAAGATTAGGCTTAAAACTTTCCTTTTTGCTAAAGCATATAGTTAGGGCTGGACCAGGTGACCCTGAATCCTCCCTTAGTTATGCTGCAATAGATGTAGGCTGCCGGGGGATACCCATGATGCATTGAGTTTTTCCTTTCCAGTCACCTTTCTCACTCACTATGTGTTAATAGACCTCTCTGTATTGAATCATACCTGTTATTAATCTCTGTCTCTCTTCCACAGCATGTCTTTTATCCTGTCTTCCTTCTCTCACCCCAACCGGTCGCAGCAGATGGCCGCCCCTCCCTGAGCCTGGTTCTGCCGGAGGTTTCTTCCTGTTAAAAGGGAGTTTTTCCTTCCCACTGTTGCCAAAGTGCTTGCTCATAGGGGGTCATATGATTGTTGGGCTTTTCTCTGTATCTACGAAGCGCCTTGAGGCGACATTTGTTGTGATTTGGCGCTATATAAATAAAATTGAATTGAATTGAATTGAATTGTATGGTAAATATCTACTCATGCAGGCAGATGCTACTATCCAAGGAAAAACCAGTAAACAGGTTTCTACTGATTCACGTTGATGTACGTTGTTCATGTACGTGCACAACGGCAACACCTGCCACTGTCTCTGAAGGTAGTTGATGAAATGTTATAGTATTGACGCAGCATCAGTGTTTTCCTTTTACACTTTCTTTGCTAGCAATTTCCTGTTCACGCAGTTGTTTTTCCATTTGCTGATTTCTTTTGTTTTCAGTCAGCGTTTGGTTAGGTTTAGGCTGAGTGAAATCAAATCAAGCGTCAGAGTGGCAGCTGGTTCAATTCTTGATTAAAAGGAAAGGAAAAGTCCTTCATTGTTCCCCTTCTCATGTCCTTTAGCAAACCATACACTGGACTATCTTTAATAAAGGAAGGGAAAAATCCTTTAAAGTGACACGCAAAGAAACGGAGCATATAAATTACTGCTACAAATAATGTGTTGTTTTTATTTTAACAGGTTTATTACATTCTTGTCCTGCATGAAACATTTTGGATTGTGGGTTTAGAAAAGTTCTCCATAAATAAAGATTGTATCTTAAAAAGATCAAAGTTAACAGTTTATCGTAGAATAAAGCAGCACAGACATAGCTGAAAAAGTTTTGAATGAATTCTGATAAAATCTTGTCGAGTGTAGAGTGGGCTCATGTTAACAATCCACTAAAATCTGAAATGTCTTCAATGTCAGCGTAATGATTTATTGGTTGAAAATAGACAAAATGCTTTAGAACTTTAGAAAATATGATTCTTACCGTGATGTGTGTTATCAACATAGAGAAAGTACAGTGTAACGATTTAAAATATCATGTCACATTTGACCTCTGACCTCTCCTTTAAGGTCATTAGATTAACCTTAAGTTCAAAGTCATAATAATGCCATATAGAGATATTTAAAACTATGTTTCTCACTGCCTCTGTTTGTATTAACAACATATAGGCATATAGGTGATGATATATGGGAAATGTCATGTTATTTTACAATTGTAATCAAAAACCATGTTTCACTTGATATTTATTACTAAATATTTAAATAAATGCTACACATTTATTATATCCACATAAATAAAATATAATTTAAAAAATAACAGAGTGGGCTGCCTTGGCAGAGGTTTGTGTTCTTGGAGTGCTTCTTGTTTCTCTATATTTTAATAGTCTGTTTGGTGTTTTGCTGTTTGGTACAATAATGCTGGCATATACAAAGAAACTGAAACACTGGTGTAGCTTGTATACCGGTGTAACGCTAATAGTAGTAGCCTTAAATTTGAGCGTATTGTTATATTGCTGGCTTTGAGGATTATTGTTAATTTATTTGTCTGGACTTACCTTACCTTTCATTGTCCGTGTATCCAGCCTTACAGTGCATTCTGGTAGCGTGCCGTTGTGTATCGTGGAATGGGGGAACATGTCACACACTCCTCATTTGCACAACCTCCTTGGTGTGAAACCTCTAGAAATGTCGAAACTTTGAAAAACTTCAAAAGCGGCCATTATTGAGCTAAAATGAAGATCGATGCAGCACCTGCAGGCCTTATGTCTTGCCTCACGTTTCCAGAAACATGTCACGCTGGGCTGTTTTTAGAACTTGGAAGAAAGTTTGCAAACGGGCAGCCATGTTGGTTTCATTTTGAAATCAGGCAAAAAGATCAGCCCAGTCAGGTACTGTTTGTGAGGCTGTAGGAGGCTGTAGGGGAGGGAAAGCACCTGTCAATCATTTACCACATATGTAGCGGCTTGCACATCCAGTGCTGGAAACAGATATGATTCATTGCCTGCAAAAAGGGGAAAAAAGCACATACACTGTAAGTTGAAATTACAGATAACATCACACCTTTAGGGGCAGGTTATGTAGAAATTCTATTTAAATTGCGGTACTCTTTGTCTCGCTGACAGACCCACAGACAGTTGGATTGTGGACGTGGTTCTGTGCAGCTCCAGAGAAAGCTAGTATGGTACTGTAGCTTGGCTGGGCTGCAGAGCATCTGTCTTTGTGTCTTTGTGTCTGGGGTAAACCCCTGCTGCTGCCGAGCTTTTGTCTCTTCCTGATCGGCTCTAATGCTGCAGCACTAATTGTTTAACACAGAAACACGTCTTTTCTCCCTTTAATGTTTTTGTTTTTATTGTCGTCGATGCATTTATTACAAAACCTTTGTGGATTTTGAACACGAGCCTCTTTCGCCTCTTCTCCTCCTCCTCCTCCTCTCACCCTCCACCACTCTCTTCTTCTTCTTCCTTTTCCTCTCTCGCTCTCTCTCTCTCTGATTTTCTCTCTCCAAAATGCCCGCCCTGAGAAAGGCAAGAAAAAAAAAGAAAATGTGAACATCAGCAAAAAATGGATGTCTGGCAAGTTGCATCATTTTCAGAAACAAACAGTGTGAAACGGTGTTAGCCAGCCTATTAGCATATATACATAAAGACCGTGTGTGCGTGCCCGTCTCCAAAATAAAAGGAAAACACAAAAAGAGGCAAACGTTACTCTCCGCTACCCGTGACGGAGGTTTCTCAAAGAGATAGAGCTCTGGGTAAACATGTGATCGCCACAGATCCAATCAGCTCAAACAAAGGGGATAAGCAATGGAGCTGGGTGAATTTTATCGTGTGTGTGTGTGTGTGTGTGTGTGTGTGTGTGTGTGTGTGTGCGTCTGTGTGTTCACTGTAATGTAGGTGTGCATCTATACTATGGTGTGCCATGTTGCTCATAGTAAAAGTGCATAAGAAAAGGGAGAAGAGGAAGCCAGGCACCACTGTTATCATTTGCATCATAATGGTAAACTGATATGAATAGCGCCGATGCTAAGCTCTTAACGTGCATGAAAATTGCTTACCTTCAAGAAATGTGTCGCCACTTTCGTGTTTATGTGCGAGTATTGTTTTGCGGTTTCATCATACTTTTTCCTCACGACACACACACAGAAAAGTCTCACTGAGGTATTACTGCTTTCTCAAATTAGCAGCATGAATATGAATCAGCTTTTCATTCTAGGTTTGTTACTTTCAAGTGTCAAATAAACACTGAAACCTTTAGCACGGAAAACAGACAGAGACAGAGAGATTAACTGATACCGTGAATACTTTCTTAAGGTTAAAAAAATCCTACTTTTGTCTTCAGGACTCTTATGCTTGACCCTGAATTTTAAGACGCAGGTCCTACCAGACACTTCTGCATTGAAATATTTTCAAAAGACCTTTTATAAATTTGATTTTAGAGAATTGCACTTGGTTTGTAACAACATTTATGGCTGTAAATCTACAAAGAAACCCGTGACGGGCCGTCCAACAAACCAACAAACAAAATAAAGACTTGAATATGACCCCCTAGGTCAATCGTGCAAGGGTAATGCTGCAAAAAGAGAGATCTTGAGAGTTTAAATGTACATTATAATGCACCAACTATGCAAGCAACTTCAAGCTGACTTCAAGTTGACCTCAAAGAAGTGTAACAGGAATGACACAATTGGGTCAGACGGAAAGCAAAAGATGACATGGCTCACCCCACATCCGGTTAGCCAGCGCTGTTTCTCATATAGCGTGCTAGCAAAGGTCTGTGTATATCCTCTCCCACAATCCAGGGACTGCTGCTGAACATTTAATTCTGGAAAACCATGGATGTTGTTGTAAGGAATTTAACTTCACTGTTTCAGCGGCACTTGAAGCCACCATCGTCGAGAGATAGCTAACAAGTGAGTTCCTGTTCTTCTTCAAGGCAACAGCGCCTGTCCTGTGACGGTGTGTAAATGTGTAAAAGGATGTAGGATGGTCCAATCAATTCAATATTTTTCATTACAATTCAATCTTATTTATATAGCATATAGCATACATTCGAAACTTAGCCTCAGATCCTCGTAACTGAAAAACATTAGGTTTGTCTTTAGCTTGCTATTTATCTATACTCCCATAGGGAAGTGTAGATAAAAAATGTTCAATTTTGACCTCAAAATAGATTCTGGAAGGCACGTGCATGCAAACACACACGTTTTATGAGCAAAATGTACTTTATGGTACATTTCTTTGTTATATTTTTTTGTAATTAATTTTTCACGATGGATTCTTTCCTCGCAATATTTTTACATGGGCGGCAACCCCGGCGCCCTGACGCCACTGTTAGTATTTATATTTATGTTTGGCATGCTCCACAATTCCTCTGCCAAAGCACTAGTCGGTGAAGAGGTTTCTCTCTCTGAGTCAGTCTCTTCCAGTCAACTTGAAACATAACATAGAATAACATCTTAGACCCAACAGTTATCTGTTGTTTTATATTAATAAAAGAAGTATAAATAGACCTAGCAAACATTTAAACATCTAGTTTGTTAGTTGTGCACGCTCCTACTCGTATATATGGTCATAAACAAAAGCTTCTGAACTGATAAATATGACATCATATAATTCAGTGGATCACATTATTATTCTCCCGTCCAAAATTAGATGAAATATGTATGTATTTTTCTTCTTTTGATATTTTGTTTAAATTTGCATGTAAAACATTTTCTAACCGCAATCTGAAAAGAGTCGCTGAAGTTTCTTATCCAATCATTTAAAACTTTAGAGGACACATGCAAAGAAACTGAGTGTTTAACAATGGGATCAACCCCACCCCTTGCCCTCCCTCTTCTCACCCAACCATCCCATCCTTTCTCTACGGTTTCCACCTCTGCCTCCTCCCTCCATCATCTCCCCAGGAGGCTCCAGAGGCCCTGTACATCCCAGATAAGACCTTCTCAGAGGGAGAAAAGAGGTGGTGGTGGAGGGGGGGGGGGGGTAGAATGGGTGGTGATGGTGGAGAAGGAGAGGGGCTTCAGGGTCACCACAATGGCACGCTCCTGATAGCGCTATCAGCTTATGCTAATCACCAGCTAAGTGTTTCAGGACGAGAGGGAGCGGCAGGGCGCTATCCTAAAACATGCGCCTCCTACTTAACCTGCGCCATATCGTGATGAGCCCCAGCTCATTCAAACAGCCGCCTCTCTTTATTTAACGAGTGACGACAGTGACAAGGCACAGAGAGAGAGAGAGAAACGGTCCAAATTGATTAATCGTGTCACAAATTGATGTTAAGCGCTGTCGCAGATACGGCCCTTCTCTCTTTTTTTTGACCAACTTGGCTTTTTGAGGGTATTGTTCTGCCAATAATGGCGAGGATGGGAGGGGTTGTCGGAGCCGCTTCCGATGTCTGGCTCGATGGCGTGAATACAGAGCGAGTGTGTAATTTAATGTAAGGCGCCATTGTTACCTGGGCTTACTGTACATGACAGGTGAAAGATAAAGAAGTGTGCAGGCCAAGCTCCTCTCAACCTATATTTCAAGATGAAAAACCTGGCTGATAAATGCACCTCAGGAACAGAAGATTTAGATAAAAGTCTCTGCGAAACTAATGGGAGACTTCAGTGTCTCCGTGAAGCATTTACGCGCCACCAAAAGAGAAGGATGAGACCTTTTTGCTCAATCACTTAGTGCGTTCATCTCGAATCTTTCCTCTTGCTCTACACAGGCTTTCAGTCTTTTTCAAACTGATTTATATTCATCTCACCCTCCCTCTGATGATTTCAGTAAAACTTATTTCCCGTGAAACTTCCTCACTATATCTGCCAGTGCAGTGTGGGATCAGAACTGTGTGAGGGGGGATACAATTAAATCTTCAGTTAAAGAAAAAACAGACGTTATTTAAGTGATTTACTGACTTTTCCAGAGCAGCGATGGGCTCAGGAATCTGATTTCTGATCAAACAGACAAATCTAAACTCATGATCTGCTTACTTTTAACCAGTTTGTTGTTTTTAACCAAGCAGCCACCTGTGGTCAAAAGTTCCTCAAATGGCCACTTGAGGCTGGCTCAAAAATGAGTCAACTTCCAAAGACTTCAATGTTAAAATGTCC
This sequence comes from Neolamprologus multifasciatus, assembly GCF_963576455.1. Lineage (NCBI taxonomy): Eukaryota > Metazoa > Chordata > Actinopteri > Cichliformes > Cichlidae > Neolamprologus > Neolamprologus multifasciatus. The sequence goes on from NC_140455.1 coordinate 20,981,452, forward strand.
AGATTTATAGTGTAGTTATAGCCTTGATAAAATCCGGTCAAATTACAGCAACTTTCATAACAGCTTTACCCAGCTACTGTCTGCTACGCCTCACCTACTCTATTTAGAGTCACTGACATCAACCTCTCCACCAGGTTTGCACTGTTGGTGCCTTTTGGAGCATTTTTAATGCTCAAACGGTTGCTGCTCTTGCTGTGTGGTGCAAAATGTCCAAGAGGTCTGTGTTTTAGTCATGGTGAGTCAATTTTCTTTCTCGGCCATAAAAGGTTGATGGGGTATTTTTATCACCTGGCCGGGCAGCAAGGACACTTTGTGAACATGGTAACTCGAGATGTAGGATTTTAAAATTAAGACCTTAGGTGCAGCTACTAGAAATCTCATACAATTTTAAATTTCAGTGACCTTGACCTCAAGGTCAAGATTAAAGGTCATGTTTTTCAAAATGATTGCAAAAACTCAAAAAGGAAGTCAGCTAGGATTTTCAAATTTGTAACATAGGTGCATCCACGAGGAGGCTGAGGTGTACCATGAACAATATTCCTAAAATGTATTTATTTTTGTAGAACACCTACTTCCTCTTTCAACTGCCCCCTTTATGGTCACCACAGTGGCTCATCTGCCTGCACCTCACCCCATCTTGAACGTCCTACTCTGTCACACCAACCCCCCCCCCCCCCCAACCGTTGCTTTTTTGTTTGTTTGTTTGTTTGTTTTTTTACTTTGCTCTACATCATAGGGTTACGGTTGGGGGTAGGTTTGGAGTCATCACTGATGATGACTTAGGCCTCACAGTATTAATTCTTGTTAGTATCATTTGCTTCCTGTTTGGGCTTTTTTTAAGCTTCAAGAAAACCCAACGACTCGTGCATGTGTTTCACATTAAAAGCATCTGGCTCCAAGGACACACTTTACTTAGCGCTGAGTCATTTGAAGTGTGAAACAGCTGCAGAGATACCTACTTTTATTGACAGTAGATTGAAAGTCATCAAATATTAGTAATGTGGAAAGATTTCTGCATCAAAGGAATCAGTGTTGCTGAAATGCATCAGATTTGCTGTGTGAGCATCATAGAGGTACATCAGCAACCTGCTTAACTTTGCATTTTATTATTTCTGTGAGAACTGTTATTGCTTGTGAGCTTTAATTATCTTGATGTGGCATCAGAACAGTAATCAAAACATTTTGTAGTCTGTGAGCTAATCAGCTAAAGAATAACTGAGATGGACACAACCCCCTGTCACTGAAGTACGTCCTTGCCATCTCTTGACAACCTCCTCTCTGGTAAACTCTGAAAATGAAGTCTGGTGTGGTGCCATATCTCCTCCTCCCGCCCATGTCCATCTGTGTTTTCTCCTCCTTCGTTCAGTCTCCTGTTTAGATAGAGGAGCTTTGGGGGAACCCAGGGGACAGGAGGTGAGGTCCGCAGATAGAGGACCCCATTGTGGTCCAACGGGAAATGCATTGTGGCTGGATTTGTCCAGTTTTATGTAAAAGCAATACTCTTTTCACCTGAACTAATACAAGCTGTGGCGTAAGCCCCTTACTGCCATGTGCTGCATTTTTCCCCTAATCTCTCTGGATTCAGCAGCGTCCCCACATACCTCAGGGCACTCACTGATAAAGCTTTAACTCTATACTACTCTCCCTCTTTTTCTCTCACTCCCTCACTACTCGCCCAGCATCGTTTGCAGTCTCTCGCCCCTTGGCTTTTTTCTCTTCCTCCTCTTTTTTCTTTCCCAGGACACCGATGAAGCAGCCTAGCAAAAAATTAAAGTGATCAAGAGATTTAGAAGGACGAGGAGAAAATCACTTTGTGAATTCCATCTACGAGAGGAGATGAGAAACGTTGGGAGGAAGAAGGGAGAGCGGCAGAGAAAAGAGAGGCAGTGGGATTTTTGAACTTGGAGTAAATCAGCTTCTGCATCATGTACTATTATGGAGCAACACTGGCCATACACAGCTGATTGGTTTTAGCGTTGTGTAAATTCACCACTGGCCCTGTGATTCTTTTTTTTTTTCTTTATTTGGATTCTATTTATCTCATTTTTTGTCTTTTGATAGATTAAAAGGTCTGAAGAATGAAACATTTAAGTATAAAAGTACCTGCAGTTTATCTAATGACCACTTGAGGCTGGTGAGTCAATCCCTGTAGACCTCTGTCAACTTTGCAGCATGTAAACAAAGGGTTTTGTCCGCTCTAGCCACTTCACCCCTTCCAACCCCTGTAAAGTGGTGATTTTATTTTTTAAAATGCCCTTATTTAAATTTTATTAGCAATTAAATATTAAATTAATTAGCTATGTATTACTTTGGACACTCTAACCATTTGCATTTTTATCCAGTTTTCTAATAAATAATATAACTTACAGTAGATAACTGCCCAGGACTTGAGTATCTTATTTGTTATTAATGAATTAGCAGGTATGCTCTGCAATGTGCCCACACTGTCTGTGCCTCAGTGGATAGCTTAGCCCTCCACCCTCTTGTATGTGAGTCTGGCTTGTGGATTCATTAATCAATGTGTTACATCATGTTGGCTCTGTCCATCTGTTTTATACAGTTTGTGGTTAAGAACAGTTTGCAGAAATAGGATTTCACTGACGAACAGCTCAAGTGCGCGAGATGTAAAAATAACAAGGACAGTCTGCATTTTTATTAAATGCATAATCTTATTTTTAAGCTGCTCTGATATCTGAGAACATGCCTCGCCTCGTTCTCCTTAGATGCCTTCAGATTTGTTAAAGTTCTGCTGAGGTGTTTCCATCAGGCATGTTTAGCTATGCGCAGGTAGGATGGCTCCTTTCTCTCATCAGCCATGATTTGTCAAAGCAATTTGGAGTCTTGCAGGAGCTACTGTAGGTCCTCCTCTTAAGCAACCGAAAGCACACAGCACCGACAGGATCTTTATTTAAATAAAGATCCTGTCAAGAGAGATTAACTCTTCACGAGCCCACACAGGGACATCATGCCAGAAACTACAGATGTACCACTGCCTAGCGCTTCTACATCATTTTACTTCCTCTGAGGTCTTCCTCTCTTTCCTGCTCTTGAGCATGACTTTTTTAAATGTTACTTTCTCTGCTTTTTTTTTTCTATCTGCTCCTAATCTACCTCAAGCTTGTAGGCTGTCTTCCCAGTGCATGTTTCTTGATCTGGAGTCCGGGATTGGATTGCTCAAGAGAGGAGAATTTCTCCTCTCTGAAGTTAAGCATAAAAATGCGACATTTTCTTTCTCCTTCACCTCGTCCTCACTTTGGTCCCTTCGGTTCCGTCTCACTCCCTGCTCTGCTTTATCTTGTCCTTGTGCTCGTCCTCTCCCCTCATCTTCCTCCTTCAACTAAAGAATCGAGTATCCTTTGAAGCTATTTTGCTCTTTTTCTTCTCACTTTGGAGGCGACAAACACATGCAAAATCTATTTTTGTAGATGTATGTTCCATATGTGCGCTATTCTTTACATGACCATTAAACTGATTATCTGCCATTCCAGTGCTCTTGCTTGCTGTTCATTAACCTGTACTCTTCTTACATTTAGAATTTCATAGGCAGTTAGCATGTTTTTATTCAGGGAGTAAAAATTGATCATATTTATAGCTACTTAAGCTCAAAATCTAACAGAGCACTTTATCACACAGAATAAGAATGCAGGGAAAGGGAAAGCACTGGAAATTATAAAGTGTTTTTCTAATTATATTTTGAACCCTCAGTATGCTGCTAAAAATCTATTTGACATTATATTTAATATTTATCATTATTTTATAATGATAAATATTAAATATAATTATTTTTTTATAATATTTATTATTCCTCTAGCTTTTTGCTCTCCTTATCCATTTTTCTCACTTCCAGACAGATAGTTTATCTTAATTTTCACTGACTGGGTTTCATTGTTGTCATTGGGTTTGAAAGAGTCACACTTGCCACTTACAACAAGAGTGAGAGGAGTCAGGTGGGTCCTCTTAGGGAGATCAGCGCTCTCCTACAGTCATTGCAAACCTTTTGTTTTTTCCACTTCTGTACTTAAAGCTTGTCAGCTGTTGCCAAGTGGCTGGCTGGTCACAAGCAGCACTTCTGCTACAGTCATTGAATCAGTAAAAAAAAAAAAAGCATATATATATATATATATATAAAAGAAGAAATATTATTTAAACTTTACTATGTGTTTTCCCCCAAAATACATGCAAAACATTTGGTATAAGATGCAAGCAAAACTGGAACCTGCTCATTAAATTATTGTTTCCTACCCACTGCAAGAGGTCAGATTATCCACAGGTTGTGTGGATATGTCCAAACTTAAACGCTATATAAATAAAAATGTGAAGCCATGAAAACCATGTCATGAAGCTCGTAAAGCTGTAGTTACTGAGTCATATGAGTGTTGCCGACTTTTACCCACTATTCCCCGCTCTGTAACTTTACATGGTCTTCCACTTCATGGCTGAGTTGCTGTGATTCCTAGAGGCTTCCTCTTTGCTGTAATACCACTTAGAGTTGATTGTGTATTGTGGAGGTGATCTAGAAGAGAAGAACTGTGTGAACCTGTGACCATGACTAATTCAAAGATAAAGTGGTGTGACCTGGTACTATTTTCCATGCAGTGCATGCATACAGTCAAGTACACACTGGTCAATCACAGCATTATATCTACCTGTCTGATATATTGTAGGTCATCCACATGCTGCCAACTACCTCTGACTTGGACATTATACCTCTGGAAATGTCCTGTGATGTCTGGCATTAGGACATTGTCAGTGGATCCTTTGATCCTCCAGGGATTGTTAAGGCACATCCCACAGATGCTGGATCAGATTGAAATTTGGAGCATGGAGGCCAGGTCAACACCATCAGTTCTTTATTGTGCCCTTGAGCCAAAACCATGACAGTTTTTGAAGGGTGGCTGGGCACATTCTCCTGCTGGGGGAGACCACTGCCATTGGGGAGTGCTTTTAGCACAGGATGTGCTTAGTGGGCCATAATGTGAATATGGGTGGTACATGTCAAAATAACATCCACATGAGTGCCAGGAGCTAAGGTTTCCCAGTAGAGCTTTGCACCGTAATGAGATAATCAGTGTTATTCACGTCACCTGTCAGTGGGTTAATTGCTGTGACTGATAGTTGCTGATTTTCTTTGCCGTGTTAAAGTTTTATGGTAGTAACACAAAAAAAAGACACTGTGCGTCTCATGGGCGGGTGGCTATGATGGTGGGTGGGCGGCATGGGTGAAGGTGGGAAGCCGTGTATCCACATATCACTGCTTCCCATCAGAAAATTTTCTATCAGCAGATAAAACAAGAAGGAACAACACCTCGGACAAGATACGCCTTCGCTAATCTCCCACACTTATCAGCGTTCCCCCCACTAATATCGCCTCCTCCAGTTTTCCCTGTGTTACTCCCCACCTCCACTCCACCGAGTCCCCACCCACACGACCCCTCCCCGAACACACACTTTGACACGCGCGCGCTCACACACGTCGCCCGACTCCTCTACCACCACCCCATTGTGAGAGCCGGCCGCCCTGGCAATGTGCTCCTGTGTGATACTGAGAGAGGGCAATTCAGCTCCTCATAAAGACCAGGCTATAATCTCCTCCCAAAGACAGGTCCACCTACCCGGTCCACATACACACACCTCCACGAACACACAGCCTCACCGTGTCCTCACCGTGCTACACCTACACACATACACGGTGACGACTTAAAGCTGCACCCAGAATGACACGCACCATTATAAATAGTCTAATCTATATGGTAATAGTGTTGTATTCTACAAGCAGAGAATAGGGATAAGATAACATTGTGACTTCAGGGTTTGTACTGCCTTCTATGGTAATTGTTATCAAAGGTTATTTGGGATGACATCGGCGGCTCCTTGTGATTGGCTGGGCCCTGTTATTTACGATATGAATTATGATAACCATGATGTCTCTCTGTTCCTCTCCCTAGCCGGTGCCTCGCCAACCGCCAGATACAATAAATTGCTATCGTTAATCACAGCGCTTTGTTCTGCCATGATTACCCCTCCACCGCAATAAGAGTTTTATTTAAAGGAGAATATGGATTTGTCATCCTTCTGGCGGCAAAATGAAACTGACAATATTTTATGTCCTGACATTTAATTTGTAAAAGCGGACGCAGGCTGCATTTGCATTTTATGACACACTCTTCCTCTTTCTCCCTCTCTCGTTCTCTCTCCCTCACGCTGATCTATCTCTCTTCCCTCCTCCTCGATGTCTTCCTCTCCTTTTATACATAGAGTGGAGGTGACATTTGTGGATCAGGTTGGGGCTGGAACGAGAGCAAAGGAAAGGGAAAAGGCGGTGAATGGTGCTGAATGGCGGCCAAAGTTTACTTGTTTTATCAGGATGCTGTTATTTTGCTCTAGCAAGTGTCCGGGCCAACCAAGTGAACTAAAAATAGCAACGTTGGTTGATTTATATAACAATGCAGAACGAGGTTTCTCTTATCCTAACGGTATCGATTTTTTCTTCAAGATTATACTGATAACTAGATATTAGGATGCCAATGATTACTTGATGTGGGGAGGAAGGTTTGGGTGGAGTTTGGTGAGTTTTTAATGTACAAGATAAGAGCTGTAGCTCCAAATGAGCTGATTTTTAGAGCATTATGTACAATAGCTCTATGCTCTATTCATTGAAACTTCAGTAAAGTGAATTCCATAGACTGGTTCTGTCTCACCGTCAACCTCCTTCCAGTAGAGACAAAACAGGATGGAGCCATCTCCTCGGCCTTCTTACATCAGGCAGAATGGACGGCCTTCACACCGTGATATTTCCGTACTATGTGACAGGATTTAATAGGCTTGCAGAAGAAGTTTCATATATATAGATGGTAATACTAATAATACCTACTGAAACCACTTATCTGTTCTTCCACAGTTTTTTTTTTCAATGCTACATCCTCCTCCACGCTGGTTGGTGCAGTGAGGATAACAGGTGGACGTTATAATAACACCAAAGTTTCTGCTGCCATAGCTGGAGCAGACCATCATCTTGGCTGCATGTCTGACTTAATTTGCTTTTGTTTTAACGGTTCTAATATTGAAGTGTTATATTATATTAAATATTGAATTCCTATTGGGTTTTTTGTAAACATGTAGCAGTCACAATTTAAATCTCTTACAAAAGATCCCAGGAATAAATACACTAAACTCCATGTTTAGCAGCAGGCTAGTTAGTGCTAATCCTTAATAAAGGTACCAGCTTTTGTCTATCACCATCTCCCCAGAGTAACATTTGAACCATGTTCTTCTTTCTTTTGACACATAAGACTGAAACCACCCTCACTCTGCCAAAGAGCAGAGAGGGATGGCACAACTAGAATGACAGAAAATATACAACATCCATTATTTTTCCCCAAATCTGCGATAAATTAAGTATTTGTTCTAGGATGAATATTCAGCAAGTATGAAGTTTCTTTCACAGGTAGTCCTGCATTCACACTTTTTTCACAATGTTTTTGTGTGTTTTAAGTTTGCTGAAAGTGATTTGTTGTTGACATTCAGTTCAAAAGTCCTGCATGGACTATTAAAATAAATAGACACATAAAACAAACCCAGCAGCAGACACACACTCTAATCCTCTTATTTGGCTGAGCAAAATAAAAATGACTGGTTTGGTTTGCTTGTCGATGGTTATGAAAAATGAGCATCTTCAGCAACACGTTCTCACTCACAAAGAGTAATATTTTACACTAGGTGATAATTCGTCAACATATTACGCTTTACTTAAATCACTTTGGAAAACATGATTTAACATCATTAAAGTGCTGGTTAGGTTAGGGTTAGGGCTGGAATACATGCCTGGAGCGTGTATTACAGTGGGACCATCATTCTACTGAATTTCAGCCATAACCCGCGTAGCATAAGAACGCGCAAGGTCGCCTTTCGCGTTCCTCAGGAACGCCACGGGACGTGAGAAATCGTCAGGATGTTATGCCTCGGGAGTGAGAACAGGCTGTCTTCAGAGGTGTGACAGGTCAGCGCTGAACCAAGCAAATGAAAGTTAACAGATCAGGTTTAACACGTTATTGTTTATGTAGATAAACTTTGTTCCACTTGAACGTTGAAGTCAAAATGATTCGCATGTCATGTTTTTTAGTATCTGTTGGTCCGATGGTCCTATCTTAGCTTTTTCTGCATAGTTTTCACTGCATTATTTATGTGATTATGTAAACTGAGCAAACGAGCATTCACACAATATATTTTCTGATCTGCTCACAAGTTCCTAAACAGACAAACAGGGTTGCTCTGTCTTCAGAGACAGAATGAAATTAAATGCATCTGTCTTTGTGTTTTTTGTTAGCACTTAAACAGAGAGCCGCAGAACGTCTTTTCCACATGTGCTCCATAATTACCACTGCATGTTTTTTAAAATAATCAGCAACACTTTCAAGACATTTCCAGTAGGGGTGCAACGATACACAAAATTCACAGTTCGGTTTGGTTCGATACTTTGGTGTCACGGTTCGATATTTTTTCGATACAAAAAAATGTTGGTGCCTTTTTATTAATTTGTCATTTATTAAATTTTCACGGCACATTCTGCACCATTCTTTTGTGGTTCGGACTCCTCCTGACATTTCTTTGGAGGTGGAGGAACACCAAAGTAATTGCTTAAAGGAGCTTCTGACATCTTTAAGAGTTCTAAACAAATGTCTGTCCTCCTCCAGAAAATCTTATGTATGCAAACACGCGTTGCAACTTCTTATCTTGTGCGCATTTATTTTGACAGCGAATGCGCACCTGCGGACCACTTATGTGCAGCCCTGGTTATTTAGCTTGTCATATTGCAGCCACAGAAATTCTTTTGTCCATGAAACCATAAAGCTGCACTTTCTTTTTGCCTTATAGTCTGATTTGTCATAACTTTTCCGTTTTGTGGTAAGCTTTTCTTTGGCTGTCACTTCTTCATGCCGACTTGTCTTATTTGGCTCAGCAGAACGAAAATATATATCCTGCTGCTTTTACACGCGCACTCACATAACGCTCAGCGATTCTCTGCGCAATCAACCTCTGACATGTTTAAACTTGCTGCGGGAGAGTTCACTTGTCATGTTTGCATAGTAAGCTAACGATTGATAAGATGATGTCAGAGGGATTGGTGCGCAAATTATCATCACTCACCAATCAGTACTGTCGCTCTCTATACACAGATCGCGCGATTGCAAAGTGAAAGCAAAAAACAAGCAAATTCAAACGCGATTTCAATATGTCACATATTCACAGTGGCTCACCGATGCCAATGACATAATTACCCAGCTACATTTCCGAAAGAATGCAAAAGCATTGATATATATTTTTCCTTCCTACGATAGGCCGACGGGCAGGGCAGGGCAGCCCGACTGGAAAAATCGCTAGCCCCGGGACGTCGGGCTAGCGATTTTGCGAGCCCTGTATCTGATTGAGGAATCACTCATCTTTGGAAAAGAGAGTTTATTACAGAGAAATGGCTCTTTCCAAAAATAAAAGCTATACTATTCTAGCTATACTATTCTTCTGGGCTATATTCTCAGCAGCATATTAAACATATCAGGTCCCCATAAGGACAATCATGTGCTAACGGCTGTCTAAATGACTCGGGTAAAGGTTGTAGCATGCGTGCTTGTTGTTTTTGTCTGCTTCCACTTGTCTCTGCACTAGGATGATGTCGGCGTAAATGTGCAGTCATATTCGTTGTGTTCCCACTAGTGCTGTCAGCATAAATCTGAAATGAGGTTAACGCCACAACACGGCAAATCTCCGTTAACGGGCTACCGCGGATTGCCCCGTGCGTGGGGCTGGACGGCCAACACGTTAACGGGCTAACTGCGCTAACACACTAGTTCCCACCCATGTAATTGAACATTGCTGGCACATCCAAAATACTGTTTTACTTTAGTCCATGACGCTCTTACCTTCAGGGTCATACATCACATGAAAACCAAAATAGTTCCAAACGCCAGATCTGAATGAGGGTGGGGGAGGTCCAATTTGCCATGTTGCAAGGAGAGCTTAACTTCTGTCTCGCTAGCTTGCGCTGCGCTCAGTGAATCTGCGTTCGACTACTCCGCCTAGGCTGCACTGTCGAGCGCAGATCCAATGAGCACTCGACACAGACAGCACCATCAGAAGGAAAGTTGATAAAATAAATTAAAAATGCTGTATTGTTCGATACATATGGGTACCTAACGGAAAGCACTGTATCGAACGGTTCAATATCGATACGAGTATCGTTGCACCCCTAATTTCCAGGGCTCAAAAAGTGCTCAAAAACATTTTTTAAGTGACTCCTGAAGTGCATTTTTTTCCTTCTCAATTCATCAACATAACCTTTGTTTAGCTAGAAGGTCTAACAGGGACATCCAGGCGACGTTCAAGAGATACCTCGAGCCAAAATCGAGGTCATATCCGTGAACTATTTTCTAACAATGACTAGATTTCAACAGAAACTGTCAGCCGGTGGTGATGTTTAGGAACAAGTCATGTTAAGAGTTGACACCAGAGAGAAAGTGATGAAAATATCAAATAAAATGGGATTTAGTATTTTACGTCAAGAATAGCGCTTTCAGCAGGAAACAGTCATGAATGGTTGAGAAAGTTTGTTAACCTTAGCTAATACAGGTAATCTGAATAAAACCAGTAGGAGGTGATCCAGTTTAAGACGTGTTGTTGTCAACGGGGTTCATGAGTCCTTCGGACAGGATGGTGCAGGTGCATCAGGTGAAAAGGCTTGAACTACACAGCAGCTAAGCTCTGAATTTCCCTTTAAATATCATTAACATGGTCTCAATATAAACAAGGAGCCTCAATATAATCGAGTCTTCTACTGTTCCATACTTAAACAGGCTATCATGTTCTCTCACACACACACACTCACGCACACTGTGAGGGCTCTTTAGGAGATAACTATGGTGAAGTCAAGCTATTTCCTTTTCCTGTTTGTGTGGTGCCAGGCGAGCCACCCTGCTGCCACCGAGGAATGTTGATAATGCTTGCCCTGGGCCCTAAATGCACACTCACACACACATTTATACACATCACTACACACAGACAGTAACAGTCAACGCCCATGTTATTCCACCAGCGGCAAAAAACTTAATACATGTAAACATGATGGGGAATAAACTCGATGAAGAACAAAAAAAAGCCTCCAGAGAAGACGAGAGTTTGAGTGACTTTGACCCTACGTAGGCTCAGCTGACTCCGGCACACACTCACACACACACTCAACAGCATCCCTCTCTTTCTCTCAACTCCACCTTCCTCTCACTTTCCTGACCTTCCAGTCCAGGGGGGATGGAAAGAGACAGCGAGCCCACTGGAACCTTGGGCTGAGTTATGCAGGAGTGAGCTTTGAATAATTGTCCTGCAATATGAGTGTCTCTGATTAATTGCTTGAGATAAGGTCTGCTTTCCTCCCCACTCCTCTCCATCTGTACTACCCCCGCCCGCCTCCCAACCCTCCCCAACTCCAGCTCCCTGGCCTGCCTGCCTGCCTGCCTGCCTGAGCTCCCATAATCAGCCCGGACTACTGAGAGAGAGAAACTATTTAACTGACCCTGTCATCTCGGAGCACGATGATGGCTGTCCTAATTACTCAACAATAACAAAGGCCCTCATTTAGCTCTGACGATGGCTGCCTGCAATCAGCAGTTCTATGAATAACTTAACAAATAGGAATGAGGGTGGGAAAGAAAAAAAACGTATTTACAGGCACATTAATTCAAGGCCAAAAGACAATACTTGTCACCTCCAGCTAACTTGGGATTCAGGTGACAATCAGTAGGTAAGCGTGTGTGTGCGTAGGCTTGTGTAATGTGTGTCTAAGGTCCCGCAGATGCACGTAAGTTGAGGTTTGACTAAATAAAAATCCTAAAACTATTTGTCTATGCATGTTTTTTCATGATGGAACTGGCCATATGTGTAATTTTATGCCTAAATGTCACCGTGCATGTCGTTATCCAACAGCAATAAAAAAAAAAAATGTCAATCATTGCTTTCATTTAAATAAAATGATTAGAAATGAAGGACATAACACATCTATAAATGTAACCAAACTGTTTTTAAGAATTTCTAAAAATGATCAAAAACTGCGGCTATTGTTTTAAGACGATCATAGTGAGGGTTTACAGTTTTGCTGCCATGATGGAAGTTCACTTTCTTTAAATTGATGCCAAAGGTAAGTGTTTACTTTAGCAATGTGGGAAAGATTTTCACATACATGATAACTTTAAAAATAATTGAGAACAACTGAGGTTCATTACTCAAACACAAGTATTAATGCCAAATCTGAAGGTTTATATCACAATTTTGCATTCATTATACCACTAAGTAGCAGTTTAAAGCGAAATTATCAGGAAACGACATAGTACTAAATGATCAAAAGTTCCTTTTTCTATAGGAAAAGGCTTTACATTCACATTTTAAGCAAAAATGATAAAGATGAAGCATTGCAAAATCGGATTAAGAGACACTTTTAAATAAACGGGAACATAATACAAACTCCTAAAAATTAGGTTTTAAGTGTGTTTTGAAGATTACTCCATGACCCGACACAAATCATAAAATCTTCCCGTAAAGTAAAAGTAGTCATTACTGATAGTACACAAAGGTTACAACATGTTCTTAATGATGCAAAAATAAAAGCATTTTAAAGATTATAATATCTGTAGCTTTGTACGTGATAACTTGTACAAAATTTTATAAGCCGATGATATTTCTATATAAAACCAAATCTTCCTAGTAACTATAAAATAAATGTAGTTTAGTGAAAAACTGCAGAGGATGTCAAAACTAAAGTTAAGTTCAGCGCTTCAGTGAATACAGTAGTTTATTCATAGGATAACAACAAAAATAAAACTGAGTTTGTTATAATAAAAATCTTAATGTGGATAAGTTACATTTAAAATAGGACATGACCGAACATGTTTCCTTTCACTGATCCCTACAAGCTAAACATGGTGGTTTGGTCAGGGACTGTTTATTTAAGGCGTATCAGTTAGCTTAATATCTCATAGATAACCAGGTATAAGCTATGTGCACTCTTCAGCTTGTATAAGAGAATGGTGATACTGGCCAGATGAGAATCAGATTTTTGATTTAAAAAAAACAAACAAATATATGTCAGCCGGACATGCTGGTTGAATCTCGGTCTTTGTGTGCAGTTGTGTTTCTGCATGTTTCAGAAGCCATCGGCTGCCGAAGTATCAGCCTCTGTAACCACAGATAGCACCTGGCCTTTGTTGAAAAGACTATTTACATATCAAACACCCTCCCGCCTGTTGTTGCTCCCCGCATGGAAGACGCAGACAGAAAAGACGGGAATTTCTTCGGGGGAAGAAAAATATAAACTAAACAAGGAAGTGAAAAGAGTTATAATGAAGGCAGGCAAACTGTGTGGAGCTCCGTTTACTGATAAACACACTGGGCCTTTATAGTGTTACAATAAAATGGCACACCAGGACACAGGCACACAAACGCACACAAACAGGGCGGTGAAGACAAGTTGTATAAAGTTTGACTAGAATTTCAGAAGCTTTTATTTTCTTTTTCTTTGGTTGGGCGGTGGGGAAGGGGACGATAGAGAGAAAGGGGGGAAGTAGAGGAAGTGGGGGAGTCGGGGGAAGCCGAGCGTACACTTGACACTCAGCTAATGGTAAATCCTCAGCTTTATACTGTAATTTACTGCAGAGCCTTCAGGCCAAACAGCCTTTGAAGTGCTTGAAAATGTCAAATCAATTATTACTTAAATGAAAAAAAAGGAAAAAAAAGAATTCAATTTACGCGTTTCATGATAATCGGTAACATTTCTAGATAGAAAAAAAAAAGCAAAGCAATTTAAGGCGATTTGAGCCACGGCTCCATTTTTCTCTGCAATTCTTTTTTTATTCGTCCTACACAGATATGCTGATTGGAATATAAAGTTGTTGATGATTGCGTCTTTTCTTCGTCTTCTCCTTTCTTGTGCCATCGTGATCGCAGAGTAAAGAAAATCAATTTGGCAGTATAATACTCTTCATCAATTGGAACTGGGCGATAATGATGTTCTACACCTGCGAGTGTGTGTGTGTGTGTGTGCTCTAAGTGAGAAGTGTTAGGGAGAGTAGCATGGAACAATACGCCTTCTTCATGATTCATTACATCCTAATGTCGTTACATGAATAAAGACAGCTCGTGCCCTCTGAATTACACACTCCTCGCGCTAATGGTTCTGAAAATAGGCCGAGCGCAGCCCTCCTCGCCTCGATGTGCTCTTTGTTCATGGACAGGTAAAGCAGACGAGCCGCAAAGTGTGACGCTTTTCTCAGAGTATTGCTCATGACATCTGTATTGGCACATCGCTTCCCGTGAAAGTCAGAGGCCTGAACTTTCAGTGAGTCATTCCTCTTTGCTTGGCCTTCAGTGAAGCTGCTGGCTAAAGAGCGAGCACAAGAATGAGATCGTATGTTTTCATGCTAAACTCAGAGGTATTTAGCTGTGCACATAATTTAGAATTCATAGCCCAAGACTTAAATATTTAGCAGATTGTTATGTACTATTTCAATCATTGTGTCCAATACTCTCTCCAAACTTTTTTTTTGTCAGTACGAATTAATATTGGCCCTAACATGTGACACACAACATTAGCCTTTCCTACACAGGACAAATTTAACAAAGGGCATATTAGCCAGCTAGCTCGTTGCACAGCAAGGAGATATATTTGAGTCAGTATACATCATTAAGTGGCGCCCAAGACAAAACCAGTCAAATCTGCGTTCAGATTTTGCTGCAGCCTTTGGGAAATTTTCTTCCCTCTGAGGGAGACAAACCTTGGATGACAAACCTTCAGCAGCTCCACTTAGGGGTCACAACACGAGATCATCTGCCGCCATCTCATCCTGTCCCTAGCATCCTCCTCCATGAATCTACATCCATGAACCTCTCAATATTCATCAAACCATCTCAGCTTCGTCTCTCTCTTGTCTTTCTCGCTTCCTCTAACTCAACCAAAGCACAGTGCTTTACAAAATATGCAAGAAAACCGCTCCCACTAAAGTTGCAAACAACAAACTTCTTTAATTTGGGAGCAAAAACACACTGTCGAGCACAACCAGGCTAGGCAGGATAACATACTAACCAAACGTAAAATGACTCATACAGCACTTCGTCACTACAACCCCTAGTAACCCTCCTCATGACAGGAAGAGCAAATGTGGATGGATGGTCAGCTGGTACACCCCAGCTAGCAAATATTTTTCTGTTTTATTGTGTGACAGTATTGTGAAGCTGGAGTAGAGTTGAGTTATTCTTAAACTGTTAAGTATTGAGTAGTTTACTTGAAATGTACAATGAAAGCACTCCTTAGGCTGCTTCTGTGCTTGCATTTGTCACCACTATTGCACTGTAATGTTGCTGCAGGTATATTGTTTCAGTAGATTCACATAACAGATTAGTTAGTGTGTCATCAGTGACAGTAGCTCACTGGAAAAGAATGATGGAGAATGTCATTCATTTATTTACACGTATATAAATACTGTTCCCTGCAAGCTGCAAGCATTAATAAAAAGCTGCTCAGTATTTTTATTGTATATCATCACAAACATCTAATAATCTATTCCAAATCTCTCTCTCTCTACACACACACACACACACACACACATACACACACACATACACACACACACACATATATATATATATATATATATATATATATATATATATATATATATACATAATTTTGAGGGTATATCGCTCACCTCAAATCCATAATCCTCGTCAGTTTTCAGTTCTCAAATGAGTTAAAACAGTGATCAGTTGCCTCTACATAACTAAATACATAAGTAGAAATATGAAATATGATTTTGAAATCAGTCTTTATGTAGACTTTCAAAGTTCTTTTAATTAGAAGTCTCAAGACTGGAGTGGCACTTTGACCACTCTGGTAAAAAACAAAACAAAACCAAAAAAAACGAGAGCTTTCATGCTTTAGTTTCCACCTTAAATTAATGTAAAAAAACAAAAAAAAACATGTGATTCCAAATATGGTTGATTCCAGCCCTCTGGTGGCTCATGAGTTTGGTTTTGCTGGTACATCATTTTGTTCTCAACAAATTACAGAATGTCTGTCAGTAAGTTTTTTCATCTTTAATACTTCATTCATCAAGATCCGATGTGTCATTAAGTGTTGTTTTAGTGTTATGCCATTCAATACCATTATTACTTTACTTTCCCAAACTTTGACTTAATTTTTTCCAAAGAAGACTCCTAAGTAGAAAACAGCATTGCAACATTCAAAGGGAAAAGTCACTGACTCATCATGTTGTAAAATGAGACTTGTTTTCTCCTTCGTTTTTCAATCAAAAGAAAGGAGAATGTAATCGTTCCATTTGTTTGTCTGTTTATTCGTTAGCAGTCTAGCGTCCATGGTTTTCAAGTTATCATTTTCAACGTTTTTGTGACCGTGGATACCAATAACGACTCGAGCTGATTTGGTTTTGATGAAAATCTGGTCAAGGTCAAGGTCAAGGTCACACTAAATGTGAAAATCAGTAAAAACGTTATATTTCCCACAGTTTATTTTGGACAACGCCTCCAGGGACATGAGTACTTATGCTAGCTAACCATTTGACCACGACTTTCGTTCGTGATCAAAGTCAGAGTCGACTTTGAAAAAAAATTAAAGAAACCATATTAAGTAATATGTTGTATGAAAAGGCATGGAAAGACAATTTTCATTTTCATTTTTTCAATATGATGCCCTACAATGTGACAATGACGCCATACAGAAAAATGTCATAAAATGTCAGGTTTTACAGCTTCTAAAAACCAAAGATTTCAACCAATACTGCACCAATCATATGGGTATGAGCATGTAACGCTTCAAGATCGTAGGTCAAGGTCAAAGTCAAAGTCAGAGTCATACAAATTAGGAAAAAGCTGCAGTTCCCATTGGATAATCTCCAAACTTTAAAGGAGTATAAGTCAGTGGGGAACAAAAGTGCTTCCTTTGTTTGAGCTCTTTCAAACTTTAACAATTTTTTCAATATAACATTATATTCACAATGACACAGTGACACTAGATTTCTGCATTACCAATCCTAACATTAATTTGATTTTGTTAGATATACTGTAGTGTCTGTAGGAAGTACAGCTTATTGTTGTGTGAATCTGGTGCTTGGCATGCCTAAAATTATTGAAATGTTGCATCACACACTGAGGTTTGTGGTCACTTTTCTGAGCTGCTAAAACTGCACACGAATGCAGCATTGCAGACTTTTCAATCAAGCCAATCAAAGAAAACATCAACCACATGCAGTATACTGGTGTGTAACCCATTTATGACTTTAGGTCATGAGAAACAATTTCAAGACGAATCCTTGGCATCACATTTCTTCGACATTTACGTGGAACGAGAAAAGAAGAGGAAGTCCAGCACGCGCCATATTCACGTCCCTCCTGAGTCGCTGTACTTTATTTTCGGGAGTTTCCACATCGGAAGTTGTTTCAATGTCATTTTGGGCACAGAAAATGGAAGAAATATTATCACAAACATTTCAATTTGCTATCTGACAGTGAAAACTACTACTACAAAGCCAGCAGGGAAGATGAGGGAGAAGATGCGGGCCGATACCAAACTACTGCATCAACAAGAAAAACTTTACAATGGCAGCTTGGATGGTGAGTGGAGGACGACACTATTAATAATCTCCTCTCACTGGAGACAGAAGACAAAACAAGCATTTTATCCAACTATTTTTTTAACCAGGAAGTGAAACTGTTTTGTTAGAGATCCTCGGACCAAGATAGGCAACAGAGAAAACCTGCACTAGTATCGAGAAGCACATTCCTGGAGTTGTGTTACTTTGAGCATAACCCGTGTCTGAATAAACATAAAACTACTTCAAAATAACATTTATTGGCAACCAATTGCACTTCTGAGTAGTCCAAACTGTCCAGGGGGAAAAGGCCACAAAGGAGCAGAAAGCTGAGAGCTCAAGAAGCTAAAATCAAAAGAGTAAAGACAGGGGGAAAAAACCTCTCTAAAGGTCTATTATATATGACTCATGCAACATTACCCATATGATAGCAAATATTTTAACAAAAGGTTCCTATTGGTCACACAATATTATCTCGCCCCTGGCAGAAGGTCGACCACCCTGCGTGACCACTCAGACGGTCTCAGTGACTCCTGGCCTGAGTCAGCTGCCTGGATGAGGAGGCAGGAAAGAGGGCAGACAGACACACTGCCAGGCACCCACATCTCTTTCTCTCTACTCCCTTTTGTGTACCGTGTGGAATAACATACCTTTTACCCCCTCCCACCATCATTCCCTCCCTCTCTGTAAAGCGATCGGGGCCTCTGATAGTGATGGTGATTACAAAACCACAGGAGCAGCCTCCCCACCAAAACAAAGTGTTTTTCAGCTTCTGTTTTTTTCAGGACCTGGCGCCACCCAGAGTACCGTAAACAGTAAACACGGGCCAACGCGAGGCCGTCCTCCGCGTTTTTCTCTACCTGATTCACTCCAAGGGAACACGCACACATCATCACAGGTACAGTGTGTCATTGTGAACAATTGCATTCAGAGTCAGAGCGTGCAGACTGACTGACAGCTATAAGTTCATGCACTTCCTGTGAACTTGTCATCAACCAAACACATGCACACACACAGGTGGCCTCGGCTAAGTTTTGCTTTGCCGCGGCTTATCGACTTCACCTGCCCTTTGTCTGCGCGACCTGAGGCCTTTTAACAAGCATGCATATGCTACCTTTTGTTTAATCTAGTGTTAAAAAAGCGTCCTTTCCACTGTCTCGGCCTTCCTATCTTTACATCTTCCATGGCCAGCTCGCAGCCCCAGCCTGTGTCGAAGCAGTTCTGTTAAACGGTGGACTCATAGCAAATTGACTATTACTTCAAAGTGGCCTGTGATTATGTCCCTGAGTGATTAGGGGGGCTGTTAAGAGGGAGCCACTTGAGCATTGCCAGTGAACCCGTGAAGGAATGCCGGCTCAGTGCCGAACGACGAGGGAAAGCGCCGCCAGAGACGCACAAATCCCAGAAAGGCAACGGCCGTGCAAGCACTGCAGAAACCTGAGGGTGGAGAAGCAGGAAATGCAAGAAGGACAGAAAAAGAAAGAGTTGGGCAGCTCGTACCTGCATACCACAAAGTTTAAAAAGAAGCTACACAAAGTTTTAAGACAACCAGGAAGCCAAAGGGATGAAGAGAAAGATTGAGATACAAAATAAAACTTAAAGAAAAAAAAGTCAAATGAAATGAAGGTTTTATGAGGTGGGGTGCACTCAGGGCGGCAAAATCATTAGCTAAGCACATCAGGAGACAAGACCTCCAAACACTTCTATTACATTTCAATTGTTACCAGATTTTCCAACTTTTCAGCACCAAACTGTTCTTGTTTGCCCTTTTTCCCCTTCATCTCCACATCAAACGGACAACAGAGACAAGCTGAAAGAAAAGGAGGAGGAGGGATGAAAGACGGGGAGGGAGAGAGAGAGGGAGTCTGGCGGTGGAGAGACCCGGGGAGCGAGGCCTCGAACGCCTGTTTTAATGGGAATAATAAGCTTCTATCTCAGGCAATTAAGTCTGCATTCGATACTTATCTCAGAGCAGAGGTCCACTGTGCCATCTAAAGAAAATGTTTGCGTTTGAAAAACTCCATCACATAAACAAGATAAGCGGGAGAACACGTATGCGTGCCGCCTATCGCATCCAACCTCAGCTTTGTTCTTGGAGGGATAAGTGACTCTGAAGCAGGTTTTTTTGGACAGCTAATGTCCTTGATTCTTCTGTTACGGATACACCACATGGTGCTGGTCTACAGCCAAGGAAACAGAAAACAACAAGATGACCACAACAGTAACAGGATATATCAGCCTGTATGTGTTTTCAAAGGCTGACAGCAGGCATAAAATACCAAGTAAAATCACTGATACTGGGAATGTTATACATACTGCCTTAAATGTAACCACATTCAGAATGAAATCATAAAGACACAATGCAGAAATCCACAGTTGTCTTGGCTATTGGGTTCAAACTTAAGTTTGTAGTTTTGTTAAGATGGAAAAATGTCAGGCAGGTCCTAACTATTAAGATGATGCTCCTATTTTAGCCTGCAACTTCTGCATTTTCATGCCAAACACTTCTGTCACATGGGCAAACACGTAGAATCTCTTCTTAGCGAGCAACAAGGTAAAGAGATACTGACAGAGTAAATGTGGCAAGTTGCTTGCCTTAAGAGCTTCATGAAGCTACAGGAGTAAAAATTGATATGGCCACTATGATGTTACCCAGTGGATTGTGAAGTTTCGTTAGCTGATTGTAATTTTCAAAAATTGAGTTTTCTATTCAGCGTTATCTACAATTAGCGGCTGAATCCATGAACCCATCAGTAAAGTGTACACTGAGGTCACAGAAAAAGGAAACCCAGGGCTCTTTCTATACAGCCAGAAGTCTTTTCTGTGCTCTCAGATGCAACTTCAGACCCTGATGTTGCCTCCACACCGTCTGTGGTGCAGCCCATCAAATGTGCAGAACTGTCATAAAATGATCAACTATGAGCTCACTATAACTCATCAGAGGCTGTGAGATTTTACACTAGGTGTTTTTTAACATTAAATAATTTCTTGTCCACTCTATTACCCAAAACTATTTTTAAATAAATAAAATCTGATACTTCTTTGATTATTATTACATTCTGTTGTTAATAAAATTTCCTCTTTCGTGGGAAAATACTTTTGTCTTTTTATAAATCCCCAGATTTTCTCAGGACACCATTGAGAAACCACAAGCCCTACATTAGGAACCAGTGATTCAAATACAGTTTAAACTGTTGCTGTATAATGTCTGCAAATGAATTACATTTTTAATCCACAGTTAACCCTATTTTAATGTTGATACTGAAACAGCCTCACACCTGCAAATGACTAAATCAGTACCTTACAATGAAGAAGCATTCCCAGAACAAACTCTGGCATATAATTAGCACATAGCAAAGTATTTAGCAACAAATAACGCTTTGTAATTGCTGAATAAGCAGTTGTGTGTCAGACAAAGGGAGTGATGTGTCAAGATAATAGTTTTCATTATCTGTGCAGACACCAGCAGGACATGCATTGCGTTTTCATTCCTGTCAGTTTTTCTTCATGCATCACAGAGCATTATCAGAGGTTCACATCTAGTGCTTTATCTCCATCCAGGTCATGACCTGTACCTGTCCGGTATCACAAGAGACATCCTAATTCCTGAAATACAACCGTCCAGACTGCTGGTGTTTACTGTAAAAGCAGATTCCCTCCTCCCCCCCCCCCCCCCCCCCCCCCCCCCCCAAAACTGTCACAAAGCCCCATAATGCTTTTTCATAGAGGAATCACTGGGGTTTTTGGTGTGTAGAGAAGTTTCCCTCAGCAACGCAAAGTTCCCTGAAACACCTGTGTTTGGGCTTTGGATATAGTCTGTTTCACTTAAACTTCCTGGATGGACTTATTCCGACAGATACTGTCAGTTAGTTGATAGTGTAGTATAGCCAGCATGCTACATATCTTCACACCACGTATTTCCTCCTAGGATTTCCCGACTTTTAAACAATCAGCCAGTTTATCAATAAAGAATACATAAATCTAAATTTCAAATAAATAAATAAATGTTTCTTATGTCTGTGTTTTTGCTAACATGGTGTAACATTGTTAATGTTCTCTTCATACATTTATTCAAATGTTTCTATGTACAAACTAATTAAAATGCTCACAAAATGTATCCACGATGTCATCGAGAGGTAATAAGAACAGTGCATTTTGTGTTTATTAAAAATAGAACTGTTGTGTTTTAATATTGCATTAATTTAAAGGTATGATTTTAGTAGCTAAAGGGACATCTGGCTGAAAAAACCCACATAATTGTTTCCCTGTCACATTTAGCAATTATACGCACAAATTTGTGTGGATAAACAAATCAAATCAAACCACACATGCATAACGCATCAGAACGCACCTCATTAAACTGGTCGTCATACATCTGTCACACCCATCTTCTATTCTTGATCATTTCATATCCTGCAAATTAGTTTTATTAATTTGATTAATATATATTTTTGGTTTATTGTATTATTGTTTATTATTGTTTTTTCACTCTCCCATGTAAGGTGACTTTCAATATTTTAAAAGGTACCTAAAATCAATAATAATAATAAAACTATTATTATTAACAATTTTTTTTAGAAAAGTCTAATTTGAATACAAAAATATTTGAAATGTTTCAGGGTGACATGGTGTAAATAACATTTCTCAGAGCACAAGAACAAAACAACAGTTAACACAAAATAAAGCTGAAAAAAAAAAGCTTCAGGTTTTCAGTTTTTTGGGGTTTTTTTGTTTTACAGAATATTATTTTTTCTTTTTCTACGTGTGTTTTGCACCTCAGGGTAACGTTGCCTAACGTGAACTGGATGATCGTTTCTGCATAGCTGAATTTTTCTGCAGGTCAGGACACGGAGTCCAACCCAATACACTGAGGCTCTTGTGATGCTGAGAGCCACGATGGGGGTCACGACCCCAGCCAGAGTGTCTCAGAGGTCAGGGGGTCGGGTCAGTCAGAGGGGAATGTTATCCGAAGCATCAGAGTTTATTTGTTTAATTTTCCGTGTCTGCCTCTGATCAAGATGGCTGCAGATTACCATAAGAAGAGGAGAGAAAGTGAGACAGGGAGAAAATTGGGGAAGAGAGAGCCTACTGCTTCAAATTAGGCTGGAAAAATAATCCTGCGTTACCTCAACCAAACATCATACTTTAAACTTATTGTCCAAAGTCAAATAAGCTTTACAAACCACAAAAACACTCTCGGACCAGGAAGGCTGTGATTCACATGAAGGTCACTCCGAGTGTCGTGAATATTTTCTCCTTTCAAACCACTTTTCTATTTTCTCTCTCTCGTTCCCTCTGCTAAACCACTTACACACAGAGGAGCAGACAAGTGTCCAATTCATAAACACTGATTTGATCTTATGCTCTCAATGAAAATAAAGCTCACAGGCAGACTAGCTGGGCAGAATATTAAACTTATTTTTGTATTTTTATGTGGGTTTGATGATTTGGACTGCATGAACCCACAGAGCCCCGAAGCACATTTTATGGCTCAGTTAAAAATAAGTGCTTTTCTATTTTTGTATGTGATGTGAGGAAAGGTGCTTCAACAATGTTTTTATATGTCATTTCACTGAACAGTTAAAAACAAAAGATCTTGGGCTTAATAACACAAAACACCTGATTATAAGCAAAAGCAGAGACAAAGTCTTAAAGGATTACTAAAGATGCATTACACAATGTATTGTGTATTTGCCAGTGATAAAATGATTGATAGCAGTGTAGTTGATAGTCAATACTGGCCTTGTTGACTGACAAGTAAGATTAAATTTACCTGTGTCAGCGGCTGATCAATTTTTCATTAGCTGAATGTTCAAACGAAAAGTGATGCAGGTAATTCAGTTATTTCTGTAATGGATGATCAAACGTAACAACAGCAACATAGTATTGGTAACAGTGCTGGCTGTCAGTCAAACTGATCATTTTAATTTCACTTTTTATTTGCCAACAGCACTGTGAGTGCACAGCAACTAATTAAAAATATTTTTGTTTAAGCCATAACATAACCAGACCTTTGGACAATACATGTGTGGATTGATGATCACATAGACTTTATATGGTTATTAAAGCATTCTGTGAAAATATTTTTTCATCTAAAAATAAAAAATTAAGGTGTCGCTGCTGCAACAGAATAGAGCAAACACTGATTTAGGAAAATTCTTCTCTTGTTACACTGCAACATTTATTTTATCTTTAATTTGATAGCAAAACTTTAAAGGCTCAAGTGATTGGATAAAAAAAAATGTCTCAGATACTTATTAAAATGCAGAAAATAAAATAATGCAAATTAACTGTAAGTAACCATTAATAATAAAAAAAAAAAGAAATAAAAAAAATAGAAAAATTCAATTGAAAATGATTAAATAAAGAATTTAAAATTGATTGCAAAACTATCAAAGCTTTTCTTAAGAACGTATTTAAAGCTCCTTTCTACCATTAGAGTTTATGATTAAATCGTTAAAAAGACCTGTCCTCTCATTTAGATATTTAGATTTAAAAAGTAGTGTTACGATTATATTATAGAACTTACAGAAATTACACAATAACATAAGAAATGTTAGACTGAGAAATACTAAAAGGTGTTGCTCACATTTCTAGTGTTACATGTCGGCAAACATTAACTTAGGTATAGAAAGTTAATAATTATATAATAGCGCTGTAACAGAGTTACAATGTAACTCCAGCATCAGTTCAACTACATGGGTGAACATGTCGAAACCTCCAGCTCTGTGCAAAGAGAAAACTCTGAATGGCATGAACCCTCATGTGGTGCAAGAACAAAAGCCCAGAGTGACTTTTTAACCCATCTACGTTGGAGGCGACGCAACAATCCACTTAATTTGCTGCGTGAATACCTGTGTACCTGCGGATGTGTGTGTGTGTGTGTCTGTCTGTCTCTCTGTTCTCATGTGTGTATCGAGATACAGCGAGAGCCCAAACAGTGCGGCGCCAGGAGTCTGCCCTTCCCTTGAGAACGTAACGGCTGAGTGCAATTGGAAAGAGAGACCAATGGGAGGAGAGGGTGGGGGTTGCTAAATGTGTGTACCGTGGCAGTCAGGTTTACAGGTGAGGCGGGTGACGCCGTTTTGTCCTCACCAGCAGGGCAGTGAAATATTTGAAAGAGTGTGACTCAGCCTGACTGCCATGTTAAATGCCAGTTAGTCACTGAGCACAGGCAAAGTTTATTCAGTCACAAATAAATTCCCCCGAAAGAGAGACTTCCTGTAAATACCGCTGTCAGACACAAACAAAAATCTTTGATCATCTACAATTAAACAACCAGCACGCTGAAGTAAATTCTCCACGTTTCTACATTGGAACAAGCCTTCAGTGGCACATGATAATCCTTCAGTGTAATGCCAGTGCAGAAATGCTGTCTAAATTCTCATTTTAATCTGCAGAAGGGGGGAAATGGATGTACGAGAGAATATGAAAATGGGGTGAACTCCAAAGCCCCTGTGCTTACTCCGTCAGAAATACATTTTGCTGTGCTCGGCACAATCCCAATGCCAAAACATTTACCCACAGGCCTGCTGGCCTCCCCCAACCAGGTTCCACTCCACTTCATTCATTTTTAAATCGAAACCTTTGTGTGTCGTGTTTTAAAAACAAAGGAACCATAACTGGCCAAGTTCAAACTGAGCGAGGAGGCAGTGGGGAGATGTGTTGAAGGAGCCAAAAATCACTGAAACTCAATCTGGTTATGGACCACTCTTTGTTTTCATTGACTCGCATCTGATTCTTAAACACTTTTTATGCACTAACTAGTTAGACAAATATTAAAATTTTGGAGGGAAAATATTTTTGCCTGATCATATATGCTTTGCATAAAAGGCCCCCTGGGATGGAAGACCTCTCCAGCTTTCTCCACAGGGGAGGTAAAGTTTCATCCTGCTCTTTCTCTATCAAAACGATCAAACTTAGAGCTACGCCTGTCAATATCATTCTTTCCAGTTTGATGGAGGAGTCCAAGTCAAACCTTGCTGTTTCAAACACACAAGCCTAATAAAAACAAAAGCAGCGCTGTTCAGACGGCTCTAATTCCCTTGACAGCCTTCCAGCCAGTCCCACTTAAGGTTATTATGGGCTATAAATATGCTAGTTTCCAGGGCTAGAATGTCAACGCTGTTTGCCCTCGTTAAGACACATAATTGCCTCATTTACATCTTGTTTCCTCCCCAAAATCGGAAGCCATTATGCGCCCCCGCATTCTGCTTCCCCTCCCCTCCAACGACGACAATTAGGGTCATCACCCAATCAGCTTCTGAGCTGCACGTTGCAAACAGGAAAGGCTCCCATGAGTCAAGCTGGGGCAGCTGGACAGTAACGGACAGAGAAACTGCTCATGGGGTCTGAGATGCTCAGACAGGAAGTTTAAGAAAAGGATATTTCCTGTGGGGCAAGTCTCACTGGAAATCCCAAGGAGGTGTAGAATTGTCTTCCTCTGTATTAACACAACAAGAGCTCAGATTAAAGAGCATCACAAGCCATTTTGATGCCAATCCCACACTGTGGTTTTTGTATGTTATAGATATGAAATATTACATTTGCTTAATACTTATTAGGTTTCTGTGATGTCACAGTTGATGATGCACACGCTTGCAATTCTGCAAAATTCATTGGTTCTTGGCTACGCATTACTAAAACCAGCATTAGGTCTACTTTTACCAGAGCTTCACGAAGCACCACAGACATTGCGTTGCCATAGAAAACACAATCGATTTTCAAAATAAAAGACACCATACAGAAATTCTCCTTATGCCAGAAACAACACTCACCTCAGGATAACACCTATATACTTTTCCACCCGAAAAATACACCTGCAAATAGTACTGAAAGTACGGAAAAGTGTTGATAGCTGTTAGTTTTGTGGACATGGAAATGATCAGAATTAATGCTAAATTATTTTTAATTAGACAAGCTAACTAAGAAGCTACATTTACCATTAAAAGAAGCAGTAAACCCGTGTCACTCCTTGTAAAGTCAGTTTAATCAAACCGGGGCGGCAGTTACAATCATTCAAATCAAAGTGCAAGAACTGGATAATGTTTTCATCCATGCAAATACGAACAAACGTAGACATATAAGCTATAATGCTATCAACTGAAATATTAAAAGTGCTGAATATATATATATATATATATATATATATATATATATATATATGGTTGGCCTGTAGGAGAGCCTTAAAATTAGGCAAGGGTAAGTTGACACTATGCCAAAAGCCCCGCGCTGTAGTGCTGGTTATTAACAAACTTATTTGCAGTAGATTAAATTAAATAGACATAATTGGTCTTGGGGCCCCTGAGGGGGTTAGGTGCAGTTGCCTGCTTTGTTCAGCTAGTAATCCAGCCATACATGACACAGCATCACTAAAGCAGTTGTGGATGTTCATCCATCATTGTTGCAGTTCAAGAATAATTTCATAATTTTGTAATTACCTCATAATTGCTAGATTTCAGCCTCAAAGACAGAAATCGCTCGAAAATATCTAACTATCACCATCAAACTTCATGTATCTCCGGATAACATCAGCCGTTGTGACCCAGCAGTAACCCTTCGAGTGAGCACTGAGACACAAAGCCATTTAAACCTTCATATTTATACGACACTACAGACAAAACATGACTATGTGGAGCGTGCAGGATGAAATATGTATGTGTCCGAGCACAAACTAATCTGCAGAAATGATCGCGAGGACTTCATTCCTCACATCGTTGACGGGTTCCAGCCTCTGTCTGTCTCCACATCAGTCGCCAGCATCAACAACAACGAAAACAACAACAACAACGACGTTAGAGAGAAGCTGCCTCTCTCTTCCTTCTTATCCCTCCCTCCAAGCTTCCCTCCCTTTGCCTTTGCCTCCGTTTTCTTCGTTACTCCTTCATTCTCCCACCTACAAACTATACCGGCTTACCGCTATATGGTGGGAGTCTGGTATATTGTGTGCGTGTGTGTTATAACAGTATTACAGCAGTTGTGTATGAAAACAGCAGATAAGAGAGCAGGATGATGAAATGTGAAGCAACAACACATGACCCAGCTTAAAGATCTCTGATAAAACAAACACGCTATATACTGGATCTACACTCACACACACGGGCAGAATCACATACACATCTCAATACATGTGTACACACAGAAGGCATACATTTATTTCAACAGATAAGTGTGCACAAGCTGTGGAGCAAATGGCACACTTATTCACTGTGGACAGAAAAGCAAATTTACTCCTGTATTTGTGATTTTATGCATGTAATGCGTGTGGATGTGAGAATATGTGAGCAAACGTGTGTGTCTGTGTGTGTGTAATGAAACATGGTGGCCAGTTTGGCATAGTAAATGAAATAGACCTGATAAGATCGTGGAGACGGACAGAGTGACTTGGGTTTATGTGGTGGGCGGAGGGGGAAAGACATGGAGGTTTGCTGCTGCCGAAGGTCCACCACAAAATGTGGTGTATAAAGCTTCTTTATTGCACAACATATTATACATATTATACAACATATCTTATATTAAAATATCTGTGTTTGCTAATGCACAGAGCAATATTGTGTTTTGATCATTTATTTCTGCATAATATTTGTTATTTTGAGTTCAAACTACCCAGTAATGTGGAAAAGTCTTGAGCCACACGGCCTCTCTTGTACAAGCTTTCTTGTAATCTTTTAAGTAGTGTTCAGGAATAGTTCTCTGGACTTCTTGAACGACATCCAAAGCTCTTCTTTGGATGCTGGATGCCTTTAGATGATCCAACATTCCTTCAATTATGTTGAGGTGGCAGTGTGTTTGGGATCATTGTCATGCTGAAAAAAATAAGCTGTTGCAAGTCAGATGCTTTCCATATGGTATTGCATGGTGCATCAAAATCATCTGATGGTATTGGGGTTTTTTTGCATTTGCATAAATTTTGATAACATCGTCCAACCCACAAGCTGAAATGTAATGCCAAACCATGACTGAGGCTTCACCGTGTTTTTAAAGAGATGTAGGCACTCACTATTATACCTCTCCAGACCTCCTCCAGTTCTTGTGTAATTTGGCATACCTCAGCCTACAACTGGCTTCAGGTAAAGCTAGTTGTAGCTTCGGATAAAGAAATGAGAACAAATTGCATGCTTTTGTGACAGTCTGCTAGTGACAAAGCATCTAAAGACTTTGACTGAAAAATGAGTGAAAAAGCAAGCAATGTCTAAGGAAAGGTTTGGAGAACAATTACTCTAGAACTCTCTTTAAAAAGTGACAAGAACTTTTGCTCCTTGGAAGCAAAATATGATAAATGAAGGGTGTCTCAAAACCTCTGCATAGTATTATATTTAAGAAACTTTCACACCTTGATACGGCCACAATTTAAATTTTTAATGCCCAGATTCAACTGAAAGTCAACAAAAAATATCAGCATCTCCTATCAAGACATAAATGTCTTGACATGTTGCTGTTTAGATAATCAGTGTGATACCGAGAAACTCCGAGTAAAACAAACATGGCTAGTTGGAAAAATAATAGCTGAATACTTTGTTTTCAACATTACTGGACCCTAGAGATCTCAATCTCTCCAAAGATAAACAAATATGCTGGAATAAGCCATAAACACCTTACAGACTTGACTGACATCTAAAAATTACCTTTTTTATGCTGGATATTCTATTTCATATGTTCAAATGAGAATAAATGGCTGGTTTTAGACCACTAGCCAGCTTTAACATTAGCTGATAGCCGCTAGCAGATAGCATACCCAGAGAAAACTGATATAACCCTCCACAGGGATCATAGGTGGTACAATGTTTTCTTTGTTCCTGAGTGCAAAGACTTGGGAGAGCGGTTTAATTTAAAAAATAAAAAATAAAAAATTGGTTTGCCTGAGATTGGAGTTAGGGTTTGGCACTAAGCTAATACAGGAGCTGGCTAATTAATTTGGTTAACACAGAGACTGACGGACGCATCTTCCACAGTTATGAAAGCAGTAGCCAGCATGCAAGTGTCTAAACCTGTATTCAGCTATGTTGATCTGCGACTTCTACAAATACATTCCTACTGAATTTATGCTCTCAATCTCTAGTTTTAAGTCCTGCTAAGAAAAACTTACAATACAGCAGACTATGCTTTACAACAGGTCTACTTTGTAACTAATGACTTACTACCATATGACTGAACAATCTTCTTGGTTTTCAGTCATGTTCACCTCTGAAAAACAATATGGCATTCAGTTTCACAATGAGGTTGGCTAAATAGTGAGCAATTTCACAATTGCTATATTTACATATATGTCTGAAGGTCAGCAAAGTGTGTCTTTAATGTACAATAGCATCTGAACAAACCACAAGACTCCTGGAACAATGTCATTAGGACAGACGAGACCAAAGCGTAGATGTTTCTCTGCAACTCATAGTGCCATGTTTGGTCAAAACCAGGTGCAGCTTATTAGCACAAGCGCCCCATATCAGCTGTCAAGCACGGTGGTGGAGGGGTAATGATTTTGGCTTATTTTGCAGCCAGAGGACCTGGGCACTGTCCAGTCACTGAGTAGACCATGAATTCCTCTGTATTCCACACTTTCTGGAGTCAGATGCGAGGCTGGGTCACACAACAGGACCTTAAGAGAGGTGTGCATGAATTAATTTGTAAAGAAGAGTTAAAACTTAATCTACAACGATGTGAAAGACTGATAAAGTCATTCAGAAATGATTGCTTCACGTTATTCCTGCTGAGGTGGTTCTACAAGCTTGAAATTTGTTTTTCACAACTTTACTAGAGGAACTGAACAGCCATCAAAAGCAGTTGCGTGTTGATTGCTGTAGATTTCCCACGTATACACACTGTTATACTAATCAGATAAACATCATACAAAATGAAGTATTTATTGTAGAAAAGCACCACCACCAGCCTGCAATAGATTGGATTAATTATTTAGCAGATAATATTTAAATACAGCTTTTTATTTCTCATTTTATTTCTTCTGGTTTCTTGCTACTTTTGACACATTCAATCCACACTACTCTTCTCCCAGCAACTGCCCACAAGTTACACCACTTAGAGAGTGTGTGTTTTATCAGTACATTTATCAAAACTGTTTCCTTTCAGCTTCCTCTTCTCGTTTTGTCTCTCCTTTTGCTGTCATGTGAAAAATTTTGTATTCTGTATCAGAGTGACAAAAACACACACACAAACACACACCAATCAGTGGCTAGTCCTCTATCTGATATGGAGTTGATCATGGTGGCATATAGAGGGTCTCCAATGAATTCACACTCACTCAGCCCTTTGGTCTGATAACAACGGGTTTGGGGGGAAAGGAGGAAGCTGAAGGACAGATATTTTTTTTCCGGATGGACAGGTATGGTTTTGGCCACGCTCCGCTACTCCGGGACACCTCAGTGATTGGCATGGAGGCTCGGTCGCCTCCTCCACTGACAGATTATTCATATCACCTAGTTAGGTTTCATGAAGCAATTATATGTCTTCACACTCTGCCAACTTTGGAAATGGCAAACTATAGAAACACACACTATATGGTCTCTGATGGTAAGAAATGCCTGTCACTGAGGAAGAGGAAGCTGGTTTTGTGGGTTCAAGTTTGCACAACTTCAATCAGGGCATTAAAAGTAACAGGGTGGTGTAATTTTCACTATGAATACATGCTCTTTATCAAAGTTCTCTGCAACATGTTGAGATTCATACTGAAATAATGTGTTTCTACAGGGCCCTTTACGTGGAAAACCCATGAAGCTGTGATTTTTCTTTCAGTTTCTCTGGAATATACTGAAAAACATGGGGGTGATGACAGTGAAAAGACAAACTCAAACATCAGGAACAAGAATTCCAATGAACGCAATGGCACATTCTTTGATATTGTCTGGGAAATGAAGCCCAGAAGCACAGCAGAGCATGTCACCATAGACTGGCACTGAGTCATGCTTTTGTTTGACGTATTTTTAAATCTTACTGATATTGAGAAAGTACCTTCATCTTCATTAGGGAGTCATACTTTCCTAATTTAAACTAGAGTATTTCCCCTGCTACAGTAGTTAAAAGTACTCTTTAGATTATTTAAATTTTATACCACAATATCATAGAAAATGAATAAAAGTGTTATCATTTGACAACGTTTTCGCCACTCAAGTGCAATTAATTTCCAAACTCTAAATCACGTTTTTATTTAGTTATCTGAAATAGTGACTTCCAAATTAAAGTATACCATGGTTTAAATTCTGAAATCTTTTGCAGGCCATGATGAAGTACTCGTTTTTTGTTTTTCCATTCGCACCTTAATCTCGATCCTCCATTGACAGCTTTCCTTTTGCCACTGCTGCCTTTAACCTTTGCCTCGGCATTGCTACATAGAGGTTCCAGCTCAGATAACGAAGAATTAAATGTAAGATGTGACTATTTAAATATAACTTTTTTATTTTTTAAAAAAAAGCAGGGTTTGTTTGCTTTGCAACAATCCCATTAACTTATTTAACCAGCAGTAACTTTGCTGTCCGCCATGGATCTGTGACCTCCACATTGGGATATTCTGGCTATATGGGGATTTAAAAAAAAAAAGAGCAGTTGATAAGCGTGCAAATTGTTTGTTACAGACAAAAATTGTTCTCACTTAAAATGAGGCTGAATCAGAGTTAGAATCAGAATAATTTATTAATCCTACAGAAAATGATGTGGTCACAGTTGCTCCAACACAGTAAGTAACAGTAAGTAACAGTAATTAACGATATTTGAAGTTGTTAGAATATAAGTTGGATGTACCAACTTATATTCTGGCAGGTGGATTCCACACAAGGCAATAGTTTCATAATTAATAATTAATTTTATAATACAGTTAATTCACATTCATGCTGTTAACTCAGTCACAGGAAGCAGCAGAGGTAATCATGTGAAGAATGGAAAAATACTAGTAATCACACAAGAAAAAAAGTGATTATTAAACAGTTCAACATTTGCAGTTTCGCTATGAAAATTAGTGCTGCACAAGAAAATTCACACCACTCTCATATCTGTAGTACAAAAAGCCACTACCAGCAGCCGTTTAGCTAGCTCAGCTTGGCATAAAGACAAGAGGAAATACCAGCTGGGCTCTGTCGAAATGTCAGAAAAGCCACCTGTCAGCATTTTTACTAATATTTCTGTTTAAATTACCAAAAAAAACCCAAAAAAACCAATGATGTGATAATGTGTGATTGTGCTATTGTAGATGATCACTACACCTCTAAAAATTCACAATAATGTAAAAAATCTACTAGAGTCAGAAAAACATTTCTGGTACTATTTCTTGGCTGGGTGTAATAGGGTTTATATTGTGTGTGATCCAACTTTTCATAATCACCACAACATGTGTTGTGCTGAAATTGTGGCAGTTCACGAGGGACGTGCCTGATGTGCAATTATTGTGTGTTAGAATCAGTGTCTCAATCTTATGGAGCCTGTGAGCACTGTAAATTATGTAAATGTTCATGAGCAGAGTTCTAAAGTGCTAAAACATCCACGTGGCATGAGAGACGTACCTGAGTGCAACATTTCGTACACAGCTTAGGGCTGAGGTGTTATTTCTACCAGCCAGTTAAAGCAAAGTGTAACTGAGTGTGGTTGCAGGGGTACAGTAACATTATGAAGTGTCTCTGAAGGGTGCTTGGAAACTTTGCGCATTAAAGAAAGGATTAAAGTTGGCAGAGTAAAGTAATTTGGATAATAAAAAAGATAATAAAAGACTCTTGATTACAGGTTTTAATGGGAAAATTGTTGGTATTTTTAGGTAATGATGAAAATCCTACCATAAATTAACCCTTAATGATAATTTAGTAACTAATAATGCATTTAATTAGGCAAATCACACCCAGCTGTTTCATTATTGACCTATTTGAAACCAGTCTAATGTTTGGGAACTACAGTTCAGCGACTTGTCACCACATTTCAGCCTCCTCTTACGCCTACATTTCCTGTAAATTACTCTCTAATGCCAACGAAGAGGCTGGTGCTGAACTAAAATAAACAGCCATCACGGCGAGGGCTTAGCAGGTATTGCGACAGAAAAACATAAACTTCCACTCTACCTGTGAATGCCTTATTAACACTGCCATGCAGCTGAAGCTTAAACAGTCATAACTTCCCTTTATGTTGCAGCCTTAGGAGAGAGTGATACAACATTATTGGGCTTTCATTATTCAACCACCATACAGCAGAGAGTCAGCGTAGCCTGACGGCCTCTGAAAACAGACGCGCACACCGCTGACAGACATGATGGTGTCGGCAGGGTCAGCACGTACGCTCGCAGCAAAAGGTGAAAAAATAAAACCGGATTAAAAATAAACTAAACACACACACACACTCCAGTTGTACTACACATTTAACACCTTGCAAACTGTCAGTGACATCATGGGAAAACTGTCAGGTAGCAGGTTTTCTGAAAGCACACCTGCATGCTCACCGACATATAGAAAGGTGATTTCAGCTCATTCTCTCCTTCACACACACAAACACACACACACACACACACACACACACACACACACACACACAGTAAACTGTGCACAGCCCTGATTCTCACACCATCAGCTGTGACCTGGTTAGCTTTAAGCCGGTGTTTGAGCCTGGCCCTTAGTTGAGGTTGGCTGCTCAGACAGGGCAATAGTTTGCACTCTCACACACACACAGAATCACACTCACACTGGCCACTGTGGCTAATTGAATGACCAGGGCAGGAGGTCCAGGTCTTTATGCTCGTGGAGAGGAGCCATGAATATCTCTGTTTCATTTGGGCTTCACACACGGAGGCGGTGGGAAAAGGTGAATGAGTGTGGGAATCAGCAGCCACGCACTCTGAATATTCACCTTCCTAGAAGTTCTGCGGAGCTAAAATACAGGCTTGTGTTCTTACAAATGAGACAAAAACAGTGATTTTGTGTCATTTTGTGTGATGTTTATCTGATTAATACAACAGTGTGCATATGTGGGAAATCTACAGCCGTCAACATACAACTGCTTTTGATTTTATTAGCCTAGATGTTGTGTTTTGAGCATTTCTACATGATTTTGTGTTGTATTTAGTGCATTTTAAGGTTATTAAAATTGCCAGGCCTCTCTTGTAAATGAGATATCCCAGGAAAAAAAAACTAGAATGAATTAGTAAATAAATCAAATAAATTAAAAGAGTAAAAGCGTTTCGCTTTCATTGAGACCGGGGACACATGACTGTTTCCCACTCTAAAGGTTTTACATCTTGAACCAGACGTATACACCTACAATTTATGAATGGTAACTAAAACTGAAATTTAATTTAAATAAATCATAAAAACTGAAATGAGTAACCTCTCTACAGAAACTACACAGACAGCAAAGTGTCTTCCTGAAGCTGACAAAGAAGATGCGAAAATCTAATTTTATGGCCATCCTTAACCATTCATTGACCATGGCATTCGTGGCTCTCGCAGCCAGGGCTAATCGTAACCAACCCAACACTGAGTAAAAATGCAAAACTCTAAATTGGTGCACAAACAGAAGACTACTGTTTGAATGTCTGGTGTTTAATTTCCTTCCTGCCTCCTTTGGTAGACTCCTTCACACTTTGAAAAGGTGGCATTTGCCCAATATTCTCACACTCAGTTTAACACCACAAAGACCTCCTTGCATGCATCTCTAGACATCAGGTGTTTTGGTAAAAAAAAAACAAAAAAAAAACAGCAGTATTTGATGCTCAGGAAATGAGAGATGTCTGACATTTCACACAAAACCTCAAGTGGTAGACAATCAAAGGAAGTTGGTTTCATCCGTCAGTGACCACAGGTGTCTGGAAATATTCGGGGCCATCCCTCCATTTAACTGTCTGTGTGGACCAACTAGCCAATGAACGCACATTGTTAGCCTTAGCTCGATGCTACCAGCAAAAAATCTTTGTCTTTTTCCTCCTGTTGCCCTTTCAAACTTTTATTTTTTTCCTATATTCCTCGGGAGGGTAGCCAAACTCCTAAAAGGTAATACTATGTTCTGTATGTTTTTATTCTCCATTTGTGACCACATGAATTCAATCTTTATGGTTATTTTCAAGCTACAGCACCTATTTAAAGTTAGTTGGTAAAAACACACGGAAAGCATAATCTGCACAGCAACTGTGTCTTATCCAAAGCCATTTATAGGAGCCAGGGATCACAGATCTTCTGTGTTTCTCAGCCTGGAGGTAACATTTCGGAATATTCAGGATTAACCCGAAAAAAGAAAAAAACAACAACATTTTATTAAATCTTAAAACAGGTTGTTTTTGGGGGTTTTGTCTTAAAGGGCTTAAAAACACAACATTTTTTTTTTTTGAAAATTCAAGGCTCTCACCAAGCTGTGACAATATGCAAGGGAAAGTGAAAAATGTCCGATTTAATGGGTTTTCATTTCAGGCCCCGAGGCGATCCATACTTCAGCAGAAAAATACAGCATGTATGTGCTGGTTCAAACCAAGTATCGGTTCATGTACTGTATACATCTCGGCTTTTAATCATTTTCATGCATGTGTGTGTTTTGTGCATGTGCATGTGGGGTCGTCTGTTATCTGTGTAAGAGGTGGGGGGGAGAAAAAAAGGAAAATAGGGAAACAGGAGAGAAAATGAAGTCTAGGAGAAGGAAATGAAACCTCAGAGCAGGAGTTGAGGAAGAGGTGAGAGGACGGCGGCAGATAGATGGAGTATAAGAGGAGCAGGAAGGAGGAAAGGGAAAATTGAAATGGTGTGATGAGATTGAGAGGAGACGGAGGGGAAAGGCTAGAGTCTGCCTTATTTGATGCCATAATGTGTTTGCTGATGTTCAGCATTCACACAAGTCAAGTCACGTAGTATTATGGAATCAATGGATGAGTCACTGCGATACACACACACTCATATAAGGGCGTTAAATATCACATATTGGTCACTAATTTTGACCCGTTTGATTCTTTTCCACCTATTTAACTCTACCACCTTGTCTTGTTTGGGCTGAACTGTAAAGATATCAGCACATTTTTACTCAAAAATTAACATACTGCACATATATTCACCCACACAGGCAGCCTACTACCGCGGAAAAAAAACAACACTCAACTCTGTCTCGCACTTTGAGAAAATTTCATGAACTCATTCCATTTTGAAGAGGCATGCCACAGTTTTGAAACCATTAAACCACTCAACAAATGAAGCATTGACCACATGACGCATTATTAGCTCTGAACAAATCTAGGTCAACACATGCAGAAGTATACAGCGAAGATACTCAAAAAATATTTTCCAATACCTTTGCAAACACCGTGTAATCGCTCTCATAAGGGGAGGAAGGAGCCACAGCTTCAATTATGGCATAAACAGTGCTGGGAAAACGCACAGAGCAACATTTAAACAAACACACACAAATAAGGGGGAAGTGAGCATCATTAGAGCAGGACTTCGCTGGAGCCAGGGTTAAGGTTTGTTTCCACTGTTGGTACTTGCTCACTGTGTTACTCAGACTGAGGGGTTTCGAAACAGACTTGGTTGAGTCAGAGTCGAACCCCTCAGATATTATGTGACAATGCAGTGAAAGATGCCATGTGAAAGACTCATTCTAATATAAATTGTTTTTGCAGCCAGTGCAAGCTTTACATAATGCAGTTTTCATTAAAATTATGTATGTTAATGTTATGCTTTCAATTATACACGTTAGCATACCGCACGTTGTTATCATAGTAATTATT
Organism: Neolamprologus multifasciatus; assembly: GCF_963576455.1. Lineage (NCBI taxonomy): Eukaryota > Metazoa > Chordata > Actinopteri > Cichliformes > Cichlidae > Neolamprologus > Neolamprologus multifasciatus. Next base: position 21,018,766 of record NC_140455.1, read on the forward strand.
CTCTTTAATGCATGCAATAGTGCTTCAATGGCTGCATTGTTACTATATCCATTAGCATTGTTGCTATTAATATCCGCTTGTTTTAGGATGTTAGCAAAAATATGAGGTTATTCTCATGTGTTAGCTTGTGTGGGCTGATTATACTTTTATTTTTTTATGTTTTGAGTGACTAAAGACTAAAGACCAGTGCAAGCTTTGTGGTTTTACTGGTGGGTTTGAGCTGCAGCTGCAGCAGCAGCAGCAGCTAAGATTTAGGTTAAGGGTTAAAATGTAGATTAGCTTATGTTGGTCCAACTACTTTGCCACAACAACTTATTTTGCTAAGTTTAAGGACGTGTACAACCAACTGAAGTTTCTTGGCTTAGTGAAAGTGAAAGCATTACATCAAGCGCGTGGGATCCCACAAGTATCTAAAATATTTCTCTGATAACTGCAGCTCATTTGGTATCACTGTGTGAGGGTAAAATACACTGTATTCTTTTTACAATGGATACATGTATTTGTTTTATTTATTTGGTACAAAGATCCCAAAATTAATCGTGTACAATTTTTATTATATTAGCTCTCACAGACCCAGATCAGGCAATCCAGATGTGTTTAACAACTCTGATCATGAGACTAAAATGCAAAACCAGTGTCAGAGGGTGTACGTGCACAGGGGCTGCAGGTTTACACGAACGAGAGGCTAAAAGGAAAGACAACTGGTGCACCAGTTAGAACAGTTACAGTGGTGAGAAAAGGGTTGGAAGGGCTACAATTGTTGCTTTAGCCCCACTGGCTGTATTTCTGTCCCCTGGGCCTATTTAACATACTTTTCTCTCAGACCCCATAAACAAACAAGGAGCTCAATTAGTGTGTTTGCGTGAGTGTAGTGCATGGAAGCCCACCAAAACAAAAGATTTTTCTGTTTTAAAAATAAAAATTGTTATGTGAAGGCAATGCACATCCTGGTAAACACACACAAACACGCATACTAAACATAATTTTTCCTAACACTCTAATATTGTACATTTTCAGCTATCAAAACACACATGAAAAGAGCGTTAACGCTGTCAACAAGCGAGCATGGGATGTGGAACCGTCGTTTTCATTCTCAATATGTCAAGGTTGGGGTGTATTCCAACAGAGAGAGAGGGGGAGAGAGAGAGGGTTAGAGGGGGAAGGAGTGTCGTTCTCCATCCTTTGCTCTCCAGAGAATCCCATCATGAAACGCCAAAGCACAAAGAGCTCAGAGCCTGCGACTGAAACCAAGGGACCTTTTATCCAGAAGTGGGAGCAACACTGGGGCAAGAGCGCCACCCAGCACGCCATGAGGAGTACTGCACCTCCTCTCCCTCTACAGTCAGACCTGCCTGTCTCCATTAAAAAAAAAGAAAATAAGGGGACAGTTTTTCGCTATTACACATTAATTCAGTGATCAAAATGAAAGACAGTGAAACGATTCAACCTGCATCCCCAACACACACACACACACACACACACACTGGCATTTAACACTATATGAAAGCTAATCAAAGCAACAGTCTAACAATCTAACCCTTAATGGGCTCCACAAACCTCCGAGCCAAGCACAAACGCACACACAAAAATCAAACTAATTACAATTTGTCCTTTCTCTTTTGTCCTTTTCACTGTGCTCCCTTTTAATTCCCACCAAGAACACATAAAAAAGGGAGGGTGGCGAGTGTATCTGAGAAGTATGAGGGGGGGTAGTGGGGTGGGTATAGGCAGGGATTTTCCAAAGTGGCACAGTAAAATAACACACTGGAGTGTATATCGGCTTCCACTTTCCCTCATTTAAATAAGCGCCAACACTGATTTTCTAACAAAAATATGGTACTAGTATAATAACAATGAAATAAGACCCTGTGAAAACTCGCAGCCTGCAGCAAGTATTTAAACTATCATTTAAAAAGGGCTGATCTGTAATTCAGAGCGGATATGGTATCAGACGGCGTGCTTGTCATTCCCAGCTATAATCTCCACTACGCTGAGAAACACACTGTCTGCTGGCAGCACTGGTGAGAGGAAGGAAGAATAGGGAAGAAGAGGAGCGAAGAGGAGGGGGGCAGGATTTGACTACATGTTTTTCCTTCTCCTCTAGGTGCCGTTTGTTTGTGTGCTATCGGCGGAAATCTCTGAACCTATTCTAAGAAAGAAATCAACAACTAGGAAGAGACGTTGGAGCGCAAAAATAGAAGAAGACCTGGAAGAAGCTATTCTTGTCTTGCGGAATTACTTTAAAAGAAAGAAACTTCTCAATGAATCATAAATATTACAGCTGGGAGTTTATTTTTAAATTTGGAAACTGGAATTTAAATATTAAAAATATCACTACAAAGTTCATTAATCCTTGTTCTGGAGCTTTAGACAATCACACAATGTAATTCTGGAATGATAAACACATATCATTCATTAACTGGTTCTTCCAGTGTCCCAGAAAACATTTGAGAATTAATGAGGATGTGAAAAAGGACGAGGAACATTTCACTATTCAAGTCACAAAATAATTCCACTACAAATCTGATGATCTGTTAATAACAGAGGTTATCCAGCTGAAATGGTAAATGCTGATTTGCATATAGGTCCAGAAATCTTTGGACATCTTTTTTCTGTCTTTGTATATCATTATCTACAATACATTTAAACTGAATCAGCTGAGATGCACTTCTATTATAGACTTTCAGCTTGAATTCAAGGGTTTGACTCAAAAATTGAGAAGGCAGCGACATTTTTATACATAGAGACTGTACAAATGACCATAATAATAACTACAATGCTGCGGAAGCTCACCAAGCTAGGCCTAATGTAACAGTTAATTGTTAATAATTAATAGTAGCAAAAATGTTTGCCAAAAGTATCCATTAGCCTTTAAAAATTACCTCACAAGTTAGATAAACAAATTAAATTGTTAAATAAATATACTAGAAAAAAGTTAAGTTGTGCATTATTAGCTGAAAGTTCAGCAAGTGGTTGAAACTGTTAGCTAACACTGCTAACACATACACCAGATAAAAACATAAAGCAGCAAGCTAAAAAAACGTATCATATAGGAAGACATTCTTATCTTTCAGGTTCACTGTCGCGCCAAAAATGGTTGAGCAGTTATGGTTATGCGGCACATGGTAACATCTAAGTGATTTTTCTGTCTGTGTTCAGAAAGCAGCGCAGTGTAAATGCTTTGTGTTTCTGTATCAACAGTGGTTATAGCTGAGCAATATTACACTAAACTTTATGTAACTGGATAATAAGAGATCAAAAAATGGGGGTAATAATACACAAATGAACTAATGTGTTAATGCAAAACAACTACTAGCAGTATATTTTGGTAACAATATGATAACCTGCTAGCAATAACATGGTAATATATTCATATACTTACATGTGGAAGCAATCGCCTAACTATAATATAATATTAATATCATAAATATTAGGAAACTCTTACCATATTTTGGCTGCTCTTAATCATAGCTTATGCCCCCAGCGGTTTTTGTTTGAAGGAAACAGTGTAAATAGTATGTTGTTTCTATCTAATTCCATATGAATAACATATAAAAGCTAACTCGAATAAGTGTCATGATTACCTGGAAATGTGTGGTAGTTTATTAAATGTGTGATATTATATTTGTAATAACTAGGAATCAGGCTTCAACAATGCAAAACTAAATGTTTCTATATAAAATAGGATGAATTCCTTTGTTTGTATTTGCTAAATGTTAAAGTTATAATAGTGACTCAAACATGGGTGTTTTTTTTTTATTTACATCACTGGGAAGTAAGCCAGTTATAAAAAGCTAGAGAAGCAGAGTGATGGTGTAACTTCTAATCATAGTTCACAAAATAAGCTTAACACACTGATCAAACGATAACACGATCTGATCAAACCATAAGACCAATGAAAGTAAACAAAACCAACAAATTACCACACATTAACATCCTGACCAGATGGCAATTCTGCTATGAGAGTTTACATTATCAAGAGGGTACACACAGTTGCTCTTATAGCAAAATAATCAGGATATAATCACATGTGAAATGTAGTTTTAACTCACTGAATTTAAGCATGACTGAACTTATATATGCTTCATTTCCTGCAAAACACACTTTAACAGTACTGCCTTTCTTCACAAGTATGAGATTAACACAACCACCGGGGTGCACCATGTGCTGTGCTAGCAGGTTTGCCAGGTTACACACTTACCCTTAAAAATACAGACAACCTATAAAAAATCTGTGTGATGTCACAGAGTATTGTTCACAACATACACAAAAACATACACAACCCACATAATGTCACATGTGCTAATGAGACCAAATCTAAGAAGATACTTTTTCACCTTGTTGTCTTTTTCCTCTTCTTTTAACCTACCACTTCCCCCCTTCCAAAATAAAAGCAACAGATTTCAGAAAACTTAAATGATACATAAAAAAGAAGGAAAAAACTATCCAATCACATTGGCCCATATTAAAGATTATTTACATCATGATTACATTGTTAAATATATATTTTATATATATATATTGCTTTATTGTCTAATAATGTTAGTTTGTTCTGAGCCTCCAGGAACCAGATACCAACCAGTCATGACCATTGATTGTATAACATCCAATATGGGGGACAACTCTATAGGAATCTTCCTTTCATATTTTTGTCTTCATCAAATGAAATCCAGCTCAAAGGCTGCAGACAGAATATTTCACTTATTTACCTTCAAATCCTGTTGAGGCACCTTTGCTCCTTTTAGCTGAATCTGAGTATAAAGTAAACTTAAGAATTCATCTATCATGACAATGTGCTTATCCAGTGTTAAAAGAAATTGTCTATGTCCAAATATTTAACCCAGCTATATTTATTTTTAAATCATCCTCATAAAATAGTCAATGGATATATTGGGGGTTTTGAACTGTTGGTTGTAGTTTTGCTTAAGAAAATGTCTTTTTCACACATTCGTCACATATTCGTCACATATTCACAGATTAAATATTTATGTCATAAGGAAATCCTTTGTAGTTGTGACCCTAAATAAAGAGCTTACTGAACACACTCACACACACAGACTGGTACACACTGAGATACACATAAGGACACATTGGGTTTTGGTTAGACGTGTGGTCTGGACAGGAAAGGGCTGGGGCTACCACGCTCAGCAGGATGTGGACCTCGGGCACTTCACACTACACACACACTGATACAAACACACTGCCAGGGCATCCTTACCCACCTATCCTGTTGCAGTGGGGGGTCGGAACTGGCCAGACACACACGCAGAATCGTAGACATCATCATATTCAAACACACATGCACGCACACACAGTTGGCGGAAACTGGCAGTGACATGCTGTCCGGCAGCTCAGGCTGGGGGCTCTGAGGCTGGGCTGAGCCATCTATCATACAGCCAGAAACACAGTAACCCAAGACATGAGTGGCAGACACACACACGCACACACACGCACAATGTAGAAGACATATGTAAGTGTTCTCACAAACAAAACGCTCGCTCAGACAAAGCCGACGACACATAGCTTCACGCTACGCTGGCTGTCTTTGAGAAAACCTCAACATGAACTGAATCTAATGAGATGATATGATCAGTTTCGTGAATAGGTTTTACTGTTAGATATCGGTGTCATCCTGGCTTTCAAAGGAGAGTTTTGTGTCCTGCAGTGTAAGTGATTATGACAGTTTCTGCTCAAACAAGATAAAAAGAAAACGTAATCCTTGCAATTATTGGGATTTTTCCAACATTTGCATGAAAACTTTTAACGTTTCTGCAAAATGTTTGAATGAATTAGAGCTGAACCATTTAATCTCTTCATTGTTGTTGTTTTTTTAAAGGCCAGATCGCCGATTAATCTAATTTACAGTTTTAAAGCCAGCATCTTTTTAATGTTAGAACTTTTCCGTCTAGTAAAATTCCACCTACCTACCCAAATAAACTGCAGAATAAAACATTTGTGTACCCATGGCAGGATGTAACTTACCCTCTTCGTTGAGCTATAATGTTAGCCTGCTTCTCTAGTTTAGTGAAAGTAAAAAGAGTGATCAACACCATAGACTGGATATAAAACCCACAATGACATCAACTTTTTGGGGGTTGCACATTTTAAGCCTCAAAGTTAGCATTTTGCCTGTGCCAAGGTGGCTTCTTTGGAGCCAGAATTTTGTAGACAAAAGGGTGGAAAGATAACCTATTGGCTAAAGCTAGTAAAGTTGAAACTAAAGTGAGAAAATTATGCGCCTAGCTAGTCCATTTTGCCAAAATTTCATTGCAGCGACTCAGAATGGTGCTCAACAGTTTGTACAGCCCCCACGGGCTTGGGTGATGTTGGACTGTGTTCCTAATGAGACAATGAATGGTTTCCTAGGGGATCTAAACATAATGTCCCAGCGGTGATTTATTAGATTTAGTTCAGGTTAGCCAATCAGTAGTGTCAATTCTTTCATCATCCAGACACTGCCTGCATATTTCACATATTCCTGCAAGAGGCCACGCGATGTCGAGCACCAGGAGGAACCCAGGACCTTCACCAGCGTAGGAACTGATAAGCGGTCTAAGGATTTTATCCCAATGCCTCATGGCAGTCAGCCTGTAGAGGTTTGTGCCTCCCCAGACCATCACTGACCCAACACTAAACCGGTCATGCTGAATGATATTACAGGAAGCATAACATTCTCCTCGACTTCTCCAGACCCTTTCACATCTATCATATGTGCTCAGGGTCAACCTGCTCTCATCTGTGAAAAGCACAGTGGTGGACCTGCCAATTCTGGTATTCTATGGTAAATGTAAATCAGGCTCCACAGTGCTGGTCAGCGGGCACAGGGCCACCCTCATGAAGTCTGTTTCTTATTGTTTTGTCAGACATTCACACCAGTAATCGGCAGATAACCCACCTTCTGACTCTTATAATGACTAAAATTTACAAAATGCACTCAATATTTTGTTCATTATAAATGTGGCTCATAAACTCATCAGGAAAGTGTTTACTGAGGAGAGGGCAGAGGGAGGTTTCCCCAAAGACTGGAAGTCTTTTTGTCAACACAGGTTATTAAAAAGAATGCAGGTTTAAGGCAGCCTTGCATTAGTTTTACTTTTCAGATGCAGAACCCACATCCATCTTTTCTACTGTGTATAATCTTCCACTGTGACTCTGTTTCTTCCACTGAGCACCATTTACTGTAGCTTCAACTTCGTTCCATTATATCTAAGAAAACACAGACATTTCAACTGCTGATAACTGGGTAACTCACCATCAAAACAATCAAAATTAATATGTTGCACTAAACCAGAGAAAAAATTGCATCAATGCCAAAAATGTATTGAATCCCAAGATATTAAGTCTGAGGTCTAGGGGTGAAACTTTAACATCTTATTTGACTGACATGTGCAAGCTTGGAACTACAGCAATCCACCCCTTGATTAAAACTAAATGTTTAGCGGCATTCCTGAGCACACACTAACTCCTCTGACTATTTGCATCCAGTTTCCCCGTCCACACATGACTAATTGCCCCATTTCATTTGTAAAACACCCCTGTGAATGATACAGACAGACACTTCCCCTGTCTAAATCTCTTCCTTTCTCTCTCTCTCCCAACAGCCCTCACCACTCACACCCCCTCAGAAATCGGATCCAGTCAGATTGATGGCTGGAAGGCTCTCATTTGGACCTGGAGAAAAGTGGCCAGTTTAACGGCTGCTACTGTATTTTAAATGCCACTGGTGTTAAAGAGACTGATGAGGCAGGGGACGGGAGAAGCAGCAGTGGTGACCCTCCCTCCTGGCTTTTGGTACAGAATCCCATTGGGAGAATGGGGAGAGTAGAAGGAGGAGGAACAGGGAATAAATCTGCGTGGCGGCGGGAATCGATCGCTTCTCCCTCCCTTCTTGCGCTATCTCATCTGCAGGGGCTGAGAGAGGCAGAGCGGTTTAAACGATCCTGACCTTGTCCGACATAAATAGTCAGAAAAGTCCACAGAGCAGATAGCTTTGTGTAAGGCTGGGGGGGGAGAGGGGGGAAAAAGAAGGAGGAAAACGTACTGAGATAAGAAGGGGGGTGAATGAGATAATGCCCTGGCGTTACTACATCAGAATCTGTCGCTCACACACACACACACACACGTCGTGGGAAACAGCCTTGCTTCCTGTCTTCATCTCTCTTATTTTTCCTCTCCGATCATAATAAGAGAAGTTGAGAGTGAAGAAGAAAGGAGGAGGAGTGGAAAGTCTTTCCTTTTCAAAGCTCTCATCCCTCTTACCTGTGAGAAGGATGGAGGGATGGAGGAAGTCAATTGGCTCCCACAGAACAGCCATTCTGCACTCTTGAAGAAGACATGAGTGTTTTAAAACTAAGAAAGGAGCTCTTTTGTGCGGCGCCCCTCTTCTTTTCTTTTGAGTGTAATGCTGCTGTACCTGACAGTGGCACTGCCCCGGGTAAAGGCAGAAATCTCTGCTTCCATTGTCACCTGTTCCTCTAATCATTTTCCGCCCGTCATGCCACAATGGAGGAGGGCGATAACGATAACGAGGTGAAGCTAATACAGAGCCGCGGCAAGGCCCCTGAACACAATGTTCAAATGTCTTCACTCATTTCCACACACACACCTTTACACACTCCTTAATGCTGAAATACATGCAGGTGCTGACACGAACATTTTCTTTTTTCTTCACTGATGCTTGAGCCTCTTCATTATGGCGTCAGCGTCGAATCAGCCTCCTATTAACTCACTTTGCCAGTTCCCTCATTAAGCAAAATAATAACTGAAGAATGAAAGTGCTGGAAGTTATTTTGTACTTTGATAGAAGTTCTCCAGCATTACAGTCAGAGTTTATTAGTGATTGGCAGCATTTTTTATGTCAAGATTTGCCGTAGCTTGGGTCTTACTTTTGCCGTTTTGGGCATCACCTTTTCCGTACATGTGAACTGTAAATATGTCATTGCTGTCAATGACCTGAGCTATAAAATAAACACAAAAACGTGATTCAGTGTTGACTGGGTGTACTTACCATAACCACGTCCACCTAGTTTTCCTGTGCAATAAATAGACAATGGACATATCCTCCAGATCTAGAAAGAATAGATTCTTGCCTTCTTTCTGAAGTCCAGCAGGCAGCGACTGATCTGTTTACAAAAAAAAAGACCCCCCCCCCCAAACAAAAAAAAAACAAACAAACGAGCTCATAAAGTCAGTAGAAAATCATTTACTTGGGATATACATCAAGTGAGAAGTATGTTGAGGAAGACTTTTAGAATGTACAAACACTACTTTCAAATCTTATTTAATACAACACACCATCCATCCATCCATTTTCCTTCTCTTATTCGGCAACTGCCTGAGCAGAGAAGCCCAGATTTCCCTCTTGCCATTCCCATCCAGGGAAAAATCCAGTCATTCCAAAGCTAGCTGAGCGATAAAATCTTTCTGGGGTCTGCCCCATCCTCCTCCCGGCAGGACATGACAGAAAAACCTTACCTAGGAGGCCTCCAGGAGGTGTCCTAGTCAGATGCCTGAATCTGAACTGGTTGATATGAACAGGTTGATATGAAGGAGGAGCAGCTTTACTCTGAGTGCCCCTCAAATGGCCAAGCTCCTCACCCTATCTCCAAGGGAGAGCCCAGCCATGCTCCAAAGGAAACCTATTACTACCTGTTGTATCTGCAACATCATTCTTTTGGTCACTAAACAGAGCTTCAAAGCCAAAAAGCTGAGCTCGAGGATCCAGAACATGACTTCATAAACTAATGTTTAATGGTCATCTTTTATATACAGTCTGTGGCAGTGAGGGATTTTCATCAGAATACCCTGAACTTAACTAAATCCCGCCTGGCTCATGTCAAGGAGGGACCAAAAACCGAGGCACTGCTACATTTTCAAGTTAGGAAATTCTGAATTTTTGCTGTCTACTCGTGTTACCTTGTCGCAGCAGTAATGGGAACAAATCAGACACAGATTAGCCAGCTAAGTAGGAGATGACAGACTGAATACAGGGACTGAGCCAACAAGTGGCCACACATGGCTGCTGCCACCACAGCCCGATGCTTGGCCACATTCTCAGAGCTCAAGTAACAGAAGCCTTACAATTGTTATCATCTTATTAAATGAAAAAATGCATAAATGACGATTTGGCAGCCAAGAAAAAAAATTAAAATCAAAAACAGGAACCGTGTCAGATTTTAATTAAATCATTAGCTTTCTTTTGACAACAATGAGATAGTGAGTGCCAGAAATTAACACAAGTATAGACGGCAATTCATAGGCCATTCACACTTATAGTGTGAGAGGGAAAAAAAACACTTTAAAACATGAGAAAAAAAAGACTTTTTTTCAGCTTGACATGTCATCCATATAAGGTAATATATTTAAAGTTAATATTCTTTCACACATTTTCTCCATCATTTGAATTCTCAGCACTGAGACCTTAAAGACATCCTACTTTTTACTTCGACTAAAGCCTTCAAACGACTGATATGTCGAATACCTCGCAGTGTTTGGCTTGCATTATGGTAGATGTACTCTCTTCCTTGCAATCATCAAGACAGAAAAGAAAATTATTTCTGCAGAGATAACTTCTCAGACTTCACACTTTGCTGCCGGAAAGGAAAACAAACCTCAGTGCACTATCTCTGTCGGTAAGCCCTTTATAGTGGACGTCCTATTTCTGCAGTGACTTTTCAGCTACACAATTTTTTTTAATTTTACTTTTTAACAAGACACACACAGTCCGCTCTGCTTTCACTATCGAGCCATTATCCAAAACTCTCACATTTCTCAGCAAGGCTCATCAAAATATCTAAATTGACACAAAAAAAATCCCACTTCCCAGTGTTCCCCTTACCCACCGTCACCCACGTCCATGTAATGTTAGAGTACTGGGCCTCAGCGGTGAGGGGGGGAGATGAGAAGGCTACTGCTCTCTGACTGCGATTATCAGAGTCTGGCATCGCTGTAATTTCAGTGTTCAGATGCAATCGCTCCCTGCTACCCTCAGGAGTAAACAATAACAAGCACAAATACAATAGACAAACAAGGTCTGCAGGACATATAAGCACACACACACACACACACACACAGAGGCATCCACAGAACCATAAACAATAAATGCAAACCACAAGAGTCTTCTGTTTTCTGTCTATATTTGGAAGAAGCTATTGCCCTCTAACTTTAGCCCACATTAACATGAGAAACCAGAAGACCCAGCCTACACAGCTGGACTCACATCACAGGTTAAATCTGAGTGCAGTGGATTAATTAAGCAGAACTAACCAGAGGTGTTACATGTCATTTTGCTGTTACACATACAAAAGCACCACTTTACAAGTAAATGCAGGTTGTTGCGTTGGGCTCGAAGACTTCACATTTCTGATCACAGAGCAACACCTGGTGGTCTCTAAAGGAACAGCAAGCCACCAATTTACACTATGATTATCCAAAGGCTGACGACTGTCTAAGCAATAACCTATGCATATGCTAAGGAGGTCGGCGCATTTGTTTGTCGTTTATACTTTTGTTAGTTTGTTGAGATTTTTTAAATGAGAGTGCCCGCCAAACAAAATCACTGTGTGAAATAGGTACACTTTATTGGTTAGTGCAAAGTCTGCACTATTGACCATGTAAGAAGAAGAAGAAAAAAAAAAACTGTGTAATGTTCACTGATCAACTGCAAGATTAAAGGCACTGACAGACTGATAACTTTGAGAGCTGAAATATACCTTTAACATTTACTTTGTTTCATTAAAGCTCAGTTGCAACAACTTTTTTAACGTAGCCTGGTTCCCATAAAGCACCAAACTGTGAAGTGGAGTGTGGAATGAATGAATCCACTGAACACCTTAAACACTCTTTCAGACACTAACTTGCTCATCTGCCTTCACACACACTTATGAACATGACTGACATCCCATTCTTACTCGATAGGGTTTAATGTCTGCCCACGATTTAAAGCTATAACAGCTTCAACTCTTCTGGTGAGGGATTTCAGAAGGTTTAGGAGTGTTTATGGGAATTTCTGACCATTCTTCCAGAAGCACATTTGTGAGGTCAGACAGTGATGTTGGATGACAAGTCCTGGGTCACAGTCTCCACTACAATTCAGCCCAAAGGTGTTCTATTGGGTTAAAGTCGGGACTCTGTGCAGACCAGTCAAGTTCTTCGACACTAAACTCACCCATACATTTCTTTAGGGACCTGCTTTGTGCACTGTTGCAGTTATGTTGGAACAGAAAGGGTCCAACCCCAAACTGTTCCCACAAAGTTAGGAGCATGAAAATGTCTTAGTATGCTAAAACTTTAAGAGAACATGTCTCCACTGCTCAAGTCCAGAGGCGGCATCAAACAATTTCATTGCGCTTGGTGATGCAAGGCTTGGATGTAGCTACTTGGTCATGGAAACCCATTCCATGAAGCTCTGTTCTTCTGAGCTAATGTGATTGCCACATGAAGTCTGGAGGTCTGCAGCGATTGCTTCTGCAGAAAGTTAGTGCACAGAGTTCACCATGCGCCTTGGCATCTGCTGACCTTGCTTTATGTGGCCTACCACTTCATGGCCGAGTTGCTTCCACTTTTCACTAACAATTGACTGTGGAATATTTAGTGGTAGTCTGCATGTCTAGCTGCTTGCTTTTTATACACCAGTTTCCATGTAAGTGATTTTTGACAATATAGCGTATCATGGCTGATACCGATAACGTATAATAAGAGAAGCATTGAGGTCAAATGCATATTCCTACAGAAATATCTCAAGAATTACAAGCACGCCAAGCTGGAGCCACTGAGCAAATGCATTTCCATCAAAACAGCAAAGCCATTATAAAACCACTTAATAAATCTCACTGGAGTGTCACGTCGACATTCATCTCATCTATCAGAGTTTATTTGGAGGAAAAACAGATACAGGAAGTGATGAAAGGGTGACGTTCTGTGTAAGAGCTTTATTTTCTCCATATATTTTACAAATACAAGCGCAAATGTTCATTAGACTCTGGACAATAACATGTCTGAAGTACTTTGAAGAGATAATGGAAATGAAGATCCCACCAGTTTATCTGCAAAAAGAAAAGGAAAGGTTAGGAACAAGTTTCAAACATTTAAAAATAAAAAATAAAAATGACATCCACAACTCTGAAAACTACTCAGTCAAATTTCTACTCTACTTTACTAGAACTTAGGACCCTTCCACAGCTAGTTTTCATTACACTAGCCCAGTGGGGCTCTTTACATTACAGTCTACCACTGTTACCTCCTCTGTTAAGACCAGCCTCAGTTCCTGAGTTCAGCAGAGGTTGAGGAGGAGTAGATTAGGTCGGAGAGGAGAATTAGTCATGAAAGAATCTGACAGCTTTTGGGAATTTAAAGACAAGCATAGCTAAGTGGGAATCTTTTGGGAGGAGAAAAAAAAAAGGGGGGGGGGGGGGTTTCCGAGGTCAGAAAGTTAAGAGTGAAGGGAAGTTAGAGTGAATGAGGATCATAATGAAGGGATGAGTCACAGGAAAAATTGTAAATGGATGGAGGAAGATAGAAAAGTGGGAGAGAAAATTGAAGACGTGGTTAAAACTTACAAAGCAGCGGCTCCAGAGATGATCTCAATGAGCTCCTTGGTGATGACGGCCTGTCTGGTACGGTTGAAGGTGAGGGTCAGCTTGTCAATCATCTCAGCTGAAGCGAAGGGAGAGAAAAATCAGTCACGGTCAAATTTAAATCTTTATGGTGGAAGGATTAAGAGCATGACTCAGCACACTCAGTTATAGAAACCCATCTCCTCCAACTCCTCTCAGCTTGTTTTCTATTTGTCATTGTTTGAAGCCTTTAAGAGCATTTTAAAGAAGAAACACTGGCAGCCACCACTGCTGCCCGTCAGCCTCCTATTAGATGCACCTATGGTATCAATTTTGAAAAGCCATCACCCTTTTAGTTGATGTAGATACAAGAATTTTAAAATCCAAGGCGACTTCCTTCTTGAGTCATCGTACTCACAAACCTTTGTGTCTATACCAGCGGTCCCCAACCTTTTTTGCGCCACAGACCGGTTTATGCCCGACAATATTTTCATGGACCGGCCTTTAAGGTGTCGTGGATAAATACAACAAAATAAAACTAGTACCGGTACCGAAAAAAGGAAAATTTATTCATAACACACGTGAAAAGACCCAGGAAAACCGAGTAAACGATAAAAACGATAACAAAATAACGCTGAAAAACGATAAAAACTATACATTTCACACCTGAGCCTCAACTCTTGCGGCCCGGTACCAAATGACTCACGGACCGGTCCGAGGCCCGGGGGTTGGGGACCGCTGGTCTACACCATCCACCCACCCGGCAGGGTTGCAATAATACCCCATCAGCCTTTTACAACTGAGGAATAAAAACCCAGTCGTCATGACTTTGGATTCTGTTACCATTAATAATCATTAACATACCAAATCTGCTTACATTTGTCTATAACATGCCCCATTTCAATGTCTACCAAGATCCAAGAGGTGTCTTCAACTTGCTTGATTTGACAAAAACAACCCCTTTAGCAATGACATGAATCTAAAGACCTAAAAGTGCCCTTGTTAGCAGGCTGAAACTGGAAGAGCAACCAAGGAAGTCCCTTAAGCCTGCTTGAGCTTGGATGAACCATTTTTAGTTTCTGTGATTTTTCTGGTAACCTAAAGTTAAACTTGGGCTCTGTACAAGAATTTCCTTTCGAACCTCACCTTACTGCATATGCAATTTGTCATTTTATTTGGGTCCCTTTTTGTTATGCATCTTTAATTACTTGCATCTATAGATAATGCTGGTGTTATACTGTAAATGAAGGCTATTTCCCAATAATTTAAGTTAATTTGAATTAAACCCATTTGAAATGCTAAACCCAGAAATACTCAGCACTGATGCTATAAGTAACCTTCCATAAACTGCTATGACCACCTTATCGGTCTTTAAACACTTAAGCTTTCTCATGATAGTGTTATGAAGCATCTCATATTAGCTGCTATGCTAGCTACTGCTTATATATTTAGATGTTTCCAAAGGCGATATAGCTGTTGGATGATAACTGTTAAAGAAATATTCTAACATCAGTGGATCTTTTAAAATGAGAAACAGTATCAGCACCACTCTGACTTCTAGAAGAAAACAATAAAAGACTGCACGTTTGGCAGGAAGTTCAGATTCTTACAGGCGTTGTTGCTGGCGCTGTCCATAGCAGTCATCCTGGCGCTCTGCTCGCTGGTGGACGACTCCCTCAGTGCCAGGTAGATGATGTTGACCAGAGTGAACTCCTGGTAGTTCCTTAACACATCAGCATCAATGTCATCATAGATGCCCATGCTCTCTGTTGAGGGAGAAGAGAGATGATCAACATCTCTGATGGCTCCGTGTTAAACTAATTTAACAAAACAACTGGTGCTACCTGAGTTAGCAACTGTGTCTATGGAATAAATGGGCTTCTGGTCCGTCTTGTAGGAGATAACAGACCTGCATGACAGGGAGGGTCAGTTAGCTTTGATCTGGATAATAAAACAGAAGGAAAACAGTGAAACCTCAAAGCCTGTTTGTACCTGAATCTATTGAAGATGACAGAACCCTGGTCAAACTCATATCCGGAGTTGAGGAGCTCAGCGGCAATGACTGAAGCATCACCAAAGGTGGGGGGCTTGCGGCCAATCTCCTTGCAGTTCAACATGATGTGTTTTCCATGAGTTCTAAGGCAGAACAAGAGTTGTCGTGATCAGAGCTCAGTAATCAGTCTTAGACTAGATCCTCAGCTTGAGCTTGCCATCAAAGCTGTCCTACAGTATGGATGGAAGGAGACACGCCTCCAATTCAGAGTTTGAAGGTTTACGCTAACTTTGTGTCATAACTGTGCATGTGACAAGAGCCAAAGCTCAGAGGAAAGAAACAGCCTTATTAAAGCCAGACTCCACTGCAAAAAACAGAATTACATTTCACAGAAAACTGGAGCTGCAGTTCTGCTTCTGTGACCTTTGAGTTTTAATGCATGAACTAACACATTAAAATATCAAGGTCACACAACAATACAAATCAACCTAGTAAGGTAACAGCAGACAAACAGCTCCTGTGCGAGATAAAATTATACCCTCAACCCCCCAAAAAAGGAATTAAAAAAAAAACATTGAGGTAGCCTAAATATTACTTTAATACACCTTCCATGGAATAAAATAACCAATATTCACATAGAATAAAGGACAGAAAAAAAAGCTAAATATCCCTAAATACCTGCTGAGTGAAGCCAAACACTAAACTACAGTCACATCCTTTCCAAGTGAGATGATGATCATCACACTGATAAAATGATATAATGATGAAAACCTTGAACACACCTGTGCAGCAGAGCCTTGAGCTTGTCTCCCACATTGATCACCATCACCTCCTTGCCAGCGCCGGTCAGGTTGGCGATCTCACTCTTGATGGTCTTTGCCACACCGGAGTGGATGGCGCCACAGAGCCCACGGTCGGAAGTCACACCAATGATCACATGCTTGGCGGCTTTCTCCTCCGGGGCTTTGATGTCAGCCTTCTCATACAGGGCTGAAGAAAGCAGTAAAAGCTTCATCAACAACTGAATTGGAATCAATATTAAGCTTCAGTCAACGTGACAGTGAGATGTACATACCCAGAGAACCGGTGCCATAGACACGTGCTGGTTTCAGCTGCCTCTCAGCACGAGCATACTTGGCAGCGGCGACCATTTTCATGGACTTTGTGATTTTCTGGATGTTTTTGATGGATTTCAACCGAATGGTGACTAGAGGGAGAAAAGAAATGACAACTGAATGCTATTTCACACACACTAAGAAACAAGGTATCCATCCCTTTATTATTGGCGAACCTGCAAAAACACTTTAATTCTATTATTCAAAAAACTAAAATTCAGCAAAATAATTGTAATTCACTTTTGCACTTCTAAGTCTATTTTTTTTTAAATTTTCCTTTTTCTCTTTCATTATTCACTACTTTCGGATGTTCTCATCACAGCACCTATGGCTCAGGGTAGAAAGGTACTATGCAAGTACAAGTTCAAATTAGGTTTAACAGTTGTTAAATGTCTCCATTAGAGACTCACATTCAGCTTGAATTAGAAATTATGTAATATTCTCATGAACATCAATTAATTAAATTTAACTTGTCTATTCCTTTTTCATTTTGCTATGGAAAGTTAAAAAACACTGATTACACATAATATATACTGCTAATGAATTTAACGCTTGTGTCACAGGTACTTCATATCAGCAGTTAACCAAATGCTAAGATATCAGGGCTGAAATAGATGGACTGAGATAACCCGAGACTGCCTGCTAGCCTTTGCATTAGCTTAATAAAAAAGAAAAAAATATATATTATGCTTTGTTCTGGTATCAAGTGACACCCAGTAAATGTTTGCAGCTTTGTTAAAGGGAATATTAAAGATTTTGTGTGAGACCATTCAGATTTTGTATCCGAGATGTGTTATGTTTCTATCAGAGTAGTATACAAAGTACTTACTGTCCTTCAAGGTAGCCATGTTCCTGACCTGCCCCCTGTGAACAGAAAGGCTGTATGTGAGCTTAACCGACAAGCTTCATCAATATCCAAATACACCCTAAACAGCAAAAACACCACTTTACATCACAGACTCATGTTAAATGAACCTTTGATATAGATTTAGCTGTTTGCTAATCCTGAAGGAGAGCCCTCATCCTTTAGCTTGGTGGCTAACTACACGGAGAAAGCTGTGACAGTTCACTCTAGCTGTTCTTGTGCTGTGTTAGATAATGCAGTAAGATAAATCGCCCAGGGGCACTGATAATATTTCCCTTTTTCCCCTCATATTGAAAAATGTCAGCTCAGTTAGCATTAACGGCTAGCCGGCTGAACTTGTCCATTGGCAGCGCTGTCATTCATTAGCCGCGGCCTGCACGATAGCGCGCCCTTGTATTCAATAACTGCAAACGGTGCAGTCTACACGTCACACACTTACTCCCGCTGCATATCTACTTGAAGTAAACTTATAAAATACTGCATTTAAGGCAGAGGAGAAAGTATATGAAAATTATTCACTTTACCATTGTGGGGAGAACACCAAAGCGCTGCTCCTGGCGAACATGGTTAGTCCTATGAAGGTCAGACACGCAGGACTGCGCAGGCGCAAGTCAAAAGCAAAATGGACGAATTGATGCCTTCACGGACACGCGTCAAGATAAAGCTAATCTGTTCCATCCTTCAACAATTTTCGACAATCCTTCGACAAAGTTAAATCAATTATTGTACATTATTGCTGTAATTTATCCCGCATGTGTTTACGCTATTTAACATCTACTTTTTACAATACAGTCTCTCACGGAATGTAAATGTCCCCTTTTACCAACTGAAAAGACTTCTGCTCTTTTTCCCAGGAAAAACAAATTTAAAAAGATTCTCGACTTACTGTCAAAATTCTTACCGTTAATGAAGTACTTCTTAAGATTCATCTGTTCCCATGTAGCATACGCAGCCAGACATACATCTTCCTTTTGTAGTTTATCTTTTACATGTAGTTTAAATAAAAATAAATTACTAAAAAATATTGAATTCCACAAAATATTTGCTTGGGCTATAATTACGATTTTATCATATTAGCTAGCAACATCTTTTTTCTTTTTTGTTGGTTTGTTTCGAGTTTTTCTTCTTATTTAGCAAAAGAAAATACTTTTAAATCATGTTTTACTCGTTTTTTCTTGTAGCACAATTAAATGAAACGCAGAAACATTAGTTAAATGTTAAAACAGTTAAAACATTTTGTGAATGTGTTTTCCGGAACGTTATTTACACGAAAATTCCAGAAAACACAGTCTTTATGAGGAGCGCAAACGCGCAGCAAGAGTATCGCGAGTTTTTTCGTTTATTCGCGAGGGTATGACGTAGAAGCACACGCGGAAACTGTTTACCCTAGCAGCGAGCGCTCGTTTGAGCAGCTTTTCGAGGAAAAACACGTTTTTTAAAATCATTTTATAAAGTGTTTTGTGTTAAAGGTAACTAGTCATAATGGGAAAAGCAGATTTTCTTTCACCCAAAGCGATAAGCAACCGAATAAAAGCCAAAGGTCTACAGAAGTTGAGATGGTATTGCCAGATGTGTCAGAAACAATGCAGGGACGAGGTAAGATGTTCATTAAATGGGTCTTTTTTTTTAGGTGTATTCGTTGTACTTCTAAAGGATTTTAAACTCTAAACTGTGTTTTTGTTGGTGACAGAACGGATTTAAGTGTCACTGCATGTCCGAGTCCCACCAGAGGCAGCTACTGCTGGCCTCTGAGAACCCCACCAAGTTCATGGACTACTTCTCAGAGTGAGTTACGTCATGTTTCTTCTTCCGTCATGTTTGTGATTTAATGAAAACGATCATAAGCCTTTATTCTTGTCGCTTTTCTCCCAGTGAATTCAAAAGTGACTTCCTGGAGCTGCTCAGGAGACGTTTTGGTGAGATGGGGTTTGCTAGTCATCCGGATTTTTCTGCAGCAGCAGCTGTCTGTAGTCAGTTATAAGAATGTTTTTTGCTCCTTTCTCATCCACAGGGACCAAGCGAGTACACAACAACATCGTCTACAATGAGTACATCAGTCACCGGGAGCACATCCATATGAACTCCACGCAGTGGGAGACTCTGACCGACTTCACCAAGTGGCTGGGCAGAGAGGGTAAGCTGGTGTGAAACACTGAACTACAGGGTGGTCTGAAACCTACGAAAAGAATAAATATGGTCTGTGGAAATGCACTCTTGTGTTTTTCTTCTGTAGTAAAAGTGTTTTGATCACAGCCTAGGTGTTTTTGTGAGTAGTTTTAAGCAAGGTGAAATTAGGTGGGCGTTTATATATTGAGCAGCTTCGCTTTCAACTACAAACCACATCTAATCAATCATTTATGCAATGTTTTATTCTAAAAGAACATATTTAAATGACCAGTTCACAAAAAAGTGTGTTGGGCTTGTTGATTGGACAACTACGGACTGCTGATGGTGTTTCTTTTAACTGAAATGCTGGTATCAAGGGGAAGTTGCAGAAGTAGCAAAGATAGATGAGTTGAAATCCACAGCTACAGACAGAGCACAGGTAAGGTGAAAAAGACATCGTAGGCAGGGTGGAGTGGCTGCAGATGAGTGACAAAGATGATTTGTGATAGAAGGAACACAGCAAGTGAAAGAGAAGGTTTACCAAATGGAGTGAGGCCTGCCAGAGAGCTGGAGGTGGCAGAATTTAAGATGTTGAGATTTTAATTCTGAGTGACCATGAGGGACGGGATTATAACTGAGTTTATCAGAGGAACGGCTCAGGTTGAGCAGTTTGGGGGCAAAGTTAGAGAGGCAATGCTGGGATGGTTTGGACATGTGCACTAGGGGTGCAACGATACACAAAATTCACGGTTCGGTTCGGTTCGATACTTTGGTGTCACGGTTCGATATTTTTTCGATACAAAAAAAATGTTCATGCCTTTTTTATTAATTTGTCACTTATTAAATTTTCACGGCACATTCTGCACCACATCTCTGTGCGTTCATCATTTGTTTGAAGCCAGCTCACCTCCTGCAACCACTTGTCCGAGAATACGCGCTTTTTTTGTGGTTTGGACTCCTTCTGACATTTCTTTGGAGGTGGAGGAACACCAAAGTAATTGCTTAAAGGAGCTTCTTTGACATCTTTAAGAGTTCTAAACAAATGTCTGTCCTCCTCCAGAAAATCTTATGTATGCAAACACACATTGCAACTTCTTATCTTGTGCGCGTTTTTTATTTTGACAGCGAATGCGCACCTGCGGACCACTTATGTGCAGCCCTGGTTATTTAGCTCGTCATATTGCAGCCACAGAAATTCTTTTGTCCATGAAACCATAAAGCTGCACTTTCTTTTTGCCTTATAGTCTGATTTGTCATAACTTTTCCGTTTTGTGGTAAGCTTTTCTTTGGCTGTCACTTCTTCACCCTGACCTGTCTTATTTGGCTCAGCAGAACTAAAATATATATCCTGCTGCTTTTACACACGCACTCACATAACGCTCAGCGATTCTCTGCGCGATCAACCTCTCACATGTTTAAGCTTGCTGCGGGAGATTTCACTTGTCATGTTTGCATAGTAAGCTAACGATTGATAAGATGATGTCAGAGGAATTGGTGCGCAAATTATCATCACTCACCAATCAGTGCTGTCGCTCTCTATACACAGTTCGCGCGATTGCAAAGTGAAAGCAAAAAACAAGCGCAAATTCAAACGCGATTTCAATATGTCACATATTGACAGTGGCTCACCGATGCCAATGACATAATTACCCAGCTACATTTCCGAAAGAATGCAAAAGCATTGACATATATTTTTCCTTCCTACGATAGGCCGACGGGCAGGGCAGAGATAGATTTTGGCAGCCCGACTGGAAAAATCGCTAGCCCCGGGACGTCGGGCTAGCGATTTAGCGAGCCCTGTATCTGATTGAGGAATCACTCATCTTTGGAAAAGAGAG
Organism: Neolamprologus multifasciatus; assembly: GCF_963576455.1. Lineage (NCBI taxonomy): Eukaryota > Metazoa > Chordata > Actinopteri > Cichliformes > Cichlidae > Neolamprologus > Neolamprologus multifasciatus. The sequence continues at coordinate 21,040,236 of NC_140455.1, forward strand.
TTTATTACAGAGAAATGGCTCTTTCCAAAATAAAAGCTATACTATACGCTTCTTCTGGGCTATATTCTCAGCAGCATATTAAACATATCAGGTCCCCATAAGGAGAATCATGTGCTAACGGCTGTCTAAATGACTCGGCTAAAGTTTGTAGCATGCGTGCTTGTTGTTTTTGTCTGCTTCCACTTGTCTTTGCGCTAGGATGATGTCAGCGTAAATGTGCAGTCATGTTCGTTGTGTTCCCACTAGTGCTGTCAGCGTCAATCTGAAATGAGGTTAATGCCACAACACGGCAAATCTCCGTTAACGAGCTACCGCGGATTGCCCCATGCGTGGGGCTAGATGGCCAACACGTTAACGAGCTAACTGCGCTAACACACTAGTTCCCACCCATGTAATTGAGCATTGCTGGCACATCCAACATACTGTTTTACTTTAGTCCATGACGCGCTTACCTTCAGGGTCATACATCACATGAAAACCAAAATAGTTCCAAACGCCAGATCTGAATGAGAGTGGGGGAGGTTCAATTTGCCATGTTGCAAGGAGAGCTTAACTTCTGTCTCGCTAGCTTGCCCTGCGCTCAGTGAATCTGCGTTCGACTACTCCGCCTAGGCTGCACTGTCGAGCGCAGATCCACTGAGCGCTCAACACAGACAGCACCGTCAGAAGGAAAGTTGATAAAATAAATTAAAAATGTTGTATTGTTCGATACATATGCGTACCGAACCGAAAGCACTGTATCGAACGGTTCAATATCGATACGAGTATCGTTGCACCCCTAATGTGCACAGGAGGGGCAGTGGATGTACTAGACAAAAGATGTTAGAGATGGAGCTGACAAGCAAGAGGAAAAAAAATAATCAAGGAAGACATGCAGAGGAGGATGCTAGGGATAAGGGGAAATGGAGGCAGATGATCTGCTGTGGTAACCCTTAAAGGGAGAGGAAGAAGATTCAGCTGTGGTGAAAACTAGGTGAAATCAGTAATGAGTAGTTTTCACTTAGAGTCTGTATTTTTACCTTTCATCAAACCACCTGCTTCCACAGCTTGGGCAAAAAAATTGACAATTTTTAAGGAGTGAAAAACCTGAAAAACTCTTTTCTTTGTATTATTGTAGGGTCTTTACAATATAAAGCACCTTGAGAAAACTGCTGTTCTGATTTGGTGCTATATAAATACACAATTAAATTGAATTGGAAATTGATGTCCATTATGTATATGTAGATTGATGAGGCATTACAAATCACTGACTGGTAAATTGCAGTTAATGCAAAGGAATATAATGGTACTTTAACCTTGTTTGAAATCATCAACAGGTTTTTGCAAAGTTGATGAAACCCCCAAAGGCTGGTACATCCAGTACATCGACCGCGACCCAGAGACCATCCGACGCCAAGAGGAGCAGGCGAGAAAGAAGAAACAGGAGCTTGACGACGAGGAGAGGAGTGCCAGAATGATCGAGGAGCAGGTCCGCAAAGGCCGTGAAGGCAAGGGCACCGATGTGAGTACCAACAGGGCAGACCCAAGCCTCGTACAGTATTTGCTGGTTCAGCTCTTTATAATCAAGGTGGTTTTATTCTACAGGAAACTCCAGTCTACACAGAGCTCAAACGGGAGAGTGAGGAAGAAAAAGGTGTGTGTTTTTTCTTATTTTCTTAATACACTTGCTAGAAAGTTTTTTTCCCCTCTCATCCTTACTTATTTCTGTCTTGCAGTTGCTTTCAACTTGGGTGCCTGTTCTTCTGTCGCTGGCCCCTCCAAATCAAGGTACAGAGGTCTCTGTGTAAGATACATTAATGTAAAATACTTCAGCTTCTAACTGAGTGCTCCTGTCCTCCTTTAGTTCGGTTCTGGGTGCTAGCGCGCTTAAAGCAGCATCATCTTCGTCTTCGACCTCAGTAAAAAGGAAAGACTCCAGCTCAGACTCCAGAGGAGGGGAAAAGAAGAAGAAATCAGCTTTGGAAGAGATCATAGAGGTTGTGATTCTTATTTTGTTTGCATTGACTTTGGTTAACTGCAGCCAGGTTCATTGATCAGGTATGTGATTCCTTTTTGCACAGATGGAGAAGAAAAAACAACAACAGCAGCAGCCGGTGAGAACTGATGACTGGCTGCAGCCCAATATTATAGTAAAAGTAATCACCAAAAGACTGGGGGAGAAATACCACAAAAAGAAGGCTGTCATCATGGTAAAGTATTTTCTTTAGATTTAAATTTGGGTTGCAGTGTGTAAACTTTAAAGGCCTTTAGTGCTTACATCTGCGGATCCTTTTCATTCATAGGAGGTACGAGACAAATACACCGCAGTGGTAAAAATGATCGACTCTGGAGACAAACTGAAACTGGACCAGAATCACTTAGAGACAGTTATACCTGCCCCAGGTATAAATCACAGCTCTATAAATCACAGAAAAAAACGTTCTTGAAATGTTTAATTGTTCTGGTAGTAAACCTGTTCTCAAACTTGCTGCAGGTAAACGAGTTTTGATACTGAACGGTCCTTACAGAGATATGGAGGCTCTGCTAGAGGGCATTGATGAAAAACATTTCAGCGCTGCACTCACTCTTGACTCTGTAAGTATTTCGACCTTTCAGCTTTTAATTATCCAAAGGAAGTCCCCGTGATGTTAAAACATAGTTTTGTCTGTAAAAAGTAATGTACTTCTGTAGTCAAAAGTCTTCACATTGCTTTGTTTGTTCAATCAATATTACAGATTCTAACGATATTCCATAAACAATGAGTCCTTATGTTTATAAAGAAAAAAAGAGCTTTTGTGAATAACAAATTGCTTAATTTATTTTTTAATGCAGAATTCTCTTAAGCAATAATTTCTGATGGCACTGAATTAAACAGTGTTTAAACCATTAAAAATGGGGTGCCCCAGGGCTCTGTTCTTGGGTTATTGCTATTCATTATAAATAAATATTTTTATTATTATTAATTATTATTAATATTTTTATAATAATAATAATAATAATAATAATACATTTTAGGCTCCACCACGTTACGTCTGCCTTTAATAACTTCCAGCTAACACTTTTTGAATTCAAACGTACCTGATATTAAAACTTTTAATATCACTCTAATGGGTTTTGTTATTTTATTTATTTCAGTTGGCACATGAAACAACCAGTGCAGTAACCATAAATTAAGTTTTCATATTCTATAAAAAAGTTTTGTGCAATTAATCTTTGTCTCGGTCCTTCACTATGTAGACATTCTGTACTGTCACACTACCCCATCAACACTTAATCAGAACCCTGTATATCAGGGTGCATTATACTTTATCACTGATGACAAACATCATTTTCATTACTTTTCTCTGTATCACACAGTTGGATTGACTTTCAGCTAGGGTTGGGTGACTGGACGAGTATATCCACTATTGGCGATAGGCTGAGCCCATCGTCAATAGTTTTTACAATTTATTTATTTGCCCATGAGTAAGTTTGCTAATAATGATGGAGCTAATAGAAGCAGTCAACAGAAGAAAAAAATAATAGCGCTGTTTTAACAGCACCCTCTTTCATCTGTGAGCAAATGCACCCTCCTCAGAGTGCTCCCAAATGCTTGTTGATGGAGCTGCAGAAGCTGGTGATAGCCTAACTTACTCAGCCGGATGGTGGACACGTACATGCTCATGCAAGTTAGCCGTGTTTGAGTACTTTTCTCGCACTATAGGTCTGCACAAGTGGCACACCGCTTTGGCTACATCCTTAGGTTTACCTCTTTCATCGGGGTTAAAGCCAAAGAAATCCTAAATTGGCGACTTTATTTTTTTTTTTTTAGTGCTGTCAGCATTAACGCGCCGTCATCACAACTAACGCGATTAACAATTAACCCATCTGGAGCGCAGACTGAGTCTAAATCCCTGAAATGTCTCTGTCAACGCATTTCGGCAGTTTGTCCAAATTTTGTTCATTCTGCGCTCCAGATGGGTTGAGAGCATTAAAAATTTGAATCGTGATGACTGTGTTTAAGCCGCATTAACGCTAACAGTGTTTTCTTGTTTGTTTGTTTGTTTGGGGGTTTTTTTGGGGGGGGAACTAGTTCATCCATGTTTGGACCTCTTCTGTGTTTTAAATGTGCAAATCAGTCCGTGCATGATCACATAGCCCCGCCATTCAAAAAGTCTGCGCATGCACGAATATAAAAAAAATCAGCTAAATGATTTAAGGCTTCCCAGTGTGTCAAACAGTTTAGGAATAATCTAATTTCACAGTATTCGTTATATATTGAAAGGAAAAACCTATTTAGTCAGGCTGTAATAGGCCCGACTATGACCAAATTATTGCTCCCTATTTTCAGGATTAATATTTTGGGTTTGTTTTAGGTATTGTCAAAGTTCTCTTCTGTTCTGCTATAGCCATTCAAATGTCTTTTCTTCTTCATCCTCAGGGACCTCAGAAAGGAAAGAGAGTGGACATTGCCTACGAAGATTTCTCAAAACTGGCCTGAATAAGCATACTTCCTGTTTAAATCTCAGGTAGCGTTTTAGCTGAAGGACTCTACTGTGTCAGAGTTTATTCCCTGGGAATCTCTTGTGTATGTCCCATATTTCACCTGCTTGAACAAACCAGAAGAACTTTGAGCAGTTTGTTTTTGTTTGTTTTTATTTAGTATTCGAGTCAGTTTTGACATTTCAGATGTATATTTTCTCAAAATAAATTTGACAAAAGTTACTTCTGGTGTCCTCTGGAAAATAAGATTAATAAATTTAGTTGCACATTAACGGAAAAAAAGACATTCCCCTTCACTCATATGGTTCTAATTTTCTCTACTGACCCCTGGGGATTAATAGCAGGACAGGGTAATTTAATGTGGATCTGGCTTCTCAGGGCATGTGGAGGAAGCTGCTTAGATTTGGGACAATGTATTGTGAGTAGTGGCCGTCAATGAAGCCCTTCCCACTGTTGTGAATGAACCAGCAGTAGACGTTGGAGCCGCGCTTCTTATCACGCCTATAGTCCTTCTGCCACCCCCTGACACACACAAAAACAAGAATGTAAAGTTTTAACAAGAAGGTTTCTTATTAACATTTTTTTTATTGTTGTTTTTGTTTTTGTCTTTGTTTTTTTTGTGGCTCAAGACATACCTGGTGACAAGCAGCTTGTTGCCCTTCACTTCCATAGTGGCCTCATTCTTTAGGGGGTCAGCTCCTTTGTGGATGTCGTATAAGATGACCTCAGGCTCAATGGAAAACTGCCCTGTGGGACCACATTTTTAGCTTAAACTCTATCTTTGATATTTAGTATATTGTAAGCTCAAACATGAGCTGAATTAACACAAAAAGACAATATGAGAGCAAGAAAAGTTCTGCTTCAAATGCATTTGCACTATTGCATCTCGTAAGGCCAATACTATTGGCCTTGTGTGTTTACGTTTTGCGGTTGGTGCCAGATAGGTTGGTCTAAGTATTTCAGAAACTGCTAATCTGATGGGATTTTCCCAGAGAGCTATTTCTAGGGTTTACAGAGAATGGTCACCCAATTCTCTGGGAGAAAAAATTATTGAGTTAGAGGAGAATGGCCAGACTGCTTCAAGCTAAAAAAGGCAACGATAAATAAAATAACCATTTGTTACAACCAGCGTGTGCAGAGAAGCATCTTGAATCTTGAAGCAGATAGACCACACCAGGAGAAAACCACAATGGTTAAAACTCCTGTCAGCTAAGTACAGGATATTAAAACTATAATTTATACAAGCCCACCACTAGAAAAAAATTGCCTTGTTTGAGTCTAACAACCACAAATAATACTTTGAACAAACAAAAACATGATGTTTTAAAAGTAGTTAAATAACTGGGATGTCACTTTTGACCAAAAGAGTCATGACTCTGATTTTTAATTGAGCAGTCTTAATTGTGCTTACTGAACGTCAGTGGGCTTCTTTGTACTTCGTATTATATGGCAAACACTTCAATATTTATATCAATAATTACATCTTCTTCTGTTCCACATTTGCATGGGGTTCCTCAAGGCTCGATCATGGGGCCTATGCTGTTTTTATTATCTTACCTCTGGGCCATTGCTAGCTCCTTGATTAGTATCTTATAACACTGCCATGCTTTACTTCTCTATTAAACGTAACAATTTTGACAACACTAATGTTTGATTACTGTGAGGATACTGTGTGTTTCACACCACCTAGACCTACCTATGAGTCCGTGGACTAGAGGTGAATACTGGTTCTCATTGGGAATGTAAATCCCAAGAAAGTCAACATTAACAGGGTGTTTCTTCCACACACGGTGAAGCAACACCATCACCTGGGTACTATTATTTATTGTGATGATGACATTAGAATTCTTTACAATGGAAATCCTTATCCTGAAATAGAAACAAAACAATTTTAGCCCAAAGGATCCGACAGCAAGGTAGAAACAGCAATTAAAGGTAAGTCAGCTACCCATCCTGTCTTATTTCAGCTGTAGACCCCCAGGTGAAGGAGTGGTTGTTTCTGCCATCAGTCATGGTGATCCCATCAGTACTGACAATCACACTGATTCCGTCCGGCTGGTGGTAGATGCCGATGGTGCCAAAGTAGGTGCGTTTGTTCACTTTCTTAGAGCCAATTAACTGACCATTCACAGTTACACCTTAAGGACAGGAGAGGGAGGTTAATCTATGAACTATTGTGTCGCATAATATTCAGTTAAATTTGGAATTTAATAGACTAAAGATTGAATAAATTAAAATCCACTTCAGGTCTGCAACATAAACTGTACATAAAAGATGGAGTGCTTTATTCATTTTTTTTCTACTGACCAGCAGGGGGTGACTTTTCTGGCTACAAAAATAAGTTAGATTGTGTGGAAGCCTCTGACAAAATTACCTTTCCTCTTCCTTTTAATTCCTCAGAAAGCGTTTTCCTAATGAGTCTAGGGATTTATCTTATTTAGCCTATTGCAGTATGCTGTTGTTTGTGAATTATAATGGCTACTAGAGAGTGGTTAGTGTCCTCTGGTTCTCTGGGTCCTCACATGTGTTGTCTAGTTTCAGAAAACCAAGATGGTGACTGCTAAAATGCTACCGTTCTGACATAAAAATGGAAGTCCAACCAACCACCAATATCATTTTGGCTACTTCAATCTTTTCTATACAGCTTATGATCTGCAAATTACTTAGAGAAGTCGTCATGGTTGTTTACAGTAGTAAACTGTAGATATAGTCATGAAAAACAAAACACATTTCTTTGAACATTTACTACCTGTTCCACTGTCAGAAAGCAGGTTAAGAATATGACCGGGTTTGGAGTCAATGTTGAAGCAGATGTCCATGTTACTTCTGGGCAGATGGATGATGAAGTGAGGGTCGTTATCCACTGGAAGAGATGCACTGAGCTGGTTACTCACTGTGTCGTGTTCACAGGGAACACTGCAGCTGGAAAGGTACTCATGATGCTTGGTAAGAGTGTGTACAGCCTGTATTACCAAGGTTAACCTGTTGCGGCAGAGTGATTTCCTCTTTTGGACCCTCCAAAACCTCACCCATTGGGGGTGCTGGGGTTGGCATGTGGACCCAGGGTGGAGGCTGATACACAACTTTCACAGGAGGCGGACCACTTGATCCTCCTCCTGTAAACATGTGAGAGAATAAAGTATTATATTTTGCATGTACAGCATTTCATTCATATATGTATGATCCCATTTTGTGCCCTTTTATTCTACATGTGCTTTAAATGCTTTAGGATCATTTCCCTTCCTCATCTTCCTCAGCCATGTAGCACCTGTTTTGTTTAGTGTCATGCTGCCATTTGCCATGCACCTGAGCAGCAGCCATGTTTGGGGTCCTTTGGAGAGTCAGCCAGCAACCTCTCCGTGGCGTCCCCGCTCTCCACTAGCAGAGCGGTGAACGGAGTGACAAACTGATGCTCCACAGCCAGAGTCATGATCCGCTGGGTGATCTTCCTCTTTTTGACAGCTGTTGTAGCCAGAGACCTGGAGGGGAGCCACACCGCAGCTGTCAAATACTGACAATTCCACAAATTTGCTGTTGTCTTCAAGGATATTTATATAGAAATCATGTTTTCTTTCAGGGGTTTGACTCTGCTTGTATTAGAGGGCCACTGACATTATTTGGTGTTATATTCCAAATTTCCATGTCAAGCTTAGATTTGGCAATAATGATCAACCAGAAATGTCTCCTATGTATAAAGAAATGAAGCAACTGGTCAGCCGTCACCTTTCACCGATCAGCTGTTTAATGGTAAGGTAAGCCCACATCTGGCGGGCAAAGCCAGTGAAAGAGTGCTGCTGCTTGGCCAGCTCTGCGTCCAGCTCTGTGGTGTCGGCGTCCGTCTCCAAAGTAATGTCCAGACGTGCCTGCAGGACGAAATGTACCACGGGATACTGGTAGTAAGGCTTCATTCCTTCATGTCCTACTACTCTGGCTATTTTTTAGAGTTTGAATGAAAAATGTTTTAGAGTTTTGATAAAAAAAATTGTCATTTAACCATAGAGCCCTATAGATTTATGATTTACTTATTCGTGGATTACTGAATGTGGATGTAAGCATGTTAGGTGTATGACTGGGTGTGTTGCACTTACAGCAGACCCTATGGTGAAGCTGGTCAGCGTGTTGCTCTCAGACGGCAGCACCTTCCCAGTCACCACCAGCTCGGAACCGCTGAAAAATTTATCAAAGTGATTCTGAGTGACTTCTGCAACTGAGTCCGCTTGGAATTGAACAGTGATTTTCCTCAACAGGGGAGAGGAAACCTGGCTATAAAACGCCTGTGGAGAGAGAAGAAAAGAAGGTGATAACCGACAGTTTTGATGGTTAAACGGGCCATCATTTTCTGCATCCAAGAAAAAGGGTAGATTTTATCTTACAGGAAAAATCTGTTCTTTATTTGTACTGTGATTGCACTCCTTTTCATTACCAAACTGAGTCCCAGAAAATAGTTTACCAGTGAGTGGGAGTATGATGCCTAAAGATTAGATGCTTGAAGTAAAGGAATGCTTTGGACTTTAGGAAATTGGAAATTTGGAGGAAGGATGTAAGTGATGCAGAGTTGGATGTTTTTTTTTTTTTGTTGTGTTTCCTTGCCGTACCCGTAGCTGCTCTGCTGCGTCGTGGTTGGCGTAGATCCTCTGAGCCATGCCCCTGTTCTCCATGGCAATACGTTCCAGGAAATCATAGTCCACGTCGAAGCCGATGCCGAGTGAGAAGAGCGAAAACTCCTCCCTCATCACTCGCTTTACATTCTTCTGGATGGCACTGAGCTTGATCTCACCTGCAGAAAATTTGAATCAGCTGTTTCCATCTAAAACTACTTCTTCTACTCCACATTAAAGGCTTTAGAATCACCAACACCTAAAATCCTGGTATTAAAAGACTATACCAGTATTTCTATGATGCCTTCTTAACCACATATCATATATTTGATAAGAAACAAACTTGTCTGCAGTAACAGCTGACTAGTTTATATGTCTTTGGTCAGATTAAGGGCTGAAAAATGAAGCCAATGCAGAATTTGCAAAAACTGCAGTTCTTTAAATAGCCATTTGGAGGTGGCTCCATTTGTGGCATGACCTCTTTGAGTGACAACTAGGAGTCAAAACAGGCTACTACCTGCCTGTAAAGCTTCACCTCAACTAGCCTGAGCCTTTTAACTGTTATTGTGTTGCTGCTGTGCAGTAAAATGGTTTGTTGTGTGGCTAACTGTACCAACAGATCATCCTAGAGATCTGTCCTTCAAATTTGGGGTTTGAAAATCTTCTGATGCTTTTTTAAAAATCTTATTAGCACTAATAGCTTGCTAACTCATCTTGCTAGTGTTAGCTGAAAGTGATCCATTCTTTTGTCCAAGTGTGGTCATTTCTGGCTCCAAAAGTCCAAGATGGCTAATGGGAATTATCTGAATCAGGCAGTCTTACCAACAGTGGGGTCTCCATCAGACACAAGAATGATCATGGAGACGGAGCGAGGGTCAATGACCCTGTGATTGGACGCTCTCACCAACATCTGAACAGCTCTCAGTAGGGCCTCGTTGATGTTGGTGCCTGCAGTCAGTAAAATCCAAATATTAACATGGGAATGGTCATTCAAGCATTCCTTTTGATAATAGTATAATAATTATTGTGTCATACCCCCATTGGGTTTAATGTTCTCAATGTATCTCTTGGCATCTGCAATCTGAATGGAGGAGCCAGGTACAAGCTCCTCACTCCAGCAGCGCACATTATGGTTAAAGTCTACGATGCTGAAGTAGTCATCGATGGTCAGGTCGTCCAAAATAGCTTTCATGGCCTGCACCGTCTGTGAGAGAAGCTTGGGTTTAAATGTATTCTGAAAAACCGCCACTGGGCTGCAGTGTTTTACAAAAGATGGAAGAGGTATGAAGATGGAGCAGAAGGAGCCAAAGTGCACCAAATGTTGACCAAAGAGTAAACAACTGTTGCTCACTTGCTTCATTTTGACCCCCCACATGGACCCGCTGACATCAATGACGAACACAATGTTTTTTGGAAGAGGGGAGAGGTTGGACGGTGCAAAGAAGTAAACGAAGTGGCCATCTGAGACCTGCAGGAATATGAAGAGATTGTCATTTCTAAAAGACTGTATCAATAAAATCATGTTTTACATGATACTTGTAGGTTCAGTGTGTGATACCTGCAGTTCCCCAGCATTGCTGTCTCTGTTCACATCATATAAAACAGTAATGACACCCTCTACAGCGCTTTCTGTGCAGTTTTCACACTGCTTCTGTTGCTGTACGGTGGGCTTGAAGACAATGTGAGCCTGAGGACAAGAAGAAAAAAAAGGGAAAAACATTTTTTCAGTGTTTATTACTTAATAAGTGGAGGTCTGTATATATAGTCCTAAAGTTTATTTTTTTAATTAAGTCAGGATCACATTTATCAGTTAAAATAATATTTAAAATAAATTATATATATTTATTTTTAATGTATTTATTTTTTTCTGAATTATTTTTATAGCTATCTAACAAAAACAGTTACGTAAAAGTTTGCCATGAGATCAAAGATAAATTTATATATTAAAAGTAAAACAAACATTTTCAGCTATATGGCACTGTACTCATGGGTTACTTCTATCTCATGGATATTTATTTAAATTCAAAAAAGAGGAAGAAAAAGATACTAAGAAACTGATAATTACAATAGGAAGACAAAATAATGTTATAATAACAACCAAACAGCTAATCTTATTATATTGTAAAGGTTTATATTTTACACATATACACATATTTCTGGTGTTACCTTGTCTTTGGTGGACGTTACTTTAATTAGATCTGCAAATTGTGCTCCAAAGGTGTTTGATGCCTTTACTGTTGCAATTCCTTTCGGCTCAAAGATGTACACGTCCACCTGAAATGTCACTGCATTAGAAAGGATCGCCAGGTAAAGTGCACGTCCACATTATTTATGACCTTCTCACCTGGAGCTGTGGCACCAGCCTCCCTGGCTGCAGGTGCAGTGTATGCTCGTAGAGATTCAGCTTCCTGTGCATCATCTCCTGGTAGTGCAGCTCAAATTCAATATTGCTGCCCGAGGGCACATGGACCTCTGTTTTAAAGGTCTCCATGTCCTGGGAATTAGTCCTGTGAAGCAGAAAAAACAAAAGAGTTTAACTGACAAGCTGCACAAAGGAGATGAAACCGAGAGGCTGTTCTGCTCCTGCACCTGATGATGCCGGCTGCCTTGTTTCTCGCTCTGGCCTGAGCGTACAGGTTCCTGGCCACCGTCTTCTCCTTCACTGAGCCCACAAACGTTATCCCATTCACATTCCTGAAGGGAATATACGGTTCAATTATATCTGCCCCTTTCACTGGATTGCTTGTACTGAGTGAATCTGGGCTCACATTGTGAAGTTGGTGATGAAAGCTCGTTTTGGGATCTGGACGTTGAAGGCGATGCTCTGGGGAGTGGAGCCTGAATTGACCACAGAGCTCCTGACGATGGTGTGGGAAAACCGTGAAGTGATGCGGCTTTCCACTTTGTAGCTCCTGACGGTGATGTCATCTCCACGGATGGCCTGTGCAGAGAATGAAGGAATATCTGAACGAGATTATGAAATTTCCCGGACGTTTCATAGAGATGTTTAGCTTTTCTGATCAGGATAATTTTTAACTTTGTTTTCTTTTGTTCACCAAGTTTTCCTACAGTCAAGTTTTCATAAGAGGTCTTTCTCTGATATTATGTACTTTAAACCACAAACTCATTGCATTCTGTAGCAACATAAATCAAGTACAGTGCCTTTAATAAAGTTCTCTTTATTAATAAAAGGTATTTGGGTAAAATTTGATCCCTAAGTGTCTCTACTTTATGACCCAAAGGTATCAGATATTTCCTAAATGTTCATTGGATTTGATCTTAATGCTTTTTTTCTGTTTTTAAATTACTTGCTCAAAGGCAGGGGTGTGTCTAACCCATGGGGTGTCTGCACCCTAAAACCTGTCTTCCATCATGTATATATGATAAATAAAGAAGCCCCTTTCAACATTACTGTGATTATTGTACAAAGCTACATCATTCATTAGTATGATGCATATTGTTTTGAAAGTATTGCAGTATTACAGTTTTAATTAACGAAAGGGTCTGAAAACTCCTAAATACTAGATAATGGCTCGGATGGTATTAAATGAAGCTAGTTTTTCACAATGTATTTTTTGTTTAATGTAATACATGATTTCCCACGGGCCCACATGACCAGTTATTGTCCTCCTCCCAAACCCCGGCCCCCATGGCCTCACAAATCCTGGAAACACCCATGTAGAGAGACATTAACATCATTTATTGCCTGTTAAAGTATTTTGCTGCTGTTTAAGGTATAAGGAAAAAGAAAATCCAGAAAGAAAAGTCAGACTTCACAAAACGTTTCCGCTAATTTGGCTTCTAAAGCAGAGAAACAGGAACAGCAAAGGGAAGCAGAGCAGGATTTACAGTGAACAAAGTCAATAACCTGTCAGTCACGAGGATCTCTTCAAACAGCGTATTGACTATCAGATAAGGTTAAACTCTGTCACAGTAGAAACTGCTTGAACAACAAGCGAGGGGTCATACCTCAAAGTCTTCCTGCTCCTCACTGGTCAATATCGCTCTCTGAAATACACACAGAAGTGATCAGACTATCTTAATGTGCTCTCTGAGGTGAGATTATGCATCAGTAACTGTTATTAAATTTGAGCAGATGTAGAATTTAAAACTGGATCAGAGTGGCTTTGTTTGCTGAGCTTTTGTTTATTTTTAAAGAATCAATATGTGAATTCCATGGATTGCTGAATACAAGCGTTGCAACATCAGTGAGAAAGACAAATCCACATTTCAAGACTCTTTATACAGTGTGCAAGTAAAATAAAAGTCCGACTTTTGAAAAGATGCTCTCACCTTATGTCTCTCCCGATGATTCTGCGTCTGTGACTAGCAGAACAAAGAATATGAAAGTAAATAAAAGATCTTTGGAAATGTTTTCCAGTCATTTAATGTCATTTAGACTCATTTCAGAGGTCAAAAAACTCTGATTTGCCTCTAATTTTAAGATTCTTTCTTGGTAGTATAACAATAAGCACGAATTTCAGGGAATAGCTGCTTGTAATTTGTTGTATTTGGACCTGTTATATTTATATTTAATCTTACATATTTTATGCAGACTGGCTGTAACATGGAACACAAGTGGCTCTCTTGTAACGTCAATGAAAAGCATAAAATTCACTTAAAATTACAGGCGTAAAAAATTGTGTCTTCAATATGAGGCCAAGACTACTAACACAGTTTTACTTAAGCTTAAGTTTGAATATATATATAAATGTTTATTTTAACACCTCCCAACTCACCATCTCGTCCTCCCATTCCCCGTCTATCACAAACTCAAAGCAGCAGCCCTGATGAAGGAGCAGGAGCCCCAGAAGTAACACCTGAAGACGCCTCATGTTTCTAGGTCTGTGGGCTCGTGTGCACATATCCTCACATGGAAAACACACAATACAAAACAAAGCAGTGGGAGAGAGAGAGAGAGAATCCTGCAGGGGAGCACAGCTGAAGACCGAAGGTTAAAATCCACTGAAGTGATCGGCCCCAGTCAATATTTGTTGTGTTTCATGTAACCCACACTGCAGAAGGAAACTTTGAAACTCGGCCTGCAGTATGAGCAGGATAAAAAGGACAGGTCTGAGTCATTCACAGGTTAAAGAGGGCGCTTCAGAGCTGAACATCAGGGTGCACAAATAGCCAGGAACCATTCTAATTTGTTTCTGTTGGAAAGCCAGCTTTGCAAAATGAGCATTTTCAGGACTTGAATCAAATAGGGCAAATAGTGTCTCGGCTTGGCCACAAGATGGCCCCAAAGTAAACCCAACTGCTGACAGCTTCATGATAAACTTTTGACCTCCTTAATACGCGCTAAGCATTTAGGGAAAAACTGTGAGTAAAATCTGCAATTTTTAGACTATGTAAAAATGTGCTGCACTTAACGAATTTATGAAACCACCACCCAATGTAAGGTTCGTGCCACACATGCAGCACTGGTAATTACCAAAATCTTTATTTTAATGTTTCTGTAATGTAACCAGTATGTGTAAGCGCTTTAATCACAATGTTTTAAATGATTACATATAATTAATGTTTTCCATTAATTTTCAAATATATTTTAAAAAAAGTAGTAAATTACTTCTTTAAAACATTTTATTAACATACCAAATTACAGTTTTTACATTTATTTCATTCCTGAACAGAAGAAATTGTCATTTAAGTCCAGCCAGCTCGATACGAGTATAAATACATGAATTCAGTTTGTTATGTATCTAATAAACAAAAAAGAATTTAATTTATAGCACATTTTTGACAGATTTCTAAAATATTTGTGTTCTCTTGTTTTTCTGACAGGGGGTCAAATAAATGTGTAAGCACTGTAATTTTTTTTTAAGCCAGAGATTAGTGCTGTAATTGTGATAAATTATTTTAAATTATAAGGAATGTGAAGGAATGTCATGGTAAGTGATAAAGCATGTAAAATGCATCTGTCGCGCTTCACAGATAATTATTCAACATGTCAAGACAGATGTGCTGTTTTGTGTTTTCTACCTTAAATGTTCCTTTTACCAAAAAAAATCCTGTGTTTAAAATTGTTTCAAACCTTAAAAAAATAAAGTAAACCCATCAACAGAATAAAAAGAGTGTTGAGTTAAAGATGTGACTGTAGTTAAAGGATGCGCTGTACTTTTGTGTACACGGTAATTACTATTTAAAGCTGTAGTCGCTGTAAGAACATTCTTCTGTACCGTGATTGGATGAAAAGTTAATAAACAGCAGCACAGATCTGAAACCACTGCCAAACAACTGCCAGTAAAGTTCTGCCACCTAGTGGTGAAGAATATATTTTATATCTACCAGCGCTAATTAAAAAAGGTGTCTTTAAAACATTGAAATATGAGCGCACACACAGAACCTTTGAACACATTCTCTAAACTTCTTTTCTTTTCAGTTCATTTCACAGTGGTTTTGGTCACTTCCGGTTAGTTTTAAAAATGTATAGTTTTAGTTAACTTTTTATTATTTTAGGTATTTTACAAGGTTCAACGCGAATATTACAATACAAACAAAACTACTGAAGACATCTAACTCACACTTTTGTACACACCCAGACTCAATGTACATGCCTGCAAACTGAATTTGCAGCAGTGATTTAGATTTAGAAGATGAAGCGCTCCCTCCCGAAAACACTGCGTCTCTCTCCTCCGGTGGGTGGGCGTGTTTTCTTCGCACCGTGTCGCTCCTCTGTCCGGTCACTCGGGTCTGGACTGGGACTCGGACTCGGACACGCTCCGCAGCGGGAGATAATGCCTCATTCATCTTTTTAATGAGTTTTGAAGGAGAAGAACTGCGAGATGCTTCTGACGCTGCTGACGCTGCTGCTGAGCTTCAGCGGGACTGTACTGGGACAACTGGAGAACTCCAAACTTGAAGATGATGTTGATTTGGCGGACTTTGGTTTAGACATTGTAAGATTGTTAAAGGAGACGTGTTTGAGCTTTCTGTTGACAATATTTCGTCTTCTGATGATGTTTTTGTCTCCAGGCACCGCACAGGGTCCCTCGCCAGGTGAAAACTATAATAACCAAGGTAAAACAGCTGTTTCAGTTACTGAGATATTGCGTGTTTATGCATTCTTTTATGTATTATTTTGGAGGATTGGAGGGGTGGTGGGATGAAGAGCAGCCTCGTGTGGATTTAAATTATAATTGAAATTCTTTATTTCAAAATTATCAAAGATGAGAAGAAATACTTTATCTTATCGTTCTGTCTTAAATCTGTTCATTTGTCACTTTGTCTAAGAGTTGAGGATTTTGTAACAAACACTGTAATAGAATGCATGACCTACTTTTAGTTATTTAGAAGTTGATTTTGTCACTCTAAACCTCTGCGCGTTGGGCGGAACGCATAGGACTGCCAAGCGCGCAGACGTGCCAAAGCATATGTCATGGTCTGGATCTTAGCTCACGAGCACGAATTCCTCTCAGTATTGAGTCAGTGTAAATTTGGAGTTCTAGCTTTCGTTGGGATGAAAACTGAAGTGATGAATAACCATCGGTGATCACAGCAGCTCTGCGTAAAATCTTGCCAAATTTAGCCAAAGCGCCACCGGTGCATGTTTTAGTGTTGTCGTTATTACTTCTTCTTCTTTCTTTTTCTTTTTCTTTTTTTTACTTTTACTTTGTAGGAGACCAAACCTCACATCCAGGAACTCTCCATCAAGACCACGATCATCTCCCGCTACGCTTTCACCGCGGTGTACTGCTCCTTGCTCAACCGCTACCCAGCCGCTAGTGAGGGCGTCTTTCAGTTTCAAATCCCCGCTAATGCCTACATCTCCAACTTCACCATGTAAGAGCCACACAGGTCATCTTAATAGGAACAAAAACTCCCTGATGGTGGACAAAATTATTAGTTAATGACTTAATAGACTGATAAAAGGAATAAAGCTGGTGATTTAGGTTTTTAAATCTCGATTCTACACATCTTTAAATCTATATTTTCTCTGAAGCCACATAACTCTCTCCCAGCTTATTGTGAGTGATTCTGCGTTCTTGGATTTTTTGATGATTTTAAATAGACATATTCTTTCTTTTATCCTTTTAATCATCTTGCTGTCTTTCACATTGTTCTTTTAGATTGACATTGATTGGTTCTATAGATAGCAAACATAGTTGGACTTGTGATGGTCTAAATTTGGCGCTTAAGGCTCAGTTGGCAGAAGTTTCATGGGCTGTGAGATGTGGTTAAAATGTCTTACACACTAGGCATTTGGCCTATATGAAGTCCACCTGTGGCTGAAATAAAGCATCCAGACTCAACCTGAGTCAAGGTTATCAGTCAAGACTGACTGAAGCAGTTTTTGGATGTTGTGGAAGATATTTTATGTTTCCAAAAGGATTTCAGGGCTGGAAGGTTTTATGATCTTTCCATTTCTTTGCATATGTTGACAGGAAAGGGTGAGTTTTAATACACACACACACATAAATGCACCCACACACAGAGATTAGCTCACTTATATTCAGCACTGGACTCCGTAAACAGCTGAAAACATGATTTCTGCAAACAAATTCTGTCCTTTGTCCAAGAAAATCCTAGTTAAACTGTAACAATAGGTGCTCGTGAACATGAGCACTACTAATTCTCAACTTTGACCCCAACACACCAGGATCATTGGGGGGCGTGTCTATCAGAGCGAGGTCAAGCCGAAGGAGAAGAGGGTCAAACAGGAGAGAGGAAAATCTGGGACGAAGGAGCCAGGTGATGCAAGGTAAGAGAGAATGAACAGGTGTCTGTGCGTCCTCCAAATTACAGATTGATATCATCCCATCTAAAAATCCTTCTACCACTACAAGCACAAAGGGTGAACATGTGTTAGTGTGTGCGGGCACAAAGGCTGTAATGATCGTCTCTCCTCAGGGATGAATTGTGAACCAAGAAGTGACACATGGGAGAAGTGACATCATACCATTTAGAACTGTCATGCAGAAAAGTGACATTTCATTAAATGTCATTCTGTGAGTCACAGACTCTACTGTAAATAGATTAAGCAGGCAAAGAAGGACGGGACTGAAGGAAAAATGTGAGATTATTTGGAAGCAGTGAGTCCAATTTAATGATATCACCACTTGGACTGTTTGCTTTACTGCTCCACCTCTTTCAAAAAAAAAATCATCCACCTTCATTAACTGCTGTAATGCTCCTTCCCTCATCTATCTAAAGCTGCTCAGTTATTATTTCAATACATAAGGGCATGGTCAAGAAAACTTAATCTTCCCATTCATTTGAGATGCATGGCAGTTAATGTGCAACATAACAAAAAAATAGGCTAAAAGCAAATATAACTGCAGGCAGTTTCAATAAAATGTAGACAATTAGACAATTTCTAAATACCAAGTACAAGAACTCCAAAAATGTGAAAATCTGCAAGATTTCAAAACCTCGTAAACTTTAAATTAGCTCCATTTAGCAAATTCATTTCAGAGATTGCAAACTCCAAATATAATAAATCATTTAGCTTGTGCAAAGCTCCAAACATAAACCATAAACAAGTTATTGCCCCCAAAGCACACTACAGCTTTGTCTCTTTTTTTTCATATGCTATGTTTATTCTTGACTTTCTTCCAATATCATGTAACAAACAGCTGTGACTTTACAGTAATGTACTGTTTTTCATGATTACAGGAAACTTTGGTATTACAGCATGATACAGTGTTCTGTGAATGTAAAGGTTTAAGTTATTGTTATTCTGGGTTTTTAGGTTAATGGTTGTGTATCTCTGATGAATTTCTCACTGTGGAAATTGGTTGGTTGAATTTATGGTCCCCACATTTGTTTCCGGCTACACAGAGAGGGATTGTGTTAACTGACGTAGAGGATACAGGGATGCACTTGCATGTCATTCTCCAAAAAGCTGACAGTGCATAGCTCAACAGCGATGGCTTTATTTGATGGTGACTAAGAAGGAAGTGGAACAACAGCGTTCAGCACAAGCAGGAAGACATGTTAAAACAAATGTCAAAGATCAAAAAGCCCACACAAGAATATCTAGTCGACAGTTTTCATTGGTTTTAACACTTTACAAAGAAGCTTGTTGTCTGGCATGAGTAATATCTGCCTTGCATCAGGGGCTAAGCTAAAGGACCAACAGCACAAACATAAACAAGACCAGCCCACGTTATTAGTTGTTCCATATAATTTTGACACTGCACCCACGCACTGCTCCACAGCTGCAGACCTGCAAACTCTGCATAGCATCTTCAGATCACTAACTGAGCCACCATGACCGGGAGTAGTGTTTTTTATTACTATGTAATGGTGGAAGTAGAGGAAATGCATAAAAGCTGATATATTGTCATAGTTCAGGACCATTGACTGCTGATAGAGCACAACTGAATCACTAAACTGTGTGGCAATGGGGCAATTATCCATATTATACTGTAAAACTTAGATTCTATGCATCACAGTACTTTATTATTATTATTTTTTACATTGAGCTGCTGTTGTAGATTACAGTAAGCAGACTGTAAAATAACTGTTTATTGCTGCACGTCTAGCTGTCATTACTGTGCTTTAATTTAACAGGTAATTTACTGTAATTTTGCAGTTTATTCCAACTCATCCTCTTACTTTCTTTGACTGCCTCCTCTCCTCTCCAGTCCAGAGCCAGAAGTGGAGGTGTTCAGAATGGCGGCTAAAATACCTGGTCGAAACCGGGCCGTCTTCCTTCTGACATACGAGGAACTTCTACAGCGCCGGCTAGGACGCTACGAACACGTGACCAGCCTCCGGCCCATGCAGCTGGTCAGCCGCCTCAGCCTAGACGTCACCATCGTTGACCATTCCCCCATCACGGACCTGGAGGTGCTGCCGCTCCGGAACGGCAAGAGCAACGCCGCCGCCAACACTGCAACTGCTCCTAAGCCACCAAACATACCAGGTTCATAGATATTGAGTACTGTGCAAAATCTTTGGGAAGTTAAAAGTTAAAACTGTTATTTAAGTTCCAACAGCATATAGACAACACAAAACAAAAATCAAACTAATAAAGCTTAATGGCATAAAGAACTCTCGATAAATAGCAGAAAAAAATCATGTGCTTTTGTAGTCCATAAAATGTGGAGAGGTCACCAGTTTAGATTTACTGTTATAAAATCTCAGGCTCTTGATCCCTGTTAAAGCATTTCCTGTCTTTGTGCTCCAGCCAAGCCTGAGCTTCCCATCACCACTGTGATCAAAAACGAAAAGAACGTCTGCAAGATCACCTTCAGCCCCAACATCATCCAACAGGCAAAGATCACCACCAGTGGAATCCTGGGAGACTTCGTGATCCGCTATGATGTTCAAAGAGACATGGGGATCGGAGACATTCAGGTGAAAGAACATCTCAAATGTGCTTAATAAACACAGACAGGGCCAAAAGTTTGCATGAAAAAAACAACTCAGCGACAATAATTGTTATATACTACATGCGTGCTTGCAGATTTCACATCCAGCAACGTTTATCCACCCACCTGTTAGTCATTCTTTTCTCTGGCCTCCTGCCACCAGCCTCATGTCACTGCCAAACTCCTGTCTGTCTTCGGAGCAGAACTACAACTGCAACCGATCTCACTGGCTGCTGCACGTCTGTCTTTGTTTCTCAGGTTTTGAACGGCCATTTTGTCCACTACTTTGCCCCCAAAGACCTTCCTGCTGTGCCTAAGAATGTGGTGTTTGTGATCGACACCAGTGCCTCCATGTTGGGGACTAAGATAAGACAGGTATTGCAATATACCCGAAAGAAAACTATTGCATCAAACAGCAGAATACTAAAGCATTTTTTCCTTAATTTATGGCAGCTGTAAAACTACCATTAAAATGAATCTGCAGCGTGTTCAGTGATTAATGTTAGGATAATCAACAACAGAAGGAAAATAAACTGAGCAGGAACAAAAATGTAATTCAATTTACTTTAAGCCTATCAAATGTCTTTTGTACCAGTGGATGGGTTTCTGAGCAAACAATGCGACACTAACAAAGATCATGATGAAACTGAGATCTTGAGTTGGGGAATGGATGGTAAACGGAGTGGTACTTGTATGGTACTTTTCTGCCTAATCTGAGCAAATTTCTTCCTGCTCTCATTCATCCAGTCTCACAAACACATTTATAAGGTGCTTTTATCTTTACTAAAGCACTTTTATCTAACACTCATTCATACTCTGGATACTTCAACAGCCAACCCGTTCTATCACCTGAGCCATAGCCGCCTGGTGGTTAAGTTGAGTTACAGTAAGACCAAGTTGTTAAATCTAACAGACTGATTTAATTAAATGTGTCTGAAAAACTAAATACTGGTAAAAAAAAAAAAAAAATCTGACAAAACATGCAAACACACTGGTGACTGAGCACTTTGTGAAGGTTATTCATCAATATGCAAAATGTCTCATTGGCGTTGGTCCCTTGATTCATCGGCTGTGGCAATACTGGGCGTAAAGACATAAAAGTCCAATTAAAACAAGATTAACATCTCAGTCAGGAATCTCTGGTTTTGGTCTTTGTTTTTAAATTTGCTGATTTTCTTTTCTCTCACTTTTACTTTCTCTGGTTCAGATACTACATTTCTGCTTGGTTGAGTTTAGGTTGGTTAGGATTGTGCTTTGAGTTGAAACACATATATTCTTTTGCAACATTAGTCCTGCATGGTGAAAAACTACAGTGCATAAAGGCACAAACACCTTGCAGACATCTGTTTGACATCAGCAAAATTAAAAAGGGAGAAAAATGGTAGTATGGCTAGGGAAGGAAAAGGGGATGACAAAATCATGGGAGTGGTTCTTTCCATTTTGATTAGTCACTTCCTGTTGGTGTTTCTAAGGGTGCTGAATTTAGTAGGGATGGTAGAAACATGTCAAGCAACATCTAGTCAAGTACCAAGTCCTAATTTATTTTGCCTTATTTTCCACACTGCTGCCCATCAGTTTCTATGTATTTGTCAATACATTTACATTTACATGGCTATCACATTTTGATACCTAAAGATCGGCATAGCCACCATGACGTTATCCATGACGAGCGAGGGGCGGTATAAGAAATTCCCCTCTCGCCCCTGCGTGCGATCTATCCTGCAAGCTCGGGTCCTCTACCAGAGGCTGGGAGCTTGAGGGCCCTGCGCAGTATCTTAGCTGTTCCTCGGACTGCGCTCTTCTGGACAGAGATCTCTGATGTTGTTCCTGGGATCTGCTGGAGCCACTCACCTAGCTTGGGACTCACTGCACCTAGAGCACCGATTACCACGACCACTGTTACCTTCACCCTCCACATCTTCTCAAGCTCTTATCTGAGCCCTTGATATTTCTCAGGTTTCTCGTGTTTCTCGTTCCTGATGTTGCTGTCATTCGGAACCGCTACATCGATCACTACGGCCGCCTTCTTCTGTTTGTCCACCACCACTATGTCTGGTTGGTTAGCCACCACCTTTTTGTCCATCTGTATCTGGAAGTCCCACAGGATCTATATATACATATGTAAAATTCAGCCCTATTTTCTACAGTGCCCCACCTTCAAGACCTCAATCACCCTTGCAGTGATTGACTGGACCACACAAAAAATAAAAACACAGCAAGCATATTTTTTGTGTGGGTTTTGGAGTTAAATAAATAAGTAAAGACTAGAGGTCCAGAGTGTGTAAACAGGGAAATTTCTTTTCCAGTGTTAGTGTGTTTACAGCTTAGCACCTGCCTGTTTTCCAACCTGAATGTGCTTCGTTTGTGAACTGAAGGGCCCTTGAATTTTCATGTTACCAGTGAGCAGGCTTTTCCTGCTACACATTGTGAGTTTGGATTTGGACAGCTTATATTTACACTAGGCTCATAGGCTTGGTGTATTTTCACATTAGAGTGTTACCCAAAAGTTCCACCCTGGAGCAGAGGTACCAGACATGAACCCTTCTCCTAAATGAATCTGAGGAAATCTACATTTTCTGACCACTTCTCTTCCTTTATGAGGTGCTTTCCCTGTTTTAAAGTTGAATTTTAAAAGCTGCACTGGATAGGAAATGTGACACCCCCACCTCCTCACTCCCACACTGGAATATCAATATCAGAACTTTTCTTCCATCTGCTGTAGCACGATAATCCCCTCAGCCAGAGCTGATCTTTGCAGCTGCTATGAAACAGAAAAGAGGAGAGAAAGTGAAAAACAGATTTTCACTGAGAGAGAAAAGTGGAAACTGTGAGGGAGGAAGGTCAGAGCCTATGGGGTAATGGAACTTTCTGGACAACAGTACCCTCGACCCTCTGATCCCTCTCCCCACCAACAGCAGCCCCAAGTGGGCTGCAGGAACAGAACAACGAGTGTGTTTTGATGTGGCTGCACAATAGAGGTTTTTCAGTGAAGGTCAATCTGTGGTTCTGACCCCTGCAGTATACACCCCATATAGACATCTAAGAAGCTCCTCAGCAGCAAATCATATATCTCACCCACGCTCATTTTTGCAGATCTGAAGATGAGGATTCAACACGGAAAAGCAGGAAGTTTTGTCTCCAAATAACTCTTATTTCTTATTTCCCCTGTACTTAAATATGAAGAAGTAGCATGTTCTGTAAAGATCTGACAGAATATGGTTTCAAGTTTTATGGTACATTTAAATTCAATGGTTCCACATCAACAGCAAGTAGCTGAAGTTTATGTATTCATCAACTTTTATGCTCTGTCAGTCACATTTTGAGTAGATAAGACAGAAAACGTTACCACTGCAGGATAAAATGCTAATTACTTAGAATAAAGAGCTCCAAACATTCTAGTTCAAGACCTAGCAAATAGCACTTTACACATGAACTACATGTCACCACTGGAAAGTGTTCTGTCTGTAAATCCAGAAATGTCCAAAGTTTTTGTATGTATACATGTGTAGTCTTTTTATCCGTAAAGAAACGTACCACAGTGGAAACAATGACAGATTTTTTTTTTGGCAATTAAAGCAAATAAAGAAAGCAGGTAACAAACAAACCTTGTTTTCTTTCAAGGGATGATGAAAAGAAATGCTTAACAGTGATTGTTGGGATGGGGTTGGTGCTGATAGATGTTTTGAGTGTTTGCTTCCAACCCTTGCACTTTACAATACAATGAGCAGGAATGCAGGTTCAACTTAACCTAAGATAACCTAAAGCAAATACTGACACAAGCTCGAAAATAGCACAGAATTACTGTGAACATGACTGTTTCACCACGAATTCCACCTGCAAATTCAATCTGAAAGTCATCACTGTAATAAGGATAAAATAATATGTAAAATATTCAGTAGAAAAACAGAAAAGATGTGGTTTTGAATATGTAACTCAATATTATGCTCACGATCAGAAAATATAAATTAAAAACTGAAGTTTTATTTAATTTTAAATCCATAAAAAGAGAATGCTGAAAGAAACTGAAAATATTTTGATTGCCACTAAATATGAAATGGAAAAGCCAGGAAGGGCAAAGATATCAAGGAAAATCTGCCAAAATTACAAACATTAATACCTAAAGACAGGAAAAGCAAAAAGTTCTATTTAAATAGTCTGAGCGCTGCAGTAAATTATTTATTTTGAGGGTCTTTATTCTGGATGAATTCGTGAATCTTTGACAAAACAGAGACACTCAAATATCGAAGATGTTTACTGTCTTGTGATTTTTTATTTCCCGTCTCCCAGACTAAAGATGCCCTCTTCACCATCCTGAGGGACCTCCGGCCCGGCGATAACTTTAACTTTATCAGCTTCTCCAATAAGATCAAAGTTTGGCAGCCGAATCGTCTCGTGCCAGTGACCCCCCTCAATATCAGAGACGCCAAGAAGTTTATTTACATGCTGGCGCCCACTGGAGGTGAGACGGTTCGTCTTTGTCTTGTCCTTTTGAAGACTTGAAGTAAAACTGCCTTTAATAACAGCAGTGACCTTCTTTGCTGATAAACAGATGTTGTTGTAGACTTAAAGTGGGAAAAGTGAGTGTTTAATAAGGACAGTAAACATATTAAAGTTTAGCTCAGTCACTGTGTTTCCATAACCTGAGATGTAAACCTAGTGATGTCCCTTCACTGTAGGCACCAACATCGATGGCGCCATCCGGACCGGCTCGTCTCTGCTTCGAGACTACCTCTTGGGCCCTGACAGCAGCCCGAACAGCGTCTCGCTCATTATTTTCCTGACAGATGGGCGGCCCACTGTCGGAGAGATCCAGTCCGTGGCGATCCTGGGGAACACTCGCTCAGCTGTGCAGGAAAAATTCTGCATCTTCACAATTGGGATTGGTAATGATGTGGACTACCGACTGCTTGAGCGCATGGCTCTGGAAAATTGCGGGATGATGAGACGCATCAATGAGGAGGCTGACGCAAGCGCCATGCTCAAAGGGTATGGCTTTGACATGACACCTTATAGTCTACAGTTGATATTTATTTTAATGTGTCTAAAATTCGCTTAAGATTATTTGACACTATGATCTAAAACCGCTGCAAAAGGACTCTGACATGGCTTAGTGTTAGGGGGTAAGTAACTGGTCGGAAACTGGTTTGAACATGTAGTCTGGATGAGATCTAAATTAGGTGTGAGGCTAGTCTGAAGTCTGTCTTGTTGTTAAATTGAAACTATACCACAATTAGCCTGGTCTTCTTTTAGTCTGAAATTGGTCCAAAAGGTTCAACATTAAATTTGGGGAGAAGGTCTAAACTCTGAAGGTCTGATACTTGGCTTTAGTCTGGTTTTTATTTGACAGTCTGATGGCTGTCAGCCTTACACTGATCTAAAACTGGTCTAAAGGTCAACTAACACTGACTCGTTTTCAAACCAAGGAAACAAAGGAAAACTAATTTTTAACCAGTCTTTGCTGGAATTTAACTGACCTTAAACTGGTTTAAAAAGCAGGTCTGAAGCCTTTTTATGACTGTAGTCCATCTATAACTGTTGAGAATTAGTCTCTTTCTATCCAAGCTTAGACAACCCTGACCTGAATGACATGGGCATTTTATCACAAAACAACACAAAAAATTCAAGACAAACATTGAGATGTATGATTAAGTAATTCTTACTTTCAATAAACGATTACTACCCAGTGCCCTTCACCTTCATAAATTTATAATCTCATTCTTATTAAGCAATTAGCTGTCCTTAATTCCTCCCTTCTCCCACTCTGATATGCCCGTGCGTCTCTCATCGACCTATGAGGGAACCACGACCGCAAATGTGACGGTGCTGACAAAAGACGTCTTTAATCAACTCTCTCTGAGCTCTTTTTTTTCCTATCCTTGACGCATGGTCCTCTTCTCCCTCTCTCTTCCGCACTCAGACACACAAGGTGTTTGTTCAGTTGAGCAGGAATGTGTGTGTGTGTGTTGTGAAACCTGCGTCTGAGTATGTACGAGTGGTTAACAGACAGACTCCAAAGATAATAGCCCCTGATCTGCTTGAACAAACATATTCATCAGGAGGTGAGGAGGTTTGCTGTGACGTGACGACAATGACAGGCCGCAGGAACTCTGAAGTGGGGTGGCAACAGCTTAAGGAGTTAGACAAGGGAGTTTATGGCCGGAAGGTGGCTTATTTGAATAAACAAGATGAGGAAGTACACTATAAGACCTTTTTCTGACACTGATCACCTCTCTCGCGGTGACACTGAACAAGCAAATGCAGGGTTGGAAACTCTATGCACAATGTGTAAAATTATATAGTGAAAAACATGCTTGATAGAATTTTTAATGTTAGAACTGTGTTAATGTCTTAGTATTACTACTGGACTGGGCAAGCAAAACCCAGCTTTACTGCTTATCAGATGTTCTCCAATTAATAATCTAAGTTGCCAAAAAGAACACTGCACATTTAGTTGTTTGTCCAACTAATGCCCGACTGAGCTAATTTGATTGATGTCCTTTCAGCTTTTCTTTCATTCAACTGAAACTCTTCATATATTTGTGTTTCTTTCTAGGTTCTATAATGAAATCGGAACTCCTCTGCTGTCTGACATAAGAATCAACTACACGGAGAACTCCGTCCAGTACGTCACTCAGAATCTTTTCACCAACTACTTCAATGGCTCTGAGATCGTTGTTGCCGGCAAGCTCACAAACGAAAGCGCAGAATCTCTCCACGTGCAGGTCACTGCCAGTAACAACGATAAGAGCATCATACTCGAGACAGACGTACCACTGCGAAACCAGCAGATAGATACAGAGAAGCATGTGAAGTTAGCCACTGCTGCAATGGCGACGGGCGTCAGAGCCCTGGGAACTGACGCGACACAGAAATTAGGAGTCGCTTTGGGTTCGGTAGCAGAAGACTTTGTGGAACGTGTGTGGGGTTTCCTAAGCATCAAAGAGGGGCTGCGGTCACGACTGCGCAGCCAAACCAGCAAGGACAGGGAAGGCCACACTCAGCAGGCCACCAACCTGTCCATGACCTATCACTTCCTCACTCCTCTTACTAACATGGCGGTGGAGAAGCCTGAAGTCCTGACTGATGGCACCATGGCCCCGGCGCCCACCATTACGCCAGGAGCCGGTGAGGCTACCTCACCTGCCAATGAGCTGCCAGGAGACACAGATGACAGAGAGCCACAGACACCTGACAGGGACCTCAACAGCCAGGCTTTATCGCAGAGCAACACAATCGGTAAGGTAGTGGCTCGTAGGTTTGGGGATGCAGGGTGTCTGTAAAGTCTGCCTAATGAGTTCATGAGTATCTTCTTAGTTAAAAACTATAAGCAAAATCTACTCAGGAGGAGCCGGAGGGCCATAACAAAATGATCAAGACAATGAGCTAGCCCCCAAACTCTCCATACCTCAGATCTGATCAAGGAACAACCCCATCCACACAAACCCTACCCTACAACTCGCAACTCCAAAGACTGCGAATGTCCAAATGCCAGACACTACAGGACATCCCCCTGTGGACCTTGAATCCTTGTCCCAACTCATGAAAGCTGTTTTATCAGTATGGGGTAGAGTTACACAGTATTGAGCAGGTGGTTTCATGTTGTGGCTATTTATGAAACAGAAAATGAAGCAAATATAGTTACACTAGCAAACAAAAAGAAGATAAAATTTGAAAGGAATTAAAACCATTATCTCATGTATGAACATGCAGACTGTCTCTTTTCTGTCAAACCGCATTACACTAACAGTTAATCCAAACATAGTTATCGTTAAGAATTGGCATTAAGCAGTTTCTCAGGTTTGTTACTAAGACTGAATTTTCTCTTCCTTCTAGGTAAAGTTGTGAGAAGACCAACAAAGAAATCCATCACCTTCTCCAAGACATCAGGTAACTCCAGAGTTTCTGTGCTTTTCCCCTTCTTTTTGGGGGGTACTGGAAGCATATATGCAGTGATGACATGGCACCAACTTAAAAGACAGAAGAAGGGGAATGTACAGTAGACTCGCTCTACACTCTGTGTGGGCAGCCTGTAATTTGGATGTCGGCAGTGATTACACAGACAGCGAGAGGTTCACAGATTCCTCTGAACCTGACCTGAAGAGAGGAAAGAACATACAGGGTCTAATTGAAATGCCAACACAGGCACTATGTAGCATTTTAAACCTTAAGTGCTGTGTGCTAATGGAGTCTGAAAGAGGATGTTTGTGCATGTGTTACAGTAAAGAGAGGGAAGTTCATCAGAAGCAGTTAGCGAGGGCTAATAGCCCTGTCATTAGTGTTGCTCTGTCATCTCATTGCTCCCCTCTTCATCTTGGTTGGTTCTCAGGAAACTGTCGGTGACTCCAGTTGAACAAATAAACTCTAACCTAGGAGTAATACACAGACAGACACACGGATGTAAACGCATATAAAAAAATCATCCATCAGTTTGCTGTTTATTTTCTTATCCCAGAGTCATTTAATGCTGATAGATACCATACTTTAATTTACAGCTTTATTATTTATTTTCATTTTACCAGCAGCAATAATTTAGCTTGTTTTGTTTTCGCCTCATTACAAAATTGGGTCCTTGAGACACTTGCTGCAGGAAGCACCCTAAAGGCAGTTTTGAGTACTTTGGCAGGTGTTTACGGTACGTCTCTGTGTGCATGTCGACAGATGTTGTCAGCACGATATCACCAGAACTCTGCAACAAGCTGTCAAAAAGCCTTTACAAGTGTGCAGCTGAGATGGGTTTGGTAATAATACAGGATTTACGTTTGACTACTGATGGTCAAAACTTGCTGCAGCCGTAATATTAACGCAACATGACTTATTTTCTCATCTGAGCCACGGTCCTACCCCCTTCTTCTTTCATAGCTACCCATTGTTGCACAATAATTTTTTTTTCTTAAAGCACCTTTTTAATTAAAAACCCCTGAAAGGCTGATTGGTTACTGTCGTCATCCCCCTGGACGGCCGGTTGGTGTCGACACCCAAGTTTGTGAATGGGATAACTGAAGAATACTGCAACACCATAGGTGCATCTACTAAAAATCTCGGACAAGTTCAAATCTTAGTTACCTTGACCTCAAGGCCATTCCCCTCTGACCTTTTCACACAGACCTGCTGGTCACTGGATACCTTTTCTTCTTTTAGACCATTCCCTCACAGACAACAAACTATGTAACTTTTCTGTACATTTTATCAGTCTACCAGTATATCTCCGGTATCTAATTGTGTTGAAAATACTAAATATTTTTTATTGCCCTAACAGATTTATAAACCAATAATTCTTGCATGAGTGAATTGCATTTAATTGTGTTTTTCCCCCCTTAAACCCTCTCACAGCGGATGGTGACCCCCATTTTGTTGTTGAGTTCCCCCTGAGTAAACTGACCGTGTGCTTTAACATCAATGGCGAGCCTGGACACATCCTTGGCCTGGTCTCCGACCACAAACACTCTGGTAAGACTTGTGACTAAACCCTATACACCACATTCCAAATTATTATGCAAATGATATTTTTCTCAGGTTTTCCTAAATAGTCGATTCAAATGACAGTCGGCATAATTTTTGAGTCATCAACCATTAGAGTATAATTCAAATGTTACTCAACAAAACTGCCAATGAAAAGAGTATGTTTTTCAAAAATATAAAACTTAAAATGCACTGTTCCAAATTATTATGCACGCAGAGTTTCAAAACATTTTATAGGTTGTAGAGAATTGAAAATGGTCATTTGTTGAATTTGCAGCATTAGTAGATCAATTTCACTGAAATCAAAAGGTATTTCAATCAAAAACATCTTAACAGGTCAAATTACATATTAACATAGGACCCCTTATTTGATAGCAGTTTTACAATTCTTGTATCCATGGAACTTGTGAGTTTTTGGAAAGTTTCTACTTGAATGTCTTTGCAGGATGTCAGAATAGCCTCCCTGAGCTGATGTTTGGATGTGAACTGCCTCCCACCCTCGTATTTTTTTGTTTGAGGATGCTCCAAAGGTTCTCAATAAGATTGAGGTCAGGGAAGAATGGGGGTCACACCATGAGTTCCTCTCCTTTTATGCAATAGCAGCCAATGATGCAGAGGTATTCCTTGTAGCATGAGATGGTGCATTGTCTTGCATGAAGATGGTTGTGTTGCAGAAGGCACAGTTCTTCTCTTTCTACCATGGAAGAGAGTGGTCAGTCAGAAACTCCACATACTGTGCAGAGGTCATTTTCACACCTTCAGGGAGCCTAAAGGGGCCGACCAGCTCTCTCCCCATGTTTCAGGCTCAAAACATGACTCCACCACCTCCTTGCTGACGACACAGCCTTGTTGGGACATGGCGGCCGTCCACCAACCATCGACCACTGCATCCATCTGGACCATCCAGGGTTGCACTGCACTCATCAGTGAACAAGACTGTTTGAAAATTAGTCTTCATATAGTTCTGGGCCCACTGCAGCCATTTCTGCTTGTGAGCATTGGCTAGGGGTGGCCGAATAGAAGGTATATGCACAACTACAAGTCTCTGTAGGATCCTACACCTTGATGTTTGCAGCGCTCCAGAGGCACCAGCAGCTTCAAATATCTGTTTGCTGCTTTGTAATGGCCTTTTAGCAGCTGCTCTCTTAATCTGATGTATTTGTCTGGCAGAAACCTTCATCATTGTGCCTTTATCTGCACAAGCCCGTGTGTGCTCTGACTCAGCCACAAATCTCTTAACATTATGGTGATCACGCTTAAGTTTTCGTGAAATATCTAAGGTTTTCATTACATGTCCAAGGCATTTAACTATTTCACGCTTTTCAGCAGCAGAGAGATCATTTTTCTTTCCTATATTGCTTGAAAATGCTGGTCTGCTTAATAATGTGGAACATCCTTCTTTAGTAGTTTTTCCTTTAATTGGGCTCACCTGCCAAACTAATGATCATAGATGTCCGAGATTGATTTCAGTGATACAAAGAGTCCCGAGACACAATTCCATCCATGGGTTTAATTGAAAAACAACTTATTTAATTTTTATGACACTTGCACAAATTGCATAATAATTTGGAACGCGGTGTAAAGGCACCAAAAATCATTTATGCCTTTAATAAAACATACATGTTCGGTGTTCTCAGGTGTGACGGTCAACGGTAAGCTCATCGGCGCCCCGGCACCACCGGGCAGTCACAAGCAGCAGCGTACTTACTTCAGCACTATCACCATTGTGGTGGATAAACCCCAACGCGCCTACATCGAGGTGACACCTAAGAAGGTTATTTTGGATGGACGGGACCGCATTGTTCTGCCCTGCCACTCTACTGTGTCTGTGGACAGTGGAGCGCTGTCTGTGGCCATTGTGGGAAATTCGAATGTGACCGTGACGGTCGGTGGGAACATCAGCTTTGTGATCCTGCTGCATCAGTACAAAAACCCGGCGCCCTACCAGAGAGACCATCTGGGGTTCTACATTGGAAACAACAAGGGGCTGTCGCACAACTGCCACGGTCTGCTAGGTGAGTGTTGAAGGAGTATTCATCTGTAAAATCCTGTTGATCTGAAAACTCTAATCAATAAATACTAAAGCACTGTTCTCAACCTCTGGAGGCTGGAGCACTGACTTAAGTGAATATATGAATATTTGGTTAAGTAACTATATATGAAATGATTATTTATTATTCACAAAATCCATGCATTTTTACATTGATCGGTCAGGAACAACTTTATAAAGTAGCTGTCTAAAATGGAGTAGGTTCTCTTGGGTTGCATAATACAACTCCAATCTGTTGGAGCATGGACAGGGGATCTCCATCAGTGTCCCCGAGGTCCACCACCGGCTTGTTGTCAGTTTGGATGTTAGAGGTAGTGGGGTGCGGCCTCTGGACAACAGGCGTGTTTGACCAAACTCTGGGGATGTGGGGGATTTAGCGACTGAATCGATGCCTTGGGCTCTTGGCCATGTTCTGAGTCATTCTTAGGGGTTTTTGTATTAGGGCTACTGTCCAGGGTGTGCTTGGTGCATAGTACATGTCAAAGCCTTGTATGAATGCTGAGACACAAGGCTTCCCAGGAGAACACTGGATTATAATGGACAAGGGGTCACCAAAATCAAGAGGAATTATCCTTTGAGCATAGTCAGGTAAAGCCAGAAATGTTCTCACTAAAACTGGAAGTGATTTTGCATTAAGAAGCTACACACTTGGAAGCTACTTGCCGGGTTAGATCACTGCACTTGCGCCACTATACAAAGTTTCGAGTAAAAAAGGTCACATTTTGAGAAAAGGATAATAGTACGTCTAATTTAAGTATTTAATTACAAACTAAGCTTTAGATAGCTACACTTTAATCTGGGCTAATCTGGCAGAGTGATTCCGAGATTTGAAAAAACCTGGCTTTATCTGAGTTATATGGAGCTACATTGTTGCAAATTGTGAATAAATGCAGATTTGTCAGAGAATATATTGTAATAAGATCCATCATCAGCAGGAAATTAACTGACTGGCCTAAAAAAGGCTTAAAATAACCCCCTTTTTCTTTTTTTAAATTTCCTTTCAGGTCAGTTCCTGTATGAGGAAGTAGGATTGGCAGAGCTTCCTGCACAGGGAGAGACAAAGCCCTCACTGGTCCTGAAGGTGAAGAACCGCTCAGTGCCCGTTGTTCAGAAAAGTAGGAGGATCTACAGCGGCACACAGAGTGTGGACTGCTGGTTCGCCAGGAATAACGCAGCCAAGCTGATAGACGGAGAGTACAAAGACTATTTGATGTCACACATGTTTGACACAGGAGACTGGCCACATGGGACAAACCGGGTGTGAGATGAGCACAAAGAACTATAGCTTCAGCATTTAATTACCTGACTAAACTCCTTTTAAAGATAATTATCACATCCAAAAAGACCTAAAAGCCTCCACACATTACGTTTTTTTCCTACTTTCAGGTCCCTTCTGAATATATTTTTATTATTTCTGATGAAAGTTAAAGGTTTTATTATACAATTTCTTATTTTTTACATTAATTATATAATAAAAAATGTAAATAAAATAATGAAAACTAGAAAAATTTTAACGCTGCTTTCTGATATCACCTTTTGCACACATGTAAACTTAAAGCTGTAAATCACACCTGTTTACCACTGAGAACAACCCCACCAACTAACCCTTTGTCCTACTGCTGATGAATACATGTAAACCTAACACACCCTTACATACAGCACCTTGTCATCAGGTGGAGGTCACAGGGCTCCAGGCCACACCCACACAGGTGTGCTCTGGCCAGGTCTCACTCAGGTTGTCTGTCATCGTGCTGCAGCGCCCGGGCTGCCACAGGAATTCAACACCGAACACGAGTTCATGTGTCAATCATCTTTAATCATAACACAGAGTAAATACATTCGTAAGAAGCGCTGAGGCAGCTCACGGCCTGTGCATGACAACTCAGATCATGCTGTACCATGTCATCCACAGGATTACAACTTTGTTTATTAAGAAAAAAAAGAGAAAGAAATACAAAATACAATATTACAGACAGTACATATCAAACTGTAGACCTTTGAAATTATAGATGTAAACCATGTAGGCAGGAATACTTTGAGGATAAAGTAACACACATCCATCACTTGACCCGTTTACCACCTTTATCTGGCGAAGACTCAAAACTCTCACACCTTTTCACTAACCTTCCTATTCAATGCATTTACCACAGATTGGACCACTATATAGAGTTACAGTTTTCATAACTGAATAAATAAAAATTTGCAAAAGTTTAACACACAGCTGCTGCATCATCACACTGTAGTGTAACATAAAGGCCTCCTATAGGAGACAAAAAAAAAGTCTGAAGTGTTACAAGATGTTCTATTGTTATTGTTAAAAAGTGCCTAAAAACTACCTGATAATTCAATTTTAAGCTTGACTGATGCTTCTGCATTAAATCTACGACATAGACATTTATCCTACTCCATGTAATTCTCCGGAAGTGCAACTACTCGATTGAGCAGCTTGTTAGTAATATGACGTATTGGAGCAAACATAATGCTCGTGTGAAATATGAAATATAAGTTGTTACTTTATCTGGCTTGCTCACAATGCTAAACCGCCACCAATGCACCACATACAGTTTTCTTATTTCCATAGCTTTAATAATTGCTGCATAGTACCGTCTGTCTTCTTTGCAAATGTTTGAAGTAAATCAACCCCCCCCCCCCCCCCAAAAAAAAAAAAAACAGACTGTTTATAAAAGATGGGTGTAGCCTTCAGGTGTGAAAAGTGAAGCCAGTGCAGAAGCACTTTGAGCCTCCATTCTCTCTAATGGCCAGCAGGAAGCAACTGTTAAAGTTGTCAAAAGGAGCCATGTTGTATAGAAGTCTATGAGGAAAAATGATCCAACTTCTTCAGCCTGAGGGACACTGACTTAGTACCTGGAGCCTGACTCGCAGTCACTGGTTGTCAGGGAAAAATAAGTACTCCTAGATCAGGTACTAATAGTTGCTGGAAGGCTGCTGGCTACGGAAGTATGATTCCTCAATCGGTTGACGAGCAGCTGCTTGCCGTCA
The DNA here is from genome assembly GCF_963576455.1 of Neolamprologus multifasciatus. NCBI lineage: Eukaryota > Metazoa > Chordata > Actinopteri > Cichliformes > Cichlidae > Neolamprologus > Neolamprologus multifasciatus. The sequence continues at coordinate 21,075,125 of NC_140455.1, forward strand.
CTGAAAAGCTCCTTGTGATGGCTTTGATTACTAGCAGATTGCTGTGGTTGCCTAAAGTTTGTGTGTAAGATGTCAACTCGTCTGTAAAGAGATGTGAAAGTAAACCGGAAACACAGAAGATTTACCTTCAAATTGAAAGTTAATCCTTTTCAAACATGTTGGATTCAGTCTTAAGGTAAAAAAAAAAAATTACAGTAAAAGGCTGTGCTTAGCAAGTGTTTGTAGACAAAACAGTGTCTTCCATGCAAACTAAAGGCGACTGCAGCAATCTCTTATCAAACAGACTTCCGCAACTTCCGGTAACCACTCACCAAAGTGTCAGGGAGTGCACATTCACCAGCCTGTGTGACTTACTTGACCTGTGAACTCTGTAAAGATATTTCTAATGGGTCTCAATTGCTAATTTAAAGCATGCTTCACTACAGCATGGTATTCATTCTCTTTATATATAAAGACAAAGAGGGGGAAGTGTAAGTGTATGTATACTTTTACTAAATCACTTGTGTAACCTTTAATGTAGTAAAAGATCATCTGAAGAGTATTCATCCAAATAAGGTCAAAACCAGTTTCAAAATGGCCAAACGTGAGGCTTTAAAACAGTGGCTACATCTGTCTTTTATGTAGTTTAGGATTAGGATGCAACAGCTAGCTCTGATGTTAAATTGCTAGTTCACAGTGGTATACTTTTATTTAATATACATCATGTTCATTTTTTTAAACGATGGCCTCATTTAGAGTAAAACAGACAACATCTTTTATATACAGTCTATGGAAGGAAAGCAACACAATGACGGCTGCTGTTTCGGTGGTGCAATGTCAGAGCAAGGTTTTCCATAGATTAAACGCAGGAGTATAAATCAAGCTTAAGAGGTGTTGGTGGTGTATTTCATCAGCCACATTATCCACATGTTGAAAGTGCAGCAGCCAAAGTACTGACGTGTGCGGTTCAACAGAAAAACAAAAAAAAAACAAAAAAATCCCACTGATCACCCTTTTACCTTAAAGTAAACAGCCGGAGGGAGAACGTGCAGGAATGACTATAATTACACCTTAAATAAAAAGGTGGATTCAAAGTGATTATATTTGAGTATAACCTTAGAGAGCACTTTTATATATATAGTGTATACTTTCTTTCTCCTCTTTGGAATATGACACTCGATAAATGACTCTCTTTAGAGAAACAACATTTCCAAAAGTCCCTGGAGTTGAGAGAAGACAGATTAATTTTAGTCTTTGTCATTACCACCCATAGATTTTGCCCTGTGGGCACCGCGCTCCTTAATGATCTCTCCCCACACACGTGGCGTGTTCAGCTGTGGTTTCTCTGATGTTCTCTTGCAGTAAACGGAGGCAGCAAGGTGAGAGGATAAAGACTTTCTAATTCCCAAAACGCTACGTGATGCACGGTGCATGCATATACTGAGTCGACCTCCAGTTCTAAGTGTTCTAACCTTCGATGCGGAAGAAGGCAGCTAAAGGTATTCACATTCACAGGTTATACGACCTTAAATTGTGCCTTTGCTTGCAAAGAAGCTGATATTAAGACTGACGACAGTCTGAGAAGACGTGGATGGAAGTTTGTTTTTCTTATTTATGCTGTTATGTGTTGTGTGTGGGGACAGTCGATAATTGAGGACACGTCACCTGGGTTTACACCGCCACCCAGCTTGGTCTCAGTGGTCCACCTGAGTACTGCACATAGGGGACCGGTTCATCCTCCGCCGGCTCCTCCTCCCCCTCTGAAGCCTCCTCTGTGTCTGTCTCAGCTGACAGCAGGACCTGAGAGAGGGGGATTTTGTTAGCCACCAGAGCTTAAAGTAGAGCAGCACTAACTATAAGCTAAAGACAAAGAACAGATGACTCATTTTCAGCTGTAGTGTGTGTTTAGACTTTGTGTCCTAGGCAAAAAGCTGGGAAATCTCTCAGCTCTGGATTCCCAGTCCACAGTGGAAAAATACCCCTGTTTATTTGCAGCTTTGAAGACACTCTCCAGAAGCAGGAGGAATTCAACTCTCTAAGGAGCAGAATTCCACAACTATTAGACATTTAAAGTACTAAAAAAGTTCCATATGTTTCTTTAAAATAGGGTTTGACATGTGGAAAATCTGTTAAAAGGGTGAGCTTAGAGATTAGTAAAGAGTAATATTGGAATAAAAGAGTAGGAGCGTGCATGTTTGATCCTTTCCAACCTTAACCAGGTAGTTTCAGTGCCTAAATCTATCCAAACAGCAAAAGAAAATGAAGATTAAGCGTGAAAGAAAACATTAATTAAGTGTAAAGGACTTCTGGAAAAGAGGGAAATATCTAAACTACGAACAGATGGTGAAATACTCACTGAGCTCAAACTGCCATGAGAATGTGCTTTTGCAACTTTACTGTTGCAAAAGTCAGAGTAGTCCCAAATTCTACAGAAGGGCAAACAGCCAAAGTTAACATCAACTTTTTAAATGTTCATCGGTTTGTGAGTATGAATCAAACAGGTGTTCCCCAAGGGACAATTTCAAGCCATTAAACCTCCAGCTGTGTTTGACCAGAGCTTTGATCCCTGTAGCTGATGTGGAAAACTGGGAACCCACATTAAATAGAATGTACAATGCAGCAGGTGTAACTGAATCACTGTCAGTTAAGCATAAGTTAGGACTTTAAGCTTTGGTAAATGTGGGGATTTCATCATTTCAAGGCTTTCACACATGCTATGTGCCTTCTTAGGTGCCTTTAAGGCCCTGTGAACTGATTTATTGCTAATGGTTCACTCACACAAGAGTAAATATAAGACTGTGAACGCCCTTGTGACCAGGCGAAATTTGAAGTGAATACTTTTGACTTTTTATGGCCGATTCCACGTACTGATCATACAGAGATTGAGTTTGTTGCACACATTATTTCTGTGCAACTACGTTTGAACACAGGCGATTGTACAGGTTGCCTTTGACCTGTCAGCCTGTCTCCAAACTTGTATAGACTGCAACCACTGTCAGATATATTGTCAAAGGTTAACAAACATCTTATTTAAGTCAAAGGCTACGTCCACACGTACCCGGGTATTTTTGAAAACGCAGATTTTCCTATGCGTTTGCACTTTTCGTCCACACGTAAACTGCGTTTTCGGTCACTGAAAACTGAGATTTTTAAAAACTCCGGCCAGGGTGGATATTTTTGAAAACTCCGTTTTTGCATTTACTGTGGACGAGAAAAACAGAGAAAACGGAGAAAACGCAGCGTCAAAGGTGTGCACCTTTTTTGACGTCACACTGTGCGCCACGTTATTGTTTTGGTGAAATGAATTTCTACAATACTGTTCCTGTTAATTGTACTCTTTGCAGTGTTTAAATGCTTACATATACACACACAGTTACTGTCCCTCCACACATAAGACTTGGTTCTGCTTCTGCCCCATCTTTGTTTACTTTTTCCCACCGAGGCTTCTAGACTTCTGATTGGCCAACATTTCTGCACGGTTAGGAATATATCGCCACCTGTTGCTTTGGCATGTTCCTAGCAGCGTTTTCCTTCATTTCTGCCTTTACGTGTGGACGGGATTATTTTTTAAAACGAAAACGGAAAATCTCCGTTTTCAAAAATACCCGTGTACGTGTGGACGTAGCCAAAGTCAAAAAGACTTTATTTATCCCCAAGGGGCAATTAAGATAGATGATACCTTGCCGACCATACATACAATACACAAACATCACATTGGGGAGACAGGTCAGGCTAGGTAGCACTGGCCGGTCGACCACACGAACAGCGACCCGAACCGGAACCATAGAAAATGCACGACATGAGGAAAGACGAGGATTTCCAACACATGGTAATCAATCAAGCGCACCTCATCTGCACCGCGCTCAGGACAAAAGCACAGAGACACAGGATTTGTGTCTCTGGATTTGAACCCAGGACCTTCTTGCTGTGTAACAGTACTAAAACTGAGCATCCATGCGGACTTCTGTATTTGTAGCGCTGCAGCTATACTCTCGTTAAACTCATGTTAAACTCTTGTTAAACTTCTTCTATAACAGTCAGTCTAACTAACCACAACAACAGCATTGTGGCTCTAACTCCACTAAGAGCTCATCCAGATCAATGCCCGTCTTTCTGCTGTCCTCCTCCGCTCAGCTTTCCATAACATCAGCATGATGAAACAAATTATAAATGTCACTTTTATTCTTGGTATGAAGGCTTGATTTATGTCTCCTTGGCAGACGACCAGGGAAAAGAAAAGAAGAGGGAGGGATAAACACTCTCATCACATTGCACACAAGGGTCACGCACCCCAGCAGTCATTCGCCCTCAAGTCTGTGAGTTCAGCCTTTCCTTAGAGGAAAAGAAGAAGATCAGAAGCTTCTATGCCTGGTATGAATTACTACAAGAAACCTCTTCCAACTTTGTCAGACTAGACAAACCAGCATTCAACCACGCACACACGAAAAGCCTGCTTGTGTGGGCTTTCTCTTGATCAAGTGGCATCCAATAAAAGGCTTTTTCTGCATGTTATTACCCTTTATTCCTTTCCCTTTATTTTTTCTGTGTAATACAGACAAAGGGTAAGAAACCCATTTAAATATCAATAATCCTATAACTCTTTTTAAATGTCTGCTGAGGTTTTAATTCTATACGCAAAACCACACGCAAACATTTTCATTACGGGAGTCTGAAACTTCGACAACCAACTATAATCAAGCTAAAATCGCCTAATTCAACAGCACTGATGAAAGCTCGAGAGAAAAGTCTGACTCAGTGTTTCTTGGACTAAATTTATGGGTTTGGATCCTCATTAGATCAAGCGTAAAGAGAAAAACAACAGGTGCAGTTCACACCCAGCGAGACAGCGTTGGTACATTAACACTCATTTCTACACACGATGAAAGACTTTTCTTCAAAAAGGAAAGGCATTCAGCTTTCACATGGCATGGTTGGATCTGTCTTGGTTAATAGTCCCAGAGGGTGTTTGATGGGAACAAAGATTTTTCAGGGTTATTTCCTTTTTGGAACAAAACATTTATAATAATAACAACAATAAAAAAAACCATCAATGAGTCACTTCCAGAACTCACACGAGTCTGTCAGATTCCTCCAGGGATTTAATTTAACTGATGGCTGAATAAAAATACTGAGATTTTGACCCTGTGTGGACTAAAAATTCAAAATTCAAACCCTAAAATTTGAAATCAAATGTAATATTGAACAATATCATATTATCTGTGTATTCTTTTTAACTTTTAAATAACTGTTTGGCTTCTATATGAACACTAAAGAAAACTAATGGCTTCATATTATCAAAATTACAATTACATACAGCAAGTGAAATGCCTGCAGACTCTAAAACACTTTTGCAATGAGGTCTTACCACAAAAAACCAAAAACAAATTACTGAAAATAGTAAAGAAACAAAGCAGTGGGCCCTTGGAGTAAAAGAATAGAAAATGATGTTTTTGTTTTTTGCTTTTTTAATAAATATCTGTGACTGGCTGTGGTTTTATCTGTACAAAGATAAAGAACAGTATGGTGCTATTTTAATGAAAAGATCCAACCATATGACGGTAACCAAATGATACTCTGGTATTTTTCCCCTTTTAAATCTTGATGGCGTTCATCAGCTGGAGCTAAAACGCTGATAATTTACTGTCACTGCTACAAACTATAAACCCACAAATATAACTGTGTGGGTAATATAGCACCGGTACGTCAAATATTGACTCAATTCACAAAAGGCAAAAAGGCAAAGGCTCTAGTGGAGAAAATACAAAAAAAAGTGCTTCTACTAATTACAGTTCAATTGAAATACTTTCAATTGTTTTTCCTACAGAAGTGATATTTTATCACAATAATAACAGCTGCTATTAAACTGGTAAGTGATATTATTAAAACACTAGTTTTAATAGTCAGCTTGGCAGACAGACACAGAAATTCTGACTTCCTTGTCAAATACGTCCACTCTGCTGGGTCTTCCTCCTCCTACCTGTCTGTAAGACAAGGGGAGCCCCAGGGTTCCATACTAGGCCCACTGCTGTTCTCATGTGTAACTATAAAACAATGTTTACGAGTGACAACAGGCAAATGCTGCATTCTTATTTCAGCAGACACATATATGGTCTATCTGCTTCAGCAGCATTAGCCTTTAAATTCTTACAGTCGGGTTTTGATGTCGTTTAGTCCAAGCTTGAATTAAATGGGCACAAATCCAGTTTGATTGTAATGTGATGTTTTTACACAGCAACAGTTACTCTCACCCTTGACTCCTCACTGTCCACCCACGGCAGAGATTCGGGCTTCTTCACCGAGCTGTCGGACGAGTCGTCCAGACTCTTCATTGTCTTATACTTCCTCATCATCAAGCTGTCCACCACCCAGAACATGATAGACTACAGGGGGAGACAGAGACACCACAAGGTGGTACGTACAAAGCAGTCAAAAACTGTCCTGATTAGTTTCACTTTCTCATCATGAAAACAGAACTTACGTTGACTATGAAGGGCACGATAAGCATGACGAGGGCCAGCTCCAGCTGAGGGTTAGCTATGTAGCTCAGCAACACCTCCTGTAACTGGAACAGAAGATGAAAACTGATTAATAATAACAATGGATGGTTGAAGGAGTTTTAAATAAATTGAGACCGTCAAACAACGACAATTGTTGCTATGACGAAGGCTAATTTTACAACACAAATATTCTCAATGTTACAAAAACAAACTTTCTTTGAAACAGACTTCATGTTTACACTGGGATCAGGAGAAGTCATTTTTTCACCATCTTCCTTGTTTATGTTTCTTGGTCAAAAGTTCTTAAGTGGCAAAGTTTGTTTCTCATGAACTTTATATTTCTGATTTTTTTATTTATTTATTTATTTATTTATTGCATATTTCTAGGAAAAAAAAATCACAAGGATTTCATAAGTTTCAAAAACTTCTTTTGGCAAATAAATACTTTTATATTCTCTCCCATATTTGCCTCAAAGACAAACCAAACAATGCCAGATGTATATGAAAATGTCTAGTCTGGTTAACCTGACAAGATCGAAAAGGTATTCAGATTCAAACTAAATTGTGATTCTTCTAGGATGAGATCACAGCTTGGTCAGTTGTATTGGATTAAGTACAGTATAAGACTGGCTAAACCTCGCTGAAGTCTTGGCTGTGCCATGGTGTAAAAAGTGGAAATCGTTTCCTCTTCCTAAATGTATTATAATGTCAAAGGATTAGCGCACAATGAGTTGTAAAATCTTCTTACTTTGGACCATCCGGGGACAAGCAGCACCAGGCTGATGACACCTTTCTCTAGCACCATAATGAGCATGTAGACGCCACACTGGCCCAGCCATGCTGCTGCCTGGGGGGGGTCACCTAGAGGAACAAGGAGGGGGAAAAAAATTAATGAGACTTCATTTGCACTTCATCTGTTAACGTCACGGGCTTAAAGTTCCACGCTTTTATTCCTGAACCCTAATAAATGTCCATCCTGAGTTTCGACATCCAACTTTCGTGGTATCTGGAAGGCAGTATGTGTGCCTGAGATGACCACTTTATGACATCATCCAGAGCCAAAGTGGGGGGGAAACTGTTAGAAACAGGGTGTTTAGAAAAGTCTGAAACCTAAGCTCTTTGCTCACCACTGATTACTTCACTGCTAAAATCTGGCTATGTTCCATATGAGCATCCACCACTGCAACAGCACATATGTGACAGAAAATAAGGAAACACATTACAGGTGGATTTTAACATGAAACTATAATCAAGCTTCATTTTACTACCATTGCTTTGAACCAGTTACTATACAGAATTATGGATGTGATTATAATATTGAAGGTGATGAATTTCTTCCCCTGGTCTCAACCTTTCAAAAAAAAAATCTCTGTTACACAGGTGCCTCACCACAGCGAACACAAACGAGGACAGGTCTGTCATTAAGGCAGGAAGGAAGAAGGAAGACTCCAAGCCAGACACGGAGGGGGGTGGCAAACAAACACACCGATCTGGAAATGTCAGCGCTCATGTCAAACAAAACAGGGAATTAACTACAATTGTGCCCTTGACCAAAGCACAACTGTAGCCCAGAAGTGAGATGGATTTAATCGGGCATGTTTAAGTAAAATTTTCCATCACACAAGGACGGACGTAAAGGAAAAAAACAACAGGAGGTAGAGTGAGGGGGTGCAGTAACTGTATTAAGCCAATAGGAATGTTTTCAGCTGCAGCTAGAGATGCTGGCTATGCTCCCGGTGTACCTCTGGTGGGTCTACAGCGCCCTCTGCTGGCAGAAATTAACACTGCACCTTTGTCATTAATGCGCCTCAGTGTTCATTTTGTGTGTAAATAGATGAGAAGAAAATGAAAAACCATAGGGGGGAAACAAATTATTCGGTTTCACTCACCATATTCTCCAAATATGAGCAGAGTCCACTGCTTGTACTCCACCAACTTGGACACCAACTTGACAGCCAGCCAGATGACCAACATTCCCAGAGTGGCATCCAGCAGGAAGTTCATCAGATAACTTTGGTGAAAAATTAAATTACATTATTGAAGCGACATCCCTGTAGGGCACATCCTACAATGACTGATGTGCTTCTAAAGAACTTACAGAGAGCAGGGGTCCTCTTTGGTGAGAGTGGACAGGAAGACATTGGCAAAGTGGATGAAGAGAGCACCTATGGCTTGTTTGGACGTATCAAAAAACCTGGAAAAGACACGGTGGACTCAGTTTTTATTTTCTGGTTCTGACTAACTTGAAAAGTGAGATTTTTTTTTTTTAAATGTTATGATTTTTTGTGTTCTTTTGAATAATTCGAGAGGAATTATTTTGTAGCTGGAATAGAAAACGTTAGGATAAAGGACAGGGTAGATATGTCTAAAGAGAAAATGAAAAATGCCTGACCAGATCCGCCATGGTCGTCTGATCCCTACAGGCTCCCGGAACCTCTTCACTGCAAACAAAGAAAATCAATTGATTGATTGATTGTCCTGCAAAACAACAACATAAAGCACAGTTTCTTACCACTGTTTTCACCAATCTGTGAGCAGGCAGAGGGGAGAAAGGTTGAAGATAAAATACAGATGAATCATCCTAATCTCACACAGCCCAGTGGGCTCAGTAAACAGGCACCGACTGTTCCTATAAATCCACCAGGGTCGAAAATGGCAGAGAGCATGTGGAAACAGAATTAAGGTCTCCTTCAAATGGAAATTGCATACTTCACACGGGGTAATGTGTGAAGTATTGTGAAGTATTATATATAAACTGTATGCAGACCAACTGGGCCTTTCTCAAAGGTCCATCACACTGAGAAAAAAATATTGGTACATAAGGCACAATGATTGATATTGTCTAGATTCCTCAATCAGCAGCTTAACTCGAAACTGAACATCTCAGTTTCTGACAAGAAGAAACTGACAGAAGTCACAATAACACAAACAGACCATAAAAACTAATAAAGCTAAGGATGACGTTTTTATGTCTTTCGAATGAATGACGTCCAAGTACGAACTCCCTAAAAGAAACCTTTGGAAAAGGCCCATCAATATCTCTGCAATACAGGAAGTGTTACAGAGTAATCCGATGGCTATGGCTACGTGCTGGCAATGTGACAAGAGTACAGGCATATTTACATTATTTATTTATATTTGCTATAGGTATGCCAAATGACATGGAATTTATGGAAAAATAGAATAATGTTTATAATAGTGATGTTGTGAAAGTTTGATATGAGATGGAATGACCCCAGCTTTGTCACTAATCTATACTTGGTTCAAACTTAAAGGATCCTGGACACAAAATAAATAGTAATAAGCATCAAAGTAGGGTGTCGATTTACTTTCATGACAGCAACGGAACAACAAGGCGGGGCAGACTGACGTACTAAATCTCCAGCCTTTATCTGAGTTCCATGAGTGCAGGCAGAACAGTGAGTCAGTGGAAGGAAACTCCCAAAAATAGCTTTGAGGAAGACAGATGAGCGGAGGGATGTACGGTGCAGGTCTGCCTGCAACTCTGGCCATAACTTAAGATCTAATGATGCTAATAATGCTTCACTGCACACAAATAATTTGTAAATATTAACACATACATGTGGCCTGAATGACCAAGAATGACACTCAGAGAACCAAAGGGGGGGAGAATAAGAGTGCGAGGAGGGATATTGATTCTTTTGCTAATAAGTAACTAAGTGGAGGTTAGAGCTCATTGATCGCTCCCCCTTAAGGCCTGACCTGATTCTGCTGAACTTCACTGCTCAGGTTTCAGCATGCTAATTAGCTGATGAAATCACCACGACTGCACTGACCTTTTAAAGTACTGATTATTAGATTATATGCCAGCACTCTAGAGAAATAAGTTCATATTGCACTGGATCAGCATCCATGTACTCTGTTTTTGTGTGGCATTTAGGAATACTTACAAAAAACAAAGAAAAAAAAAAGGAAACTGTCCTAATGTTTTCCCTGAACACATATATGCAGACAGTTGTGTAACAATATCCCTGGCAGCTGACTGAAGTCACTATAATCCAGGGAAACGGCTGAGAACAAATTAAAGCCGAAAATTAAATATGATCCAGAAAGCCATACAGGTAATCAAGCATTAACACAAACTATATACGGTTTCTGAGAGGCATCGAGTTTAGCTTTTATTACAGCTACTTGTAACAGTCACACCTTTCAGCTGCCAAAAAAATAATAATTTAAAAAAAAAAAAAAAAACAGAGCCAAGGGTGCCAAAAGTGGTTAGATGCTTGGCATTCCCCAAGTCAGCTGCCCCAGAATCACAAGTTTCTTAGTAAGTCAACAGCCATTGTTAGGGTTGAGCAAGTAAACACTCCAGTTTACAAGGAGCATCTTATTGAGCTATTAAAACGGCATTGTTTTTAATCATCACCCTAACCCTAACTTTGTATTTGGGGATAAAAAGTTGGGCACTTTTTATCCCCAGAGGAAGCTGAAAGACTCGACTGTGCTTACAACTGGACAAGTGCTGGACAACTGAACACACAAGAAAACTGAAGGGAACAAAACAAAACAGCTTAATTAACTTCAGTTAGCACACTGAGCGTACTATACTGAGGCCAAACATTTGCTTTGTTCGTTTTAGAGGCGATTTAAAAATTTTGGCACGGCCTGAAAACCTTGCTCATAAGCTCAAAGAGTCGTGCAGACAACTTCTTTAATTTAATGCGGCAACATTCCTTAATTATTGATTGATTGATTGATCATACTTTATTCATCCTGAGGGAAATTGGGTTAAGGCTGCCAGCCGTGCCAGCACCGTCTTACCCTTCCGACCATACATACATTACACAAACATCACATGGGGAAGACGGGTCAGAGGGGTATAACATGGAAAAAGCACAACATGAGGAAAGATAAGGAGAAAAAAATAACTCCCCCCAGACTGAGCTCCAACAGGGAGATCAGTTTGAGAACAGAAAAAAACACCTCTGCACATAGCACATGAAAAAACTCTTAATACACCAAAGAAACACATGACACAACAGGGGTGGGTAAAGGGTGAGAGACAGCCAATGTAGACAGTGCATCCGGGCCTGCAGCATAAGCGCTGGTCTCCTTGATCCACCGTCAGCATCGGAGGGGAATAAGCGTCGAAGACGTTTGGAGGGGGAGGGGGGATGAGTGTACATCTGCATGTGTATATTTCTGTGTGTGTGTGTGTGTGTGTGTGTGTGTGTGTGTGTGTGTGTGTGTGTGTGTGTGTGTGTATGTGTGTGTGTGTCCAGAGTTCAGCTGAGACCGTGTCCTTCGCCCTGCCAGGCTAAGTAAACAGTCTTCCAGCCAACCCGGGTGGCCTTGCATAGAATGGGAAGAACAGTCTAAACACAGTCGTTATCAGGGTGTTGTTGTTCAGCTCCAGTCTTGAGACCGCAGCTGGCGCGAAAGGGGTATCCGCATGAAGTGATGGTGGTTTTTACTTTAGTGCGAACAACTCATGAGAATTTCAAAGCTGTTCTAACAGTCTGACACTGGTCTCTCAATCTCCCATTGGAGAGCCGTGAGCTTCTCCATGATGTTATCAAACTTACGCTCCGTGATGTTGTCATTCTTGTGCTCAAAGAGCCGATTCTGAGAACTCACGACCGCAGTGAGCTTCTCCAAGATGTGATCCAATTTGTGTTCAATTATGTAGAAAAACAAGGAGACACATGGTTGAAACTGCACTTCTTTTTCTTATATTAAGGAAATAAGGGGATTAGATGTGTAGTTAAATGTCTTTACAGTGACAGAAAATAGAGTTTCATTGGCCCGGCCCACTTAAGATCAAAGTGGGCTTTATGAGTTTGACATCCCTGCTTTAAATAGTCCAATTCCTACTCCTAATTATCATTATATTGTTTTATTGATTTGACTATTACTTCATTTTATGTAAGTTACTTTCAGTTAATTGGTTTTATTTACAATTTTTTCCATTTTTGCTGCTCTAGTTTTGGTTTAAATTATGGTTTTATTCACTTTTATTGATTTTATGGATGCAACATGTAGGTTTTGTCATTTCGTACTCTATCCCAGCTGTCACAGGACAAGAGGCCACAGATATGCTGCAGGGCTAACACAGAGAGACGGACAATTTAGAATCACCATTTAACCTAATCCGAACTTATTCTTGTTACCAGTCGTCTTTGGACAGGGGGAGGAAACTACAGTATGTGGAAGGCATGTGAAGAACATTTAAACTCCAGGCAGCTGGGACATCCTTGCTGTAAGGCCAACGTGCCAGCCACTGCACCACCAACTTTTTTTTTTTTAAATTAAAGTTAAAAATAATATTTAAAAAAACAACAACTGCAGAATACGCGGAAATCCAGCATACATCTTAAATTTCACTGGATCCACAAAGATTTTAAGTAACTATTCTGATGGAAGTCAATTTTGAATTCTAAGAGAAACAAAATGAGGTCCTGGATCTAAAATCTGCTATTATGTGACACTGACTCTGCTTAAAAGCACCTCAGTTATGCTGCTTTGGCAAAGGGCACATATATAAGTGCGGTATAACAAGCCCTACATATTTAATTACGTGCATATACCGTGAACAACTCATTTGCTTAATTACAGTTTGAAAATAAGGGTTCGCCCAACTCTCCCTCGGTTAAAGAGCTAAAATTCCGTTCAAACCTGCTATGTTTCCAACATCTGATATACGCCGAAAGGAAAAGTAAAGGGCTATTAGTTAGGTACTGTTTTAGAAGCTTGCTGTCTGCTTTAGATTCTTCCCGAAACCCGTGAGAAAAACAAATTAGCATATATATCAATACAGTTTGGTGCGGAGCTACTGAGGCTAGAAAACAAACATCAACAAACAAAACGCCACGTGGACTGGTGCAGCTTTCTAAAAAAACACTTCGTGCATTTTGCTTTTTCTCAATTCTCCAACTGAATTAGCACAAAAAGAAAACAAGTTATCAGGGATGTGTCTCCCGATGGTAAAGGAATCGATACTCACACATTAGAGTGCTGAAAGCCACGATAGCCAGCAGTCCCTGGATCAGGACGCCGAACCTGTCCGTCAGAGCTCCGTTGTCGCAGCCGTGGGGATTCGCCTTACTAATGTCGGACACGTTTGTCACTTCAAACGGGGCATTATCCAAGAATCCTTTCACTAGCATGACCCCGCTATACCCGTACATGTCCATGGTGACACCGAAAAAAAAACTAAACGGCACAGCCGTAGGAGACAAAAGGAGTGCTTCCTCGGTGGGAAAAATAAGTCTTTAACCCTTTTTTCTCTTACTCGGTAAGAACAAACGACCGGATTTTTAACTTCCGGCGAACAACTCTTGGTGAAGTTTCCCTTCACCGTCTCCAGCGGCTGATGCTGCCTGTCATGATGCTAACGCAAACATATGGAAATCGATTATCTGAGTCGTGTCCATGTTTTGACAACGAAAACACGCACCGTGAAGCGGACCAACGCAGGGAGCCCCGCTTCCGGTAGTTCCATTACAAATTAATAGCCTTCCGCTGTTCTCCAGAAAACTTTAGAACAGGATAGATCGATGGAGGGTCTGAATAAATCTGAGGGAGAATGAGCTCTGCTGCCTCTGTGATAATTACTCAAAAATCATTTAAACAGAAAAAAGAACTCAATGAGTAAAAAAAATTACAATAAATTAGCTCTAAAAATTAAACTAACTCAATAAATTCGTTAAATCAAATAAAGGTAGACTAAAATGGTTTAATAAATGTATATTTAAAAATATTGTAGGAGGAAGTGCAACCAAATACTTAATCTGCACAGAGTGTAGATTGTGTAAAATAATAAGAAGTATTAGTGAAATAGGCGATTAGAAGTTCATGAAAGTTATCAAGGACTAAAATAGAATTCACTTCATATGTTTTGAAATTACACTAAACATTATAGTTGTATGAGTTCACTATCCTATTTAAAATCCCACTTGTTTTGCATTGAAATATGTTACCCAGTTACTAGGGGTGCAACGATACACAAAATTCACGGTTCGGTTCAGTTCGATACTTTGGTGTCACGTTCAATATTTTTTCGATACAAAAAAAAAAGTTCATGCCTTTTTAATTTGTCATTTATTAAATTTTCACGGCACATTCTGCACCATATCTCGGTGCGTTCATCATTTGTTTGAAGCCAGCTCACCTCCTGCAACCACTTTTCTGAGAATACGCGCTTCTTTTGTGGTTCGGACTCCTTCTGACATTTCTTTGGAGGCGGAGGTACATCACAGTAATTGCTTAAAGGAGCTTCTTCGACATCTTTAAGAGTTCTAAACAAATGTCTGTCCTCCTCCAGAAAATCTTATGTACGCAAACACGCGTTGCAACTTCTTATTTTGTGCACGTTTTTTATTTTGACAGCGAATGCGCACCTGCGGACCACTTATGTGCAGCCCTGGTTATTTAGCTCGTCATATTGCAGCCACAGAAATTCTTTTGTCCATGAAACCATAAAGCTGCACTTTCTTTTTGCCTTATAGTCTGATTTGTCATAACTTTTCCGTTTTGTGGTAAGCTTTTCTTTGGCGGTCACTTCTTCACCCTGACCTGTCTTATTTGGCTCAGCAGAACTAAAATATATATCCTGCTGCTTTGACACACGCACTCACTTAATGCTCAGCGATTCTCTGCGCGATCAACCTCTCACATGTTTAAGCTGCGGGAGATTTCACTTGTCATGTTTGCATAGTAAGCTAATGATTGATAAGACAATGTCAGAGGAATTGGTGCGCAAATTATCATCACTCACCAATCAGTACTGTCGCTCTCTATACACAGTTCACGCGATTGCAAAGTGAAAGCAAAAAACAAGCGCAAATTCAAACGCGATTTCAATATGTCACATATTGACAGTGGCTCACCGATGCCAATGACATAATTACCCAGCTATATTTCTGAAAGAATGCAAAAGCATTGACATAGATTTTTCCTTCCTACGATAGGCCGACGGGCAGGGCAGAGAGATTTTAGTAGCCCGACTGGAAAAATCGCTAGCGATTTTGCGAGCCCTGTATCTGATTGAGGAATCACTCATCTTTGGAAAAGAGAGTTTATTACAGAGAAATGGCTCTTTCCAAAATAAAAGCTATACTATACGCTTCTTCTGGGCTATATTCTCAGCAGCATATTAAATATATCAGGTCCCCATAAGGAGAATCATGTGCTAACGGCTGTCTAAATGACTCGGGTAAAGTTTGTAGCATGCCTGCTTGTTGTTTTTCTCTGCTTCCACTTGTCTTTGCACTAGGATGATGTCAGCATAAATGTGCAGTCATATTCGTTGTGTTCCCACTAGTGCTGTCAGCGTAAATCTCATTGAAATGACGTTAACGCCACAACACGGCAAATCTCCGTTAACGAGCTACCGCGGATCGCCCCGTGCTTGGGGCTGGACGGCCAACACGTTAACGAGCTAACTGCGCTAACACACTAGTTTCCACCCATGTAATTGAGCATTGCTGGCACATCCAACATACTGTTTTACTTTAGTCCATGACACGCTTACCTTCAGGGTCATACTTCACATGAAAACCAAAATAGTTCCAAACGCCAGATCTGAATGAGGGTGGGGGAGGTTCAATTTGCCATGTTGCAAGGAGAGCTTAACTTCTGTCTGCTAGCTTGCGCTGTGCTCAGTGAATCTGCGTTCGACTACTCCGCCTAGGCTGCACTGTCGAGCGCAGATCCACTGAGCGCTCAACACAGACAGCACCGTCAGAAGGAAAGTTGATAAAATAAATTAAAAATTTTGTATTGTTCGATACATATGCGTACCGAACCGAAAGCATTGTATCGAACGGTTCAATATCGATACGAGTATCGTTGCACCCCTACCAGTTACATACACATGCATCAGCATAACATTTGCTTCTCTTCTTCTGGCTGCTCCCTTTAGGGCTCACCACAGTGGATCATCTGCCTCCACTCTATCTCTCCTCCACATGCTCCTTTCTCTCACTACAGACCACAGTTTCATCACCATACATTATCCATGGAAGCTCGTGCCTGACCTCATCTTGAATCCATGGAATTCAGTCTGTACAGCCACACACAAAATATAAATAATAATATCCACCTTTTTGTGTTTTAAAACTATATATATGGTGTGTGTGTGTGTGTGTGTGTGAGAGAGAGAGAGAGAGAGAGAGAGAGGTGTATATATATATATACACACATATATACATATATACATATGTCAACTGTACCCTTTTAATTATCCTATATGGAAAGCTATTTAGAAGTAATAGTGTTTTTTATCTTATTAATGCGAATAGAATTTTTTTTTTTTTTTTTTTTGATTTGCAACTGGCTTTTGTTCCGTCGGGTTTTTTTTTTCAGCATGTTTATTTATCTTGAGACGATTCCTGGCCTTTTATTTTGAAGTGAAATTCGTTTAACTTCCTGTTATTCTTGGGCGGAATCGACGTAGCTTTCTCACAGCAGAAATTAGTTAATGTGATCCTATATGTGTGTGTGCGTGTGTGTGTCAGAACGGTACTCGGTGATGCGCACGGGCCCCACGAGGCAAATTGCTGGCTCACGTGATGATGTAACAAAGGAAATCTTTAGGTTTGCCAGCTGGCTTCCAATAAATCAAAAAACTTAAATATATTATATGTTATATAATATAATTTTATTACATCACACACACACACACACACACACACACACACATATAGATAGATAGATAGATAGATAGATAGATAGATAGATAGATAGATAGATAGATAGATAGATAGATAGATAGATAGATAGATAGATAGATAGATTTGTTTTTTGTATGATTTTGTAGACTTTCAAATACAGAAAACAATCCAGTAAGAATACAGATAAAGTCATCTATATAATTCCGACAAGAGCCATTCTGCATAACATTACTGCTATTTACATTAAGTATATTTTCATGACAAGCACAGTCTGTACAGTAACATAAGTTCAGAACTGCACGTTTTACTTTAGCAGAGGGTGTGGGTCCTGTGGGTTCCCTACTTGTATTTGGATAGCCCCTGTGGCAACCCGTTAAAAAACATCCTGGTAACAGCCCTGATCTATTCTTAGAAGACACATAGATTATTGTACAAACAGTCACATTTCAACCCATGAGTTCCATATAAACTGTAATGTTTCCACAGGGATGAAAAGACGCATAAAAAACAGAGAAGAGTAAAAGTGACCTTAGCCTTTAGCAGAGTAATACAATAACTTCCTTCTGATTTTCTTTCAATAACAGACTTTTTATTCTATCCATCAGATTGTAGCTAATTGGAAGCAACTACAACTTAGCCCCCCCCCCCCCCCCCCCCCCCCCACACACACACACACACACACACAATAGAGCACTGCTATTGTGGCAATGATAGATGACAGCACAGATAGGATCGGATGGAAAGTAACTTACTACAGTTACTATGGTAATTTACTTTTTCTTTTTCTTCTTCTTTTTTTTTGCAGTATGCTACTTTCTGCTTTTTTATCTATTTTGGATGCAAACATTGTACTTTGTACTCCATACTGTTAATATTGAAATATGAGTTTCTTATGATTTTGCTGATAGGCTACTTTCACTGCTCCCGAAGGGCTCACAGTGTGTAGCTCCATATATTTGCTTTGACAGATTTTTACCCCCAAATGCCTTTCCTGACCCACCCCCCTAAATTAAGCGGCCCAGCAATGTGTGTGTCATAAATTGCAAGTAAAGGGAATCGAATGCAGACTTACAGACAGGGAGATGTAAGGAAAACCTTTATTTAGACCATTTTCTGAATCCAGAATCCATGAAAAATAGAAGCAAACTGAATCCACGATCCTGATAAGGATAAGCAGAAGAGGGTTGATGGATGAATGGATGGATGTTTATAAGCAGGCAGATAACACATGAGCACAGCATCAGTAAAGAAAGGCAATCAAACAACAACTACGATGAAGACTGGACTTTTATACACACAAGGGTAATCAAGGAATTGGGCACAGAAGGATAAAAAAAGACCTAGGTGTAGATAATAATGACAGACAGGAGAAAATCAAGTTAAACACAAAACACCAGAGACATGTGATCACCAAAGCAAAGCAGAAAATAAATAATAGCTGAAACAGTGAAACCAGAACTATCATGACAGAGGGAAACTCTGAGTGGAGTCACAGACTTTAATTCCAAACAGTAGAACAATAAGACAACCAGGACTGAGACACAAGACCTAAACTCAAGTACCACACTCCACAGAACTAACTAGAACTCAAATATTACATCATAATGAGTGTGGAAGTTTTTTTCTTTACATGTTTTAAATATAATTTAATTATAAAACATGTGTGCTGTTAGGATAATTAAGTAGGATTAGAAGGTTTACTTGAATAAATGTTGCTTTTTAAATATATTTCCCACTTTACACACAGTTATCCAGCACCAAGTAATCTATGTTTAAATGTGTGTGCAGCACTTCTTTGCATCTAATAAATTGGTGACAGGATGCAGAGAAACACACGAGGCCGAGTGTGTTTAGATTTATGATAAACGTTGTGGTTTCCTGTGCGCCTTGTTCCCGGTCCCACCTGTGCCACCCCATTTTAAAAATTCCTGGAAACGCCCCTGCGGCGAGCAGAAAAACCGCGTGTACGTGATGCAGCAGTAGCACGTGCCATCCGTGTGTGTGTATGTTTGTGTGTACGTGTAAATGGAGCCATAATCCTTTCTCCCGCGCGCTTGGAAAAGCTTCTTCTCTGGCAGATTAATGGCGCACGGCGCACGCTTCAACCATCTGTTCCACGAATGGCATCCCACCAGCACGAGCGCCTCTCCTCCTGTCTTTTACAGGAGTCCTTTGTGCTTCCATGAGGCAGATCTACCGTAAACACAACACCAAACTTCCCATTACACATTTCAAAACAAAACCCCTAATTAACGCAATCTACGTAGAGAGCGGGTTTTCGCTTGTACAGTGAGACATTCATCTGGTTTTCCTGGAGGTTGGTTGCAGTCGGGTTTTACAGATTTCTCCTTAAAATGAGGCAACTCCACGTTTCGACGATCATTGCTGAATGAAACAATATTTGATTCCTAAATATAAACGTGTTAAACTGCGCATATTTTACAAACTTTCGGTTCAATATCGGTTTGATCAGAAATACCCTGATTAAAAGGTTTTAACTGTCGTGTTACATATTTCCAGCTTTTCCGGGAGCACACAGAAGGTTTTGGTTTCTCTTGTGCATATCAAACGTCATCTACACAACTGTGTAAACACAGGTTATACTTGCAATTTGTGCAGACATGATTGCACAACAGTTTTAGGTTACTCACATATGCATCACATGAACTTTTCCAGAAGTCATGCACTTCCCATTTTAAGATAGCTATACTTTGT
Organism: Neolamprologus multifasciatus; assembly: GCF_963576455.1. Lineage (NCBI taxonomy): Eukaryota > Metazoa > Chordata > Actinopteri > Cichliformes > Cichlidae > Neolamprologus > Neolamprologus multifasciatus. The sequence continues at coordinate 21,094,950 of NC_140455.1, forward strand.
CAACAGTCTCGGTGTTTTTATTAACTCTGTTAATCTCCGTTGAGAAATGTTAGATTCTTTCATCCTTCAAATAGTTTCCATGTTTAGTCAGGCCAAATCAAGGCAAACATGTCACCGTGCCTTACAGCTTTTTATTTATTCATTCTAAGAATGAATACATTACTTATTTATATTTGCTCATGGAAAAACTTTATTGCATTTTCTTTTTATGAGTATGATCAGTTCAACGAGAGACAATAAATGTTGAGCAAAGAGTTTGGTTTGGTGAGGCACTGCGCGTTACTAAAGCTGAGCGATAGCTTAAACACACGCGCGCAATATGCAGGTAAAGATTTGGCATCGATCATATCAAAGTAAAAATTGACTTTATTCAATTTAAAAGCAATTTTCTAAACATAACGGAAGCTCTTTTGTTTTTAGCTGCTATCTGAGTAAAAAAGTGATTGCTAACGTTTCTGTGTTATGCGTAATATCTTTGCTGGTAAATAGGCTGTAGTGGACAGGGTGTGCGAGAGAAAGGGTTACATAGAAAATTAAAGAAATGACCAGTATAACATGCATTATTGTTCCCACTCTGTGTCCTGTTACAATCAATCCAGTTTCTTTGATCACATGTAAAATATCTTTATATAACTGCTTTGTTATATTTGTGGCAATTTCTGCTGCCCTCTTGAAAAGATATCCTCTTGGAAAAGACATTTTAATGTTTGTGAGACGTTTTACTCCAATAAATAAAAGACATACAAGTGACTTTGTCAAAAACCGATTGCATCTTCTACCTTGTGACATGGTGACTTGATATAATTAATGAAGGACATTTTTGAGATGTGTTTGAAACACTGAAGGCCAACAAACCATTTACAACACTTTAAATACGATCGATCACTTTTTGCATCCACGGATGCAATGTTTTTGTGGCTGACATGCGTAAATACCAGTTAATACAACCGTGGGTCTCGTGGGATCGGGGGGAGGACAAATGATAAAAAAAAGAAAAAAAGTGGGACACACAGTCACCCTATTATTCATCGTGTGATTGGAGTAAGTCCCCAAAATATCTTCAAAGAGTCAGAACTCGGGAACAAGGTCAGGAGTGAAGTTTCAGGTTCAAAGAGGAACCTGCTTTAATTTCACCGAAACTTCTTTTAGAAATTGCCCACCTTGAAAAAAAAAACAGAAGAAGAAGACGAAAAAAAACCGTCATATGGGGCGGTATAGAGCTGCGTAGCTCTCACTTTCCGGGCAAAAAGCCAGGCTGAAAGTTCAGTTTATTTCCACTCCATAAAACTTTCACTATGCGCTGCCTTCCACTGGGATTAACTTACCATCACAGTTTGTTAATATCTGACTCTTTCTAGATCTTTCTGAAAATACATGCCAACCTTTGAGGTCTACGCATGAGCGCCTCGCCTCGTTAACTGATGCAATACACTCCTACCGCTAGAGGATAGTGTTGACTTTGATAAGCCCTGGATTATTAAAATAAATACTAATACTAATATATATATATATATATATATATATATATATATATATATATATATATAAACTCAAGGTTATTTCTCAAGAACTTGTTTGGGGAGGGAAGGGTGGTGCTTAGACATCCCCAAAACAAAGAAGAAGAAGAAAAAAGTCTGAACTGAGAAAAGTAGTAGTGCCAAGAAGCCATAAATTATTGACTTCACTCTTTTTTTTCACACACATATGCAGCTGCTTATGATGAGACATGCTCTGCTGCTGCTGTTACAGTTAACTATTCTTACATATACTTCCTTAAAAGGATCACGTTTATTGTAGTTTACGTGTGATTATATGGGGCCATAGTTTATCTTCCTGTTAATAATAAAACTGTAACTATACAGTTAAAGAAAAATGGGTCCTGGGGGTGGGTGAAATGGCTGTTTTACACACAAAAAATAGTTTCATTTTATTTTATACACCAGGTATAAATTAGGCATTAGATATTGTCTTTATTGTATCTGCTCGGCTGAGTAGAATACAGCTTTCAGTTTTGGGGGCTGTGGGTGTCTCACTTAACCTCGGCTCCATATTTACAAAAGCCTGTAGAAATATGTTTTTGCTACTGTGCTGAAAGGTCAATGAAAGAGTTGGCTTGAAAGTATTTGTAGATGTTTTTTGGACATGCGCAGATGGGGGATGCCATATTGGAACAGGAGGGGGGGCAGCAGCAGCTGAAAGACGTCGCTTGCGTAGCTCACGGGAACGAGAGAGAGAGAGAGAGAGAAAAGGCAGAGGGGGGTCACGAGAAGGAGAGGCAACAAAAAAAACTTGGACAGGTAAGACAGGTGACGGCTCCGGCGGTCCTGAGCAGGGGGAGGTTTTATGGGGGGGACGGGGGGTGGGAGGTTGTATCGGCGAAATAAACACAGGCAGAGTTATTTTTTTCCTCCTCCTCCGCTTTGAAACAGCGAAGTGCTCCAGAGACGGTTTCTGTAGAAACGAGATAATATAGTCGCGAGCTTTCGTTCACGAGCCCAAGTTGCTCAAAGTGTCTCGCACGCGCTGTAATTAACAGCTTTCACCGGCGGAGAGGACGTTTTCTCGTGGCACTCTCGGTAATATCGTTTATTGCCTTGTTATTTTTTTATTTATTTTTTTGCCTGTTAGCATGTGTTCTGCCATTTACTGCTTTGAAAACAACACAATTTATAACAATTCGTGGGGAAAATAGGAGTGAGTGGCGGCTCGTGTGTTATTTGATGTGTTTCTTTAATGCTGTGTTTTATATGGCCGCGACGCAATTTTGTTTGGCGTGAGCACGAAGTTGATTTTAAAGATTAACGCCAGAAATGACTTATTTCCGTCATTCTCATATAGATGAGTCATGTGGGATTTTTTTCCCGTCACCTTTAGATGCGTAAAAGCCTTCGGAAAATACCGGACACTGCCAAAATGTCAAACCACTTTCAACATGGCGGGTTATGGTGATCGTAGGGGGAAAACTGCGCCTTAAAATCTTTGAACGAGGAAAAAATAAAACGACGGCAGATAAAGCGTCCGGTTCGGTTTCTTTTGGTGGACATGGACGAGGTTTAATCAATTAAATTCAAAGTGTGCATTTGGCAACTCCGTGGGAGTTTTTTTCCGCTGCAGTTTTGAGTGTGCAAAGTACATGACCGGAGTGCCAGCCAGCCTGCTGGTCGGCTACACCCCTCACAGCCTCATCTTCCTTATGTGCACTTAACGTTTCCTCTTTCACTTTTATCAAAAATGCCGTGGCTCATTCGATGCTTCTAGATCGCCGTGTGTCAGATTAATACTGTTTTTCCTTATAAAACCAACAGGGTGATTTTGATCCCCTCTGCAATCTTAGATTAATATGTTGATGTTGGCACAGTCGGGCGAGAAAAATTTCTTTCGCTGTGTTGTTTTCTCTGCGGGGATTTCTTTTTTTTTTTCCCTGAGTGATTAAGCAGATAATTGGGTAAAACAACATGCGTATTTATTTAATTATTTCTCTTTTTATTTGCGAGGTGCTTCGCAAAAATCAATTTCTTTCTTTTTTTTAGTGGCTTTGCAATATTCCAGAGGATTCCACCTCCTGATTAAATTCGTCACCATAATGAGCAGAAACAATAAAGACTGCGCGTAACGGAGCCCCAGATAGAGGTTCGGCATGAATAAATCATGCTTTTAGACTTCTTGTGGCTCCAAAGATTTTTTCCACGACGCTGCGAGTGGGAATGCGTGAGCGCAGGCGTGCGGATAAAGGGAAAACGCCTAAAATGAGCACTTTTAAAGGAGAAAATGCGAAGATGGTCATAATGTTAAACATACATGATCCATTTTCTCCAAGGGAAAGACCAATACGAGTCCAGCTGATTATCATTTTTGGTGGTTTGGCTTTTTATTTATTCATTTATTTTAAAAGTGCCATCCAACAGCCATTTATCACGTGGCTGTTTTTTGTTTTTTTTGATCAGGCATTGTATGCTAATCCACTGGTGAGTGTTTCAGGAGAAGAGGCAATCACATATTCTGCACAGATAAGAGAAGCAAAGATAGAAAGAGTCCAGTTCTTTCTGTTCTTCTTTCTTTCTTTCTTTCTGCTGGAATCACACTTACTCTCCCCCCTTATTTGAATAAGGGGAGGAGGTAGGCAAATATCAACTTCTCCTCCTGCTTTCCAAAACCCTTGGATTTGCAGGCTGTCCATGTTATGCAAGTGTGTTTTGTGGAAGTTGTAAGAACGCTCTGGGATGTGGGAGTTTCACCCCTTGTTTCCTCTCTCTTTTATTTATTTATTTATTTGTGGTCCTGAGGGGCAGATGCTTGTTTGCCCGTGGTTATTTCATGCTTATGTTTTCAGTGAGTGATCACAGGCAGTTCTAATTGGGGAATAAAGCACATTGGGTGCATTGTGTGCACATCTATGTTAAAAACAGCAGGAATTAAGAGTTAGAAACAGAGGACAAATTGTTATATGAGGACATCCTGTTGCCAAGAGGAAACAACTCTTGGATAGCTCTAAAAGAAGAGAACCTAATACGGAGTAATGCAATAAAACCCAAGCCCATGCAGTGGTAGTTAATCTCCCAAATCCCCTATTAAATCTTTGGCATGGATGGGTTTAGAGAAAGGCAAGAAGACAGCACGTGGATGCCCGAGCGCCCCATCAGGGGCTAATCAATTTAAAAAAAACCTCTTCTGAATCCGAGACAATTGGGGCACAAATGTCCTGCGTCTGAGATTAAACACTCTCAGAGCAGTTTAATCCCCTGGTGACCAATCTGGGCTGTTTCCTCCAGGAGGCTGCAGGTCAGCAGGCTTCATCAAGTACAAACGCAAAACTCCCAGAAAAAAACGGCTTCAAAAATTTGGCTTGTTTTTTGGATGAATGCTGAGGGGAACTGTTGACACTGAGTCAGAACAAACAAGCGTCCCTCAGGATTTGGAAAACTTGTTTATCCAGTGAGGGATCAATTTAAGGAAAAGCTCAGCTTGCGCTGGTATGGAGTTGTCAGTGTAGAAAATATTGTTGTTTAAGCCGACTTCCAGTGGTTCATTGCAATATTTAATGTTATGTAGGAGGATAGGGGAAGTTCTCCTGTTTCCAAACTTTACACGCATAGAAATTAATTTTAAAGCCTGTGTCTTGTGAAAACTCATTGTAAAACACCTTTAAGCACATAGATGTGAGCTTTCTTTCCTCAAGACCCCAAAGTACTTCATTAATTTGGTAAAAGGAGCATATGTGACCTTTTATTCCAGAGACTATTCAAGGAGTTTACAAGTATAATAAATATGTGCAGTGACTTCTAGGGAAATGAGCAATGCTAGCCAAAAGTATTTGAACAATGACACATTTCCTGTTTTTTTTGTGTTGTTTTTTTTTTTTTTTTTTTTGACTTCCAGCATACTGGAAATAAAACCTTCAGCTTAAATGTTTCGAGGGTGTTCTCATCATGTATTGAGCTAATTAGTGTGGGGAATGGTTGGTGCGTTTTAAAAAAAAACAACATTCTGCCTCCAGTTGCTGGGAAGTGCAGGTGGACAATGATAGGACTGCAGTCGCTGCACTTTTCATCTCGTGTGGTTGTTAAAGCCCTCAAATTAAAGCTCAAAGTCACTTTAACCACAGCGCTTACTCTCTTTCTATCAGTTCAGAGAAAACGGCCACAGTGTAGCACCAAAACAGCTCAGAAAGGTGCATTGTTCCTCACCCTATTGAGGGCTGTGCATACATGGTGCAATTTTTCAAAGGTTTGAGGCAACCTAGTGCTACAGTGACTCAGATGGATGTAGGATTTGTTGTGCTTCATTTCTGTTAAAACAAATTAGATGGAGTTGAAGCTGAGCGTATTGAGAACAAGTTCAATAACACCAGTGTTACTGACTCATTGTTTCATGGCTGTAACTTCTCTTCCTCTCATTTTTCAGTGGAAGTAAAGACTGGAGAGGGAAAAAAACATTTCACATATGTGTTTCTTATGATGGGTGAACAGGCGAAGAAGTATGTTTGAAATTCTGGATTAGGCAGAACTAAAACTGGTAAAAATCTGATATTTTAAAGTTCAAACAGGAGGTTATGACTTTGGGAGTCAATTGTCATGCATTGCAAAATCACATCAGCTCAAAAATCTTAGAGCTATCCAATATACGATGATATAAAATCGACAAAAGCTGCAAATTGTGGATCGTTGTTTCTGTTTTTAAAATAACAAACCATAAAAAGTAGTTAAAAGATGTCAATCAGGCTCTAAATTGCTTTGCTGAGGTGTTAAAATAAGCAGATGTAGAGTGAATATGAAACTGCAAGTTTTTAAAGAGAATTTTAAGGAAAAGAAACAAGAGCTGCTCATCCTCCTACTGTTTGATAGCAGTGTTTGAGCACTCTGATGAGTTTAATGAGTGCTGTGGAAGGTTGCTGACGACAGTGATGTATCAGTGCTGAAGATTGTAGTGCACTTAGGCAGAGAGTGGGGGATAAGGGCAGCAAACAGCAGCGTCATGTGAGCCAAATTAGCTCAGCGTGTTGTTTACGCAATGGATGCACGCCGGAGCCACTGTGGGACGCAAGGGGGTGTGTGTTCTGTGGTGGGGGATGGCGCGCACACACACACACAGTTAGTTGTTGAGGCTGTCACAGCCTTTGTGCTGCAGCCTCACAGTTCTACATACACTCGCAGCTCCAACAGGCGTGCGAGGACGAGGAGAAGTGTTTTCCTTTCCTGTGGATTTTAAGGCTCTTTCTTTTGTTCTCTTTTTTGGAAGCAGGACTTCAGTGTGTTTTCATCAGAAGACTGGTGGATGCACATCACAGTTTTGTTTTATTTCTTCTTTTTTTTTTCCCCATGTGGGTGCACATCAGGTCGGGTACCTAATCACAGAGTATTTTTTGCTCTTTTGGATATTGATTTTCAAAGTTGAGAGCAACAACCCCATGAGCTTGGAGTTGTTTTCTTCTTGATTGAGGATCGCTGTGTGACAGCAACATGCCTCAGCTCTAATTGCCAGGTTGATGAAAATGGGTGTAAGTCGGTGAGTGATTCATTGGTGATGTGACTGCATGACCAAGAACAACCACCAGGCAAGTGACAAACATAGCCTGTTGTTGTGAGTATAATGAACTGATGATTGTTTTGATTGTTTTTCTTTGTTTTATTCATGGAATAATGCCAGCGTTGAATAGACTTTTGGTTTTTATTCCTTTAGGATTTACTTTATTGCTTAAAATTCCTTTTACTGCATTCTCATGGTTTCTACGCGCTGTCCTGGCATTTTTTAAGTGTATTTATACAGCTTTAATGATGCACTGCAAGGAGTGATCATCAGTGAATTGTATTTTTTAGGTTGTAGGATTTGCTTGTTTTCTCCGCTTTGTATTAGAGGGTAAGACATCCTTTATTGATTCCTGTAGGAAATAAGTCTCTGCAGTTCACCTATCTTAGTTATGATCGGCAGTAGGCAGCAGCGGTGCAGCAGCTCCGGATGTGTACAGGTTCCTTGGTTAAAGCCACATTAATGGGAAAATTAACTCGTCATGTTTTTGATGCTGTGAAGATCTTTGCAGACATGGGAGAACTGCTCAGAGAAGGGACCTGCTGTGAGGGTTGTGGACTGATGAGACATTTAAGTAGTTGAGGGAGGACTCAGTGAAAATGTTCACTAATAATTATAGCCTAAACCAAGGACGTCAAACTCATTTTGCATTGCAGGTCATATACAGCCTTATGTTACGTTAAAACTTCCATTTATGTCTATGTGTAAAGAAATGTAACTACATGTAATCAATGTGCTATCTAAATATAAGATAAAAGGTGCAATTTAAGCAGTTTGTCTCAGTTTTTGCACATGATAAAGGGCCGCTGTAGTAAATGAAAGAAATCTGTCAGTATGACTCTTTGTGCTTAAATTGTAAGAAGCAAATGTGTAAAATTACAGAAATGTATAAATTAATTACTTTGTATTGGGAATTTTATGGCAGAGGTCTTTATCTATAGGAAAAGCTGTAAATATTGTGAAAATACAATTAAAAGTCAAAAATTTATGTTGTCCTTCACATTTTCCAAAACTATTCAGTTGGCCAATTTGGAGTCTTCACCAGGGTGATTCTGGTCCCTGGGCCTTATGTTTGACACGCCTGGCCTAAACAGTTAATCGGTCAATGTGGAAATGGTGAAATAGTCGAACTGATTAGCTAAATACAGAGAAACAGAATTAAAAAGAAAAACAATACCACATAAAAACAGGTTGGGAAAGGTAAAAACAAACAACCCAGTCACATTTATAGTTGAGTTTTGTAGTTTTGTGAGGAGGGGAAGAAACTAACTTTTGATCCGGAGGGTGAAGCTGGTTTGCTAATCAACACCTGGAAGCATGTTTTACCTGTTAGTATTTGCATTAGGTTGAAGGTTATTAGCAGGATTACAGACCAAAAAGACAAAAGAAGTATAGTAAGTTGCAGGTATTTCTGTATAATAACAGAAAGCCACAAGGAAAAGGTTAAAACTTAATATCAAGACTTGGTTACCTGTTTTCTTTTCCATTATTTTTTTATTACAGTTCTCTCCAACAATATTCAGTTAACACATTAGCTTAGCTAATGATATAAAGGATCAAAAGAAACGTGTTTATGGTTGTTAGCGTTACACAGTTACGCTTCCTTCAGTATGTGCCAGAAATACATATTCACGGTCAGACAGTATTTCCTCTTTAGTCTTCCATATTTAGTTACAGTGACATGATTCTGCTCTTCTGTATTATTCTCTTGCCTCAGGTGCCTGAATGCATATTTTCTGGTCACACTTATTTGCCGACTTGTTTGCTTAGTCATGTTATTCCAGTTTTTCTACTTTGTTTGACTCTGTCTGGTTATCTGATGCAGTTTTGCTGTGGTATGAAAATGAACACAGCATGCAAGATATTGGAAAAGCACACAGGCGGAGGAGGGAGAGGATGATTTTAATGATGCAGAAAACTGCTGTGCTTTTTACTGCTTTGAAAATATCAGCTGACTTGTGTTAAGTTTCTGAAGGTGGCATTCTTTTCTTTTTAGCACATTAAGACAAACTGGCTGTTGCTGGTTGTGGTAACCACCCACTTCTTCTTTTGTTTATTCTCAAGAAATGGAAATACAGTGTGCACAATTTCCAAGGAAATTCTCATCAAATACTGGCTGTTTATGTGTGCAAACCTCAAGGTTTTGTGAACTGTGTCGATTTGTTCGTGTTATTGTAAGTGAAGAGCAGTAAAATCATCTGTTTCCTGGAAGGATCTTGGACTATTCTGGACAGAGGGCAGATTGAACATTATCTGATTAAATTAGAGCTTTGATTGAATTTATCTTTTCTGATGCAGGGCTGTCAAGGAAGGCGAGAGATGCTGTGAAGAAGAATTGAAAGATCTCAGGTTTAAAGGTTAATGCTCAACAGGAAGTCAAACGGGCAGCATGCAGTCTCACACTCAGGAGCAGCCACTGGCCCTCACTACAGTGAAGCCACACTATCCCACCAATGGGAAAGAAGAAGAGGTGAACACAGGTAAGACCCTGCACTGCTTTTTTAACCATAATGTGGCCAGGGTGGTTTCATGTTGCAGCCCTCATCAGATCAACAGATTGGTGCGGTTGACACAGATGAAAATGCGTCTGAGGAATCTCACTAACAAGATGGGAAACAGAGAATGCCCCTTGTGTCACAAAGACATGCTCTAATTATCTCTGTAGATTTCTCCTTTAGGTCAGCAGTAAGGGTATGTCCCTGGCTGTTTATTGCTTGAACTGAATTCTCCTGTCCTCATGGCTTAGTCACGAGAAGCATGTATTTTTTCCTGTGTATTCAAAGATGGCTGTTATAACACCTATGCCCATACCGTTACGTGGAAGCCCGCTTTACAGGATGTTTTGTCATTGCACATGAACATGTCAGGATACGTTACTGGCCTGTATCCGAGGCACATTCTGGACTTGCAGTTGTTGTGCTACTTTCTCTTTCTAAAGAAAACATAAAATGCGAGCTAAATGCCAGTTTGATGTTTTTGCAATCCTGAGCGAAGGTGCAAATTTAAGTTTTTGTTCATGATGGGACATTTTTAACACTTCTTATACCTGAAACTGAAGCAGTGGAGTATAAGTTGTAAAATGATTTTGATTTATCATTTAACTAAGAGAAGCTTAGGCGACATGCACTGACATATCGTGTAACTTAATGTTGGTGTTAAATTGCTTATTTTTGTGTTTCTTGTGTAAGGTGTCCCAAAAAAACATAGTACAAGGCGCACATGTGTTCATATCTGCAGAAAATAGCCTGTTTGTCATCTGAAGTGTTGTCAGTTCCTCTTTTGATTGTATTTTCAGATGCAGGCACTTTTAATAGCATAACCATTTCAGTTAGCAGTTGTGTGTTGCACACAGGAAAGTTATCTCTTTTACCTCACCCATCTTACTGTCGGACTCTTTAAACTAATATCATGAATTTAAATTTGCACTAATAATGTTAAGTTGACACAAATACCCAAGGTAGATCTGGACTAACCTCGAGGTGCTCTGTTGGGCCACAGGACACAGCTTGGAAACCACTGCGGTGGATTATAACAGATCTCATATGTACAGAATGAATTTACTATGCAGTGTGAATCTAGAACATACGTGGAGGGAGCTCCATGGCAACATGTTCCAAGCAGTTTATTCTGCATTGTCAGGCAGTCTCTATGTAATATGAAATTGTCTGAATTTTGGCTGATGATCAGAAACAAGAAAAAACATGTACTAATTTAATAATATACAAAGTGAAAAATGACCACTAAGGGGAGGAAGCCACGTATGTCCATTCATGAGAAAAATGGGAGCAGACACTTCAGTCTATTAGAAACAAACTCCATCAAAATAGCAGCTCGCTACCATCTCCTCTCATTACACAGAACAGGTTCAGTCCCTCAGTTTTCACTCTGAGGAGTCTCCAGAGATTCGGCACACACTGAAACACACACACAGACACACACACACAGCCTTCATATACTTCACTCACACAGAAACATACTGATGGGAAAAAAGCCTGACGCATGCCTCGACTGCATCAGCTTCAATCACCTTCAGGAGAAACATTAATGACATTATGTAAGACAACCTGCAGCACGCTGTGCACGCAAACTGCCTCCAGATAGTTTACTGTGGATTTTGTGCTTAGGCAAAATTAGCTACATTTACAAGAAATTACAGCTCTGTGTTTAATTGCTACCTGCATTAGGGATGCACTGAGATATGGGCCAACAGCTGCTTAGGCCTGTTAATAAATAAGATGACATTTTCCAGTGGCAGTGCCTGGTGTTCTTGTTGTGTAATAACAATTTTAAACTGTCTAAATATTCAAAGGGAGTGTGATGAAGAGCTGAAAGCCTCTGTTCTTATTAGGTATATTTCCTTGTTTCCTGGGCACAAATGAGGCAATAAGTAACAGTAAAAATAAAAATCAGCTGGGAGCTAAATTGTTGTTTTAAGTATCTGTATTATTGTTGGTTAATGTACAGTGACTTTTGTTCATTTAGATGCAGATTCGATGGAGGAAGAGGTGGAGTTTAACTGGGAGGAGTACCTGGAGGAGAATGGGGCCGACGCTGCCCCTCACACCAACTTCAAGCATGTGAGTGACTGTCTACAAACTTCACCTGACATGTTAATCCTTTAAATACAGCCTCATAGATAAGTGCCATATGCAGAGATCCTTTAACAACACATTGGAGAGAACCAAAACAGGGCAGTGCTGTGTTCAAGCCTCAACAGAGGATTCAGTGTCTTTGTTTCCTTGTGACGCACGCGTTGTTGGGCGACCTTTGACATTTCTTTTTCTTTTTTTAAAATACCATTTTAGGTACCTAATTAGGTACCAAAGAAAACATGACAATAGATGCAAATAAATAACATAATAAGGACCAGCTGTTCATTCACTTTTCCTGAGACTATATTTGAATGTTATCATCATACCCAGTCTTTCCTGTTTTCTTGCCCTGAAGTAGGTGTGGCAAATGAAAGCAGTCATTATAATGATATTAGGACATTATCTAAGTATCACCAGTGTAGCATTTTTCTCCTTTCAACAATGTGTTCATATGTCTTTCTTGATAGTCTTGAACTACCACATTTCTGGCCGAGTGAATTTTTTGAGGACTGTTTTCTGTTGGACAAAGCAAGACAGCATGATTTTTAGTCAAAACAAACAGCACTGTTTGTGTTTGTCATAATGAATACCAGTCAGTGCCACCAGTGCAACAGTGTTGCTTTTTGTTGTGTTTTTGTGATATTTTTGGACAAAAGTGGGGCTCTGTATCGCAGGATTAGGATATACAGTATGAGACTTCAGAGCCACACACAATAGCGTCTTAGTAGGATTTAATTCATTGTTGCTTCCGGCCTTTTTGTGGAATTTACAAATTTGTATTTGTCAGATTCTGATGAAGACTTGGAGTCAATTTGGTCTATTATGCTTGCTGAACTGCTGCAAGAATAAATTTATTACATGATTTTATCCTAAACAGAGCACCTTTTTTTTTACTATCGACCTTGTTTATGCTCTACTTTAGGATAAGCTTTCAGAGCCATGTAGCACTTATAAATGAATAAATAAATAAAAGAGTATTTCCAAACATGGAATATATATGTATATTGATACATATATATTCCATGTAACTGTATTTGCATGGAGTTTGCTCACAAATCCTGTGCTTTGTGTGGTGTCCAGACATGTCATCTTTTTGAGACGCATGACGTATGGCAGACCAGTCGTTCCTACTTGCAGCAAAACACTCAGATAGACATGTGCAGTCTGTGTGAAATCTTCAGCGTGACATTAACAAGGTTGTTTTGTTGTTAAAGTAATATCAGAACATGAAACTTGAAAGTATAAAGCTCAAGCTCAGTGACTCAGGTTTCACTGTGTTATATTTTATGGGGTAAACTCTCAGTTGGTGCAGCAAGTTACTCAGCTAGCCTGCAGACGTTTAAAGAAGACAATAAAACAGTTTCGAGTAGGCACTAAAACATCTGCATGTTAAAAATCAGCACTTTTTGTGCAAATCTCACACCAGAGGCTGTGTGGCAAAGTGGCAAAATACTGAGCATGCTAGATATGACTGCGCTGCACTATGCCCAGATCATTATCTTTGTGTGAACTAGAACTGGGTTACAGTTTTAGTTCTCTAGAAAGCTGCATTATCAGATATCAAAACAATGTACCACAGCCTAGAGCTTGTTTAAAAGTGAAATCTATATAATCACTACTGATGCTACTCAGACCACAGATTTTTGGAGAGCTAAGAGGTGAAAGAGAAAGGTACTTTTCTTGGTAGTGAGTCTATAGGCCAACTGTGCTCTGCTTTGCTCTGATTTGCTAGGCTGAAGTTGGTTCGGGCTGTCCTGGTCAGGGCCAGCTGAGGGGTAAACCGGGCCTTGAGTCGACCATCGCCGACTATGTTGCCTGCTTAACATGTCGAATTCACCTGCTGTCGCTGATGTTTAGTGTCCATCTCACAGCTCTCCTTCCAGCTGAAGTAGCTTAAATATGTTTATTAGAAGGTGGAAATTGTTTCTGTCTGCTCACAGAAACCACAGAAGAAAGACTAGTAGGGAAGTGGTTTCTCTTTGTGGGCCAGCTGAATGTTCAAGCCGCTGAAACCGAAAACTGTGTTTAATGTTATTTATTTTACATTCAAACCGTTTGGCTTGGTGTCTTTTATGGCATTTTAGTATTTAATTCTGTGAGCCACCCCAAAGGAAGCTGCTCAGGGGTCACCAGCTAGTTCACCACTTGTCCAGTTTCCTCAAATTTGTTTTAGGGACACACCATACGGAATATATGCCAGGTTTTTAATGTATTCCTCTTTAGGATGCACCTTGGTGGTGGATAATTACTATTTTATTCTTGTCAGACTGTATCATATTTGGCTTTTTGGGACTTAGTTAAAGAAACTGAAACAATTTGTGTTTTTGTGACAGGCTATAGTAACAAAGTCCCTTAAGATGTCATTTAAAATAAGTTTCCTGTGTGTAGATGGGTCCACTGATTCATTCTTAGAGTTAGGTGTTGCTTTTTTATGCTTCAACAATTCACAGGTCTGTGCTCAGCGGTTTAACAAACAAAAAACGCATTTCTCCACAGGTGGTCAAGTACAAGGACTGGACTGAATATCTGTGAAAAAGTAGCAAATGTCCAAATAAAAGTCTGGCTGCTTGAAAGCAAAATATAAAGGTGGGGGTGGCTCAGGATTTTTGCACAGTACTGTATGTCAGTTGTAACTTAGTGCTCTACTGCTGGTGTCTGTATGTACATAGTTTACTTTCTCATCATGCAGTAAGTGGGAACAAAGTCCCCCGGGTCTCCCTCCTCCTCTGTGCAGCACACACGCAGCTCCACTGCTCTGCCTGTGCTGCTGCCCAAATTAGAGATTAGTGTTATTGCAGATGGCACTACATGAATAGAGGACAACATTAAATTGTAACAAACCACCCCCACTCTCCACACCCCATATCCTAGTTACAATAGTTGGCTCTAACAGCTTTCCTAGTTACTTTAGATCAGCATCCAAAAATGTAACACTAATAATTTTATCAGGGAGTCGTTGTTTTTCTTCTTAAACAGAGGGTTAGTTTCAGACTACTGATTAATTACAGGGTTAATAATAATCATATAACAAACAAAAAACGCATGTGGTTTTACATATCTATCTATATTATTATTATTATTATTATTATTATATTTTTATTTTTTACCAGCAAGTCCTCCAGAAAAGACACCCTATAAGTAATAGTTACTCAGCTTTGCCTCCATTAATACATTACATCACAGGAGAGGGCCAGATGGGCGAATAGAGCTGATCCTGGATGCGAAGTCTTTATCCACCTCAGATGACCGTGTGTTTGTCCAGCAGAGCAGCTGTCTGCTCTTATGAGACTCATAGCGCTCAGCTGCCGGGAGGACGGGCTTCAGAGGTGTAAAATATGTGTGTCAGTGTCTCACTTTCTTACGTCACTGAGTGTTGAGTGTAATCAAACCAAGATTAAAATATGTGAGTTTTACAAGTGCGCCTCAATGTTGGACAAACTGTCTGTGGTGATTTGAGGGGACGAGGTTTCTTGGGAGCCTAAATTGCCCTGTTGGTAAGTGGATTGAGTCACTGGGAAACAGACCATGAATTCCCCAGAAAAATGTGATTCAGTAAAGTGCAGCCCTCATTTCTCTCTCTGCCTGGACAAATTGAAACAGTGATTTCTCTTGGGCTTGTGCACACACATCCCTGCACACAAACACACACACACACACACACAAACACACAGTCAGTGTTTGCTGCTGAGGCTGCCCGTAGCTCTCTTACATAAGCCAGCCAGAGTGATACAGCACGTTTGCATTGTTGTAGCAGGAAGTCACGGGGCCATTTGTATTGTGTTTATTTCTAAGATGTTGGCTTTTCCATTTGCTTTTGAGTGTGTTTGTGTGCGTGTGCGTGTGTGTGTGTGTGTGTGTGTGTGTGTGTGTGTGTGTGTGTGTGTGTGTGTGTGTGTGTGTGTGTGTGTGTGTGTGTGTGTGTGTGTGTGGTGTTTTTTCTTTTTTTCTAGTGTTGAATGTGAACATCCTGCTGGGCTTGTAATGTTCTCTAGAATTGTACAGCAGCTTGTGGCTATGGTGGAAATGCATTATCTGTGCTGGTTTTATATACAGATTTATCGCTTTTTCTGCACAAGGACAAACTGAGAGGCTTTTGTTTAACCTGAGGGATTGTTTTAGTCTTTTTCTGAAAGTAATTTGGCTTGGTGAATATTAAAATCTCACCTACACCCGTCTTACATGCTGTTAGTAGCACTGTAAAGCAGTTCTTAGGCACTGTCAGTACTTGATCCTGTCAGTAAATATGTAATATCAGGTGATACACTATTGATAAAATAAATGTGAGATTAGATATCACACTGTTGTTCAATTACTTCCTTTAAGGAGGTGATGTGATTGGTTTGTTAGCAGGAGTACTCAAAGTGTCACGAATAGATTTGCTCCAAATGTTTTCCAGAGGTGAGGCTCAGTTAAACTTAAATGATTAACGTTTAGAGACAATCCAGATCCGGATGTGGATCAAAAAATTCATATCATAATTTAACAAATACATAGCAAAATGAAATAGGCTGAAATGGGGTGGAATTGGCTGTAGCTTCACAAGAAAATGTCACATTTTCACATGAACCCAGGAGTAAGTAAGGTTCATTTATATAGTGCTCTCAAAAAATAACAATACAGAATAAGATCCAACAATTAAAATAGTATACATTTATAAAACTAAATAGAGAGAAGTCTGAACAGAAGGGTCCTAAGTTTCTTTTTAAAGATATTAACAGTGTCCACAGATCTTACGTCCAACGGAAGCGCCCAGTCACCTTTTGTCTTTGTTTTTGTCTTTAGCCTGGATCTAGGTACAGCATTGATCAGTAGACTCCAGAGATCTAGATGTCATGTATGGTTTTAGTAGCTCACTGATATATGGAGTCTGGAGTCTCACACTGTTATTGTTGGTTATTTAGTCAAATAGTCATGAATGTCAGAAAATTCCCATCATCATTTTGCATCTCCGCCAACAAACTGAAAAAAATTCCAGTTACAAGACAGAAAGTGCCTGGAAATGGCATCTTTAAAAAAAAATGCATGGCTAGAAATATCCTGACCTTTAATATCTGATGTAGGTTAAATTCCAGAAACACCAGATTGCACATAACGAATATTCCTGCACTACAACTTCCTGCATGCTCTTGTCTTTGAATCTTCATGCTTTCTGTTTGTAACACTTTTCTTTCATTAGTCTGACTAGTCTGAAGCTCGAGCCATGACGGTCCTAATGAAATTCTCAAGGGTTGTTTTCTTTGGCCTCCTGCAAAGCAAGGAAAGACACTAAGCAACTGTTTTCACAGGCTGTGAAGCACTTCCCATAAGCTGACCTTTGTGTGTAAAATGAGTGGAGTTCCCTTTAACGCTCGTTTTGCTACTGTGAATACTGAGTTTTGAAACAGCACCAGAACTCATCCCCCACACAGTGTTATTAATATTATTTTGGTTATGTCATACACCCCTACTGTCACTACTTTAGTTCCACAAAAAAAGACGGTTCCTCTTTTTTTTTGTTTGTTCATTTGTCAAATTTACCTAGTTTATTCCTTTTTATTCTTTTTTTTATAGTTTATTATGGATGTAGTACCAACCTACAGTGTAAAGGTCAGGGGGGTCAAGCAGGATGTAAACAAACTTCATGCTTATCACCCCAAGTATCCAAAGGGGCCACATGGTGGTTCATGGTTGACCTGTAATATTTCAGCTGTCAGACACAGTTTATTTGTACAACCAGAGTTTATAAATGGAAATTGAGTTCTGATCCTCTGATTGTTTTCATGCCCTGTTGGTCTCCCAAATTTCAGTGTTAACTTCAGTTTTTAAGGAAAAACAGTAAGACAAACGTCTTCAAAAAAAACAACAAAAAAAAAAGATTATAACTTGAAAGTCCTTTTGTTTTCCTCTATAGGTGGAGATCAGCCTTCAGAGCAGCTTCCAGCCTGGCATGAAGCTCGAAGTGGCCAATAAGAGCAACCCAGACACTTATTGGGTGGCCACCATCATCACTACATGTGGCCAGCTGCTGCTCCTGCGCTTCAGTGGCTACGGCGAGGACCGCAAGGCTGACTTCTGGTGTGATGTCATGACAGCTGAGCTGCACCCAGTTGGCTGGTGTGCACAAAACAACAAGACCCTCATGCCCCCTGAAGGTAGGAAGGATTACTTTGATGCACCCGTGCACCACGCACACATTTAGATCTCTGTATCACAAAGGGTCCTCTTGAACCACTGTGAAGATAAACAAAATCCTGGTCAAAGGTCACTGAAATACGCAGCATTTATGAAATGTACACAAGTTTTACTCACTTCTGTTAGTAAATCAGCTTATAATACTTACATCTCTGGTACCATGACAGATTATGCTGTTTTGTACGAATAAAAATCAGTTCATTTGTAATTCAAAACTAGCTTTTGAAAACTAACTCAAATGTAGTCTAAAAGGTTTGTAGTGTTTCACCTTTAAAAAACTGAAAACACATTCCCATTAAAAATCCAGTGCGTTGTGCACCCTCCCCTCCAAAACAAACTGTACAAGAAATAAAACTGATCTGGATTGAGTATTTGAAGAGGTAGGCTAGTGTCAGCTAACAGCAGCTAGTAGAAAGGCAGTTTTATCTAGTGAAGTCAGTTTGTCTAGCCAGTACTTTGGGGGGAAACTATTAGTGACAGAGCGATGTGAGCTAGGAGCAGATAAGCCACAAATTAATGTTGATGCTTTGGTCATTGCTCATGGAAACTGATCAAAAAACCTTTTTCTGATCAAAAGGTGTCAAAATCAGCGCTGGTATAGGAGTGGAAATGGAAATTTGGTTCAAAGTTTTCTCCAGAACGTGTCATGTTTTCCAACCGTTGAAACGATGTCCCTCTGTGTTATCTGGGAATCTCTGAGCGCCTACAACTCAGAAATGCCAGCAAAGAAAACCTGCTCATACACTTGTCTCTAACAGGCAGTGCCACATAGCCCGTGTTACAGGGTAACAAACAATGGCAAGCAAAAAGTACTGTGGCTCATTAACTGCAGCTCATTTGCTTTTCCTCTCTTCAGGATTTCTTTAGTTTACAATAATCTGAGCAGTGCTTGTAAAAATAGACACATAATTACTATAAACAAGGGTTAACCACATGTTGATTGTCAAATCTGTATATACCGTATACAACGTTAATGTAAACTAATTTGCTCTTTTAAAATAATAGTTTTATTCAAATTATTTACCTTTTGCTTCAGTGCAGTGAGTTTGTTTTCCTTCTGTCCTGAGAAGAAGATGCTATATTTGGTGCGACAATTGACAGTTGTAGTTGTGACATTAATGCACCCACACACACAGACACACACACAGGTTAACATGAACACCTCCCATATTTACTTTTCAAAGAATGCTTTAAGTAAACTGAGTGGAAAGACAGGTCTCCTGAAAGATTCTTTTTTTGTGTAATTTTCTGCTCAACTGCCTTTTATCTAACCGAAGCATCACACCCATCACATCCATCCCATTCACCTCAGCCAGGTGTTAAAAGAAGGCAGGTTACTTGTTGTACAAAAGGAGCTTTTTTTTTTAGTCTCCACTTTTGCACTTCCATTCAGCCTTACCCAAACAATACATCCTTAACTTCTTAGGAAATCTTGTCCCTTTCACCACAACTTTGTCAAAGCTTTCACAGCTGAGATATTTTTCCACATGCAGCTTCCTTTCAGATAGATGACTCATCCTCCTGGGCTTGTTCAGACCATTTATTTTTTCTCGACACTTTCCCTCCTGATGGATAGATGCGCCGCAGTCGTTGTGGAGATGACCTGGATACATTTTCACTTGACTCTAGTGTCCTTGCCCTCACATCGACTCCATGTGTCCTTTTCAGTCAGAAACTGTTCTTGTGGAAAGTGATTATACAAAGTCTGTTTCCACAAGGTGATGATTCACATTTGCATCTCAGGGGATAATCATTCAAAAAGAAAACAGATCAAATCTGCGTTTTGTGTGGTTCAAGTTGCAAAATGATGTAGGTAAAAGCATCTGCAAGTACTGATTGTTCCGCTATCAATCAGTGACGTGGTTTCCCCAGGTATTTGACAGCAATGTTTAAAAAAAAACAAAAAAAACAGCCATCACAAGTTCCCAAAATCCAACCTGACATATAAATATAAAAACATTTTTTTTCCCAAAGTTTACATAAAAGATTACGATTTTTTAAATGAAAAATAAATTAAGCAAAATATCAGAAGATTTGGAAAAACTTTTCTGTCGTTCGGTTAAAACTTTTCAGTCTTAAGAATTCAATCTGATGTGAAGCGTGCGTGTTGTAAATTTACAGTTTTTGCTTCCTTTTTTTTGAATTGCAACTGATTTGAAGGAATTGTGAGCCGTGGTTGTGCCATTTTATGATTGTTTTAAAATCACAACTTATATTTGCATTAGCTGCAGGAACAAGTCAAAGAAATGGTTTTACTGAACAGTTTTGCAACATTTTTTACTTTCAGGTTGTTGTTTTTTGTTGTTGTTACAGCATTCATTGGGCAAAAGAAAAAATATTGTGTTTTTAAATACTTTTTGGCTAAATTCATAATCATTGTGTCATTTGCTTAAGGAACCATGTGAAACTCTGGTCTCTAAATCAGATTGTCTGATCTGTGTGTTCCCAACCATCCACCCTGACCTCCTTCTGGAATACAAAAA
This sequence comes from Neolamprologus multifasciatus, assembly GCF_963576455.1. NCBI lineage: Eukaryota > Metazoa > Chordata > Actinopteri > Cichliformes > Cichlidae > Neolamprologus > Neolamprologus multifasciatus. The sequence continues at coordinate 21,115,219 of NC_140455.1, forward strand.
TAAATAAATAAATAAATAGATAATGCGTAAAGCAGGATGAAAAGATTAGAGCAACAGACTAGTCTAAAAGTAGGTAAACAATCGAAACTGAGCACAGTGTCATATTTCAGATTAGACACTGCTCATACAAGTAATGTGCGCGCCTCTTAGATGTCGCTGAAGTGTGTCCAACTTTGCGCCACATGTCACACACACAAAATATCAGATTAGTTTGCTTGGTGTGGCTAACAATTAGCAGTTGCACAATTCTTCAGTCATGGGATTATATGTCACACAAAGCCAGAATTCAACTGCTCATTTTCTACATCAATGGAGTAGTGCATTAATAAGATGAAAAGAAGATGAACCTGTTTAACCAGCTGGTATTTCAGCTAATGGCAGCAATGTTTTATGGTGTAGTCTGCTAGCTGTGGACATCCTTCCTATACACAGGCAGGTTATTATGAATAACCACGTGTGGCACAGATTTCCAGAGGGAGATACATGCACATCCCAAAAGCCAGCACCTTGCTGGAGGCAGACCTTAAATGCATCAGAGACACAAAAAAGTGAGGTCAGTATCAGCAAAGAAAGAAAGAAAGAAAGCCATGCAAACATCTATAACTAAGCAGGGTTACCTTTTAAATTCTGTGGGTTTAAAATAATTTCACAATTTCTATCCATCATGTTTGCTTTATCATAAATTGATGAAAGTATTTGCAGGTGTTAATAAAAAAAAAGTGTTTTGCACTAAAAGTCAGTTCCAATTATAATATAACTAACCACTGATATTAACTAGCTCTCTGTCTGCCTGTCAGAAAGCTTATACATGTATAATTATGTGTGTGTGTATATATATTCTAATAATGATGGATGGCTGACACCACTGCATGTTAAATGATGCAAACTGAGTCGTATATCATGTAATGGAGTCAGTGTTATATTCCCCAAAGAATCTTCTGCAACATAGTGTCAATGTGTGACCCCTACGAGTTCTTTGTCGCTTCATTTCAAGGATTTGCATCATAGTATGCACATTTCGTGTGTGTGAGTGTGTGTGTGTGTGTGAGTAAGTGTATGTATTCTTAGTAAACTGGAGTATGAGAGCCAAGTGTGTATTTTTGACTGCTTTTACCTGTGTTACAGTTACCTGTTTTATTTGTTTCCTTTTTTGTTTGTTTTTATTTCTCAGATAACATTTACCTAAGAAAAGGTAAGCAGCTCTAACAGAGCCTCTGACTAACTCACCTGCCTGGCTCACTAGTGGCTAACATGAAATCAACACTGGGTCAGGCTTAGGCCTCAGAGCTGCATGTACAGTGTGCCCCCCCCCCCTTCCTCCTCCTCTTCCTCTTTTCACCTCTGTACAGGGCGTGACCTCACAGCCCTCTTGTCATGTCTTGCCTCTTCTTGCATGTGACTCCTTTCTAGCTGAATGTTGAGTGAGTGTGTCTTAGCAGAGTGATAGCAGTCACACGCACACACACACACACACTGCTGTTTGTGCCTGTGCTCTTATGATAACTAGTGCAGAAACGAAGCTGCTCAGTGAGAAGTGTGATGCTTTGATAAAGAGGCCGTCTCCACCAGCGTGCTACAAACAAACAATGATTTAGAAGAAGGTCACTTGTGCATGTTTGAAGAGAGATCAGAGGTTAAAGGACTGCTGTGTCTGCCAGATATGATCAATACGTGTCACCAGTTCTATGGGAACTTTTTGAGGCAATAGTTTGAAGTGCTGATGTTATGTTTTTTTTTTTCTTATGATGAGCAAGTTTGATCAAAAAAGAACACAATGCAGTTTAAAAGATATCTTTAGTTGCTCTCGTTGCATGTTGAGACTTTCCAGATTGGATGCATATACAGCATATAGCCTTGGAAGTAAAACGTAAAAAAAAATAATCAGATGCACTGGATAATTTCAGAACTTGGATTTAGGTGTGGTGTAGTACTGCTTCCCCACCTTTTTCTTTGTTTTCTCAGTGTTTACTTTTTTCTTTTTATGGATGCAAGTGCGTGGGCGAGAGTAGGGCTGTGAGGATGAAGCCTTTTTCTCTGCTTGTGATTTGGTTGGAAGTTGTTATAAAATATATATCAAGTCTTATATATCAAGTGCTTTTTATGCATCAGGTCTTTATTTGTACATGTTACAGGATGGCTGCTAAAAGGATCAAGCCGTGTGTGTGTATATTGACCCAGGAACAGCAGTTTTTAAAATAAAGACAGTAGGCCTCGTAAAAGAGAGAAAAAAGCTCTTAGGTTGCTCAGTGAAGTGTAGCCACGCTGCTTTCTGAACTTTTTTTAATTGTAGGGTATTTTTTGTTTTGTTTTTAACTGTCGAGTCATGCTGTGTTGTATTGTTGAGTCTAGCATGGCTCTGTTTCAAATTGATAAGCAAGTTGTTTTTATCATTTATCCTTGGTGTAACTTTTGGCTTTTGATCTTCTTTTAATCTTTGCTCTCCTGCTTGTGAATTGCATTTTGTTGTGTGTATTATCCATTTTCTAAACTGCTTGCACTGATGCAAGGTGCTCACTTTGGTTTGCTGTCATAGTTCAGATAGTTTGAAGTCAGTTGGCTTATTATGCCACATACATTAATTAGGGCTCAGTGGAGGACCGCTCTTTGAAAAATTTTAAGCAATATTTTTATTCTTTACAGTTTTCAAAGTGTGTTTTTTTTAAATGTGTTTGCTCTTCGATGCAGATAGGCTGCAGGCTGTGGTTTAAGTAATGAGTAATGCATTTCATGTGCATTAACCTCTCAGGTTAACAGCAGGTTTTATATTTAGAAACGGCAAGCTTGTGTTCATGTCTTTCTGAAAAGACAAACAAATGCTCAGCATGCACCCAGACTCATGATTCTTCTTAAAACTGTGCATATTGAAGCATGGAGCAGAACGGTCTCTCTGCAGGATCTGTAATAGTAGTTTGGAAGCTTTTCATGGTTTTGCACGCTCTTCTTAAGTAACACTGTAGTGGCTTAGTGCTGCCCTTTAAATACAGGGTTTTTTTTTCAGGTTTTCCAGGAATCACCTCATAATCCTGACACAGGTTAAGCATATGCTTACATACTATTTGTACTTGTAGATGCCACTGGAACTGTACGTATTTTATACCTTTTCAGCTTATATACGCATGTGACATGATGTGTCACAGTCATATCAGAGCTTCTGTTTGCACACAGATAAAGTGGGTGGGAGTAAAGCACACCATAATGTGGCTTTGTTTGCAGGCACTGGTAGATATGTATGATATGGACTTTTTAAATATCACAGCACATTTGCAGATTATTTGGTTTATTTGCCCTTGGCTATGTCTTACAGACCTCATTTGGAAACCCACTGCCTTAAAGGGTTAGTTCGTCCGTTTAAATAAATAAAACTAGAAATAAAATGTTTCCATTCATCTTCAGAGGTGCCAGAATGCGTGGATAATGCTTGTATTTAGAATGAAGAGTGTGTAAAGGCTCATTTATGTTATCAATTAACCTTTATAACACAGATCTTGTGTTATGTCTGAATAGTATGACACAGGCAGATATCTGGCATAGTTTGGGTGAAGCAGTCCTTACGGAAGCAGGGATTTTACTTCAGATCTCTGAACCAGTGATAGCTCCAGGAAACACAGCATCTCAGGAGACTGTTAAATTTGCACATTTTGAAGGTTTCATTATTACAGAGAACAGTTCGGGCACAGGGAAAGGCTTTTATGTAAAAAGCTTTAAGATGAGATTTAAAATGTGGCTGTGATTTTCCTTTTTCTGCTCTGCTCTCTTCAGAGTTTCACAATGACTCCTCCTGATTGCCTGACTGGTGCTGCTGGCCTACATTAAGCAGGAGCACAGTCGTTTGTAAAATTTCCCACATGAGGCTCACTTCTACAATTCAGGACTCCCTCAGAAAACTGTTTCACCTTAGTTTGTTTCCAGGTTGTGAAAAACCTGAATACCAGTTTATTTACATATTTGATTTGCTTGGAAAAACCACATCTAACAAACACACCTTAATCCCTTGTCAAACTTGCTTCAGTCATGAAACTTGTACACATACACAGTCCTTCACTTGAAATGCTCCTTTGCTAACTAATGTGCTCCTAAAATCAGCGCCTATTTTAATCAGCATCTTCTTTTCTTCTTTTTTTTTTTGAAAGAACAGCGAACAAGCGTGCAGCGCTGCGAGCACTTCTCTCCCATAATTTGCTTATTTCTAGAAATAAAAAAGTCATCTCAAAGACAATGTAAGAGGGGTGAACTGTTTCTTTCCACTTCGCCTGTAATGTCCTACTTCCGCTCCCGCTGTTGGAAAATCAGCTTATAATTAGCTGCGTCGTGCTAAATTACAAACAAACACATTTCATTTGGAAATTTTGCTCCAATTAAAAGGCTCATGCTAGTTTTAAAGGCAGGATATCGCAAGAGAAGCAGAAGCAACGTTTTGACAGGTAAATGTAGAACTTGTTTTCTGTCACGTCTGCAGGTGAGCCGACAAATTAGTGCATGAAGACAGTGAGAGTATAATTGAGACCACAATAGACACATGTGAAAGTTTCACTCTTTTTGAAGCTTTGGGGTCAGAGTGAGAAAACGAGGCCTGTTCAGGCAGTCGAGCTGCTCCTGTGAACTCATTGTCTCATGTGCATGTATGTAATTCTGTGTGAGTGCATGTGCATGTTCGTGTGTCCACATGTGTTATGTGAGTATACATTTATCCATTCACATAAAAAGCCTTGTACATAACAAGTTTAGTCATGTGGGAAGGTAGCTGCTCGCTGAACAAATCCTGATGGAGATCATTTGCATATTGAATTCACCACACTGCTTCCTGCCTGAGCCGGCTGGAGATGACGCTCTGAGATAGACCTGTTTTCCTCGCTGTGTGTGTGTCTTTGTGTCAGTTGTATTGTCGTGTTGTAAGAGGCTGCATTCAGGCTTACAATTGCATTGTGGGGAGAAAAATGCAAAGGACAGCTAACTGATTGGGTTTGCTTTGCTTTGCTACCACTCAAAAATACTTTGCTTTCATTAAAGATCCCAAAATAGTTTATTGTACCGATTAACAAAACAGATCCTTTTTAAGTTTTTGAATCATCAGTTTGTCTATACAACCTTACAAAATGGTAACAAATAGTACATTTCAGTTTCTGAAAGTTGAAGATGATGGTTTACAGTTGGTTGTTTTGCTTCACTGTGAGCTCAACACCTAAAAATTTACTTTTTACAACTGAATGTTTTTATTTTTGTTTATTTATTTTTTGACTTTAAAGAACAGAAATCAGTTACTGAGGTTTTCTTTCCACTAACTCTTTTATCCAGATAGGTAAAAACGAGATTAGAAGAGCTGTACAAAGTGCACTAGATACGGATGTGATTTGATGTAATCTTTCCCCTTAAACAATCAAAAAGGAAAATTAAAAGCGAAGCAGAAGGGAGGAAAAGTGCAGGAGGAGCAGACAAAAAGCAACAAATACAAATTCTGTGCATTAAATCACAAATACTCAAAACAGCTTGAAGTTCTGCAGGTTATCCTACAGTTATAGAAATGATAATAAAATATGAAACAGTCTTTTGTTTTGTTTTTTCCCCACATTGAAATGGATGTGGAGGCAGTGATTTTTAACGGGCTGGGCTTGGCAGGGGAAAAAAAGCGCTATCATTTGATGTCGTACGACTGGAAAGAATTTATAAAACGCACCAGTAACAACATCTCTCACGGTTCATATTAACTCGAAATAAATGACTAATCTTGTGATGTCTGACAAACTCCAGCCTTATACTGAAATCCAGCAGGAGTAAAATTCCTGTAAAACAAGGTGGCTGAAGTCAGATAGATGCTTCACCACGGCTCCCTGCTGTAACCTCCAGATTTGCATAAGCTTACAACAGTTGCGCGTGTGTGTGTCTGTGTGTGTTTCTCTTATAGATTATAGAAAAGCTAATTTGTGTTTATTTGCTTTCTGCATGATTAGACTGCATTTCCATAAGCACTCTGAGACTAGGTGTTTTTTCATGAATTAGAGCACAGTGTTAAAAGCAGTTTACAGCAAAACTGAAGCACACAGTTACAAACATACACGCGCGCGCACGGACATATCTTTACTGTATGTGTCCGGCTCCTGTGGGGCTCTTACTGCTTACCGCTAAGGTAATCATATTTACACAAATTGCTTTAATATCCCCTCCACTGCCATGAATAGGTCAATAAAAATGTTAACAATATGGCGCCTGAAACTGGCCGGCCAAGCACGACAGCAATACGTCTCTCGATAAACACTCAAATTACGCTGCGTGCCACTTCATGTGTGCCCATTCGCTGTGGTCATTATGGCCTGTTTGGAGAGCCCGTCGGTTACACTGGAAGTTGAATTGTCGTGTGCTTTGAGGGCTGCACATCTCCATGCCAGTGCATAATGAGTGGATAGGACAGGAGGGGGGAATCGCGTGTAATTTGCTCCCATTAACTCTGATTAGAATCTGTTGCACTGCTGCGATTGCAGCTGAAAATGCAGAAACCGTCTCTCTTCCTTAAATATAACATTGATTAGCCAAAGTAAAGCTTTTAAATGAGCCCTGTGCACAAAGGCTGGTTTGTTTACAGAGATGAGCGGATGCAAATATCACATTTCATATTCATATTTGTTTTTGCTTCTTTTTTTTTTTAAAGCTAGATAGTTGCTTGGAGACTTCAGCCAGCTAGGCCTCTAAGGGAGAGAAAGAGAGAGGGTAGGAGGGGGTTGGTGCTGAGATATGTAGTGGCATGAGGGAGGAGGAGGGGTGTGTTTTCAGGATCTCCTCCCGCAAGGTTAATTATGCACTTATTGTTGTGTGAAACTCGGGCTTTCACCTCTCTGTGTCTGCTGCCTTTGGGATGGAAAGCAAGCAAAAATAAATAATTATTTGTATACAAAGCGTTAGAGTATAATGAAACTGCAAGCTGGGTGTGGAAGGGGGGAGGTGAGAGAGGACTAAGGGCGAAGGAGGGTGAAGTTTGCACCTTTCAGCTTCTCCAGCTCCGGCTGAGCTTTAAATGGCTTCATGACTAATCTCAGTAGGATCTGTAAAAATAGTTTATCTATTTCTGCACCACCTGAGATCAACAGAGGAGTGCATTCAGCCGATGTGTGTGTGTTTATGTTTGTCATTGCAAACCTCTAGCAGCAGCAAGAAAAGAAAACACTATTATTAGGCAGGTAAGGAGAGAGCGTCAGGCCGCACACATGTTCACTGTTCACGCACAGGGAAGCTGCTCCTCCTGCGCTGACCCATTGATTCATTTGCCAGAAAGTTCCAGGGTTGTTGATTTGATTCAGGCCAGACCTCTGGAGTGCAAAACCAGGAGAGGATTTATTGACTTGGCCTCACAAGTCAATTATCTATTTAAAATTCAGAGCCCTCATGGAGCTAACCGCTGTTGTTCGAAGCACGTTTCCAAACAGTAGCGAGGGCTGAACGAGGGCTTTTTCTAAAGAACTACACAATGTTCAATGAGAGGAAAGTGAAGAAAGATTTAGACTTTAGTTAATAACAGATTGACAGTCCTCTCCCATATTGAGAAGGTCTGTGGGAACATTTCGATCTATGTGTGCAATGGGTGAACTTTTTTTTTTTCTTGTCTTAAAAGCCACAACTTCTCACTCTGTTGATTATATCAACAACACTACCGTTGTAGTAAACATCTGCAGAGCAAAGCAGTGAAGGGTAAAAGAAAAGCTGCACCTAAAAAAACAAAAAACACACAATAAAAATTAAAAGAAGAAATATGAGAATATCAGGCCTGCAAGAGCTGAAAACAGACTCTCTGCTGTTTCACTCGTTTACGGGAAATTTTAGCTGTATAAACTGTGAACAAGTTGTTTTAATAAAATCTTTGCATGTAAAACACAAAAAGAGAGGAAACGCTCTCCTGTCCCTCTATGGGACATGATGAGATTAATCAGATACCAAAGAATACTACAGAAGTGCTTTCAACAAGCAAACATTAAAAATGGAGGCATGTGTTATTTTAAGACTAAACTTAACACAAAATGACGACAGAAAAAACACTAGAAGGCACAAACTCAGAGAATGACGCTCCACAGGTCCAGAAGCTGGACATCATTCATGACTGCATGAATGATCCCAGTCAGGATGCAGATTGAGTCCTTAAGATAAGGAACATCTTGTTTGCCCAAATTATCTTTTTTTTTTTTACATAATGGCACCTTAATGTTCCCACTAGATGCTCTGTGTGCTGCTGAGCCCAAAGTTAAGTAGACTTACAAGGTTGCCGGGAACCCGAGGTAGCATTTATAATTTACTTAAAGATTAGCAAATGTAATAAAATGATCAAATCTTAGTATATTTAATTTCCTAAGAACATGGCAGTCGTGTGATCATATCAACTTCCTATCAGAAACTTTAATTGCTCCATTTTTAATCCTTCATAAGAGGCTTCTGGCCAGAAACTTATACCTGGGGGGGAGAGATATCCTCACATGAATTTGAGTCAACTAATAGATGTGAAAAAGATGAAAGTTGAGACTTTAAAAGAAGACATGGGGTCTGAAACAGAAAAACAAAAACTCAGTTACTTGAACAAACTCGTGACAGAACAAATACAAACGCGTTCTTTTCACTTAATCTTCAAATAATGCTGTGGCAAAATTTAGTCTCGGTTTAACTAAATTACATGCAGAAGCAAACATTACCACTTGGCAGCCGTTTGAATTGGATATCTAGAAATACTTGTAGCGCCCTTCTCACTGAACACTTGAAAACAATATAACTTTGTGGTCACCTGAGCACAAACGCTGCATATAAAGAGTTAACACTCAAATCTGATGAATATGCTCTGAAAGAAGATTTAGAAAGCTTATCCTCAAATTATACCTCTACTAAACATGCACGACATTTTACAGTATTATGATTTCACTTACTTGTTAGTTGAAATTGCTGTGACGATCAACAACTCTGACTCATCCCTCTGGAGCACCGAGCAGTGGATGGAGTGGTAGAAGAAAAACAATAAGGACACTCACCTACTTGTTTATGATATCCACCACCACATCGCTCTAACCGTTTTAAATCTTAATTGTGTGAATCAGTGAAACAATGTAATTGGCCCATTTTTTTTTCTGATTTACCTGTGTGCAGGAAATGATTGGCTATTTGGGGAAAAGAGTGTGAAAAGAGTGTAGCATGTCTCTGTTTTTGTTTTTTGTAATGTTTCTGGATTAACTAACTGTTTAGTTCTTACTTAAAGTGCCTTCAGAAAGATAAAGTTTAAACATACAGTCATAGTTTAAATTCTAGGCTTTACCTTTCAGGACATAATACAAGCATCCAGGTGCTAACCAGCCTTAAAACTAGGTAGGTACAATCTTAGATTAACTACAAAACATGATATTTTACACTGTGTAATTATTTATTTAACAGAAATTTAACTGAAATGCAGAAGCAGTATGTGAAAAACTCTGTCCACCTTTACTGCTTCCATTGAAATTAAGAGGGTAGGAATCAGCTATGCTCTGCTAATCAAACTTGATTGACTTGATTAATGGATCATCAGCAGATGTGAGCATCTCTATTAAAGCCGAAGTTTTGCTGGTCTGGAGCTTTCAGATTTGTGTTAACATATCGCCAAGAAGGAAAGACAGCAGCAATAATCTCAGTGAAGCAACTGCCCATCAGCCTGGGAACAGATGTAAGGCTATTTCTAAACAATTTGAATTCCATCATTCTGCAGTCAGAAAGATTATTCACAAGTGGAAAACATTCAAGAGGGTTCCCAAGCTTCCCAGGACTGATCATCTCAGCAAATTCACCCCAAGGTCAGGCCGTGCAATGCTCAGAGAAAACACTAATAAACCTAAGAGCAACATCTCAAGCTCAAGAGGCCTACGCCATCATGTTAAATGTTAAAGTTCAGAAAAATGCTGAACAAGTATGGCTTGTTTGCAAGGGCTGTCAGGAGAAAGTGTCTTCTCTCTAAAACAAAACAAAACAAGAAGTCTAGTTAGATCTCGACAAAACCATAACACATGAGACCAAAGTAAAGACATAAGATGTTCAGGGTTACGTTTGGTGGAAACCAACTGTAGCACATCAGTGAAATCTCCTCATAGCAGCTGTCAGCACGGTGGTGGAAGGGTGATGATTTTGGCTTGTTGTGTAGCCACAGGACGTTGGCACCTCGTAGTCACTGAATCAACCATGAAAACCTCTGTTTAGCAAAGTATTAGAGACCACCTGTCTGACCGGTAAAGCATGACCAGAATTGGGTTGTGCGGCAGGACGATGGCTCTCTAGAAACACAAGCCTAAATCATGCATCCAAATGTTTCGTATGCAAATCAGTGATTTTCATACGTAAATTTATTCGTACTTTATAAACAAATGTAGAAGTCCCTCTGGCTATATGTACAAATAAAGGAAGGGCTGGCTATGCTAGAAAACACTTTTCCAAAATGAATGCTACCACTACTACTGCTACTCATAATAGTGTTAATAATATTAGTAGTAGGAGCAGTAGTAGTAATAATAACAATAATAATAACAACAATAATATCAACAATAATAACATGGACGGAAGCAAATTGCAAGTAAATAAAACAATATGTAGATTCAGACTTTACCCTTTTAATTTAAATATATTCCAGTGTTTGTTATCTCGTCTCACCTTATCACAAAAGATTCATTTATAAATTGCACATAAAACTGTTGGAGGTCATCACTTAAACTCTAATTTCTATCCAACAGATGCTAAAAATCTTTACTTTTAAATAAATGTGTGTAGGTCCCCCACCTGTTTGCTTCTTTTTGTTGAAGACTCAGGGGTAATTATATTGTATAGAGAATTGGGGGGTTGGTGGTATGCAGATCACACATGCCTGTTGTCTCAGAATGACTCTGATTTACTAGCATAGATACAGTGGTGAAAATAAAATGGAGCAGTGTGTATGCTTCATGATTCTGATGGTAATTTTGTGTTTGCACTTCTTGATCACTGATCCAATGATCCCCAGCACAGCAGTGAATTTAGAACAGAATGACTGTAAATGAGAAGAAGCAGAGTGCTGAAATGACCAAATCAAAGTCCAGACCTCAACCTGATTGAAATGTAGTGGCGGGATCAAAAGAGAGCTGTGCACAAACAAATGCCTGCAAACCTGAAACAGTGTTTTAAAGAAGAGTTGGTCAAAAGTCCTGAACAAAGATGCGAGAGACCGATAGTCATACAGAAAGCAGTTACTTCAAGTAACTGCTGCTTAAAGTCTCTCTACAAACTGCTAAATCATGGGGTGCAGCGAGTTTTCACACATTGCTTCTGCATTTTGGCTTTATTTTTGAGAAATAAAGAACAGCACTGTAATATGTCATGTTTGGTTTCATTCTTACAGGTCATAGCTTGTATTTACCTCATTTTAAGATGCAGATTTTGTTTTTATTGTGTCCTAATAAGTAAAACCTTTGACCTGACAGAGAGTGTATTTTATTTTTACCATGACTCCAAGTTTTTCTTTGCTGGAAAAAAGCCCCCAACAAACTTTAACTACTGTGTCTAAAACTCTCCTGCTGATGTTGACTTAGGAATAACAAGACAGAGGTGATACAAAACGTGGATATAACAGAAACAAAAATGATTCAGCAACAATGCTTTCACTGAACTGCCACAGAAGCTAACTTCACAACCCATTTTCCTTCATGCGCAGTGGCATGTTTCAGTGTATGGACCAATTTTTTCTTCTTTCACTTCAGCTTGATGCTAATCAGTGCTGCAAGGAATGTCAGTTCTCACAGCACATTGCAGTCATTCTGCAACTATGACTCATTTAGTATGTTTCAGTAACTCCAACAAGTGTCTGTGTTTTTTCTTTTATTTCTGTAAGTGACTAACGGGAAAAACATTAAAAATGTATCCATAAAATTCATTTGAATGGAAGCTCTGTGTTTTGGGAAAAGGAAGTTGTTGTTTTTTAATCAAGACTCAAAAGCAAATGAAAAGCAAAGCAGGCATTATATAACACTGTTCCACTATGGGAAGCAGGAAGCATACGAAAGCCACAAGTTCCCATGCAAATTTATTTTAACTTGGCTTGTTAGCATGGTTTTGAAGCTCTGGTCAGTGTGGTGTATTCATCTATCAGTGTATGCATTTGTGTGTGCTGATAGAAGACATGCTGTGCAGGCACAGATCTATTTTTATTGCGGAAACGTTGTGGGGATTCACCTCCAATGTGTTAACCATTGTTTTAAAGCAAGCACATCTACTTTCAGGTCGACGTTAAAGAAGCAGTTCTTAAGCTGGCAGTGCAAAAATAACAAACTTGTGCTTTTTAATAACTTGAGTAAACATAGTGTGCATCAAGGTTTTTTTAAAAAAAATGTAAATAAGCCATTTTGCGTGTATAATAACCAAAAATCAATTTAAATATATACTAATTTGCATGTTTTTCAAGACCAAACATCAGAACATTATAAAAAGCCCAGTTTAAAATTGTTGTTTTGTTGAGATTGGAGTCAAAGAATGTTACAAAGGGAAATCTTTGAACGGTCTTTGAATGGATGCCACCATGAAACCTCTAGGGAGGATTATTTACATTAAGACAAATAGTTTTAATGTCAAAAAATGCAAATGTATAGTATCTAATTAAACACAACCTACTTTGCATTAATAAAAACTTGCAAAATAAATATTTAGTTACGTGTTTTTGGACATTTTATTGAAGGAAAACAGTCTTTATTGTCTCCTCTTAGATCTGACATAAGTCAGTCTTTGGTTGAAGGTGGACATGATTACACAAAACTGGCATCCATATTTGAAATTGACCTCATTTGTGTTTTTTATGTTTCAGGCTCATCCTTTCCTTCCAATTAGCCAAACAGTTAATTTATTCTTTCAGTTGCTATTTAGGTCCTCTGCATTTTTGAAAGAAAATTTTTTTCTCTTTAGGAAAAGGCAAGAAAGAACTGCTGTTCACAGATATGGGGTCATCTTTTGAGAGGATAGTTACACATAATGATTCCAGTAGAAAGTAAGGAGATGGATAGAAAGGAAATGTGACCCAGAAGGCAAATTAATCCTTTAATTACTCAATTACAGAGAACTAAATACGACAAACAACCTTGAATATAACTATCAGCTTAGGGCAGTCAATAATCAACAGTCATACACATGCTGCCCAGTGTCATTTCAACTGACATTTGATAAACAAATCAGTTCAGTGGTAAAAGGTTGTTTCTTTTTTTCGGTAGATCCTCTTTCCTGAGGGTATAGACGCTGGTATTACTGCATTAAAATCTTCTAGACTAGATGACTGCAACTGACTATACTCAGGTTTTCTGAAATCCTTTGTATATTTCCTGCAGTTGCTGCAAGGTACTAATGGACGCAAGAAAAACGGGGAAAAAGGTTATAAGAACTTTTTATCATGTCTGTGAAGCCAGGCAGTGGTTGTCCTCTGAATGCGTACAGTACAGAACTACTCTTCTGTTACTGTGACACAGGTTTTCCTAGAAATCAACAGTGTATACTGTGTACCTCAATTGAGGTCAGTGGGTAAGCTGCATTGGGGCTTTTGTTCCATAGCACTGGAATAAAAACACCTTTTATCACCAGTGTTTTCATTCCAGCTACACATTTATGAACTACCTTAAAACATTTGGGGTTTTTTTTTTTTTTTTTTTTGTTTGCATTTGAGAGTTTTATTGTTTTAATTAAATGGTTTTAATTATATAATCAATCTTGCATGTTTTCTTAAAAGTCAGCTTTGTTAGCTTAGTCAAAAAAATCTAGGCAACGATTTAAATCTGCTCTGTAGGTACATTTGATTTGATTTGATTTGCCATACTCATGAAAGTCTTTTCAAGACTGTGTATGACTGACATTACCTGTATTATTCTCTTGCTATGCTTAGCCAATTTATTAGGTACACACAGTTAAAGTTAATTCAGTCTAATACAGCAGCCTAGCTTTACATCCAAAACCTTGTTAAAGGTTGTGATATTGAGCTTGAATTTATGTCACAATTTTAAACAAATAATCATGTGAAAGCATAATCGAAACCTTCCCAAACCAGTTTCTATATCCAGATAGTCTTTGTTGCAAGGTTTTGTGTTGGATTGCCTTAGTTTTTTTTCCACGATTAAATGGAAACCATCCACATTTTTGCACCCAGACAGTTCAAAACAGTGCCATGCTAGTTATGTGCATAACACAGACTAATGACGGCTGTATTCATCACCACTTTGAGTTAAGTAACATGTAGTTCCCCTATCTGATTTTGATGGTTCAAGTCTAATTTCAGTTTGACTCATCAAAACCAGAACTTTAAATGCTAACTAATACTACAACTGACATTTTTGTTGTTTTTAGTTTTTTGTTTTTTTTCCAGGGTTTTAGTGTATTTGTGCTCCTTTTTTTTTTTCAAAGACACTCTGAATCTTGCACTTAGAGATCTGATTTGTCCCACTTTTATTTGTGGTATTAAACCTGAAACAAACTTGTGGCAGCGGGACCTCAGCCTTTACAGTCATTTTGACTTCGTGCATCATTCTGCTCCTCACAGAGGAAGCTACGAGCATCCTGGTGAACTGTCGTATGTAAAATCTTGGACAAAACCAGTTTGGGGTTTTTTTTTTCTTTGGGGGGGGGGGGGGGTTGTTCCCATTTCTCTGTAGAGAAATACTCATTTAGCACCCTGAAGAGCCAGAACTAAAAGATTTATATTTATTCTGCTCAAATTTGCAGCTCTTGTTTTGCACATTATTACAGAAACGACACCACTGAGTATGCCATTAGTCAGTGTCTTTCATTTTTATGTGCTTATTTTTGCAAATGCTTGTGAAATGTGGTGTCTTCTTTACTTCTCTTTTGCACATGACAGACTTAAGAAACATTGAGGCTATTGAAGTTTTTGAGATATTTCCAGGCAGAAAAACATTTTTGTGTCACTCGTTTTGCATAACTATTAAAATCAGTCAAACACACAAACATCCTAGTGACATATTGCACATCTGCTTTATGCCTTGAAACACCTGAATTAGCAGAAACATTTGCATTTGCAAGTGTATGCATGCACTTCCTCTGCATGCTGTTCTCTGGTTGCTACATCTAACGGTGCTCTGCACACATTTAATAATTAAACACTATACAAGAACACACCTTGTGCTCACTTTCCATTGCACAGTTGTGTGCATGTTTTCTCAGTGTCTGCTTTTTGTTTGTGTTTCTTTGCAGCCATCAAGGAGAAACACAGCGACTGGACAGAGTTCCTTATTCAGGACCTGACGGGTGCCAGAACGGCACCGGCCAACCTACTGGAAGGGGTGAGTGTGTGTTTACACAGACAATGACACACAAGAGAAGCACAATGACACACTAACCCTAACCCTATACTTTCTACAATTTAATTTTTTTTCCCAAATTTAAGTAAAAATGTAATGATCCCTAATATGGTTATTTCAGGCCCTACCCACCTTTCTGTACAAATCTTTAGTTTAAAAGTCAAACTCAGATGAAAGAACAGGCTTAAAGGCAGATGGAGATTGGAGATAAAATAGAGATACAGAGATAGTTAAATAAGGATTATTTTGCTCTCTGAATCATAAGAAGCAAGTGGTGGAGTCCAAGAGTAAAAATATGAAGTTTAAAATGAAAATAACGGTTGATTATGTTTTGTGACAGAATAGAAATAAGCTGTGAGAGTGTGGAGCATGTTTGCATTCTGCACCTGCAAGACTGATATAAAGCAGAGGCCAAACATAGGAACATAAGTTCAGATCCTGCTAGATCCTGCTTTGCAAGTGTAAAAGATTGGGGAGAAGTCATTAATAATTCAAGATGTTCAATAAAATTTGCAGGTATTTCTGGAGTGATGGCAGCATTACTGCAGACAAGAGAAAATTTAAGCTCTTTCTACATATGAGGGTTTTCTTTCTTTATGTGCACATGTACACGGACATTTAGTTAAAATCATCGAAAGTCGGCTACTTAATTAGCTGATTGTGTTTATTTGTTTATCTCCATCAAGTTAAAAAAAAATAACCTAAAACCTCCCCACCCACCACGTTTTCCAAGACATGATCTGACATATTAATCAGCATACATCATTTTTATGTGAGGTCTAAATAGATTTCCCAAAATCTCAAATTATTGTCTTGAGCTGAAGAAAGCAAAGTGAATGCACCTCCCAGCAACATAAAAGCAAAGCATTTCATTCCATTCAATTCAATAGAAACACTTTAAAAAAAAACTTGCACCCTCTCTAACACTTTGTCAAAGCAGGTAAATTAAAGTTTTTTGGCAAGTTTTGAGATTTGTATCCTAATTAACACTCAATAACAAGTTCTTGTTGTACTTCTTGACATCTGTGAGAGCAGGATAATTAGCAGGTCTGGATGCCGGTGTGATCATCTAAACCTAAAACTGTTTCGTTTTCAAGCTCAACATCCTGTTTAGATACCTCTCTCCTTTTTTCTCATCTTAATCTAAGGATAACACACAAACTCCTTCCACTGAGGTTTAATTTGATCATTAAGCTAGCCTTTATAGCATCTCTGTGACCAGTGTGTTTTATTTTAATTTTATTTAATAAGTGAAAACTCTTCTCTGTCCATCCCCTTTAGCCTCTACGAGGCAAGAACACGGTTGATCTGATTGTTGACGGATCGGTGTTGGAGCTTCAGGACCTTTTAGACCCTTACCTTTACTGGCCTGTACGAGTCATCCAGAACGTTGGAGGGAGGCTCCGCCTGCGGTATGCTGGCCTCTCTGAAGAGTACCACGATCATGACACATGGCTGTTCTATCTGGACGTCAGGCTCCGGCCCCTCGGCTGGGCCCAGGAAAACTGCCTGACCTTAGAACAGCCAACAGGTGAGAGTCTAATAAGTTTGCACTTTTTCACCTTTTACATTTTTATCTACAAGTAAATTATAACTTCCAGATACCAATTAATTATACTCATTGTTTTTGTTTTGTTTTTTGTTTTGGGGCATTTCTTCTCATCACAAATTATTATATTATCTATGCTGTGTGTCCTTGTTATTGTCTTGGTTAATACTTTGCTTCATAAAATGTCTTTAGAAAATGGGCTTGAACTACCTAAAGCTATTTAAAACATAAGATGTAAAGGTTCATGCTGACAAGGCAGTATGCTGGGTTTAAATGTTCAACCACCTGCTCGGAAATTAGGAGACAAGTTAATCCTTAAACGTTTAATATTTAAATCATCAAACAGTTTATACGTTTTTTGTAAAGACAAAGTCTACAACTGTTGTCTAACGGTTGACTTTGTGTGTCTGTGTTTTTAAATTGAAGAAAAAAGTTGTTGAATTAAGAAAAAAAGAATCTCATGTCTGTCGCGCAGAGCTCAGGTCTACGAAGAGCACCTCCGACTGGCAGCAGGCTCTAGAGGATGCTCAGCTCGATGGACAGAAGAATCCATTACCTCTGGAGGTGTTCAAGGTGAGTCTCCGTGACCTGCAGTAAGATCAGGTCAAGGTGAACTATGGCTAATTTATGATATAAGGAAAGAATAGGAACTCCTCATTTTACATCTCCAGGAAGTTTTCTTACTTGGTACCAATTACAGGAAAAAAGACATGCCCTTGAAAGCCAATTAAATCTCAATAATTGTGTATTCAGTCATCCATTTATTCAACTGTTATTAAAAATCTGTGGAACTTTAACATTTTCATGTTCAACTGACCCCCCCTGCACCGAATAAAGCATTTAGTAGGAGGACGGGTGGATTAATTGGAACTGCAGCAGCTGAACTCTCTTCTTTCCACCACATCATTTGAATATTTTTCATCTCCATTCACAAAAATATTTAAGGAATAATTTACTTTCAAGATGAAAAGCCAGAACAAATTATGATCAAACCAATCCAACTTATTCAAGGTCAAGAGCTTTAGTGTTAAACTGTGCTTTTAATATGAGTCAATGCAGAAAGGAAGTCTAATTTATTAGCAGGGAAGATTCTTTGCATTCCTCTGTTTATGAGTGTAGCTGGAATGATTTTGTGTTGGATGACGTCCTCCTAATGCTGTGCTTGAGCACCTGCTGCATAGACACAGATGACTGCAGCTAATGTTAGGTTTTGATAGAGCTCTGCACAAGTAAGAGGGTGCAGAAACTGAAATGAATCCAATACGGACATAACAGATGAGTAAAAGTGTGAAAGAAAAATCTTAGAAATAAGAGATTTAAATTACCAAAGCAGCCCACATGACACGGTCCTACCAACCGGAAAGGCTGGAATAAATAGAAGCCTGCTCACTTTCAGTGAATAAGCGTAGTAAAGGCAAAAAGTCACAGCATTACCTAAAACCTTCTTACATAATACAGTTTATTGTGTGTCATCACATACAACAGAAAACACACCCTTCAAAGAAGGTCTGAGTGTGTTTTCTTGTGAAACCAAGAAAGTACCGTGTGATACAGGATGTACTGATTACACTTTGAGTCAGTTGGAATAGAGAAGGTAAAAAAAACAAAGAAATACAGGAAACACAACCTTATCAACACCAAATTGAATGTAAAAAAAAAGGTGTCATGGTGCTAGAAAAACAATGTGCGAGGCAAATTAATTCATCATAATGATCGCCAGCAGCATGAATTAAGCCTCGCAGAGTGCTTCATTCATTATAGGGCCACCCAGCTGGGTCTGAATGACCTACATGGACTTGTGTGTGTGTGTGTGTGTGTGTGTGTGTGTGTGTGTGTGTGTGTGTGTGTGTGTGTGTGTGTGTGTGTGTGTGTGTGTGTGTGTGATCAAAAGTGGAGCACATTTGTCTAAAAATCTTGACTTTACTGTGTCAGGACCATGTAGACCTGCCCAAGCACTCCTTCAAGATGGGTATGAAGCTGGAGATGGTTTCTCCATGGGAGCAGCTCCAGATCTGCCCTGTTTCTGTCACAAAGGTGAGTCACACAGAAAGGCTCTGAGAACAATGGCTTATCTAAAAAAAAACAAAACGGAGCATTCGTCAGCTTCTGTTATTAGTGAAGCATTGGATTTTTTAAATGTTTTTCCATGGACGAGGCCTTCCTCTGCACCACTGGAATCAACTGGAATGTTTCTTAGACATGAATTTGGGTTTTTTCTTCCTTTTTACACATTAATTAAAAATATTAATTGATTTTTAAACAGTAAAACTACCATTTGCACATTATTCTAACTATGTAATACCGTTTTTTTATGTATTTTATTAAATTGTTCCATGATGAACACATTTCTTCCTAATTTACTAAACACAAAGAAAAGCATCGTGCAGGGGGAAAGGAAAGCAGCTTATATGGGACATACTGTGCTCAATGTTATGATTTTAAATTTTATAATTAGTTGGCCTTTATTGTTTCACAGGGTAGATCCAGCGGCTTAAAACACTGGCAGACTAGTGTGGCACAAGAATAATTGTACATTACCAAGGATGCCTTCATACTTGAAATCTTTTTTCTTTTAATTTGCTCTGTCTAAGCATTTAAAAGATAGAGAGTAAATTTGTCGTCTATAATCTCTTTTACACGTGTGTTGAAATCATTGTGTTAGGAAGAGATTAAATGCTCTCCCTCTGTTTACTCTTCAGGTCTACAATGAGTTCTACTTCCAGGTGATGTTGGATGACCTCTCTGCTGAAGCCAAGCCACACTTTGTGGTGTGTCATGCCAACTCGCCTGGCATCCTGCCTGTGCAGTGGTGTATGAAGAACGGCGTGGGTCTGGAGAGGCCTCGGGCCTACGAGGGCCAGGACTTTGACTGGGCTGACTACCTGAAGCAGAGCGGGACAGAAGCAGCTCCTGACGCCTGCTTTCCTGATGTAAGCATGGGGTGAAGAGATGTAAACTGGGACACTCCTGATGTTTCAGCCTATGTTTTGATGGGAGCGTGTTTAGTACAGAGGAAGCTGCTTTTCAGTAGGGTTCCTGCAAACATTTTAAAACCAAATTGAAGACCGAAACAACACAACACTTCAGGATAGCATAGTAGCAGCAGAGACACAATTGGTGCTGCTTTATGGTTTTATTCAAGTGTCATCTGCTTTAAATCCCACTGTCCCAACAAGCTCAGAGGTTTTTAACACTTCTTGTAAGTTGCGATCTGAAGTGCAAAGCCATTGCCTGCACTTTCACTGCTGTAATTGTCTTTACCCCCACTATGTCCCACTGTCCCAATCACACGACAACGTTTGGGAACAGAAGAAGCTTGCACCAATGAGCACCAGGCAGAAAATGCATGAAATGATCGAGAGCAGTGTCTGCCACTTTATTCTGTTCTGGTGAAGTTTAAAAAGCAAAAACGACACCAGCAACACAGACAAAACTATATTTGCATTTGGATGATGCATGCAAAACATTCTGTACTTTCAATTCTTTCCCATTTATATCACTTTTAAAACTTGTTTTTGAATATTTATTTATGTTAGTACACTGTGAAAACAGCAGAAACACTCAAAGAATGAGCTGCGTTTTATCAGTGTTTTATTCTTTTTCAGGTTTACATAAAAGTTGACACTCTACAGTGAGACACATATTGTAAACAGGAACTTGTTAGACCCATCTGACACTGTGTTACATGCAATGAGCCTACAAAATCCCTGTTACAGCACCTTGTTTGAAGTCCTTCAAGTGGAAAATAAGGGTTAAATCAGTTTGAAGGTCTTGTAATCTGAACCTGGCTTCAGGTTACCTCAGGTTAGATCCCTGCTCTGAATGTAAAATAAGCCCTCTCTCTCCTCCCCTCGTGTGTGTGCGTTCAGACATGGCAGAGCAGAGACTTTGCCAAGGACATGTGGCTGGAGGCAGTGAACCCTCACCGACCGGCTGAGGTGTGTGTGGCTCAGGTCACACAGGTCAGAGGACGCCTGCTGTGGCTCCGACTGGAAGGTACATACGTTTGTGTGTGAGTGTGTGCGTGCAGTGAGGATTAAGTGTCAGGGACTCCTGCTGTGTCCCAGAGTGAAGATGGGGTAGAGAAAAAAACAGCAGTTTGTATATGTGTGACAGTTTCCTCACCCCTGCTTTCCCTCCGCTGTCTGCCCATCTCCAGGTGTGCCAAAGCCTCTGTCAGAGTGCATCGTGGATGTCGAGTCCATGGACATCTTCCCTGTCGGCTGGTGCGAGGCCAACGCTTACCCTCTGACCCCTCCAATCAAACCTGTCTGTACGTACACACACAAATATACACAAATGTAAATTTGCCATGCAGTGACAGCTTAACACAAAGTCTCATTGATTCGTTCTGCAGGCCAGAAGCAGAAGAAGATAGCAGTGGTCCAGCCAGAGAAACAGTAAGAAGCACAACATTAAACAAACTGAAAGTAAAACTGACTTTAGACTTTGTCTCAAAGACAGGCACAGTATCCGCGTTTTACATTCTTTTAATGGGTGACTCATCTGCTTGCATGGAAGTTTCCAAGAAAATGACCCTATTTCTTAGTTGATCTATCACCCTCTAAGACTACTTTCAAATAGAAATACCACATAGAGTTACATTTTTATGTTATTGTCCAGATTAGGGTGCAGAAGTATGGTGAAGCAGGGTGTGATTTATTTTTGGGGAGGGGAGGCTTTGCACACTCATGAAGTCTGGTTCAAAAGGTGGGACAACTAGACAATCGCTATGATATCAGTAGCCGTGCCCATCTTTGATATACAGTCTATGTTTTGAAGACGCGTGCTAGTATTTTTGGGGGACATTTTATGCTAATATTCAGATGGCCAAGAGTCCTCCTTCCCCCTAATAGTTAACTAATAGATACAGTGTCTATTATAGGAATTATGCACAACCTATATTTAAAAAAAGACAAGACTTGGTTACGTTTTGCTGTATTTCAAAGTGCTCCAAAAGGAAACTATGAAGGTTTTCCTACCCTTATTTATCAAACTGATCTGGCGGCCTCCATTTTCTCCTTGTATGCCTATTCCTCACTCATTAAACCTGCTCCTGAACATGTTTTTCAAGTGTTGGAAAACAGTTCAGTTGCAGCTAAAAGTGAAACACTGGCTGCATGTCTCTGTAACCCGAAGACCGCTGTTATTGGTTTAATTTCATTGTGGTCAGAAAAATGGTATCATTTGTGGGTTTTTGGTTTCTGTCCTTTACCTGAAAGCCAAAAAAGATAAAAAATAAAAAAAAATAAAAAATCAGTACATGTTTCTTCAGAGTAACCCTGAAGGTTTTTCTTTCTCTGTGTCACTCAAACCCGTTAATTGAAACTGTGGCTTTTTTAGGGCAGAAATTGCTTTCCTGGGGCACTGATTGATTTTTGTAGACGAATGGCATGTTATACTGTTTACTTGCGGGAGCAAGAGCGAGGGCGGCGGTCAGAGAGCAGGAGAAATATGAGGTCTTCCGCAGCACTTTGTCAGCTCTCTCGTCTAACCACTAATCCCATTTCATACCTTTAGGAGAATCCTTTCATCGGTATCACTACATACACCCGCCTTCCAACACTCCTGTTTCTAATTCTGAAGCTGAAAGCGGTCGCTGTTGTGCCGATTGATTGAGTGAATTGACTTCTGTTTGCCGTTTGATTAGATCCCTTGGATAATTTTATTGATCAGCCTGACTGGATTGATTGTGTTTTTCCACAGGTTGGCTCGTTCCCAGCCTGTCGAGGCGAGTCCTGTCAACCACTGCCAGCCTGCCGCCTTGGATCCAGGTAATCAAAAGCCACGTTACACATGATATATCTGTGGTGATTAATGCTAATGAGCCGCTGTGGCGAGGATTAAAGGAAATCCCCGCTCTTTCTCCACTCTTAAGTCAATCTGGATTTACACACTGATATACCTACTGTGCTCTGATGTGCTTTCCTCTGTTTCACTCAGTTCCACTTCAACACTTTAGTAAATTTTATTTACAAGTTGCTGAGTTTGAAAACAATGTGATGGAAAATGTGTGTCCTGTCACAGGTTCAGTCAGAGATGTTACTAAAGGAAGTTGAATTAATTTTCTCCATCGTCTCTATATTTCATGCCATAAAGTTAAATACGGACTGTTTGATCTAAGCAGTTCTACCTTCTATATATACTTCATGTTAAAAGCTATCAGTGGCTCCAACTAGCAAAATTATATTACAACCTGTTGGCACTGTAAGGGATTTCCCCACTAGTTTGACGTATGAGAGTCCCTTCATGGCTGCTTTCCAGTGAAACGCATTACAGTTAAATTTAAGTTGTCACACGTAGAGTGAAGAAGAAGAGGAAGGAGAAACTCATAAGACAAAACTGAGGTTATATTTGTATTTGTTTCTAAAATGTTTAACCAGATACCAACTCTGGATGGTATTACCTGACCTGCACTAACACTGTGAGGAGCCTTTTTTTAACCAGGATATGTCCTTCAGTGCACACATTAACCAAATGCGTTTGACTGCTTTCTTTCAGCTCATTATTGCTTAATGTAGAAACATCCTGTCTCAGAATCACGCTGAAAAAACAGTTCACGCATTTGTTACTTTCAGGCAGGAATATTGTAATTAATTATCACCTAAAAGCTCCCTGAAAAGCCTTCAGAAGTACTGAGTACTGACAGGAACTACAAAGAGGGCTCGTATTTCTTCCATGTTAGCTTGTCTTCATCGGCTCCCTGATAAATACAGAACTGAATCTAGAATCTCAATCACATAAAAAGTCCTGAGTGATAAGGCTTCTTCGTATCTTAAACATCTTGTAGTACCACATAGAGCACTTGGTTCTCAGACTGCAGGCTTGCTTGTGGTTCCTAGAGTTACTAATAGTTATAGCTGTCACCAAATGCTGCTCACAGGGGATCATCTGGTACTCTAATATTGTAGGTCTTTACCTTACAATATAAAGCACCTTGAAACATGAGATTATGCTTCTTTAAGGTGTTTTTTCTTTCCTCGGTTGGATGATAAAAACTGTTCCATACTCAGAGTTGGTGACATCATCATTTGAAACACGTCTACCCAACGAGCGGGGTCGAAAATTCACCCCGGAGGAGCGCTTTCAATCTAGCTCAGTTCACAGGAAAACTAGTCACCCTGAGGACACAAGCAGGGAATTCATCCAGACGTTGTTATTGGCTCTAGTTAAAATCTGTGTTTTAACATGCATGGTGTTAATGAGTTACTGGTAACAGTAAACTACTTGAGACGTCAGTCAGCAATGACAGAAATACATCCTGAAGTAACCACTAAATTATGCATGTAGTCCATAAATCATCATGCTTGTTCTCAGATACATGACTGTCCATTATCAGCTGGTAATGATTAACAAGCATTGGCATCAATATGCTTATTTGTTCTCATTTACTGTATGAGAGCCACATTTTTACTTTATCAACTACTCCTATTTGTTATCGTTGGTTGGAGCTACACGAATTTCCTTTTATTGTTTGTCTTCCTTTTTCCCCGAAGTCAAAAGGGGAAAAATCTTTTTTATAAAAAGACCTCCCTTCTCACACTAATACGGTTTTACATGTTAAGTAAATCAGTTTGTCTCTTTGATAAATTAATTACAGTAATCCCACAAAGAGAGATGCATTTTTAGCCTCTTCTGTTGTGGTTTTAACTGAATCGGTAATGTTAAAGAAATGTTTAACTCTACTTGAAAAAGCAAAAAGCAGCACAAGATGCAACCTGCGCCTGTGTTTTACACTCAATAAGTTTCATTTCCTCCTCAGTAAACATATTTTTTTCTCTCTCTCTCTTATAAAACCATATTCTAGATACGCACATGTAAAGAATGCTGTTACACAGGAAATCCCTATTTATCTCTAATGCATTAGAGAGCCGGAGCGTTTCTGTTCTACCCGCTGTTATTGTAGCTGCCCTGGGAGTGTATGTGTATGATGGGCTTTTTATCAGCTGGAGCGAGAAGGCTACATCCACAAACAAAATCTTAGAGCCAGAACACAGCATTCTTTTGTGACCACATAAACTTTAATGTGCTTATAAAGCGAATCCTTAAAAATTACCTTTTCCTTTTTACAAATTGTCCTGTGACTCTAGTTTTCTTTTGCCTAACTTAAAGGGAATCTGCTCATTCCAGTTTCATGTTCTTTAATAAGAATAGCTGCGATTTTAAGTAATTTTTTAAAGATCCTTATTTATACCTCCATTCATACACCGTCTCAAACAAGCTGTTTTCTCTCCATTTAAGTATTTTTTCCTGATTGGCTGCCCCTCATAAACTGCACCTGTGCACCTGAGATGACCATATTAGGGATATCATCTCTATATGACATCACAGCAATTTAGAGCAGTCTGAACGCTGTGCTGTTAAGATATGTATCAGCTTTACATAACTAAACATAACACATAACAAAGCTCAGGATAAACTGTTTATTTAGGAATGAAAACTAAAGCACAGGCGGATATTTTCAGCCACATGTTCAACATCTCTAAAAAACTTAAAGCAGGTAATTTTTGTGAATTCAGATCTACCGTGCAATTGACAAATAAATGTGGGTGTGTTATTTTTCGTTTTCACTCGCCTCAGTGTCTGAAATAACTGAACTGAACTGGGGGTTTCCTCAACGCCATTGCGCCCTAAGGGAAATTCACCATGAAGCTGCGTCATTTCCAAATTTCAGTAAATGTAAAATATATGACCACGGCCAGCAGGATTGGAGCCAAAATTTAGAAAACAGTCAGGTAAAGTAGCTTTTTTTAAGAATGCCACTTAGCAATCTTTGGTGTATTTCTGGGTGCATTTCTGAAACCAAATAAACAGACATATCAGTAAATCTGAGAATAGATTTCATCAAAATACCACATCCTTCTCTCACATCCTCATTGTGTGGTTGGTTTTCTTTGGGAGCAGACACGTCCGTAAGCAACTTGTATGTTCAAGCACAAAAAGAGCAAAGGGGTGGGGGTGGGCTGAACTGGGCATTGTTTCGAGGAGAACCTTGTCCCTGGTTTAAAACCGCCCACTCGCTCATGCATATTCATCGCCATATCTAATTACTATTCGCCCCTGACAGTGCACCTCCAGGTGCAGACAGTTTTCAGGTGCTCCAGTAAGGCCAGAGTGCAGCATCGTTCATAGGACTTCGGGTCACATGAACAGGATGTACTCATGGCCCAGTTTGACTCTGCTCTCACCTATGTGCTGAAATGGTTAGTCACACGCTAATGATATACCAGAAAGTAGTAAGTAAGTAAAGAACACCACAACCATTCATTTACTTTCATTTACAAAGGAGCTTTCTGTTTTCTTCCTTTGTCTTTTTTCTGGTTCAGAGTGGAAGAAAAGCATTGAGAAACAAAACCAGTAAAAAGTTGTTGGGTCATTTCCTTATACTGCCAATGCTCAATCAAACCACAAGGAAGTGTTTTGAGAGAGGTTCAACATTTAGTTTAAATGTCGTTTCATTATGCAACTATAATATTGAAAAAAAAACAAACATCTGTTATTATAATACTTACATAATCCAAACATACATGCAGGTAATTTCCTTCACAAAAAAAATGAAGAATCACCAAGTCTGTCATTAACAATATTTTAACTAGTTTGTTTAAAGTGAGGTTTTCTGTCTATCAAATGGTCAGAAATAACAAGAAAATGCAGAACTGACAAACCTGTGGACAAATCATGCTTAAGGGCCTATTCCCGTCGTATTGAGCCAGGAAAAACCGTGACATCAATGTTAGCTTCTAAAATTGCATTTAAAGAGAAACTGAAGCCCTTAATACTGACTAACACCCTTGCATGGAAGTGACACACCAATTATTCAGTCAAACATCAAATGAGGTTTTGTATTTTAAGGAAACAAAACATGGGTTTGAAAGGAAGTTTGTAAACTCTGGTTCGGTGGATAGGGAAGACATTGGTTCACAGGAGTATCAAATATGAGCCGCTGTGTTTGGCCTGTCGAGTTTTGCCCATAATCCCGGTACAGGTGAGGAAGTACTACTTCATACCAACTTATCGCAAAGATTGCAGTACTAACTGGCAAACAGAGACATGAACATATTTCCTCTGTCTTTGCGTCATTGCACTGGTTACTGTAGAGTTTAGGATTAATCTTAAAATCCTTTTGTACACTTGCAGCTGCTTGCATGGGCTTGCCCCCCCCCCCCCCTCCCACCACCACCACCACCACCACCAAGTATCTAACATGTTATAGTGTTTAATACCCCACGCAGAATGCATTACGTAAGCTGTCTACCAGCTGGTAGTAGAGCCTCACTTAACAGTCTTTCATATGTCAACAAAAAAAGCACCTCTTCTCTTGAGCCTTTTACGTCTGCCTTTCTGTGAACATTGTAGGTTAGTTTAAATGATTTTACAGCTATATTTTAATTTCCATCGCTCCCTTACTGTCCCATAGTTCTGTTTTTTTTCCTAATTCTTTATTGATTGCTGTGCAGCACTTTGGTCAACATCTGTTGTGCTTAAATGCGCTATATAATTAACTTAACTGGATTATATAAGTGGCTTTAGTCCGCCTAGGCTTGCTGCTGACTCTGCAAGTTGATTTGCAACCATGGCCACACACAGAGAAACGTTTGTTCCTATTGGAGAATAATTTTCTTTCAACCTGACATTTTCCACCAGGAATAATGAGATGTTGTGACCCATGGCTACTTAAAAAAAATCCGAAAACTAAGTGTAATCTGTTTACTCTGAAAGCTTCATTGTACGCTTGTGCACTCTCTTCTGTTTCTCTTTGATTTTCCAAATGCGATGATGGTTTCAGTTTTGTCCAGAATATTTGTTTCAATGTTTTATTTATGGTTTCAAAATTTGTAAGAGATATTATTTGGACTATGCCAGTATTACATGTAGCATATTTATTTCCCAGAGTGGTGAACATCCATTTTTCCTTCTTTTCTTCTGTCCTAGGTTCAGCTAATGGAAGATACTGCTGCTCCAAGATTTTTGTCAACCACCGCTGTTTCTCAGGACCCTACCTCAACAAGGGACGCATCGCAGAGCTGCCGCAGGCTGTCGGACCTGGAAAATGCACACTGGTCCTCAAAGAGGTGGGCTGATGTCAAAAACAGGTGGGGACGAGGTTATAGAGAGGAGCAGGTTTAATCAAAGGGTTGCACACTTTCAAAGGGAGAGGTGGGCCAGCAGAAATTGACAGAGGGAGGAGGTAAGAGACGGAGGCCGAGACAGCGATGTCTTGTTAACCACCTGCCGTTTCCCAGCAGCACCTTCATTTTAATGTGAGGAGCTGTCAGTCGGCAGTGTTTACTGTTATACACCGCCACCACCATTTGGGAAAACAGCCTTTTAATTTCTCTAGAGACGGTGTGCGCTCGTGCACTTTGTGCAGGTGTGAGAATGTAGCTTTCTCCACAGTTTTTTGTGATCTGTATCTTTTCTTTCACTTTCACTTGGATCCTCATTCGTGTTTGTTCACTTTTGTCTTGAGTTGTTCACATCAAGCAGGAGTTTATTTGTCTTTTTCTTTGTTCTGTTTTTGCTTCCAGCTGCTGAGCATGCTGATCAACGCTGCCTACAAGCCTGGACGAGTCTTGAAGGAGCTGCAGGAGCTGGAGGATCAGAGTTGGGACTGCCAAGAGGAGACCCTCAAAGCCAAGTGAGGGGAAAGGAAAATACAAAACAAAAAATGGCAGGGGAACAACAATGAACATGTTCTTTTCTCATTTCATTTGCTCCACTCCTGTTTTGGTCATGGGCCATTGAATTTCATAATAAATCATCACTATCTTTCCTAAAAGGGCCCTGTGTCCCTCCCCCCTCCTCTCGTTTCCTGCGAGGCCATTTTCCCTGCCCCTCTTTGAATTTTTTATGTTGTTTTTTGTTGCTGCAGTGTTTGTGTAAGGTCTGCATTTTCATCCACTGCTGGCTGCACAGAGCCAAATTATTCCACAGCTTCAGGCTGCGTGCTCGGTGTTTTCTAATCGAAAACGGCCCCATTTTTTCCGTCTGAAACGAGAAAGAATCAGGCAGTCATGAGTCTGAGTGAGTCACCTGTGGTGGCGCAGAGCACAGTGATCACATTCACGCACGGGTGTTTTGACAACTCGCCAGAGGATTTACTTTTAATTTTCTGGGGCATCTACCACCCAAAGAGCCAATTTATTTCCGACTCCAAAGTGGAGAAGGTTCAGTACACAATTGAGTTCAATTAAGCAAGAGCAGAAACAAGTTGACAGAGAGTACATATTTCTCATTAATTGATGGATCTTGTTCCTGTTTGGTTGTAATTTTCTTCAGATTGTTACTTAAAATTGAGGTCCTGATGGAGCACATCTCAGGGTCACTGTGTGAATTAACTCACATGGCGTGTCATAATCATTACAGGGCTTTTTTAAATAACTTGGCATGATTTCATAGATTATATTAGTGTTTAAAAACATAAGAAAATACATTGTTAAGCAAAGTTTATATCACAAATGTTGCAGAATATCTGCAGCTTTTAAGCTATTGCAGATTTGCAGTTTTTATAGTTTTTTTTTTATTTTTCAGTTTTCAGTTGATAATCAGTAAAAATCAGACATTTTAAGGTGTTAATGTGGAGAATAGTTCCTTGTGGGCAGCAGTCTGTTCATTCCTATAAGTTCTAAGAGCAGAGTTAATGCTGATCCATAAAAATAAATTAGTAAGATAAACATAGTTAATAATTAAAAGTAACTGAATAAATTGAATTGACTGACTTAATATTAACTGATTTGACCGTAGTTGCTGACTGCTGGTGCATTATGTTAGTTTGAGAGTGTTAAAAACAAAAGAAAGAGAAAATCAATATTTTGTTTTTGTTTCGTTTCGTTTGCTTCTTCTGCTCCTTGACTACCACAAGCCGCGTTCTCCTTTCATTAGGACTGCCTCATGTAAGTGAAAATTGTATCTATGAAAATTATTATGAGTTAGACGGACACACTGCTCTGGAATTCCCCTCATCTAACCTCCCCTCAGAGCCAACAATGGGCTATAGTACCAGATAAACACGCATGTGTCTCATTTAACGATTAATGATTAAACAAAGAGATCAGATAAACTCTGCTGCATGTTTGGAACCTTTAAGTCATCCTGTCCTGTCAGAATTAACATATCAGCATTGCATTTTCTAAGGGTAAAATACTTAATTTAACTATTTTATTTTCTATTAGGGCTTTAACTTGATTTTGATTTTCCTTAACAGTTGCAAATTAAATGATTAGTCATTCAGTCTATGACATGAAAAATTCCTTTTCTGATTTCTGTAAGCACGTTTATGTTACAAAACAGAATGTATTGAAAGAAATTTATCGATACAACTAATTGAAATGTGACTTTGTTGATGTGTTTTGGTTTAGAATCAAACTAAACTGCTGTTTCACTAATGATTTATTATTGGATTTTAACCTATTAACCTCCAAAAAAAAGAAAGTAGCACAGACCAACATTAGTTTGCAGGTCATTATATTTTTTTCTTGCCAGCAGCTCCGCTCTCTTTGCCTGACCTTAGCCATTATGTGGGATATTGCCAAATTGACCCTTCATCTCACTCCGTTCTCCTGAATCGGCCTAATCAACCGAACAGTCTGAATTCATGTGGGCTGTCCTAAAACTGCCCGTTTTTCACATCCTTGCTGTGCAAGCAATCATCATTCACCTATGAGTGCTTTGATGGATCACAGATGGTTTAATTAGCCATTGTCCTCATAAATGAAAGTAATTATTCACTGACAATGTCCCTCTGTCTTTCCTTTCCTTCCTCCCACACCCAGATATAAAGGAAAAACGTATCGCTCCACCATACGGATTGTCCGCCTAGCAGACCAGATCCCAGATTTCTGCCGTAAAGTGTGTGTGAAACTACAGTGCTGCCCGAACCTCTTCAGCCCAATCCTCGTTACTGATAAGTGCCCAGAGAACTGCTCCGTCCAAACAAAAACCAAATACAGTGAGTCTCTGTAATTATACGCATCACTTCCTGCACCACAGCTATGAAGGAGACCCAAATCAAAGCTTGTGATGCTGCAGAGTGTATAATTGCCCTGGATGAGTGGCTAAGTTTTGTTTTGGGTGCATTGTTTTCAACATCTGCTATGCGTCCACAGCCTATTACTATGGGAAGAAGAGGAAGCTATCCAAGCCCACTGCAGGAGAGGAGACAGCAGAGGGAGAGCTGGCCAAGCCGACGCGCCGCAGAAAGAAGAGGAAAGCTATCTTTGTGCAGAAGAAAAGACGCTCCTCTGCTGTGGACTACACTCCCGCTGGCTCCCCGCAGGTTAGAAAACTACTTCTTCACTTCTTCCTCAGTCTTTTATTTTGTCTTTCATAACAAGTGTCCTGTGCACTCCTGCGCATGTGACAAGCAGCAGGTACACTCACAACAAAGTGCACAGTGTATAAATTATAAACAAAATCACGTGTGAATATAGAAAGTGCGGGGTAAAAGAGGAGCTGCTCATGCAGGTGCCTTATGCAGATATATCCACTGCTGGGCACAGAGTTATTTATTGTAGCTAAAAATAGCCACACATCTGGCACAGAAAGGTTGCAGTCAATCACATTATAGTTGTTAATTTAATATGCAGATGCCACAGAAGTACCGTCTTCAGGCATCAAGTCTGCATTTGTGTGAGCTTTAAAGCTTATTATATGACTACCTCACAGGTTAAGGCCTCAGTTAGCTTTAGCATATTAACACAGGGATAAGGTCAGTTTTCAGTGAAAGCGGGGCACGAGTTCATTCTCTAGTTTTAACAGCCAACACAGGCGTTGCATTCAGTGCATTATATAGTCGACCTTTGAACCATGAGGTCTGGGCTCCTCCTGGAATATTTTTATATGAAACTGTGCAAAGTATGGGAGTCTAACTAGACTGCCTCAAGTGGCCATAAGAGGAGCTACAGGTTTTTGTTTTGGTTTGGTTCAAGCCATCTTGAAATTTTTCAAGATGGCTGCAAAGTGGTGAGATTTGCTTCTTGAAAGGCTTTCTTTGGTTGTACTACAACATGGCGCCGTGGCAACAAGGAACGTTTGAGTCACCATAGCAATGAAAGAAAACAAGTACAAAAAGAAACATTCCACCTGAGACTGCTAACATCATCAGTTTCAACAAGACTCGTGCTTGCTGGATTAAGTGCAGAGTCGCAGAACTCTCACAGACTCTCATCATGCCTATCCTCGCTCTGGGTTTCATCTTGGGTTTTGTCATCACTAAATCTGTAAGAAAACTCATGCAGCGGTTCCTCAAAGAAGAAGACGAGGCAAGCAGAGATGAGGAAATCACTTCAGGACCTTCTGGTGCCGTTGTCCAGCAACATCCTCCTGATCCAACAACAATCAACAACCAGCAGAGAAACCAGAGCAGCTTTACGTTCAGCCTGAATATTGGGTTGAGCACAAATATTGGTCAGCCAATCACATTGGACTAAATAAACATGTGATGACTGTTATGCTCAATATTGTGTGATATATTTATCAATAACATCAGTAATTTGCAAAACTACTTTTCTGTTTTTAAAAGCTTTTCACAATTATCTGAGACATTTCTGTTGAATATTACTCCTCATGGCTTTTGCATGATGAAGTGACACAATACCATCGTTACATTTGTCACAGCAGAATGAAATGGCTGATTTAGATCAGTTTTTGTCCTGGTTAAACAGATTTAGAGTAAACAAAGAAAGGAGGTCTGACAAATATACATTCACTACGAACAGCACTTATTTTGAAGCCACTTATAATAAAGAGAGTGCCATAACTTTAATTTCAGAGGTTATGTGGACACCTATATGAGCTTCACAACATTTTGCACGTAGGCCGGGGCGTAACTCCCCGTCACTGGAGTCCTTCAAGAAACTTCTCAGAACTCTCGTATTAAGCAAAGCCTTTGACCTCTAGCCTCTTTTTGTTTATTTATACTCTTTTGTAAAGCGTCCTTGGGTTTCTTGAAAGGCGTTACACAAATCTAATTTATTAAGTATAACACAATACTACACACTCACAGTTTCAGAGCGTTACGGCTTCATTAAGTGCTTAATCCAGAGCACTGTACAAATGCCATAGTAATCTTATGTTATCGGTACAGGAAGAGTCTCAACTGGCATGACTTTTTTACTACAATCATGAGTGGAAAAGTAAAATATAATGTCCACAGCACAGCTGAAAGGTTCCTGCACCTCTGCTATGCATCAACACAGCTGAAAGAGGATTTGCTTACATGCTTCCTGTTTTGGGTTTTAATGGGCTCTTTCAGGGCAAGGATCTTTAGCATTTCTGAAAACTCGCATGGATTTCTATTCTGGATTCCTTGAGTGCCATACCTCCTTCTCACGTAATGTCTGTCGCCATTTAAATGTAAATATGATTATCTGGAGGCCACAGCCTAGAACAATGCTAAGCATGCAGCGCCTCAGCAGAGAGAGAGACAACTTTTGGATTTGCATCGATCAGGCGGCAATGGAGAAGCATTCTGACAGCCTTTGAGTCCTGAATTAATAGAAATTCCTGTGTCCTGTCAACAAAAGACAGTTTTATTATTCATTATGTCTTTTGTCATTTGTCACAAAGGATTTAAGACACATTTCTCACCATATTTGTTTTATGACTAAATGATCAGTGGTTATCACTCATATTAGAGGCCAGTCCAGCTGATATTTACAGAAATGGGAAAATCTACTTTTATTAAAAGTGTATATAAGCACTTAATCCGCCTTTTAATACGCCCACTGTGCAGTCTGGATGAATGAAACAATAGAACACACGCAGAACCTTTCACACCATAGAAAGCAAGTCAGGATTTGAATAAACTGTAATTATTTTAAAAGGCTCTGTTAATTTCAGTGTGCATGAATTTCAGGTCAGGAGGAGCATTTTCTGCACTTGTCTCTCTTCTTGCGCTCCCGCTCTGTTTATGAAAAACAAACTGTCACTCTGTGGCTAGAAAACATGAAGCAGAGTGGGGATAACATAATAATAAAAATTCATGAGGGTGAGATGTCCTTGTCACTGCTGCTGTGGTTAAAAAAAACAAAAACAAACATTTCAGAAAACTTTTAGTCACATTTTGTTTGTGTTACACCTTTTTGTGCAGGTTGAGTTATTTACAGGTGAATAAAGAGGTGCTATTACGAATAAATAGATTTTAGATAAATAGATTTATAAAGGTGATCACTTAAAATATTAACACATACTGTAGAATAGAAAGTAAAAAAGCAACATAAAAGTTAAAAGAAGGCCCTGAGAGATTTCAGTTTATGTGTCTTAATTTATATTCGTATACTACGTGTGAATATGCTGCAGACCACTATATGACAGGGATAAAAAGACAAAATCTGACCATTCATCTTCCGGTTAAATAAGGGGAGAATAGTTGATAAGATTATAATAAATAAATTATTATGACTGTTAAAGATGACCAAACACAACAGATTTAACATTAACAGTTCTGATGACGATAGGAAATTAAATATAAAATAAATACTGACCTGAAAGTCAGGCTGAAAGATAGATTAGTCTGGAAAAATATTAGACTTGTGCAACAACATAAATACATTTCAAGACATGTAACAACAGACTTCTGTACTAACACCGACAGTGATTACAGGAAATTATCGCATTCTTAAATCTTGGTTCTCTGCACTTGGGCAGTGTTGCTGAATGAGTTGTTAGCAGGAGGGCAGTACAGCCTGGCATGTTGGATAATAAAAGGCTGCATTAGTGTAGCTGTGGTGTTCGCACAATAAAATTTTGTGGCAAGCGCACCCCACTGTGCCTTTGAACCTGCAACTAAAATTAAATCTGTTTCTTCTGTTCTTCAGCTAACAGCAGGAGAAGTTTCCATTTCTTGCATCATAAATATGTCTCCCAGATTGCTGTCTGTGTCACTTTTAAACCACAGGAATATGTTTTTAACACCAGTGAATCAGCAGGTAGCATCTTCTATGTGACTGTATTATGATCAATTGACCTCAGCACTCTTTATTACAAGAAGACTTTTTAAATGTTGCAGATTCCTCCTTAAAATCGCTCAAAGTCCACAGTGAAACTCAACAAGCCAGTTTAGCAGGGAGTTAAGGTCTGCTTTACATCAAAGAAAGCCCAGATGGACAGATAATCCAGAATAAGTGGGAGAATTCTGGAAATAAAGTCAATAAATTCAACATATCCAACTAACATTACATGAAACCTACTGTGGTAATTACTTAGGTTCAAATGTGGGCCAAACAGGTTTTGGAGCACCTAACCTCAGAAAATATTACCAGTGTATTACCAGGCAACAAGCATAACCCTGAAAAAAACAAAACGACAACAAAAAAGAATGAGCTTCATTGCTCACAAATTATGAAGTAAAAAGTGCAATTTTTAGCTTTTTAACCCCAAAATCGTATCCTCCAGCACTCCTACAATACTCCAAGTGTTTATACCAGAGGTTTGGAACACTGCATTGCTTGTCAACAAACAACATAAAAGTAGTGTAAATATACGTGCATAATATTCAAAATTTCTGGTTTACTAATAATAAAGAATTCACGTGGCAGCATTTTATTGCAGTGGCTGGCTGAGGTTAATCTAGTCTTACCTGTTTTATGTACTTGTGTCTATAGGAAAGCATGATAACCCAAACCCCAAATTTACCAAGTTACCTTCCTCATTACATTAAAAAAACCACACATTCATGTGCCCTCAACAAGGGTGGCGGTTGCTGGGAGGGAGGGAATCGTTAGGCTGAAAGTATAGTTTATGCGTGAGGTGGTTCAGCAACATTGTGGAGTTTTACTGGCCGGACTGGTTGGAAGATTGTTTCAGTCCTAAAGAGAAACACAAAGCGATTGAATAGATAAGATATGTTAATGATCGTTTCTGTGCTCTGGCATCTGTGAGGAGTGGCTTCTTTTCTCTGTGTTATATCACTGCAGACTGACATGTAACCAATTACATGTAACCAGATTAGCAGATCTTTCATACTTTTCATACTATTAACTAATTTTTTGCATGAAAAACAGTTTTTATCTCAGTCAGCTACAGTCGTAATATTTAATAGATATTTCTGTCTACATTTAAATTGACGTAGCAGCTTCTGGTTAACGTAAAATCCTCTGCTTTGTCTGTGTAAACAAGAAACTCTGAGTACATGAGTTTTGGCTAATGTCATTAAAAGAAAATTCAGTCCAGCTCAAATGTTTCCTCTACTGTTACACCAGTGCGTTTCGGCCTTTTCTAACAACATTTTACCAAAATGATCCCAACAAAATGCTGTGAAAACATTTATGAGGCATAAATATTCAAGTTCGGCTTTTGTAAGCAGCTTTTGTGCTAATGTTCAAATTAAAAATTTCTGTATTTACTGTTTATCCACAGCTTTTTTACAATTCTTTTGCTTTGAATTATTCCACAACTCTCATTTGACTGGTAAATTGAATAAATTGCTAAACTTGGTGAATAAACATTGAGATAAATATTTCTGCATGATATGCATGATTTCTGGGACAACTGTGAACAACTGAGCGCCTCTAACTCCCTTCTTTCTCCCCTCTCCAGGACAGTGATGAGGGAGAGGAGGACGAAGAGATGGCGTTGCAGTCAGGCAGCGAGGGCACCAGCTCGGAACCTCGCGAGGACCACACAGACACCTCATCGGTGGAGGTGACCAGCAGCCGTCCTCGCCGGGCCACGGCGTTGCGCAGGGCCGTCAGCGCGGGAAACCCGGCACTCAGCCCGGCACTCAGCCCGGCACTCAGCCCGGAGGCTCCTGCAGGTCGCAGGAGGTCAACTCGCTCGCTGTCTGCGTACAACCAGAACAGCAAGTACCAGCCCGCCAAAGGACAAGACATGCAGGTAAAGCAGAGAGGCTACAAAACAGGTTCCCCATACTCTTTATGACAAGCATGTCTCCTGTTTACTGATATTAATGCATCATATTTTTGGTACACCTAATTATATGTAAAAGTAATAGTGTCGAGAGGAGAATAAAACAGCTCCATCACGAGCTTCTACACCAGAATAAATCAACGATGGGGGGATTTATCTCATCAGGATTTTGCATCAGGATTTATCCTATCCACACTGAAATAGCTGAGTGATTAACAGAACCCAAAGCAGTGTGTGCTACCCTCTAGTTCACAGTGTGCCTTTTATGTGCAACTGTTCAGGTGGAGGAGGAGGAAGGTCAGCTGGTTTTGGACAGAAACCCTCTGGAGTGGAGCGTAGATGAAGTCGTCCAGTTCATTAACTCTACTGACTGCGCATCTCTGGCTGGCATTTTCCAGGAGCAGGTAAACAAAAAACAAAAACACAATTACTGTTAGGTATACATGTCAATAAAAGTGTTGCTTGTTTGATAAATAGGGGCTGAAGGTGCAGAATAAAGTAACTAAATTTCAGGGGTTGAGCAAAAATGTAGCATTAGAGAAATCATAGATATTTTTAGACAGAGCCCCTGTTTTCAACTGTCTGTGTACAAACTCTTCTATAAATTGTTTTAATATATTTTTCTTGATGGCCCAGTGTTTGGTTAGATACAGTGTTTGCCTCACTGATTGGTTTAGGTGGCAACAATGTGGGTTTTTTATTAGTTTATTTTAGAGTGATTAACTCGACTGACTTCAGCTTGTGTGTCTCTCCTTGGACCGTGTGTGTAGAAGGAGGGGAGGGCCTGTCTTTACACACAGAGTAGATAAACACACACAGAGAAACACCTCAGTGTAACCAAGACAAGAAATACAGTAAAAGCCAGCAGAGACCCTCACATATTACACTGAACACAAACGTGATAAATAACATGTTTGGATATTATATTTTTAACCCCTTATTTGTTTCCGTGAGGTGCAGTGGGTACCAGCAGCCAGCTTTTCTCAGGCAGATATTTATCCAGCTACAAATGACATGTTCCTCAAGGGGTCAATTATTTTCTGCTTTTTGGGGGGAAAAAACATTGTTTACTTCATATTACTGCACATTTTAATTGGTTTAGAAAATAAAGAATAAAAAGAGAATTAATAATACAAAAATGTGTGAAATCAAGATTTAAGCCTTTTAAAAAACCATTAGTAACATTTCTTGTTTTGTTACTTAGAGACTTTTTGTAAGGTTATTATAGTAATTTAAACATGTTTTAGTTAACTCAAATGGAAATAAAAACTAGACTAAGTAGTCTAAAGTGAAATGAGATTGTGTACTTACAAACAGAATGAGTTTTGTTTAGTCTGGTGATTTGGTCACATTTGTCAAGAAAACCAGCCAATGAAGGCTTTGGTCAGTGTGTTGAGATTAGAATGGTGTTATTAAATGTGTCGAGTGCTTTCATTATCATATTTTATTAGAGCTTTGTTTTGAACTTTTCAACTTAGAATCTGACAAACACTTCATATAAATACACTAAAAATAAAAAAAAAACTAATCCTTAGACTGTTTGAAACTAAACTGAAGCTCTAATTTTGTATTAAAAAAAAGCAAGCAGCTTTTTTTGAGGTGAAGTACATTATAGGAGTTTAAGCTGAAAGCTTCAAACCCTGAATATTTCTGTTTAACTTGTGTGCAGGACATCGATGGTCAGGCCCTGCTGCTGCTGACTCTGCCCACAGTCCAGGAGTGTATGGACTTGAAGCTCGGGCCTGCCATCAAGCTGTGTCACCAGATCGAGCGTGTCAAAGTTGCCTTCTACAAACAGTACGCCAACTGATGGAGGAGCAGCGACAGGAGCAAGCCTGGAAATGTTGGACTACGTGGATTTCCAAATTATTTTGGCAGTCAGTTACTT
The DNA here is from genome assembly GCF_963576455.1 of Neolamprologus multifasciatus. NCBI lineage: Eukaryota > Metazoa > Chordata > Actinopteri > Cichliformes > Cichlidae > Neolamprologus > Neolamprologus multifasciatus. The sequence goes on from NC_140455.1 coordinate 21,153,821, forward strand.
TGGATAAGCACACACTGAGGGACAGCAGGAGGATGTTTCCAGATGAGAAGCTGAAGGATTAATTCCTGGGATACTATCTGTGTGAAAATGATATGCAGTACCCACGAAGAACAAAAAAACTTCCTTACTGTCGACTCCGGCAGAACCGAACACACTGAGCTGATCTGTGTGCTCTACTGATCTGTGAAGAAGCTGAGGACTTTTTTTTCTCTTACTTTTCATTTCCATTTGATTTGTCATAGAGGAGCATCATAGCAATTAAGTTTTAAAAATTATAACCATGAAGAGTTTTCCCTTTTTTTCTGTGTGGCATAATTGTTCAGAAATATAATCGGAAAGTATTTAACAAACCAAGAATTAATATATTTGGAATATTTATTGTTACCCTTATTTATAAGGAGTGATTATCCATTTGGATTTTTGAGGAAAAAAATTGGATATGTATATCACAATGTACGTATTAGCTAATCTTTATTGAAAACGGGAAACTATGGTATGAATTTATTCAGTTCAAATAAGCATCCCATGTGTTTGAGAGAAGAACACACTGGAATAGTCCTACTCTCTTCTCATTGTTACAGTCACATGACTCAATCGTGGAAGCTATTTTGTGTCCATCTATGCAATTCTGTTGCAGATATTTTTGATAAGTAAGAAAATAAATTTCTATTGATTTTTATCAGTTTTTCTTGTGCTTCGCTTTTCAGTTCACACACTAATAAACCTAAACTGAAGGTTCCTGACAGCATGACATATTCACCTGGTATAAATGTATTTCACTCCACTTTTGCCTTCAGAACTTAATTGTATTTTTTATGGAACAAATCCACAGAGGTGCTGGAAATTTTCCTCAGAGATTTTGGTCCATGTTGACATGATAGCATCACCCAGCTGCTGCACATCCATGATGGGAATCTCCTGACCCACCACATCCCTAAGGAGCTCTATTCGAGATCTGATAACTGTGGAGGCCATTAGAGCAGAGGTCCCAAAGCTTTTTTGCGCCACGGACCGGTTTATGTCCGACAATATTTTCCTGGACCGGGCCTTTAAGGTGTCGCTGATAAATACAACAAAATAAAACCAGTGCTGGTACCTAAAAAAAAGAAGATTTATTCATAACACACGGGAAAAGACCCAGGGAAACAAAGTTAACGATAAAAACGATTTTAAAAATACGGCTAAAAACCCTGAAATCCATAAATTTCACACCTGAGCCTCAGCTCTCGTGGCCCGGTACCAAACGACTCACAGACCAGTACCGGTCCGTGGGTACCGCTGCATTAGAGTACAGTGAACTCACTGTCATGTTCAGGAGAACAGTTTACGATGATTTGAGCTTTGTGACATGGTGCACGAGTACACTGTGGTAATAAACGAATAGACATAGTCAAATTCTGAACCTTCCTGAATGTAGCAGCAGAAATCAGGAGTCGCTATTGGATGGTCTTGTTTTTGTGAGTGTGTGCACATTTTAGGCTGAGCAGCACTTGGTGTGTCTTCTGCTGCAACGTTCGTTGTGTTGTGCATTTAGAGATACTCTTCTGCATACTTTGGTTGTAAAAAGTGGTTATTTGCAGTCTGACATCAACAAGGCATTTTTACCCAGAGAACTGCAGCTCACTGGAAGGGTTAGTATATAAACTGTTACAATAAAAATAAAAAAAAATAGATAGCCAAAGTTTAAAATAGTGCAGTGAGCATATATTCATATAACCCCTGGGAGCAAGAAACTCAGGTGGCACATTCATGTGTGGGGCACTTGAGGCGGAGCAGTCTACCAACTGAAAGGTCGGTGGTTCAATCCCTGACTCCTCTAACCTGGAGCATTATGAGGGGCAGCCAGTGAGAAGAAAGTCAGTTTAATGGATGCAGAGTAGAAAAGGAAACACATCTCCTCCCTCTGCTTTTTCTGGAATCACACATCCTGGACTCCTCGTCTTATATTATACTGATGTGTGGTACAACTACATCATATACATAGTTTTGTTTATAGCTGTGTTTCATGATCTCGGGTGAAACGGTTGTCATGGCATTTTTATATTCAGGGCTATTTTTAAAGCCTGGTGCAACATGACAAAATATATTTTTATCACACACCCACAAACAATGAAGAACAACCAGTTGTTTTAAACACTGAGTGCAAAATTTTTTTCCGAAGGACACACCTGGGCATCCTTGGTTATAGCTCCTCCATGCTGTCCTCAACAAACTGAGACGTCCTCCAGCATGGTGCACTGAGATTGATTTCCATGTTATAGACCGAAGGACAAATGAGACGAGGAGGCACAAATCAGAGAAATGAGAAAAGCCTCCTGTCTCAGAGGATAAAGTAAGGTGCTACAACAAAGCCCTGTATAATATAAATGAGGATTATTTTGAACTTTGAATAAATAAAGCAAAGCAAAAGTGACTCTAGTAGAGTCCAAGAATAGAAACTATGGAGCTGGAAATAAAAGAAGAAGAAGTAGTTTTCACATATGATAGTTTACATGCAAAATGTTTGTTACTACAAGGTGCTGTCAGAGTGGAGTACAGGAGGCAGGACACATGGTTGGTTATCCACTTCCCACATGGGCACAGTTGGACTTGATACAGATGTTGTACTAATCAGCGGGGAGGTTGAAGACCGCCTATATCCAAACCACACTCGGCTCAGCTGGGTAATGCTTAGAAACAATTTCCAGATTGTAACTCAAGGTCACTTGCTAGTTTTATGAGAAGCTTCTCTTCTGAGAAGAAGATGAATTTACAATACATTTGTGTGCAGTATTTGTATTTGTAGTTATCAGCTCACAGCGTGTTAGCAAGACATTTCAAAGTCCAACTTTAATGTAATCAGTCATCATTCACTTTATCTAACTATTGGTGAGCAGTTTAACCAAGTTTAGCAACACATGAGCTCTTGGTTTAATTTTTTTATTGTTAGTTTTCACTAATACTCATTCATAGCCATTAAATATACATTTAAGTTAGAGCTTTTCATATATGAAGCTATCTGTAGCTGTTTTGTAGAAGGTGAAGGGTTAGCATATAGGCCCTCATGCATGGTGAGACATAGGAAGCCAGACGTCTCTGTGGTTAACAAAGCACACATCAGCACTACTCCAGGTCACAGTTTAAAGAGGAACCGCACTCTGTCGTTGCTGCTTTGGGGAAACATTTAACGCTCAACTGCTGGTTTTACCTTCATATAAACATACAAATGAATTGTTTGTCATGTTTCCACTGATAAGAATGAGTGAAGAAATTTTAATTAAACGCCACAGCAGTTAAGAAAATGTAAAACTAGTGCTTCCTAAGAGTGATTGTATTAATGAGTAATTAATGAGGTTAATGGTGGAGTATATCACTAATTGACACGCCAGGATCCTTTTGCAGTTGCTTGACACAGTAAAAAGAAGAAGAAAAAGAGATATATTAAAATACTATTAAAGTAGAAATAACAATATGTTTTAAAAAAACAGATTAGCTCAAAGTAATGTATAAATAGCTGGAAAGTAAAGTAGCAGCAATGGAAAAAGTTTGAAAAAGCAAAACATAAGGTAAAAACGTAAAAATGTAAGCTAATATTAGTGGGAAGTATAAATCTTTAGCTAAATGTAAGGTGTATAAACAACTAAATCAGTGGGATGTACTGAAAAGTGGTGTGCACGTGTGAGCTAAAAGCAGTGGACAGTGATATCATGATCATGGGACTAAAGCTCCTCTGTGCAATTTTAAGCTATTTGTGTGTCAAAGGTTGGGGTTGTATTTAGTCAGATTTACAGCGTTGTTCGTGAAATAAAGCAAAAAGTAAAAGATGCATTGTGCAAAACATGGTACCAATAGGAGATAAAAAAGAATAAAACAAAAACTAACATGAGGTTGGAAATATTAGCCAAGTATAAGGGAGAAACAGGCTGATTATGAAGGGAAAAAACTGTGGATAAATGGTTAAAACAACTGAAAGTAATGGATCAGTGATAAAGAAAATGAAAAATAATGTACATGGAAAAAAATAAAGCAGTAGTATTCAGACAAATAGGTTGCTGTGGATCTGGTTATTATAAAATAAAAACAATGGAGAAAAAAGCAGAGACAGACACTAATGTACTTCACAAAACACAAATCAGTTACAAAGGAATTACTCAGGCAATAAAAACAAACATTTTCAAAACTGAACAAAGGAAAATACCACTAAGTTATTTAAAACTGAACAATGTAAAAAAAAAAAAAAGAAGAAGAAGAAGAAGAAGTAAAAACGGGCAATTTATCCCTTTTTCTTAATATATAATGTGTTTTTATACAAAGTGTATCCATGCAAGCTCTCAGACAGCGATCACCTCATTACACACAATTACAATCCTTCATTCAAAACCCACTTCCAATTCTGTTCAGCAGGCCGACTGGTCAGGAACATCCAGCTACTCCAGTTCTTGGCTGGATGGTTGTGTTTTATTATCACGAGGTCCTAAAGGTTCAGGGAAAAGGTCTTGGTTCTTCCATAACAGGGATTATAAAGATTCCTCCCATATTAGCTTTTCTTTATCACCTCGTTGTTAAAACCACAGCTGGATTTAAACTGATGGCTCAGAGGTCTCTCCTGTTAAAAGAATGATGCTTCTGTTGCCAAGTGCTTGCTCACAGGGGCTTGTTGAGTTTCTGTCTATATGGTCATGTCTTTATCTTAAAGCACAAAGTGCATTAAGATTGTGATCAAGGGCTTTGTTTTAGCACTGGGAGACATATTAAGTGGTGGGTGTGGGAGTTCACCAATGGTGTGACATCACACTGTTTTTGTGTCTTTTGTTTGGTAATCTGTTTAAATGTGACACCTGTACGCACCTGTACCTGTTCATCACTTTAATATAAATTTACGTGTTTTTATTTCTGATCACCTGGACTTCATCAACTCAGAAGTGGTCTGGCAAAATTACTGCTTTGGTCAAGATATTTATTTCTGTTGTGGGATTGTTTTTAAATGACGGTTTAATTTATTAATGGAAAAAAGTGATGTAAAACTACCTGGCCCTGCTTGAAAAAGTACTTAGTCTCTAAACCTATCAACTGGTTGTGCCACCCTGGACTTGAATCAGATTGAGATGCTGTGTCATGACCTTAAACTGGCCGTTCATGCTGAAAACCCTCCAATGTGGCTGAATTACAAGGGCCAAAATTTCTCGACACTGACGTGAAAGACTTTCGTCAATCATCACAAACACTTTATTGCAGCTCTTGGTGCCAAGGGTAGCACAACCAGTTTTTAGGTTTAGGGGGGATTGACTTTTTCGCACAGGGCCAGGTAGGTTGAGATGCCTTTCTTCGTTTAATAAATGAAATCGCAATTTAAAAACTGGAATTTGTATTTACTGAAACATTTAATTGTTGCAAATATGCAAAAATCTAAGAAATCAGGACAAGGGCAAACACTTTGTCACAGCACAGTATACAGTCCCAGAATAGTATTAACGGGTGTTGCCGCTATGACTCTTTTGGAAGCTTCAGCATTAGTGTTTTGGTACCACCATGGTGGTTTTTTAGAGCAAAAACTGACCATATTTGTGGTTAAGGATGTAGTTACAGTTATCAGCTCATGCTATCAAGCTTGGCAAGCAAGTTACATCTATAAACTAACTGATAAACAGATACAGCAGGATTAAAATAGCGCAATTTGACCAGAATGAGTTGCACCACAGGAGTTATTTAATTTCATTTTATCAAAAGGGGGTTCAGTTCATCGAAGGTAAGGACTAGCAGACACCCATCAGCTGGAGCTGCCTGTCTCAGGATGCCTGCCAATCAGTGCGCCCACACACTGTTCAGATTGATGATTTATAAAAGATTACACGCCACTCTGAGATGTTATAAAGCGGGATGTTTATCGTGAGCCAGCCTTCAGTGGCCATTAGAGAAACTGCTGTTTTGTGCACTTTGTGCACCTGAAGCTTACACTTGTAAATTCTGAGATTCCTTGTGATGTGATGCTAAATAAGTGAAGATACGTTTAACTGAAATTCAGTGTACAGCCGTTCTCCTGCCTTTACTCTTACCACAGACTTGGAGAGGTTGGCATGGAACGGATTGAACTTGGTCGCCACTCTGTCTCTCTCGCTGGGCATCCTTTCGCTTCCTCTCACTCTGAGTTGTTAGTTCACTACATTCATAATCGTCCTTGCAGGTCTTGCATTACTGAAGTCTTACACTTCCATGCTTCACCACGTTTTTGAGAAACAAACTGTCCATGTGATTCGTCTGTGTGTGTGTGTGTGTGTGTGTGTGTGTGTGTGTGTGTGCGTGTGTGCGTGTGCGTGTGTGTGTGTGTGTGCGTGTGTGTGTGTTGTGGACGCCATCTTTCAGACACACCGTACATCTTTTTTTTAACAGATAATAGAAAATGACCTGCTGGCTTCAGTTTATCAAGCTGACTTACATCTATGTAAGACGACGGAGAGGCGTTTTATTGGTAGAACAGTTCATGGTGGCGAAATAAAGGCAATTACCCTGTGCGTGGCGATGATGATGGCTGTTTTATGTAGCAACATCAGTGGAGGTAACGCTGTGTTAGTCATGCATGCAGCACATGACCTGATGGGCTGATTAGTTTACACCGCTCTCTGTCAAACAGAGAAATTCATAAAAGCAGTGATTCACATTCAGAGTGTATTCTGATGTGTCGTGCCTCGCTGCCTCGCTCTATGGCTGCAACTGAATTAATTTAATAGCTTTCTGTCTCTCTCCTCCGCTCCCTCTCTCTCTCTCTCTCTCTCACACACACACACACACACACAAGTACACACAGCGCTCACCCAACTCTGACACTTTGTATTGAGTCACTCTGAAAAAGCTGCTACCTTATATTCTGTTGCCTGGCAACCTCATATCAAACGTCCGCTTTGCATGGTTTTCCACCCCGTTGTGTGTGAATACAAACTAAGTCATGATAGCAGAGGAGTAAACAGACGTTTGAGTTAAAGGGAGGCCCTGAGTAAGAGCAGACACGGAGTTTATGTTTCACATTCAGCTGCTGTGGTTTTAATAGTTTCAGTTAGAGGTGGTGACACATGTAACGGTTTAACAGGGCTGACAGGAGATCAAATAATTGTCAGTCACGCTGCCTGACTAACTCATCAAAGCTCGAGTTTGTCTTTGATACGAGACAGTTTATCAATGAAACACAATTCAAAATATTTTCTTTTGTTCACGCAGGAAACTGCTCAGTTAGACGACTTAATATCAAGTGCTTCAAATATCTGAAAATGTATTTACATTTGGCAACGTTGCTAGTGCTAGCTGATAATCTGGAGAGGAAATGGCGTGTCACAAATTTAGAGGATCATCATTTAGCCTGGAGAAATAGTTTGTTGCTTTATAAGAAAGCCCTCCGCAAAGCCAGAACAGCTTACTACTCGTCACTGATTGAAGAAAATAAGAACAACCCCAGGTTTCTCTTCAGCACTGTAGCCAGGCTGACAAAAAGTCAGAGCTCTTTTGAGCCAACCATCCCTTTAACGTTAACTAGTAATGACTTCATGAACTTCTTCACAAATAAAATTTTTATCATTAGAGAAAAAATTACCAATAATCATCCCACAGATGTAATATTATCTACAGCTACTCTTAGTACCATTGATGTTAAGTTAGACTCTTTTTCTCCAATTGATCTTTCTGAGTTAACTTCAATAATTACTTCCTCCAAACCATCAACGTGTCTTTTAGACCCCATTCCTACAAAACTGCTCAAAGAAGTCCTGCCATTAATTAATTCTTCGATCTTAAATATGATCAACCTATCTCTAATAATCGGCTATGTACCACAGGCCTTCAAGGTGGCTGCAGTTAAACCTTTACTCAAAAAGCCATCTCTAGACCCGGCAGTCTTAGCTAATTATAGGCCAATCTCCAACCTTCCTTTCATATCAAAAATCCTTGAAAGAGTAGTTGTCAAACAGCTAACAGATCATCTGCAGAGGAATGGTTTATTTGAAGAGTTTCAGTCAGGTTTCAGAGTTCATCACAGCACAGAAACAGCTTTAGTGAAAGTTACAAATGATCTTCTTATGGCCTCTGACAGTGGACTCATCTCTGTGCTTGTCCTGCTAGACCTTAGTGCAGCAGTCGATACTGTTGACCATAATATCCTATTAGAGCGATTAGAACATGCTGTAGGTATTACAGGTACTGCACTGCAGTGGTTTGTATCATATCTATCTAATAGACTCCAATTTGTGCATGTAAATGGGGAGTCCTCTTCACACACTGAGGTTAATTATGGAGTTCCACAGGGTTCAGTGCTAGGACCAATTCTGTTTACATTATACATGCTTCCCCTAGGCAGCATCATTAGAATACATAGCATACATTTTCACTGCTATGCAGATGACACCCAGCTCTATCTGTCCATGAAGCCAGATAACACACACCAATTAGTTAAACTGCAGGAATGTCTTAAAGACATAAAGACCTGGATGGCCGCTAACTTTCTGCTTCTTAATTCAGATAAAACTGAGGTCATTGTACTCGGCGCTGAAAAGCTTAGAAATATGGTATCTAACCAGATTCTTACTCTGGATGGCATTACCTTGGCCTCCAGTAACACTGTGAGGAACCTTGGAGTCATTTTTGACCAGGATATGTCCTTCAACGCACATATTAAACAAATATGTAAGACTGCGTTCTTCCATTTGCGCAACATCTCTAAAATTAGAAATATCCTGTCTCAGAGTGACGCTGAAAAACTAGTTCATGCATTTATTACTTCCAGGCTGGACTACTGCAATTCATTATTATCAGGATGTCCAAAAAACTCACTGAAAAGCCTTCAGCTAATCCAAAATGCTGCAGCAAGAGTACTGACAGGGACTAGAAAGAGAGAGCATATTTCTCCTGTTTTGGCTTCCCTTCATTGGCTTCCTGTTAAATCCAGAATTAAATTCAAAATCCTGCTCCTCACGTACAAGGTCTTAAATAATCAGGCCCCATCTTATCTTAATGACCTTGTAGTACCATATCACCCTATTAGAGCACTTCGCTCCCGCTCTGCAGGCCTACTTGTTGTTCCTAGAGTATTTAAAAGTAGAATGGGAGGCAGAGCCTTCAGTTTTCAGGCTCCTCTTCTGTGGAACCAGCTTCCAGTTTGGATTCGGGAGACAGACACTATCTCTACTTTTAAGATTAGGCTTAAAACTTTCCTTTTTGCTAAAGCATATAGTTAGGGCTGGACCAGGTGACCCTGAATCCTCCCTTAGTTATGCTGCAATAGATGTAGGCTGCCGGGGGATTCCCATGATGCATTGAGTTTTTCCTTTCCAGTCACCTTTCTCGCTCACTATGTATTAACAGACCTCTCTGCGTTGAATCATATCTGTTATTAACCTCTGTCTCTCTTCCACAGCATGTCTTTTATCCTGTCTTCCTTCTCTCACCCCAACCGGTCGCAGCAGATGGCCGCCCCTCCCTGAGCCTGGTTCTGCCGGAGGTTTCTTCCTGTTAAAAGGGAGTTTTTCCTTCCCACTGTCGCCAAAGTGCTTGCTCATAGGGGGTCATATAATTGTTGGGTTTTTCTCTGTATCTATGAAGCGCCTTGAGGCGACTTTTGTTGTGATTTGGCGCTATATAAATAAAATTGAATTGAATTGAATTGAATTGAATTGAATTGATAGTAATCTCAAAATGTCAACACAATTATCCAGGTCTGCCACACTTTAAGACATGGTTATATATGTTATGTTAAATTCTAGCCATGTAGACATCATATATGTGAATAGAAGTTCATAAAAGCATAAAAAAAGTGCAAAAACTGCAGTTTTCCTACCAGCAGCTTGAGGCGGGCCATAAAAATGAGTATGTTGCTTTTGTGGCCCACAAAATCCTCGAGCCACCCATCATTTCTTTATATGTTGGTGGGAAAATGGAAAATACGAGTGGCAAGTACATAAGACAAAAACAGTTCCTACAGTTATAATGAGCAAGAAAAATCAATATTATTTAGGATGACTTTTATTTTCCAACCAGGCTAAGCTTTGAAGTCTTTAAGTAGTCTTCAGGAATAGTTCTCCAGGCTTCTTCAAGCACATTTAGCTGAGGTCCGGGTCTGGAGAGGCCAATCCATGACTGATAGTTTCCATTGTGTGTTTTTCTATATGCTTTCACTACACTAGTGTAACTGAGACAGTTAAAATAAAGTTCTTTATTTGATATGTTTCTGTGATAGATTCATGCTTAATTTAGTTCATTTATTTGTTGGAAAGAATTACAAATTTATTGGATAAATGATAAAAGTGTAGCATTGATTAAAAAACGTCTAAAATATGTGGGCAGAAAATATGTGGTTTGTTAAAGATGTAAAGTGCAGTAAAGTTTGTATTAGGTAGAGTTTGTAATGGTCACATGACCAGAGTTTGGTTGAGAGCACAACCATGGCATTGTGGGTCAGAACTAGCATGGAGACAGAGCTACAGATGCGGCTACAGCCACAACATTAATGTTATTCTGCACGTGGTCCAAGAGGCGCACACATGTTCTACATTGGTAATAAGAGGACATTTTTAGTAATATCCATTATTATGCATTTTTTCTGTTCTGCTTGCTCAAGACTGTTTACGACACTAACACGAGAGAGACTTTCATACGATCAAAGACATTTATGTTGTAAACTTTGTGCTTCTTCAGTTTTCATGGTGTGTGAAGACAATAAGAGAGAGAGAGAAAGAGGCATCAGTATGATGTGTGGCCATTCTTTGTTGGACCCCTGTAGTTACAACTAGTGTGTTTGGTTTCATTTTAAGAATGAAAAAAGTCATCAAATTGTTCATAATTTTATGGATTTTGAAAAGGTCTCCAGCACCACTGGCTAAAATGCAAGCCCATAACATGACACGGCTTCTGTCATGCTGTGCTTTACAGATACCTGTAGAGTGTCACTGTTGTACCTCTGTTGAACTAAAAAGTTCACATTTGTATTCATCTTTCTACCTTAATTTTCAGTCTAGGTCTTGTATGATTTGGCATACCTCTGCATTTAATCCCATTCCCCTTCCTTAAGAATGGGCAGGGTACAAAGAAAAACACTGGAAGAACTTCAAAAAGCCAGAAGAACTTTGGCTTTTAAGTTACTTACATTTTTTTCAGTTCATTTTTTTAATCTATTTTTGTTTTTTGTTTATTTTTTAGCGTGACCATATTTGGATGGCATAATAAGTCGTCAGTTAATGTTGGCAAGCACCCTCTGCGTTTACTGACAGGTGCTGTCACAGGCACCACCAGCCTGGCTGTAACCAGCTGTTCTACTCTGACAGTAAAACTGATGCTTAATTGCTTTTCATTTGAAAAGACTTCTATAAGGTTATGGCTGTCCTACAGAGCCTCTCACTGGGTTGTGTTTCGGTTAGGTGAGGCAAACGTGACTCGTGCGGAATGATAATTGGTTTAGGCCCAAGGAAGAACTGGGCCAGAGGCATCGTGTAGGTGACCTTTGTGCTGTTTTAGTGAAGTGAAGGAAACATTCTGTTTTGTTACAGTTAATGTAAGTTGCTCCTGCAAAAGCAGAAGGAAGTCATTTACCATTTTTCACATATTTTCTGAAAGCTCTTCACGAGTGTCATTTTAAAATTGAAATTAAAGTAATTAATTATTGTTTTATTCCCCAAATATGACACATCATAAGAAAGATTTTGGACCTCACTAATACCTAAACACTGGTTATGAACCTTCCACTATGCGTCCACTCGTCTTTACCTCATAATCCGAGTCACTGATCCAGAGCTCTTTAGTGTTTATGCCTTATTAAACATTTTTAATATAAAACCTCAGTCAGTCTGGCTTGAAGTGCAGTTAATTAACTAAGAAACCATCCAAAAGTCTGTGCTCCAGTTTTAATGGCTGAAATTAAAGTCCCGAAGAAACTCCAGGCATCTGCTTTTTAGCAGAGTAAAATGCTAGTATCGTATTTGTAAATTACTTAATAAATAATTTTTTAAAAGATTGTAATTTTTTAAAATAAGATATTTATTATTTCCTTCATACTCACATAAGAGATCAATAATGTCCGGAATATGAATAAGATTTCTAAGACGAATGACAGCAAGAGGGGAAGGTGTGTTTTGAAACTTACATTTAAAAAGGATTTTAAGGCTTTAACAGTACATTTGTCCTTCCTTGTTTGAAAGTAAAGTTTCTTGACCTGGTGAATACATGAATACTTCTTGTGTGTTTGTTGCTATTTTATCACCTTTAACCAAAGCCAGCACACTCTCACTCACATTCTTCAAACATTGACTAGTTCAGTGTTTTGCAGACCCGAATGACCAGGAGGCAGCGTCGCGTGGAGCCTGCTCTGTAGTGCGTGATGTTTTTGGTCTTTACTGGAAAAGTATTTCTCTGGTTCCCTCCTCCCACGTATTAAACCCACAGCTGAATGGAACAAGTGTGTGCCCCCTCTCTCTCTGTGGGTAACGTATGAAATCACAGATTGTATCTAAATGATTGTGGAGCTGCTCAACAGATAACCACCAGCACACCGAGCCACAGTGTTTGCCATGTTGAAAACATTCTTTAAAATGAAATGATTTCTTTTCCCCGTTTTCCTGCCCGTCTCTGCAGGAATCCTCTTCTGTTTTTTAAAGTCACAATCACTCGGTGAAAGCGATTCTTCTTTCTGCATAGCAGAGCTGCCAGCGGGTCATTATCCTGAAGCAGCTCTGTGAAGAGCTTCAAGGACTCTGCTGTGGATGATTCTGAGAGGAAAAAGGTGCAAGACTGAGGTTCAAGGAGAGGAGGAGTGCACAGGAGGACGAGTGAGGGGGAGGGGAAATGAGCAAGCCGAGGCCTGGTGGTTGGAAAGGAGGGCGATACAGAAAATGTTTGAACTGGTATCAGAAGGTAGACGCCGAACGTGAGACTGAGCTTTTGTGTAAAAAATTAAACCTGACTCTGGAAAACATATCTGCTTTGCACAAAGCAGTCAAGTGAAAATGTTTTCAGTCACATTAGGAAGCCCTCTCTACAGTATTTAAACGTAAAAACATTATATCTGTTATTATATTAAAAAAGTATAAAAAAATAATGACAAAAATATCCTGAAGAAATCCACATGTGGTTAAAATATAATAAAAAATATAATAAAATGAGGTTACTTTATATTATTACATATATTACATACGTGTCAGTAGTATAAGCATCATGTTGTACCTGCAGGAGGAAGTAGTTAGTTTTAAAATAGTAGAAAATTCAAAGTGAAATTGTCAGTGAGACGCATGACAAAAAATCCTGACCACAACCGCAAATATCTGAGCTTTCAGTTTCTGGATCATTTTTGGTCCTTGTAAATTTTCCATAGTATTATCAAACACCATGCAACTATCCTTTATCCAATAATCAGTGCACAAAGAGGCATAGATCAGAGTCAAATTGAAAAATGTGCCACAGACTTATTTAATGTGAAAAAATGACAAACGTAAAGCTCGCTAACAAACCGAAAGGCACATTTGCGTTCGTTTCATTTGTTATGGATGGTGCATATTAATCAACATTAAGACACAAGTGCACTACAGTCGTCCCACTGAGTACAAAGATGAAGAGCCCAACATAATAATCACCACTTATCTGCTCTAATGACCACTAAATGCACTGAAAACAATTAAACTGTGGCCACAGAAAACTGTCAGAGAAACAGGTATACAAAGACCCATCAAACATCCCCATCAGCTCTCTTTGCACGTCATATTAAACTAAGGATAACCGCAGCAACAGGATATGTGTGATTCACACAGTATTATCACCCAGAGACACACTTTTATCCTGTAAGTGCAGGATAAAAGCAGTGTAGTGCTGACTTTTACTTATAACAAGAGTGAAAACAGAAAAAAAGGCAACATGCAGCAGATTTTAATCGGGTGGCACAGAAAGGGAAGATGATTGCAAATATATATGAAGAATATCAACCCTGGAGAAAACTTCTCTTCTGACCTCGTCCATGCTGAGTATTAACCCTGTGAGCTTTACATCAGTGGACTCTGTGTCTTAAAGTAAGACTGACACACATCAAAATACATCATTATAGTTTTTGGTTTTGTTGTTATTATTGTTATGATTTGCATCCATTAACATGCCAACTTCTCCAATCTGAAGGTTTACTGTAAGTCATTGCAAATTTAGAGTAAGTTTAATATTTGTAGGTTTATGCATGTTGACTTTTAAAAAACCGAGTTGAAGACACTGACCTAAGATTTTTGCCTTTTTGTGACACTTCAGCCAATCAGAGCTCTCCGAGGACTACAGGCGCGCTGGAAAGCTGCACATTGAGACATTTGGGATTGTTAGTTTGGGTTTTGTGATTTTTTTTTTTAATGTTACTTCACTGTTAGTGAACACGTTCATTTTTAGCTGACAGTTTTCTCAGACCCTCCCTTTCCTCATCTTTTACTTAAGTCGCCCGGTAATTGCAATTTTCCTTTTTATTTAGTTGAAAGTGATTTTGTTTCATGGACAGGCATTTAATATAATGCTTTCTTTTGGTCCTACTGACCATTCAAAGCACTTTAGACTGCTGGCCACATTTAACCACACACTTATGCAGCGCTTTATGCTTTAAGCACTTTATCTGTCTCTAACCCACGGCTAATTTTAGAATCAGCAGTTAACATAACCGAGCCGGAGCACTCTGAAAGATGACTGCATCCCTAATCCCTGCAGGCACGGGGGGAGAGCAAACTCCACACAGAAAAGAACCAGAGCGTCCAAACCAGGGACCTTTTTTCACTTTGAGCTGAGGGTGCAAACCACTGCACCACTGTGCCGCAAATGCCATTTTAGTTCAGGGTTATTAAAGTCCTTCAACGCTTTCTTTAAAACAGGAAACAATATTCCGTAATAATCATTTTCTGATTTTCCGTGTTTGCATCTAGCATCTAATGCCTGCCTGGGGACAAAACACAGTGAACTGAAAACCTGATGGCAAGTTAATGAGTGAAAAGAAATATTGTCAGATGCAGCTGCAGCAATGCATCAAAAAAAAGGCACGAAGTAAAGGAAACACTGTCACGGCAGCTGCTGACCTGAACTGAACATCAGAATTCGGGGTCAGGCGATCCACTGGCACTACAAGGGTGGCTCTCCTTCTCATCGCTCCCTCTCTGTCTTTGTGGCATTTGTCTCTTTTTCCCGTGATTGTAAATGTGTGTTGGGACGCAGTGAGAAGCTTCCCTTGCTCGAATGAAGAGGGAAGAGAAAAAATCCATCAGGACATGCTGCACAGCTGGATCGTCTATCACACCGGGTGGCTCTTCACTCTTTTACATCTCTTATATACAGTCTTTACAAGCCGTATTTTTTACTGTTGTGGATTTTAATCATTTAATATTTGATCTCTGTTTGTTTTTTATGCACAGATGAGTATTTGAGTATTTATTAGCCCACTTATTTACATGGATTATTGTTATTTGCATGATAATACACCACATTGTGTAGGAGTGTGTGTCAATGCTAAATTAAAAAAACAAACCTAAAAACAAAGTGTGGTTTGTTTGACATTTTGCAGAAATACACAGTATACTCTAATGTGTGGCATATATCACAAAAACCAGAGGCATGTTATATGACAGCAGCAGTGGTCGCTCTTATGATCTTTATCCACGACAGTACAGCAGCAAGTTAGAGCCAGTATCTAAAGGATAAGGTGTTAACAAAAGTTAATGAATAATCACATATTTCGTACAGATAAACGACTAAAGTTTGTGAATAATATATCATAACAAAACAGAAATCAGTAGACGGGAGGTTGTCTTGCTGAAAACAATAATAATAAAACATTGGTCACATGTGAAAGCAGCTTACTTCAATATAACTGTGTATGTACTGGTGACCTCAGTAATCATGTCAGGACCAAGAGAGGTCATTATTGCAACTGAGAGCAGTTTGCCTTCAGGGTTTTCTGCCATAAAGGCTTACTGGCAGAAAGGTTCATTTTAGTTTTATACTGTTTTCAGCTTGGTTAGGTTTAGAAAAAGATCCAGGTTTGGGTCAAAACAGACTCTTTCAACAAAGCCTTAAAGACAAACTTCCCCTGTACGTGCCACAGAGGCACAAACACCACTGAGGGAGGAGGTCTGGGTGGACGTCAGTAGTCAACTACTTGTTTCTTTCATTTTTGTTAATTAAAAAAAAAAAAAAAATCAAAGACATTTTAGTTATTATAGGTTATTATTGAATAATAATAATCCCGGTAGCAGACATCCAGATTTCAACAAACAGGTTTAATTTGACTTTTTATGTTTTTTTCCTTGCTTTTATACCAAATATTGAAAATGTTTTGCACCTACTCTGTTTTTTTTTATTGCCATCAATCCTCAAATCATCAGTTGTCAATCATCATCACATTTATTATAAATAAAAGAACACACACTCACACACACACGCACAGACATGGTTGTGGCAAAAAAAATGTATGTATGTATTCAACCCTTGGAAAAAAAAAAACAACTATTGAGGACATGTCAAAACATAAATTCCACCCAGAGAGTGTCACAAACCGCTGCTGTCGGAAGGTAATTTCATTATGCGTGTGTGTGTGTGAGTGTGGGTATGCATGGATGTGGGGGAAGGAGAGGTGTATGGTTAACCATAGACTGAGCTCTTTGTCTCTTTCACACACAAACCATCACTGTGCATCGCAGTGCACACTTGAAATCTAGGTCATGTTAACACACACACGCACAGAGTATTTTTAAAGGCACGGCAAAAAGAGAACAATCAGATGTGATGAAGATGAGGCTCGATCTGTCAGCTCACCACTGAGCTACTTCAGACTGCTCACCAAACCCCCCCCCCCCCCTCCCCCTCACTAACAACTCTGTTCGATTTCATCAGTGTTTCAGCACTCGCAGGCTCTCAGAGGCTCTTTTGTCTGATGAGCTGCTGTGTTTTGGGTTTTTTTTCCCCCTCTCTGTTGTAGCCAGTGTCTCAACCTACCTCGTGTCAGGTGGGACTCGATTCCTTGTAACACCAGACAGAAAATGTGTGAACTTGTTGCAGTGAGCTGTGGGTTAGAGGTGCAAGCAAGTTTTTCCAGCTGTGAAAAAGACAGTTGCGTCTTAAGGTCGGGGGCTCAAATATAGTCATTTTTTTATGCTGATGATTCAGCTTTTGATTTGCAATTTTTAAAAATACACACACACACACACACACACACACACACACACACACACACACACACAGATACAGTTTAAATTGGATTGAGATGAAATAATCTTGTATAAGTATTGAACTTTGACCCCTAGAGTGAGGGGATTAGGTTGCTCTTTTATCCTGCACAAATGACTTTTATTTTTTTAATTTATCTGCCTCTCTCATTCCCTTAGAGGGAAACGGTCACTGCAAATCAATACAAGTATTAATATGAATATGAAAATGATATGAATCAGATTTTATAGACTTCACCAGATCCCACCCCAACCACAAACAGCCAACACCATTTAGATTATTATGAGTCAGTCCTCAGTGCATCAGGTATGACCTCAGGCCCAAAGAACATGGTGTCATTTTTAGACCTTGTTTGTATAATTTTTTCTCTGGATGTTCATGTTCAAGTTGTCTTGTTTCTTTTTAAGCCTGTTGCAGGCACCAAAGTTCAAAATGAGTAAATATCTAAAAAAAAAAAAAAAAAAAAAAAAAAGAAAAAGAAAGAAAAGAAAAGAAAAGAAATTAAAATTCTCTTTTTTATTCAATTTGTTTTCTTTATATTTTGTTCACTTAAATGTGTATTTGAAACAATTTATTTTTTAGATTTTAATCTGCATTTCATCTTTTTTCACAAACGGTTTAGTTGCCATCACGTGAACTCTCGCTTCAAGTGTTCCACTAAGAGATTATTCAGCAAGTGCCGTTTCATATTTTTGGGCTTTTTTCACAAACAGACATTTGTTTTCCCTTCAAAATAAAAAAAAAATCAATGCATAAAAAAATCAATGTTTTCAATGTTTTGAAGAGAACAAAACAGTTTTTCCTCGGGTGTTTCCGGAAGCCTTCACGTAAGCTCACTTGGATTGGGATTTGGGGAGTCTGAAGGCAGGGGAACTCCATGTCATGTTTCTGAGTAGTTTTAGCAATGAGGAAGGGGCATTTGTCCTGTAGGTAGAGGCTGCTGCTATTGGGGAGTGACTTTACCTTGGTTTATCTGCAGCAGAGATTAGCTGGGTGTCAAAGTAACATCTGCATGACAGCCAAAGCTTCCCAGCAGGTCGAGCAGTGTTTTATGCTTTGCAGCAGGTGCATAGGACTCAGAATCCAAAAAAAAAAAAAACGTGGAAAAAAACCCCAAACACTTTGGAAGAATTTAGTAGCTGATCAGCAGAAGCCGTGCAGACAGAATCCAAATCTGTCTTTTCTTCTAATGAATTGCCCTGAGAGATGCACGTGTCCCCTACATCCACAGATCGCAATCTGAATCCAGCAAGGCATGTCTCATAAATTATGCGCTCCCTGAGCTTTTGATAAGCTAATAGATGCCTGAGTGGAAGCAAATTGATGCCGCGCTCCCGCGAATCAGACGGAGAGACACGATTCAATATTGATTAATGTTTAGCGAGGACTGAACTGCGGCCTATCTTGAACATCACACCTCTGTTTATACGACAGAGCAGTTTCCTCTCTATTGTTCATTATTCATATGTCATCTGGACTGCCTGTGTGGCTCTTTCCCATCTGCTGAGGCTCCATTTCCATATGCTTGGCTCGACCAAGCAAGGCATACATCAGATATGTCGAGAGAGAGGGTGAGAGAGAAGGAGAAGGGGGGGGGGGGGGGGGTATAAATTCATCTCTCTTTGCTCCCTTCATCTCTCTTTCAAAAGGTAATGCATTCATTGATGTTATCATTGAGGGAACTGATGAAATGATAAAAATGGAAATAAATTGCCGCCCGACACAACGGGACCGTGTGGGAAGAAAGGAGTGTGTCGGAGTGCTGTGGGTGGGAGGGAATTTTAAAAAGATAGATGTATAATTAGGAGCTGGCCGAAAAGTCTGCCTGCATGGAAAATCACACTGAATAATTTGAAAGAGGAAACGCTAACGCTAAAAAGACTCGGTAAAGTCTTTTCATTTTGCTATTTCAACATTAGTTTTACCACTCATGGACTCTCTTATAGGAATTTGCATGCAGAAGCAGGATTTTGGGGGCTTTAAATCGAACTAAAATAGACTTCTGCGACCTTCTGCAGATGTAATGTATTCATGGAAAACTCAGAAATCCAGTAATTGGGGTTCAGTGTTACTGCAAAGTTTGATAAATTAACAAGCTTTGTACCATGACTTCTGTTTGTTAGTCAGCAGTACGAAAACAGGGCTGTGACTCGGGTGCTAAACCCTGTGTAACATTTCAGAAAGTGTAAGGTGGAAATGAAGCCAGAGCTGCATTTAACTTCTATCATCCTGACACGAATGCTGCAGAAAACTTATAACAACATGGGCTCAGTTGTTGCTGTTGCAATTTTTCCTGTCGTGATGTGAGATAAGTTCAAGTCTGAGGAGAGTCTGTTTCCAGGAAAAGCTGTTATTTATCAGTGGTTCAGCATTTTAACTCTTTCACGTTATTTCTGAAACTTGAGGAGCGGATTATTTACAGTGCTGGGAAAAATAATTTATCTCCTTCCCGATTTCTTCATTTTTTGCATATTTACATGATTCACGTCATCAAGGCCATCGAGTAAAAACAAAATGCTGTTTTAGTGATGATTTCATTTATTAAGGGAAAAAGTTATCCAAACCTACCTACCACCACCTAACCCAAATAATTACCACTCTTCTTTAAAGAATTTTAATTAAGCCCCACTGAAGAGTTTTCAAGCATAAATGGTGCTTTTAAGGTGATGCCAAAGTGTGCTTAAATGATTTTAGTCCAGACTTTGACTAGGCCACTCCAAAACCTTAATTTTGTTGTTTCTGAGCCATTTAAAAGTGGACTGTTTCAGATCATCATTCTACTGCATAACTTGACTCTACTTTGAGCTTCAGGGCAAAGAGAATAGAGAGCAGAACTGATGGTTTTATCATTTACAGCAAGTCGTCCTGAGTCCTGTGTCATGTCTATATCGCCCCATTTTCCTGTTTTATTTTGAAGAGTCTAGTATTTCCATGTTCAGCGTGTTTAGTTTTGCTTTCCCTGTGGCGTCATGTTTGTGTCAGCTGGGTGTGCCCAGGTGTTTCCACTTCCCTCATTACCCTTCTGTGTATTTAAGTCCCCTTCTGTTCTTTGTCGGGTCTTCTGTTGTCTTCATATCAAATCTCGTCAGATCACAGAGTTTTTTTCTACTGCTCAGGTTCATGTTTAGACTTTTTCTCGTTATGTTTGCATGTTCCTGTTCAGTTCCATGTGCGTGTCCTATGTCTTCGTTTTTAAAGTTAGTCATAGTTTTTATGAGTTTAGGTTTCAGTTTAGTTTCACCCTTGTTTCGCCTCGACTTGTTTTTCTGTTTTTTGTATCGCCTTTTGTTTACACACCAGTTCATTTCTCCCGTGTCTGCATTTTGGGTCTGTTTCATAAACACATCGGCGTTCCCCACCGTGACAGTAAGTCTGACAAATATGCAAAAACAAATGAAGAAATTGGGAAGGAGGCAAATATTTTTTCACATCAATGTTTTTGATTGCACTGCAAAGGACCTAAATAACCTAAAGATCGAAACTCAAAGAGCAAAGAGGAAACACACAGCTCAGCAGACTCCATGACCATGAACACAGGAAGGACTAGAGTACAAAAAGGATGATTACAGATCAGGCAAAGCAGGGGAGCAGACAATCAGGACAACCAAAGCAAGACACCAGAGAGAAAGCAGGAGGAGAAAGGAGAAAGCAGGAGACAACTTCAAAGACAAATAACTAAATGTGGACATAAGGACACGGGGAGATCAGGAGACACAGAGAAGATGCAGAAAAAAGAACAGATGAAGTTCAAAAACCAAACAGATGTTCAAAGTCCATAAACATTTACCTAGAACTGGAAAACCAAAAAGTAATTGTCAAGGTCCTGGCAATACAATAAAAACTAAGTAAGAGTGCACAACTCAATAAATCAGATAATAGAATAGAAGTAAAGCTAAAGAAGATAACAATAAAAACATGAACCAAAACACATGATCACAAAACAGAAGCCCAAAAGAAAGCCACACAGGAAACAACATCAGTTTTATTTAGCGCATTTAAAAGGAACAAGGTTTATCAAAGTGCTTTACAGGGTAGTTTAAAATAAGACTAAATTATAGATCAATAAAACAAATGCAGTAACATTAAAAACAAATATAATAAATCTGACCAAAAACACATTAAATCAAAAAGACGTCACAAGATAAAAACAAAAACACACAAAACTGATGAATCTCAAACTCAACTCAAATCAAAGGCCAAGATTTTTTTTTAAGTGAATTATGAGTAAAAATATCAAGTAATGACGTTTGTGCACAAACCTGCTCCTCTCTATGCTCCTCCAAACCTCAAACAGTAAAATAAAAACACCCAAACTGAAATATATTCACTAAATAACCAAGGACTATTGCTGGACTATTCTGGCTTCTTGCTGGATTGTAGCCACAATCACCAACACATTTTCTAGATTTAAAGCCATTAAACTGAGCATGGTGTTACTTCAGGTTCATGACGGTCTCTTTTCTGGGGTGCAAAATAGGGCAGATTTCCCCAAGGTGCCACCACTGCAGTTACACACAGACTGTACTTTAGCGGCTGCGTGACATGCCGGGTTTTGGCATTAGTCAGTCGGGGTTGTCACTTCCAACATGTCATGTTTCTGTGCGGTGGGCTACTGGTGTGATGAGTGAATTGAAATCAGCTCTAACCAAATAGTTTTTTTGTGCCTAAGCTGACAAACCAGGAATAAGAAGTTAACAGTAGGTGGAGAAAAACAGCAAAACCGAATGTAATACCATTACTTTCTGGCTGATTAACCACCAGACTGACCACTTCCACTCCTCCACCTTCTTTATGTCAAGTCTTCAAAACAGGACTGTTGGCTTTCCACACCAACGCCAAAAGACAAGACTCTTGTATGTGGGATGAAGACTGACCCGGCTGGTTCATCTCCAATGGGGCGCACTTTTTATACACGTGTCAACCTGCTAAACCTGCCTTTATAAATGTGTTAACAGTCGCTGAGCATCTGCAAAGCTGGCACCTCCATTTCATTGACTCTCAGTGTAATCATCTCTGCTGTCATTTTTGCCTCCTGGCTCCATCTTGGGGGAGATCTTTGCTGCTGCTCTCTCTGCCTTAGGCTTTCCATGTGTGCACAGGAAGGGAGGTCCCAGAACAGAGCCACACCCCCCAAAAGATAAATTAGTGAAGGTGGAACTGACAACCCTCTTCTGGCTGTAATGGCGATGACTGGAACACATTTTTATGCATTTGCTGCCTGCTGCTTTTGATTTTTTCATTTATGAGGGACCGCAGAAACCATTAAAGCTGCAGTTAAAAACACCAGCATGTATTTGCGTTATCCAAACTCTCACCAAAGCTCTGCAGCATACTGTGATGAACTGTTTCTAACAAAAACAGCCTCGACCATAAGAGTTAGCTTAATATAAGATTGATGACTGTAAGAAACATGTTGCATGTATGCAATCAATCATCTGCCTCACAGCCATCATGTCAAATAATATTGACTGACAGACATCAGAATTTTAATCAAACACATGATTGATTCCAGATACAGGAAGGCCACCGCCTTCACTGAGCTGAAATTATTCATCGAAGGGGTCAGAGAGGTAATGCAAACCAGCAGAGAGGCGTTCATCCCTGGGTAGGAATATTTAAGTCAGAGGTATTGTAAATAAAAGAGGGAGAACAGTAAGAGTTAGCTGGACATGTTGAAATGCATCTTGCAAATATTAATTCTTAAACCAGAAACCACCAGTTTGTTGATATTTTTTCCTTTTAGGAAGGATGACAGTTCACTGCAAGAATACAAGAAATACTCCGATCCTTTAATGACCATGTAAAAGGCCTCCGTTACATTCAGAACATACAAACTATTACCAGCCAATCTTCTGTTAGCAATGTTATATTATCTTGTTGAATGTTATGATGGCTCATTGGTTAAATTAGCATTTTAACATTACTACTTTCTACTGTGTGTTGAAAAGCCGGAGAGTCAAGATTTTTACCGACAGTAGGTATATTTTAGGAATCTCACACTCCTGTGCAAAAAAAAGGGGGAATTCTCGAATAAAAATTGTTTAAGTCCAGTGACTGCTGCTCACCCTTCTTCTCTTTTAATCATTTAACACCAAAGCAGCGCAACAATACAAACTATGAGGTGACGCCATCGGCCAGCTCGCTGGTTTGTAAAGAACAAAATTATCAGTACATGCCTCAAATCTCCTTGGTGCCCTGTGCCGGTGACCTTGTCTCTGAGGTACTGGCAGAAACACGAGACCAAACCTGTGGTGATGCTCTGACAGGTCGATGTGTTACAGCTCTCCTTTTTCTCACTGTGTCAGGGAAATTCAATTCTCACCAACTAGAGTCACATTTGCAACAAAGCAACCTCTTTACAGTGTTAGAAATCAGACCACCAGGGTCTCCGCTGTAATAATAACAATAATAATAATAATATATAGGTATAGGTAAATTATTTAAAATAAAAACAAAACATTGTGAGTACTGATTATTTCCATTCTTTTTTATTATTTTAGTCATTATTTACTCTACAAAATGCCATAAAAATAAAAACATAAGCGTTCTAAGAATAGAGCATGGGTTAATTAAACTGTTTGAGTCCTTCAGGATAACACAAAAGATATTGAAGACCATTTCTAATAAAATAAAGCAAAGGCACATCATTCCATGGGAAGATCTGTGGTGCATAAACGCAGCCCACTACATGACTAATTGATAATAAAATGAACAGACCATTTATTTTCAAGCTAATTGCTTCAGAACAACTAGAACTGCTCCATTTATAAGAAAAACTAAAAAATATGAATTTTTTTTCATATATATGATTAGGGATGGGTACCGGTATCCGGTGCCATGATGGCACCGGTTCTGACATAAACGGTAGTAACCAGACCGAAAAGCAGCCCACATTTCGGTGCTTTATTTCGGTGCTTTTTTTTCCTGAGATGTGCTACACTTTGAATTCTAGCCAATCATTTTACGTTTCCGGGGATAGTAGGCGGGTCCAGGTACGTACGTTCTTTTAGAGCAGAGCTACAGATTAAAAATGCCCAAGGCGAAGCGGTCAAAAGTCTTGCTGTACTTCACAGCAAAAGATGCAAACTCAGCAGCCTGCAACAAGTGCTTTAAGGTGATACTGTGGAAAGGAGGTAACACCTGAAATCCGATGAAACACCTGGCGACGCATAGCGTTTTTTTTAAAAGCCGAAAAATGCGCCGTATTTGATAGCTTGCTGCGAGACCTCACACCGAGCACATCTACTGCAGGTGTGGTGCCTGTTATTGGACGAAGAGTTAGCAACATCCCCCAAAAAGCTGAAGAGTAGAGTCCTGGCCCCTAGCCCTGCCAGTGTAGCAGAAATGATGAGGATGATGATGGCAGCAGCAGCCGTTCTTCTCTGCGTGAGTAGCTTAATGTTGTTCGTGTATAATTTACGTTGAGTAGGCTAACCACGTTATTACATTAATGTATGTAAGGTGAACTAGCAAACACCATCATAGCTACATGCGGCTGTCTTCTTGTTTGATGGCAGATACTCCCTTCACCCTGGCCAAAAAGGCTAAAATGACCAAATAAAAAGTGGGAAACAGTTAAACATGAGAGGTTTTTGGACAAAGCTTTTGTTTTTTCCATTGTTTAAGCACTGCTTCCAGCCAAGAGTGATACCATATATGCCCTATAGCTGCAGAAAAGGCTAACATTGTTATCTTTTTACAAAAAAAAAAACAGCTGAACATGAGAGGTTTTTGGACCATTTTGTGTTCTCCATTCTTTAAGCACCGGTTCGAGCACCGTTTAAGCACCGGCACCGTTTCAAAAGTACCGGTTTGGCACCGGTATCAGATAAAACCTAAACGATACCCATCCCTATATATGATGCATTTATTTCACACTGTAGGCATTCTTTGTCCTTTAAAAAAAAAAAAAAAAAAAGTGTTACACAATATTTTGTAAATCGTGGTGTGCCAATATTTTGGTTGGACTTTACTCCATTGTGGCCGATTGTGTTACATTGTATTAATTTTGCAGTGGCTAGATATTAAAAAAAACAAAATCTCTAAAATGATTTCGTTTTCGTGTTGCCTTTTTGGTACAAGAGGAAATAATTAATAATCAT
Source organism: Neolamprologus multifasciatus (assembly GCF_963576455.1). NCBI lineage: Eukaryota > Metazoa > Chordata > Actinopteri > Cichliformes > Cichlidae > Neolamprologus > Neolamprologus multifasciatus. The sequence continues at coordinate 21,179,098 of NC_140455.1, forward strand.
CCACAACAGCGCAGAACTGTGCAATCAGTGTATCTGTTTAGACAGCAGTAACGTAACAACACTGTAATCAAGTGTTTTATCTGAGCATTTGCTTATTGTGTTGCTTTATATTGCTACTTCACAAGATTTCAAACCTTTTAACATTATTACACTTATTCAGCAGCTGTGGGTGCTACACGTAGCAGATTAAACATATGACCACAGTTAGAGGCATTTTTTGTGCAGCTGTAATTTCTGATATGAAGAAAGTCCAATAAAAAGCTCATTTTAACCAGAAACAATGTTAAACACTGTTCATGACTCTGTGCATCAATATCAATAAAAATCTTTATTGTGATGTCATTAACACACTGTTTTCTGCCTAATTTAGCTGCAGACTTTGATAAAGTTGATGTTTCTGTACACTGAGTGGGCACTCAGATGCTCAGCTGTTTGCAGTCATCATGCTCTGAACATGTGCGTATCAGCTAATTTTGTTAAAAGTGGAAAACATCACTTCAATCCGTTTCTGCACTTTTACCGACATGTAAATGTTGTGGTTATCTTTTGCTCTTAAATGGCTGACTCATTTCCTGTTGTCTCTTTATTCTGCGTCTTCATCTGCTGCTGCATGTAGCCATGCACCAGCTCGCTGCATTGCATTGTTTGCAAAGGTGTGTATATGTGTGTGTGTGTTGTGGTCAGGTAGGAGGTGAATATACGTGTGTTTGTTGGTTTTGTCCCTTTTTTCCCCCCTTTAAACTGTAAAAATACCGAGTGGTCGGCTTATCATAATCCATGTGCTGGTATGCAATGGAAATGTGCAAGAAAGGTGGGGATGGAGGGAGGGAGGGTGGTGTAAAGACGGGTGGGAGAAGGGAGGGGGGCAGCAGCTGGTTGGCTGAGGGGCTGGTTTCCATGGCAATGTGTGTAAAAAGAGTACAGGCTCTGTCCCTCAGTCCCGTATCGATGCTCTGTACAAAAGAATAGCGTTTTACAGTGACATGCCCTCCACTCTGCCTTTCTCTTCACTGGTTTAGCTGAACTATATCTTTAAATAAAACTCCTCACATTTAAATTATGGGTTTCATTAATAGCCAATTTGTGGACAGTCATGGCCAGTCTAAGAGTAAGTATTTCCAAACTAATCTCCTCAGCCAAATGTATATTCTCTGCAGAATTCATTAGACGGGGGTGAAAGGCCTTTGGTGGATTTACTGCAGATTCAGCTCTTGCAGGAGGATTAATTTAGCACAATGCATGGGAAAACCCACTAAATATCTCTTGTGGTTCTGCTTGCAAAAACCACCCACTAAAGGGACTCTCCGAGAAAACGATATCGAGTCCCCGTCAGACCTGCAGCAGTGTAATATTATCTCTGTGGACAAACACAAATGCTGGATGATTCGTGCTGACGCAGCTGATTATACTGCTCAGACTCACTGACCTTTTAATACACGTATAACAAAACATTTCATTCTGATAAGCTTTTAAATTGTTTAAGAGTAACAAATGAAAATAAAAACCTTCAAAAAACAGCAAAAGAAAAGCTGAAATCATGAAGAAAAATATGCAAAAATATGAAATAAGATTTATTCATTCAACCTTTGGCAAGAGACATGAAATTCTGGTTTATGCATATAAAAGTTAAAAACAGATCATTTTACAAGATTAAAGACATTTAAAAAAAAAAAAAAAAAAAAAAAAGCAAGATATTGTAATACTAGGCAGATCTTATAGATTAAATGTGGATGTAACGTCCAGATCTGAGCAGTGCAGTCAGTGGCCAACAGGGGGCAGATCCTTTACTTGGAGAAAGAAGTCTGTTCATATGGAAGTCTATGGAAAAATGGCAGTACTGTTCACTTGATCTGTGCTCTCAGGAAACACTTTTCCAATGAGCTTAAGGTCCCAGTCTCCCATTTCAGGCTTCATTTAGCAGATTATCAGGTTTTTCTTGTTGCTGTTAGAGTCAAAAAGGAAGCTTGCCTTCCAGCTGACAAGTTCCTAACATATTATACAAAGATGCCCTTTGGTATTTCAGTTAGATCCCCCTGCTTGTGAATTTTGGTTTCTAAAGCAAAAGATGGCTTCAAAACAGGACTTCCCAACCCACTGGTTGCCACTTCCATCTTTTATTTAAAGTCTATGAGCTGGACTAGTTAATATTCAATCCTACAGATGAAGGTAATATACTTGAAAGTTAAATATTTATATTTATATAGATATAGAAACATGAAAAAGTGGACAGAGAGTATAAAAAACTAATATGGAAGCAGAAATAACTTCTGGCAGGTGTTTTGCATTATTGCCCACAAGCCTGACATCAGCTTGCTGAAGTTGACCGCTCATCTTGCAACATTTCTTCCTTGTTTGAGTCTCATCTTGCATGTGCTGCCAGTTTCATATCCTCCCACAACATTTCAGTGGGATTCAAATTGCTTTGACAAGAATCTTAAACCCTCCATTTCTGCTTTTTGAGCCAGTCCCCGATGGGTTTGTGAGTGTGATCACGATTATTATCCTGGTTCAGCTTGAAACCTTAGACGGATGACCTCACATAACTTCAAGCACTTTTCGACATTATGGAGGATTCATAGAAGAGTTGAGTTCAAGTTGCCAAAACTACAACATTTCCATCTCCATGCTACACTGGTTTACATCTTCTGTATCAAACACTGTTGCTCTGTGTTTCAGTCATCTGTCCAGATCACATTATATTACAAAATGCTTGGTTTTTACAATGAACATAAACACAGTAAATGGTTTTGTTAGAGTGAAAGAAACCTTCCTAAACGGGCCAGATTTGTGCAATCATTGTAAACACACACTCACTTTTACATCACGGAAAAGTTCTGGGGTTTTCAGGAAAAAAAATTTAACAGTGCAGCTAACTGCTAATAGGGTTGAATTTGCTGGGATACACTGTGGAAAAAAGAAAAGTCCAGAAAGTTAAAAAAAAACAAACAAACAACAAAAAAAAAACCCAGAAAGTGCCCTGGTCATTTCCTGTCAATACACTTTGACTTTTTTTTTAAACAGAAATTCATTGGTACTTCCATAAATTATAAATAAATAAACAATTCAGTGTGTTATTAAAATTTTTAGTTAGTTAGTTAGTTTTTTTGTTTTGTTTTTTTTGGGGGGGGGGGGATATCTGTTAAATTTTATATGTAGAAATACCTTATGAAACAATAAGTTGCATTTTTAGTGATTGTTTTTTTATTGCGCAGACAACAACAAACTGGCAGTTGCTTGAATCCTACAGCAATTTCAAACAATTTCTAGACCATAATAGACAATGTACTTCATGTCATAGTTTTACATAAAAGTGGTTGCACCTGCTAAAGTTTTTGTGTTCAGCACTGAGAGCACACAAAGTCCTTCATATAAATCAGAGTATATAGTCCTTTACCCACTGCACTCACAGCACTTTCAGTAAAAACTATAGTTCATCTTTTGGGACACTGCTCCACTTTTGCCATTTCTTATTAAATAATTAAAACCAAGAAGTGGTGTGATACTGTCACTGTCAGCGATGCAAAGGGAAACTGATTCTGGTTGTCTCAGTTATTGTCTCAGTTATTGAGTATTAAATGTTTGTTTTTATCAGTCTGGTAAAAATCAGCTCAGAGAAACATTAATAATGGATTGGATTTATATAGCGCTTTTCAAGGCACCCAAAGCTTTACAATGCCACTATTCATTCACACACTGGTGGAGGCAAGCTACGGTTGTAGCCACAGCTGCCCTGGGGTGCCCAGAAGCGAGGCTGCCATATCGCGCCATCGGTCCCTCTGGCCATCACCAGTAGGCGGTAGGGTAAAGTGTCTTGCCCAAGGACACAACGACCAGGACAGAGAGCCCAGGGATCGAACCAGCGACCTTCCGGTTACAGATACGCTTCCCAACCCCCTGAGCCACGGTCGCCCCACATTCAGAAAACAACCCTGACAAAGACTAAAGAAGGTCAGTGTTTCATGTCGTTCATCTGTTGGTACAGTTTCAAAGAGGATCAAGTGTTTGCTGGTAAAGGTTGGTTTTTCACATGACCATGTGTGATTCCGTCAGATAATGTGGAAATAATTATTTTATTGTGAAAATCAAAAACACGCCTGTTGACTAAAAAGATCAGGAATCAAAAGCATTAGTGGATGCCTGTGTTAAAAATGAAATTCAGTGGGTTTGAACCATTTTCTAGGATAAAATGTGTCTGCAAAGGGTTGATGTGTAGCAACAGACAAAGGTATGAAACAGAATAAAGATTTAGAGCTAAGAGAGTAAACTGGATGAGACTGTTGTAAAGATTAGTCAGCCTTGAACAATTCTTGTACCGAAGCAGGTTTGGCAGGGAATCTGATAAATGTGTGTTCTGATCTATGGTAATAGAACAAAAAAGCTGGAGGTTCTGGACTTACAGGGTGAAATGACGAGAAAGGAGAAGAAGCAGAGATGCTGCGGATTTCATCAAAAAATGTCTTGATGTGTTTCTGAGAAGTGCAGCTTCGCTGTTTTCAAAATAAAGAAGTTATTTAGTTTCTGTGTGTGGAAAGAATATATAAAGAATATATAAAACCTTGATATTGTGACAGCCCCCAGTTTATTGGCTTCCACTTAATGTGCATTCGTAAGTTTCTGCACCCAAAAAGATGAATGATTTGTTTACTCAAAAAAGAAGGAGATTGTTTTCATGTTTAATTGAACACCAATTTAGAATAGTTTTCTTCTGACAAAGTTTTCTTCCTGTTCAAAGTCAGTTTTTCCTTCCCACTGTTGCCAAGTGCTTTCTCAAAGTGGCTCATTTGATTGTGGAATCTTTGCCTTTACAATATAAAGCTGTGGCGGAGGTGTGGTCACTGGCAGCTGCAGCGGAGGGGTGGTGTAGTGAACTCAAGGTGCAGTGCCAGGGAGGTTGGTTGGACAGGTGTGTGCTGTTTAGTTATTGAGCTCTCTCTCCCTCCCTTTGTGATTTAGTGAAGCCGGAGCCAAGAGTGGAGAGTGTGTGTCGGAGTGCAGCTGGAAAGCTGCACGCATGGGTGCCGAGCCAAAAACGAAAAAGAAACTATCAGAAGTGTGTCGCTGCAGTAAAGAAAAATAAACACGGACAGTTGTGGTGCTTCTCACAAAAGCGTCTTGAGGCAACTGTATGTTGTGATTTGGCGCTATAAAATCAAACAGAATTTTAAATTTGAAAATTTTAAATTTGATTAGGTAACACAGTGAATGGGTGGTAAAATTCAAAGTAATATGGGCAATATTGTCAGAAATATCAAGGCTAACATTAAATTTTGCAAGTAGCCAAACTGGAAAAAAATGCTTCTCAATCCACTGGTTGGATCCACTGGTTGGATTGAGAAGCATGTCAGTTTAAAAAAATTTGTCCTTATGTTTTTGGTTCCACCTGACACAACATTCACACTCATGTCTACAGTAAGGTGTAACTGTAGAGCATTTTTATTCTTTACAGAATCCCACATTTTATCTCGTTGTGCTGGAATAACTCTCAGTTTCATTCAGTGATATGAAGGCAATTTTTTATAATCTCATGCCACACAAGTCACAAAAAAGTAAGATGCGGTTGCATAGGATGGAAACTGAAGCGGCAACATAGAGTTATTTTTGAATTTCACACAGAGGGAAAATATAGTGTGATGTGACACAGTATATGTGTTGTTATTGGATAAAAATTGCTAAAACTTGCAGATGTGTCTCAAAAAGTTATGTCAATGTCCTCAGTCATCCAGGTCATCATAGTCTAAGGAGCTAGGAAAGAAAAGCATCAGGACTATTCCACTCTGAAAAAATTAAATAAAAGAGAATATGGGTTCACATAAAACTATAGCTTGAGACCAAAAGAACAAACATAAGAACAAAAGAACTCTAAAGTAAAGTATCTAAAGTAAAAGCAATAACAGTGCAGAATTGCAGAGATTATATCAGTGGATAGGGATCGTTGATTCATTACTATGTATATGACTTAAACATCGCAGCTGGTGATTATTTAAAAAAAAATCTGGAGGTTCTGTTGAATTTGGAAAGATAAAAAGACTGAGAAAACGCTGGTGTTAAGACACGGTCGTCCACTGTGAAATGATACAGAAGAAGGCGAGGCAGACACAGTGAATTCAAGAGAAATGCCTTTGGGTATTGTTGAGAAATGCCACGTCACTGCATTAACATGAAACGGGCTGGGAAGTTAATTATTTTCAGTTTGGCAAACAATGCACATCCAGCTATTGTGCTTCAGCAAAATGTAGTTTAAGGAAAATTTCATACTCACAGTAGATTTTTTTTTTGGTAGAACCTTTATACTGTGTTTCTTTTTATTATTATGATATACAGCATGCTCCTGTGACATCTGCATGCAGCTTAAACCACAAACAAGGGTTTATTCAAAGGTTTTGTTGCGTTGCCCAGCATCACATCTAAATCCCACAGTGTTCTCTCAGCTCATAGTTGAGGTTATGGAATTTAAAGCAGCGCAGAGCTTAGTTTCCAAATCTACTGCACTATGGGCTGCAGGCCAAGAACAATATTTGGCTGTTTAAAGAACTACTGTTCTGTTCCACGTACTCAAAAATGGCTCCTATGAAGCACTACTCCACTGATACAGTGGAGGACGGTTCAAGATAGGAAATTAAAAGGCAGTGGAGGCCATTAAGTGGCCCAAAGGGAGGGGAGGCAGATTTGGTTGAAAGTGCAGTAGAGAGCTGAACGTGATGGTACAGAGCAGTAGAAGAAAGTGTAACACATTCAGGATGGTGGAGGACGTGTTGGGGTGTTTAGTCACATGGGTTCCAGATCCAAAAAAAAAGAAAAAAGAAGATTTAGCAGATTGAAAATGAATAGATCCGTACGCCATGTAGCGCCTGTATTACCATTTTTATTCATTTTGTGAGTGCAAGGCTGTTTCTCATTTGCTATTCTCAGACTGGGTCATCTGAGGTTTAAATTTAGAGGCCTGCAGTGGTAAAAACTCTTCTGCCTCTTTAATCTCTTCTTAACACACAGGAGAGAAAATAAAAGACTGAAGAAAAAGAGCGTAGATGAAAGAAATGTCTTCCTTTTCTTTTCACAATTATTTCACAATCATTCTGATTCACCTTGCAACACCTCGAGCTGCACAAGGGCTAGAAACCGATGTAGCAAAAGGTAAGAAAAGGAGTTCTAGAGGTGCAGGAGATGCGACATGGAAAAGTGCAGGAAAAGCACAGCAGTTCAGTATGGATGATGCAAAAGAAAGCATGCATCTGTAGACAGAAGTAAAATATGGAAAATAAAGTCAAATTTCATTAAGAAAATCATTGCTGAAGAAGGAAGAAAATGTCTTTAGAAGACAATGAAAGACAGTGAAAATGCTCCAAAACACTACAATTTGATCAAGGACTGTAAAGCTCAGTGTAGATAAGGATGCACAATAAATATCTTCACGTGAAGACAAAAGTGGCCATCTGGGGGTTTGAGTGTGGCACCCTTTTTATCTGTGAGAGCTGTAATTACAACTGTTTCTTCTGAGTGTATGTGTAGGATTGTCTGAACAATTATTACAGTCACCAGAAAGGGAAAAAACACTTTAAGGTGCTAAACACTCTGAAGTTACAGGAAGGAAGTGTGACCTCATCAACACAATTAGCACACACAAACACACACACACAACGGCCAACTCTGCTCTGCTTTGAGATTAAACATGAAGACTTGAGCTTCAGCAAGCTTGATAGATGTGATTTGTGAAATAAATAATTAAATAAAAGGGGAGTGGGTCAGTGTTTTGGCAGCCAGGTAGTGCTGCGGTGTTATCTGCACTTAGGCTGTGTAATCTGATCAGTGATTGGCTGTGGAGGCTCTTCGTGACTCTGAATGGGATGGAATGGATCGATAGATGGAGGGATATATAGAAGGATGGTCAAATACTGAGAAAACTATAAGTGGACTTGAATCAGTCTCATGTGTATGATCACAAACATATGATGAATCACCTTATAAACATAAGAGTAACATGCATTACCTTCAGTTTTATACATATTGACATCTAACATGAAACTAATATGGTTTCTTTTTTTCACTAGTGAGTGATCGTTTGTGCTTTCTCTAACGACATCCAAAATTTCCATGTATTTGCCTACAGACAGCCAAGGTCATTGCATGAACATTGGCACCTCCTGGTGGAGAAATTACAAATCGTGACGTTTTTATATTGCTGCAGAAATCTTCTTGTTTAAATGTAATGTCATCCATAGGTTGGTTTTAGACTTTAATGAAGCAATTTGCCTGTTTTTATTTTCACTGTACATCATTATAGAAAACAGAAACAGGACCTTTGTCTCATTTTGAGTTTTTATTTGGTTAAAAAAAAAAAGAAGAAGAAGAAGAAGGAAAAAAAGAAGAGAAAAACAGAAATCTGACATATTATTTTTTAAAATTTCTGTAGATTTCATGAGCCATGTGAAGTGTTTTGATTACAATAATTATGTGGTGAAAATCTGATGTTGTGATAATTTATTGGCTTGGATTTGATGTCTTTTTTTATGTTCCTCCTTTACATTAATACATATTTTATTATTATTTTATTATTATTATTTTTAATAAGAAAGCACATCAACGTAACCTTAACCTAATATAATGTAACCTTAATTTAATTAATCTAATTTGGGTGACATTATATTTGGGAGAAGTTTTGTTTTTGTTTTTGTTTCTTTGGTTTTTTTTGGGGGGGGGGGGGTTGTTAAATAAATGTGATGGCGTTGTGTTTGGTCGACTGTATGCATGAAACAAACTGCATTTCATATTTTAAGACTCGTGATCCAACTTAAACACGTTTTCGCGTTTCATAGCATGCTGAATATGTCTGACAAAACAAAAACATTAATGTTTTTGTTTTCTAAAGTATTACATTCACGTTTCAGATTTGAGTCGTCACAGTGTTATGCCGTGCTAAAGTAAAATAAAAAAAATGTTTTAATAAAAACTGCATTCTTCATGTTTTTTAAGAGGCTCTAAAGCACACATACAAACAATCATTCACACTCACGCTTAACAAGTTAAGCTACTGTAACATGCATGTCTTTGAACTGTGGGAAGAGCAGGTGTTCTGGGAATCCATCCTACCTGACAAACCATACCCTTTGTGAATATTAGCTAGAAAAATACTCTGACGGGTAAAATTAGTGCCAAACCATCCTACCTTTGTGAATGTGACCTACAACCATACTTAGTGGCAAATTGTCCTACCTTTGTTAATCTGAGCTAGAAGCATACTTTAACGGCTAAAATTAAGTGGCAAATCATCCTACCTTTGTTAATAAGAGCTAGAAACATACTCTGACAGGTGAAATTAAGTGCCAAACCATGCTACCTTTGTGAATGTCACCTATAAGCATAATTTAACGGGTAAAATGAAGTGGCAAACCATCCTGGCTTTAAGAATATAAGCTACAAGCATACTCTGATGGGCAACGTTAAGTGGCAAACCGTCATACCTACTTTAATTTGTGCTGGAATTACTCTGTGACAGCAGAAATATGCAGAGACTACCTACGGTAGGACGTTTTGCCAAAGTAGGATGGTTTGTCAGAACGCCGGAGCACCCAGAGAGATTATCCTCCAGTTTCCATAAACCAAAGTCATACATACACACACACACACACACACACACACACACACACACACACACACACACACACACACACACACACACACACACACACACACATATGACTTGCACCACTAATGTAAAGTAATATTGCTGAGTACTGATATGATCAGTGTTTGCATCCTAAATATAATGACACAATCAGACAGCAACTGCACATAGAAATACTTTTAAGTACATTAAAAAATTGCACTCAGAAGTATTGTGTGTTAAAGTACTGATAGTTTCGCTCACTGGTCCTCTCTGACCCAGTGGTCTTGGGCGCTTTAGTAATGAGCCCGGTCACCAGATTTTAAATTTAGTCTTCTTGAAAGTCTCAAATGGTATCATTTCCTTTTACTGAATCACTCAATGCAGAAATGAACCATGGTGGCATGGTGGAAATTATGAAGACATAAAAATCACGCTACTTTAACCCCAAATATATCCTTTTTTCTGACTTATTTACTACATTTCCTATAAATAGAGAAGCGTTTATGCTTCTAAGAACTCAAAAGTCTGAGGTTTGCTTAATATATGTTTACCGTTACCACAATTTAAAGTGAGAAATGGTGAAAACAGACATGAAAAATGACTACAGCACAACTTAAAAAATAAATACACTTGAATTCGGCCTCCAGTCATTGATACATTTCACAGAATAAATCTATTTGTCTTTTTCCTGTTTATCCACCAGGTAGCACCAGGTAACCACGTGATCTGGGTATTAATACTACCAACAACAGCATTTCTGATATTGTAGGATGTTTGCTCCTTTATCAACTCACCGAGCAGCCAGCTTTACTCATAAAGGTTTCACAGTATATTAAGCGGTCAGCTGTACAAACCCACAACATATGAGCTACATGTGTATTAGAGTAGTCTCTCAGTCGACTTACAGGGAAAGCAGGCCAATAGCCCTGATATTTGGGTTTGATATTAAATATGCTAATTTGAGTGCTGCCTCGGAAACATTAAAAATAAAAGTTTGCCATCAAAAATCTCTGAATGTGGCCTTAAAGTCAGGTTGTTTTTCTTTATGTAGTTTCACCAATAAGTTTCACTTCGTACGGCGCGCTGGGGTAGTTGCATTCACTGTCTGCTCGGAAATGTAACTTCTGCAAATAAATATTTCTAAGCGAATTGGAAAATCAGCTGAGACAAAAACTAGTGAAGGACAGAGTTGTGCTTAGATAACGTATTTGTTATGATGCATTTCATTTAATTGGTTATAGTATTTTAATTTTGACCACCTCTTTAAAACTATTTATTTATTAGTTCAAATAGGCAGTAAAACAGGAAAAACTGAAACGTCATCTGTGCTGTTGTATCAAATTTGATTGATCACTTCAGACCGCTTTCATGAAGTGTGAATATTCTTACAGTCCGTGAACGCCACGTGATATCACACTTAAATGCGCCCACTGCGCTCCCTCCGGTCTACAAACGCTCGGATGGAGAGCAGCTTCAGCTGCAAGCTCTAAACTTCAGCGGGCATTGCTGTGTCTCTAAGGTCAGTACACTTTCCTTTGGTTTCCAGCCCGAGGTTTCTGAACTTTAGTCAATAACTAGAGAAAAGCATTTCTCCACACTTTTTAGGTTTTAAGCGGCTGCTTTGCAATTTGCGAAACGCGTGTTTGCCATTAGGTGATGATGTTATTTTTAGAAACACAGAACGGGTGAAAATAATCTACATTTATTCACTGACACGAAAACATTGGTATTTAGAGTATTATAAAGTTGTGTAAGTGTGTGTGTGTGTGGGGGGGGGGGGGGGGGGAGTCACACTTAACACCTTTAGTAACTATACGTTTGTATGAACACAAATACACTAAAAATACTAAACTAAAAATACTTACATGTAGGAGTTTACTTGTGGATTAACTACTGTATTATTATTATTATTATTATTATTATTATTATTATTATTATTATTGCTACTACTGTGTAAACAGGAAGCTGGTCTGGGGTTACCTACTTCTGCATTTAGGTAGTTTTGGCCATAATACTGTACAACAATATAAGGCATAATTTATTTATAGGTATCTTTCAAGACATAAAAATAACAAAATAATTCTATAAATAACAAACTCACAAGTAAAAGTGATAAATTGCAAACGGTGCAACTTAACGGTGCAAACAGTGCAACTTAAAGTATGAGAAAATGCATCAGCATACGTAAATAAATACACTCACAGCATTTTACTGTCTGGAGCTGATTGAGTGCGAATTCATTTGAGCCAATTTACACAGTAAATCATAAGAACCTGATCAATACTGCCGGATTTTAGGGTCTGAAACTGAGAAACTGGGGGAAAAAAATTATGTTTATTCAGCTGCCCATTTTTTAATAGAAATATTCATGCAGTCTGTTAGAGTTACATTGAAATTAAACAATTATGGTGTTATTGTTTAGTTTTGTCAGCATTGAGTTCACAATGCCACAATGTTGTCCATGATATTATGCAGAAAGTTCACAGAGTTCCTCCTGCACCACTATGTCTGTAATAGGCTGATATTGGTCTGTAATGTGGGCCAGCACTGCGCAATATTGTGACTGCATGCTAGCTGGTTTAGCCTCTAATGAAGGCTTTAGTGTAGGTTGACCTTTAAAGGTTTTGGCCTGTAGTCCCAGTGTCAAACTAAGCAGCTGACGTTAGCTGCTGAGGGTCAACTCTTTGTGTGTGCCTTTAAATGAGTGACCGCTTCAGGGATGCTTTGAGTGTCAAAGCAGCAGCTACTGTATGGTGAAAGGCCTTTGCCACACACACGGACACCTGTCAGTAACAACAAAGCTCTCCAGCCTCCTCTTTTAGCTGCTTCAGAAAGCAAACACACGCTGTGCTTTGATGTTGCTGGGTACAGAGGGTCAGGTGGGAGGCTCGTTAGACTTTGTCCCCTCTCATGAAAGCTTTCTGAAAGGTCTCCAGCGCCGGATCACTCGCACTTGACCTTCTTTGTACCACCATGAGTGGGTTTGAGGATGGGCAGGGGCTAAGGGGGGGTGGTGGCATTTGAGCAACAACGGGTGGTGGCACCTCAGATGCCAGCACACATTGCAGTGTGCGCTATGAGAAAGCACAATAAAGTAAAGTCTATTTATTCTGTATTTTGGTTGTTTGGAAGTAGATAAACATCAGCCGCACGAGTGCATCACAGAGATCTGACGGCTTCTGTTCGAAGACAAACCCAAAAGTGTGTTTGCGTTCTTATATGTGAGGGAAAATAGTTCCAAACAGTGATCGATGGGATTGGGGCAGCTTATTTTAACAATGACCCCTGTGTTAGTCCTGTTTAAATCTACTTAGGTTTAGAGCGCTGTTGCTCTGACAAAAAGAGGGCAATGCCTTTAAGATGTCATCATGGGCGTCAGCTCAAAAGCTGTGCAGCATCTGCTATTTATTGAAGTCCATTGTGTTATTTTAGAAAGTATATTAAAGCAAATAACGTGTGTTTCATGAGCATCACACCACAGAGGTGTAGGAAACACAAACATCTTCAAGCTTGAAGCCTTGAGGTTGTTAAAATCAGCCTTTTTCTGACTGACCGACAGCTCGTTCCAACTCTTTCAACGCTGCTGCTTTTTCCTGCAATTTTCTTCTCAAAAGGAAACACATTCGATGATTTCTGCTTCATTGTCTATAAATTTCACAGCACTGGAGTTCAAGGTTTGCTCTTCTGGTTCAAAGAATGGGTTTAAGTTTGTAATGAGTTCCCCGGCTGCTTGTTATCGCTCGTCATGCAGATCAGTGTGCTTTAAAAAGAAAACTACAGGTGGGGGTAGGGGGCGCACACTTTATTTCCTTCACTCTTCTTTTATCAGTAAAACAACAACAACTGGCTCGCTGCACCTGCAGTTGCAGAAACAGATAGATTACTGGGTGATTCCGTTGCAGAATTACATTTCCTATTAACATGCTTCTTTTCAATCTAATACGACCCTGAATTTGCATTTTCAGTGTAGCACTGCCTGGAAGATTTTGCTGGTAGGTGACTGACTCATATCACCAGGCCAGTAATTGGAAATGTGGCATATGTAAATTTAATCAGATCAAGTCAACTTGGTTTTCATTTCAAATCTGAAGTAACACCTCACAAATAACTTTCACAGCTATCAAAACCAGCAAGAGATAGTGATAGAGAAGTTAAGAAGTACAAAACTCAGCAAAAACCTTATTTACGGTAGGTGTTATTAAAAGCAGGCTTTAGCTTTTAACAAAAATAATACATTTTGTTGATGAATTACAGTTATTTTTATAGTTAGTCCCCTATTTTTATGTGTAAAAGAAAAATCTGACTTAAAAGCAGCCTGTGTGGACCTTCATCGGTTCTTTATAAATTAAGCAAGTAAAATATGACCTGTATTTACACCATAACATGGGGTCAATGGAGCCGGTAATGCAAGTGAAACAGGCTGCAAAAGCAAAACCATCCCTACTTCCACCATCACAGGTGGAGCTTCAACTTTACAAGTAGAAAAAAAAAAGATTTGGTAAAATTAAAAATACATTTTATTGGGATTTTTTAAAAAATATTTTGTGCTTGGCAACACAAAAAAAGACTAGAAGACCACAGAGACAGCAAGGGTGGATGACCTCAGGATCCTTTCCACGGGGAAGAAAAAAATCATTCACAACACTCAGCCAAGAGCCGACCACCACTCTGGAATAAGCCCAATCATTATCCGAACGGCATTCTTATTTAACTGGAAGCAACACTTTATGATCTGAAACGATATCCTCTGGAAAGCACAGTGGAAAGAGCGTGATGGCATGAACACGCATACCTTCCAAAGGCATTGGTCACAAGTGTTATTGATGATGACAGGAGACAGAAGCAGCCTGCTGAATTAGTGTCAAACCAACCCAGGAGCTTTTCTGCAGTGTCTATGGCCCCACTCACACGGGCCTGGAGACTGCTCGGTGACCCCCTGACAATCACCTGGTCGCTGGGTAAAAATGTCTTTGCCATTGTGGTTGCTGGTGAAATTGGTCACAAAGAGTGCGCTGCACCAAAAACATTCTTGTAATTGCACCAAGGTTTTTGGTACAGTTGTGTAAACTTCACAAAAACCAATTTCAGCTAGCTGGTTTGCTGGCAGCCTGCAGCAGCCAATCAGAAAATAACCTGTGGTTGGCAGGGAGTCACTGACAACTCTCTAGACCTACTCGACTGTGGATTTAACAGTCAATTTCATATTGACTGCCATCACCTCGCCAACTGGTCGGGTAATAGCCATGTTTGCCTAGCAACCAGTGGTTGCCAACCGGTTTCTAGACCTGTGTGACTCAGGCCAATATCATTCATTTGTTCTCAACCCAGCTAGGCTGCATTTCACTGAAGACAAGGCTAAAGGCCCCAGTATAACTTCTGTAATGGTCGCTCTGCTCACCGCAGCAACCGCGTTCCACAGTTGTATTTATACCCGCCGTTACACGCAGGAAGCCGCCCCAGTATTGTCCTCAACGATAGATGCCGCCACTCAAACAATATCCCCAATCAGCACTGATGTAGGAGGAGAAGAAGTGAAAACCGGAAGCCAAGACAAGACAACAAACTCTAAAGTTTGCAAACTGTTCCAACACCTCCCTGTGTATACCTGTATGTCTCTGAGCTTCTGTACTGGGACATAATTAAAATGACAGTAAAAACCATCATGATTGTACACTCGTATCTTCAATCTAGCTGCGGTGGCCGTGGTTACGAGAATCGAGAGGTGCACGACCAACGCCACAAAGACTGTCCTTCAACAGATGATGTCACGCCAAAATTGGCACGCAAAACCCACGAAAGGGAGAGCATAATTGGGCCATTAGACAGGAAGACCCAGAAAGCACCACAAAGGAGGAAACTCGTTCTGTGGTGATAGACTAAAGGCCACCATTCCCTGCAGAGTGTTATTGGCAAATATTAAAAATTGTGATTTTATTTATTTTTAATCTGTTCAGTTACATTTAAGCAACTGGAAATAAGTGACCTTGTATACAAATGGCTGTAATTTCTCAAAAGTTAAGGGAGTGCTTTGTTGTATGACAGCTGCTTTCTAAATGATGCATTGCCATGACACCACCATAGAGTATCAGCTCATTACAACAAAAGCTTTTCATTTGTACAGTTCTGAGAAAACATTGTAAAATCTTTGGAACTGGAACTGGAATATTATCTGATGTTTATTGAAGTTACCGTTATATACAAACTCAATCTGACCTCCCCAATAGTAAAAAAAACAGTTGAACTTTTAATGTGTGTGATAAACCCATTCAGTAATCTTTCACAGTCGTGTCTGGAAAAACCAAGTGAACCTCTGCTGCTAATTACTTTGACAAAAACAGCAGTGGGAGTTAAAAGTGGAGGTTATACAGGTGCCCCTCCCTGTAATTTACTGACTGTCTGTACTTTAGAGGAGTTCAAACCAGTCCTCAGTCACAACAACTTTCACTGGACCTCAGAAGAGAAGGATCACAAAGACAAGAGTAGCACCACAACACCTGGAGACATTTCTGTGGCTAGATAACATCCTATAATTTTAAAAGACCACCTGGATATTTCACAACACTTCTAGGACACTTTTCTGTGGACAGAAAATCCCTGGAGGAAAAAAAAAGTAAAAAGGACTCTGCACGCACGTAACATGACCTCAGCTCAACTGTGAAGCGAGGTGGAGGGAGCAACATGGTTTCAGCTGCTTTCCTACCTCAGGGCTTGGATGAGTTTCAATCATTAGGAGAGCAAAGGAATTCAAAAAAAATGTCGTTGGCAGGAGAGGTTTAGTGTTGCTGAACTAAACCAGTCACATAAAAGGGAGTGGTCCAGAAATGTGTCATCATTGTTGCCTAAGCCTCATAATCAGCTACAGAAAACGTCTGATTAAAGGTGTTTCTGGTAAAAAAAAAAAAAAAAAAAGGTTCTAGACATTACTAAATTCAGACGTTCACGTACTTTTTCCAGCTTGCACTTAAAGTTATTACATTATGTTCACGTATTATTCAGTTATTCAGTTATTATGTGTTTGCGTGTTTGACTGTTACTGCAACACCAATAAAGATCAGTAATCAGACCACATTTTATTTTATGTGGTCTAATAGAAAACTTCTCGCAACTGTAGGTTTAATGCAGATGTTCCAAGATCAGTGTACAGCTTGCTTTGATGCAGTCAGGTTAAAGCTTTACATTTCACATTTATATGATAATCTACATATAATTTCTAACTTAAATCTTCCAAACGCATCGCAAAGAAAACTTTCAGCTTCGCGTCGCTTTCTCTGTCCTCCTCCCACCTTTTCAAAAAATTTAGAGCAGCAGGGTTTTGGGTCTGATTTTGTTTTTCAATCTCAAATTTGCTACAGCCCCACCTGTCAGGCTTCAAAAACAAAAAATTAAACCGCTCAGAAACAGGAAGTGTGGTTGCACTGATGTAACAGAGCACCGGAAGTCTAACTCCTCCTGCTTGAACGCAGCCTTTTACAACAGGTTCAACCTACACAAAAAACTGCAAGGGAGGGCTGCTGCTCTGCACATTTCAAAAGTTTGAATCTGTGATGTTAGGATTGTGTGGGAGTGTGTGAACGTAAGTGCTGGCATGCACTTGTGATACTAACATCAGGGCCAAGGATATACAGACGAAGCACCAAATGTTACTGTGTGTATAGGGACAGAACTACTTATCAAAACATGCTACATTAAATTAAAAAATGAAGTCTAACCTTCACATCTTTCAGGCTTATTCAAATTGAGACTCTATAAAGTTTTCATAAACGTATTAAAAACACAAGTATGACTGTGTCCTAGTTTCACATGCTTAGCATTATCAGTATTATAGTTCTCAGTATGTAAGAGTTCGGAAAAAAATGGCAACTTGAAGTAAAATGAAGATTATTCTCAAAAAGGATGAAAGAAATCAAAATTTATGTAGTAACAGCTCAAAAAAAGTAAGTGGTTAGATCGTAATGATTTCTACCCAATGGTCTATGATTCAGAAACTGCTGTATGTGTGATAGAGAAAACTGTCAGGGATTAACATGTGGAATAACTGCTGGGCTTCTTCACCCTGTGTGATACCATGCTGACTAGTTCAGTGGTTTAAATGGAAATTTAATGGTATAAGTAATGGAATCTATACAGCCACTCAAACCAACGTAATGTGAACAAACCAAGCAGTCAGCACAAGTTCAAAAAGGCCACAACATTTCCGAGAGTAAAGTTATACTTGGTTTACTAAAAGTGCGCAGTATTTTAGTACCTGGTAAATCAGTTTTGTTTTTTGTTGTTGTTTTGTTTTTTTAAGAAATGGCTCATGAAATACTGTAATTGTGGCTTCTGAACTGCCAAATAGCTTGACATTTTGTGCATGACAAATTTATATTTTTGTTTCCCTCCATGATTGTAAGCCTAATGTTTATTCTCCTTTTAGTTCTGTCTGGGGAATATATATCTTTAGCTTCAGCATTATACTTTTATAATGCACAGACTTTGGGGGTGTAAATTTTCCCAGAAACTGGCTGCTTATTTAATATTTTGCAATGGGAGTATTTTTACAAAAATGCACGATGGGGGGCACCGACGGAGGGGGCTTCACGCTGGGAGTACCTGAAGTTTGGAAGAGTGTATTTGCGACAACAGCCACTTACTCAAAAGGCAAGTTAACATGGCTTGGCATTAGCATGTGGTATGAGCCAAGGTAGCTGCATGCCAGTAAACTGTGTTCGCATAGAGTAGCATTGTATCAAACATACCTCAAACATGCACTATTAAAAAGCTTTAATTTTTTTGTGTTGACTTTCACGTCTATTTTATTTATAGCCTAGCACTAGAGACGTGAAGGATGCCCACCTTGGTTTAAAACTAAAACTGCATTCATTACAGCTATCCGCTGACAGTGGGGGAGGGGCGGGTCAAACAGAGCAACCAAACAGAGAAAGCCCTCTCACAGAGAAAGCCCTCCCGCTTTCAGCTGTTTTTATGTATAGTTTTTGAATCCTCCACCTGATGATGCCGGTCAGGTGTTAAGTTTGTAGTCCAGTGTGGTATTTAAGGACTGTGCTGAAAGCAATCAGCAGATGTGACCAAAGTACAAAACATTGGACAAAAGTTGCCTCTTAAAACAAGGCGATAAGCTGAAAGATGCAAAAATGCCTTACTGTCGAGCTGAATGATCATTATATGATATACGGTTGATTAGAAATCAAACATTTCTTTGATTTGTTGAGTTAAAAGGACCCGACAGGAATGGATGTACCATCTCTTCCATGTTGTCATTACTGTCCTACATCATACATAGCAGAAATTTATTTTGATCTTCAGTGGCCGGACCTGTGAAACTGCATGATAAACCTGTTAAATTACAGAAAAAGTTATGACTGTTCACAGACTGTTATAAAATACAATGTTTTTGTTTTTTTAATGCTGGTATTTAATTTTTTATTTTTTTACTTTTTGGGTGTAGTATGATTGGCAATAGAGGTGGGCACTCTTTATAAGAGGGAAAATTTATGAAAATGTCAATTAAAAGTTCAAAATTTTTACTGGTTCACATTTCTAAATCTGTCCAATGTCATCACCGGGCTGATTTCGGACCCCGGGCTAAGCTTCCGTTAGCTAGTTCGATTTGTTCATCTCAAATTCTAATTCTGCATGAAACACCTCGTGCTTTTATTTTGGGAGCTAAAAAGTTAAAAAATTCTCTCTGTTAAGATGTTGAACTACGCTGACGCAGTGTACACAAGTTCACATGACGCTACTTAAGGACAGTAAGCTTTACAGTAAAGAAGGTGACACGTGCCCGTTTCTGATGATGAATATTGCAGACTCAGGCGCATGCTGTCATATATTCCACATCTGCGTTTAGTATTTCAGCTCTATTAATAGTCCCTGTCTTCTCTTCACCACTAGGACTGACATTGACACACAAACACACACACAGAGCTCTTCAGCAGGACTCAAATGTCACATCAGCCTTGACCGAGTCGAAGATACTGCAGTGGTCGCAGAGGAAGTGATTTATAGGTGTGTAACTGTGATTATTGGCATGGCTGATCGCACAAAGCAAAGAGATTATTTGTTTACAAGCCCTAAAGTTATGAGAGGTTGGGGTATTTTTTAGGTGCAGTTAGGTTCAGCAGGCTGCTTTTTTTTCATTGCTCGCAGTGCTTTATGTGTGAAACTCTGCAAAGCATGGCAGATGCATTCCTGTCCTCTCATTAAATGTGTGGTTTGAGACATTTTATCAGGGGGAGAGTGTACGAGAAGAAGTTTTGTTGTTGATTTGATTTTAAAACTTGCTGTAACAGCCAGTTGGAGCAGATAAAAGTTACATGTTTGCAGGGAAAGAGCTTGTGGTTACGGCGTCACGGGTGATGAAATGTCTGTCTCTCTCTCTTCCTTTTTACAGGTTCTTTAAAGTGTCAGGGGTGGAAAGAAAAAACTCCCTGCCTCCTCCCCTCTGCTAGCCCATCTTTCCTGTGGAGGAAGAGGGGCAGTTGGTGCGTGCTGCAGTGGAGGAGAGGTGGTTCACAGCAGTGCACGAGCTCTCAAAGCTCACAAATCTCATCTATTTCTCATCTATTCAAACTAAGAGGACTTCATCCGGAGCGCATCTGTGGAGGCTGTTTGGATATTTGTGCAGCGGTCAGACGGTAAAAGTCTGCAGACATGTCGCCTTTCCTGCGGATCGGATTTTCCCACTTTGAGATTGATCCGGGTCTGGCTTATCATGAGGAGGTGCTGAACCCATACTGTGCTGTTTATATGAAGGAGGCCGTTGACACAGGTTAGTGACTATAAATAATGATCATTTTAATTTGAGTCCATTCAATCAAGTGAAAGTTGATTGGTCTAAGTGGTCACTGGTGACCACCCCAAACCCTTAATCTGCCCCTTGATGGCCAAAATTGGAAGAGCAACTTTAAAAAAGGACAAAAATGACATAATCTGATAGCACAGGGTTGGATTTAGGGTTACGGTTAGGATTAAAGTCATCGATGACAGCTTAAACTTCAGAGGGTTAAATTACACAGTGAGGTGGAACATTTTGGCATGTGTAATTATGTTTTGGTTTTGGCGATTGCATCATCTTTGCTTGTTTGGGTTTTTTTTTCGTAGCCACACAAGCTCAGAATTGATTCAGTAATTTAGCTATTGATCCAGAAAAATACCAAACTTTTACTGCTTTTATGTTCAAAAATGTGACTTTGTTTCTTTTCTTTGACACGTATGATTGTAAAACTGTTCGCTTTAGATTTCTAACAAACAAGCAGTTTGAAGACATTATCTTTACATGTGGTTGACATAATCCTTTCTTTTTTAACTTTTTGAAATATTAGATATTTATATATAGGAATCAACTTCAGTAATAATCTCTGTGCATGTTTCCACAAAAACAAGTTTGGAACAGAATCCAATTATTTTCAACTCATTTTAACTTTGAATTTTGCAGAAATACCATAAAGACAGCTTGTCAAATGCTAAAAATGTTAATTTCATTAAAAATCTATCCTCATTTTGCTTCAGATACCGTGGGAACATGGGCTTGGTTACCATTGTGCAATGTTGCTCACCACTTTTAACAGCAACACTGTGAGTGTAAGTGTTTGAGGCCTAGGGAGAGCAGTCGTTGCAGTGCTGAAAGTGTTATAAGCTTGGTGTAGGTTTTAAGATGATCAGCAGCCTCGGTTTGGCTATTTTTTTAGTTTCAAAAACTGGTGAAATCTGAGGTCTGAGCTGCGGGGCCCCCAGCTTACACCGGGACTCTTTTACATGCTGCTGTGCACACTGATGCAAAATGTGATTTTGCACCATCTTACTGAATCTCCTCGAGAAACAAATGGTGTCACGATGGCAGCGTGTGTTGATGGTTCATCATTAGCGCTGCCTTCACAAATGTTAAGAACTGTGCCGCAAGCAACTATGCTCCTCTTTATCTTCACTGACACAGACTTTGTAACTGAACAAGCCTTCAGCTCTGAAGATACAGATATCTGTGATTTTCATGAATTCAAATTTCTAATCAGTCTGATGACAAGAAAGGTTTTTCCAGTTGCTTCAGTCCATCCTTAACGAGCTCGTGTCCAGAGAAAGTGATCTGGAATTTCAGGATCTTGTTGTAGTTTAATTTGTTTGTGTGGCAGAGTTAAAAATAAAGAGCTCCTGAGCCCAAGCAGTGATTTCCACTACATGGTCATGCAGTTTATATATTTACCATATAGTGAAATTCTTAGTTTTTTTAAACATTCACTTTTTTCCTTCTTAAAGACTCTTAAATACCTCTCTGGTATCTTTTTTTGTTAAAAGAGAACACACAACTCCCATCCTCGCTTCACTCCATTGGCTGCCTGTATATCTTAGAGTTCATTTTAAAATTCTCATGTTTGTTTTTAAATGTTTAAACGGTCTTGCCCCAACTTACCTCTCTGAGCTTCTGCATCTTTACTCACCCCCAGGTCTCTCAGGTCAGCTGACAAGCTGCTCCTGGAGGTACCCAGGTCCAAGAGAAAGCTCAGAGGGGACAGGGCCTTCTCTATTGCTGCTCCTAATCTCTGGAACAATCTGCCCCTGCGCATTAGAGAGGCCCCTTCACTGTCCACTTTTAAAACAAGTCTTAAAATCCATTTTTACTCCTTGGCATATGACACAGTATGACCCTGATTTTATTGTTTTACAGGTAATTCTAATGATCATTTTATACTATTTTATTTTTTCCTATTTGTGCTAATTTTATTATTTTAAATGTCATTTTAATTATCATCAATTATCATTAATTTTTTATTCTTTATTTAATTTTTTTTTTAACTTATTCAATGTATCATTTCTGGCATGTCAAGTCTACAACACTGTGTGTTCATCTGGGAGTTGTTCTGAAAGTGCTATATAAATAAATTGCCTGCTTATATGCAACTAAATCTTAACCTGATCAGGAAAGTCAAGCGTTTACGTGACTTTTCTGGTCTGTATGTTGCTTACATTCAAATCGTAAGGATGACATTTCTTTTTATATGTCATCTTTGTATTATTCTAGCTCACATGTGGGTCATTCCATCTCACATTAGCATAGACTGACATTTTTGGATGCGTCTGTCCCAAATTACAGATCTTGGTTCATTTGGATGGGAACAAAAATCAGGGAATAGAGTTTTTTTTTAAAATTCATGTTCACACATGTTAATCAAAGGGGTAAAAGTGGGTTGACAAACCTTTTTCTTTTTAATATATGTTGTGTAATGTATTTGGTAAATGAAGCTCAAGTTTCAGAGCAGTCATTAAACATCTGCAGACTTTTTTAAATGCAAATCTGAGACGGTCGTGTTGAAGGCCCACGTTGATTTGCGATGGAGTGACCCCTTTAGAATTTAAACATCTTGTAAATCACTCATTCTCACTAAGTATATTATTAAATATTATTTAATATTTCACAGCATCGCAGCCCTTCTGTAGACAGGGTTGCCATAAAAACGCCACACTATGCTCACTGGATTATTACCAGAAAAAAGAAAGAAAGAAAGGTTTTCCATGCAGCACAGGAAGTGATGCTCAGGAAGTTTTCAGTGAAGCAACAACAGTGTGTGTTGGGAACAGAAAATGTCGACTGTGACTGTGGTAGTAGGTTACAGCGTAGAACGCTTCACTGATTATCTGTAACTGTTTTCATAGTGAATCAGCTATGTTTACTTTCACTTTGAAGGACGCTGACATACAGTTCCAGTAAGTCTTTCCGGCTAAGTCTGCAGAATCTGAGGTATTGGATGGCTCATATAGCAGGAATGTTACATGTTCAAGGACTCAACAACATTTTTAAATAATAGAAATGTTAATGGGCTTATACAGTAAGCCCAGTATGCCCTTTTTTTTAAGCTCTCTTTTGGGTTGTTGATTCACATCCAGTGTCACAACTGTGGGAAACTTCCCAGCGTGATAAAGCCTCACAGCAGAATTCTTAGTTCTGCATCTGGCTAAGTTTAACCACTGCTGAGTATGAGTGCAGGATAAAGTTAAACACAGTGTGTGACTGAGAGGAAAGAGGAGGGTCCTTATGTTTCTTTTCCTCTTCAATGTAACCGCAACGCTCGTCCTACAGGGTAGCAGAGCGACACTCTGTGTGTGTGTTTCACTTACACTTTCACCGGGGAACTAAATGTAATTTAGTTTCGTTTCACTTTACTTTGGATTAAAAGTATATATTTTTAATGCATGAGTCATAACATTGTGAAGAAGCAAAGAGTGGACGCGTCATTGATCTTATGATGTGCTTAAACTGAAATACTCACATGAAGTGAAGACATCCACTACTTCATCACAAAGAGTACCCTTAAAAGGGAAAAGCCGTTTATTACGTTAAACAGTGTTCCAGTGTTTATGAGGAGCATATGCTCACTGGCAGCGTGAAATGAAGAGCTGATTAAAAAAATAAAAAAACAGCAGATAGCTCCCATCAGGCCCTTTTTGGCTCACTGTGACTTATTTCATCTTCAAATAACAGTGACTGAAGTCGAGTGTGTTCAGGCTCTCTTTAGGTTTCTCCGTTTTCGACTCTGCCAAGCACAGCAAGTCGTCCACAAGTGCAACACTTTAAAGCCACATGATTTTCTGTTCTTACAGTGCTGTTTTTTCAAAAGTAGCGTTGGCATGATGGTATACATGGCTGTGCCAAATAACTCGTGTCTGTTCCTGTATAATGAAGTTTATAAGGCTTCAAATGATTCCACTTTTAGATTTCTTGTGTAATTTAGTCTGGAAAAGTTAAAATATATTATCAGTAGCATTTATACTTATACAGACACAGATACAAAATGTGTATCTGCACTAAGTAAAATCCTTTCTTACTTTCAAAATAAGGCCAGCGTGTTCCGTACATGTAAAAACAGTATGAGAAATCCAGTCATGTGTCTCTCCGCACTCCGCATCGAAGCAGAGCGGTAAATACCATAGACTGTATATGAAAGATGGTTGGCAGAGCATTTGAACTGTGCCTACTTCTGCTCCAAAACCAGCATGGTTCACCAAACTTTTCAGATTAGAGGATGGTGTCCCATGCTCTCCAGTCTAATTAACAAGGCACATATATAGACTGTACAGTTGTATCAGTAAACTGCAGAGATGTGCATACATGCTAATTAGTGCTAAGTCACATCAATAAAAAAAAAAAAACTTAATCATTAGGTGGTTGCAAGTACAAGACTATCAGAAAAATCCTTAGGCTCTCTTGATTTAAGCCCTTATTTAATTCTTATATGAACTATGTATGGTCTCAATCGCTGCTTTTAAGTCTTGCTGAACACAACAAGAGTACGAGTTAGGGTAGGCCCTAAGATCACTGGAAGCAAGATGCAGTGGCTACGTCCATTTTTTATATACAGTCTGTGATTATGGTAATCGAGGAGAATTTCTCATATCACTGATGTGTTTTCAAAAGGCCTGGACAACAATAGGACTCTGTGGCATAGATATCAGTTCTTGGAAGCACAGACAGTACTGGTTAGTTAAATCAGCTCATTGTTGGTTTTGCTTTTCACGAACTACGCTGACAGCGAGACATGTATTCATGAAAACTCAACAGGTCATTCAAACAGCGAATCATTTTTAGTGAATTCCACTTTAGAATTTTATTCAAATGAGGCAAACCTGATGAGCCGGGGATCTGAAGCTCAAACACAGCAGACAGATTTGCTTTATTGGATGGATTTCTTTCTCATTGTTCCATTCAGTGTTTCTGTGCGTTTTTACCGACAGTATATACAGAGAGGGAAATGTAAGCCCCTTCAAAAGAGCGAAGACATGAGAGCACAAACTCTAAATAGCACTTTGTGCTTTTTCAAAGAACACAGACTGACAACTGCATGGAGCCAAAACATCACCATGCACTTTGCTTAATGCTGCAAGGAAACCTTTAAAATAAAAAAGACACCGTCTGATAAATCCTGTGCGTCTGGGGAGACAAACACACATTTTCGTCTCTTTGTGCTTTAATCAGCTCTGACAGCAGCTGGCAAAGGCGATGGACAGAAAGGCAATGAGCCGATGAGATGGAGAAGGCAGCGGCTCACTTTGGGAGTAAAAAGCTTAGAGGGCTTTATTGTTGAAGCAGCAGGATAGCATGTGGCTGTTATGTAAGTGGATATATGTGATGTTATTGCAGAGAAAAATCAGCAGATGTGAATTACAAAGGCTTTCTTTCCCTCCCGGCCATATGATGCAATTGAAAATCTGTCAACATTCAGAGTGAATGGTAGATGGTCTGTATTTGTATAGCGCTTTACTTGGTCCTAAGGACCCCAAAGCGCTTTACACTATACACAATCATCCACCCATTCACACACACATTCACACACTGGTGATGGCAAGCTACACTGTAGCCACAGCCGCCCTGGGGCGCACTGACAGAGGCGAGGTTGCCGGACACTGGCGCCACCGGGCCCTCTGAATGATGATATAATCTGCTTGCTGGGTGGTCAAATATTCAAACATAGTGCAATGTCTAACAGCACTAACAAGCACATGGGATCAAAGACGGTCATGAATCTGGCTTTAAAGAGCAGCTTGATACATAAACAAATAAATAACACAAATTTTCTGTTTTTTCGCTGTCTACTGTAGAAACTTGTGATTTTTCGCAGTGGGCTCAAAGTTTGTTTTTTTTTTTAAAAAGTCAATTAACTAGAATTTTATAATTAAAGGGCAGAATGTGCAATGAACTTTTGATGAGTTTTTTTTCTGTAATGTTAGACATTTATTTTTTTCCAATTCAAGCTCAAAATCCCTCTTTTTCAATCATGTAGAAAAACTGAGATGTAATGTTTAAATTGCACTTTTTCTTATAATTAAATATCTCAGGAATAAAATATGTAGTTAAATCTCTCTACACTGACAAATAGAAGAGTTTTAATTGTCCAGACCACTTAAGATTAACTTATTAATTTGCTTTTTCAGTGTCTGTAATGGTTAAAACAGTCAAAAACAGCAGTGTTTTCTTTTCTTTGTGGTATTTTCACATTTGTTATGGGACAAAATCTACAGAGCTTGTGATTTTGTGATGACATTTTCTCTAGTGGTTGAAGTGTAGGTAGCAAAACACAGGTTAACCTGTCCTTGACACACAATGTCATCATTCCCAGCAGCTTTTCTAAAGTGCTGCAGGCATGACTTTTATTTTGTAGGTCAAACTGGAAGTTAGCATCACCCCACTTCCTCGGCTAAAAGCTAATGAGATTTGAGCAAGATAGCCTCGATGAACAGGTGTCTCATTTATGTTTTTTGAAGCATGAATGCAATTGCAAGAAGCAAAACACTAACAGTGGGCTGTAAACAAAAACACCACCCCTGCAAAGTTCCCATGTTCACCTACGTGACAGTAAATTTTCCCAACAACTTCATCAGAACCATTTAGCCACTTGTTAGCAACCACATTTTGTGGGACTTCACCGACTAGCTTCAAAGATAATGAGTGGGGTACTTCATAAGAGGCTGCAGAACAAATCATGTAAAACATGTAATAACCAGAGACTGTATTTCAGTCTTCTAGCTAAAAATATATATATATATATATATATATACATTGTGATGTTGTAAGTAATTCATAGCAAATAATGCTATCTCAGTTCTGGATGTTTAGGAGTTATGCTTGTCGTACTCTTGGATAAAAGCCAGACTTTGGAAAACTGTATGCCACACAATATTTTAAAAGTAAGAGTTGATCAAATGTCACATCATGAGCAAATGGATAAAAAAAAGTCTGTCACCTGGCAGACATCTACCTAATGCTTTCCACCTTTCTTATTCTCATTCTCAGAAACATGCAGCCACTTATTCCAATTGAAAATGTAGGTGTTTGCAAAATCTACAAATAACAAATTTTTCATTTTGAAAATGAAGCTGAGCAATACACCAACAGCTGAGCGCTGTTTGCTTTTTATCTGCTCAAACAAGAGTAAATGTAGTCAGCATTTCTGAAAGCAGGACAGCGCGTGAAGGATAGAGTCGAAATATCCTTAAGAGTGTGTGTAGAAGTGTGCTTCATGTATCTGTTTCTTTAATAGTTTCTCCACAACACTGGAGCTCTGTGGTGTGAACAATGAAGTGATTTCTGCTGTCAAAAAGACTTCTGTGCAGTGAAATAAGAGTCAATTTTATCTCATGTCCTGCCTATAAAGAAGTGGCCTTTATTTCTTTTCTTTTTTTTCGTTACAGAGAAGGGTCAAGTGTACAAGCAGAAGAAGCCCACCATGTATCCGCCCTGGAGCACCACATTCGATGCCCACGTCCACCGCGGGCGCATCATGCATGTGATGGTAAAAGACCGGACAGCCGAGCTCAAGTCTGAGGCCACGGTAGCTCTGGACTCGCTGGCAACGCGGTGCAAAAAGGAGAACGGCAAGCTGGAGATTTGGGTTAGTGCATCAGGATGGATTGATGCGTGTGCTTGTTTGAAGTGACAGACCAGCTGCTTAGTTACGCAAGCAAAAAGAAATCCAGATGTGCAGATGCGTTTAAAGGGGTAATCCTCCTTTAAATTATTAAAAAATAACAGGTTTTTTTTGTAATAAGCATCATCATATGCACTGAAATCAAAACACTAACTGCTTTTAGATCATAGCAAAAGAAGCCTCGGTTAAATTAATTACTTTAATGATGGCTCTAATCCACGTCCTAGTAAGCAAAGTCAATGAGCCAGTTCACACAACACCATCAACAAGCGACATCTGTGCATGTCTACACAGAAAGCCAAACAAGAAAATACTTTTATTTCTGTTTTATTACAACCGTTATTTTCTTATGATATGAAACACAGATTGTCCTACAATCAACACCCAGCACAACTTCAGTGTTTTTAACTAATTACCACAGATATTATTACATTTTTATTAACCTTTCTGGATCATATTATGATTGTGACATAGTTATTGGCGTCATAACTGCTCTCAATATGAGAAAAGAAGGCTACATCACAATGGTATCATTATAAGAAATAATGATACCATTGTGAAGAAATTATGGAAGAAATTAACAGGTTTAATCTCTTGGGAAATGTTTACAGGTTTCTACTGTAGACTATATATAGACTATATGACTGATATAATCCACCGTCACATTATCCGTTAGTTCCTGAACGCTGCTTTTTGTTAGCTTTGTGTTTGGGTCATAGATGAGTTGTTTTGGGGGGGTTGTTGGAAGTTGATGTTTTTTGGTGAAATCAGTTGAAAAGAGTCTCCTTGGGTTTCAGTTGCTAGCAGACTGGCACAGTCATCCATAGTCTGCATGGACGACACCAACTTGTCTGCAAACACTTGCTAACTAATCACTGAGTAGTAGAGAAACCTGAAAAAACCCCAAATGAAGGCTGTTCACCTTCAAAGTAAAAGTTGATTCATATTGCAAAAACCAACATGGTTCAAAGGGGTGCAGTCTTTACTTTGAACGTGAATGGTCTCAGTTTCTGGTTTGCATCACACTCTTCAAAGTTTAGCAACAGTGTACAGAAAAGCCACCAAACTTTGGGCACTGCTGCAATCTACTAGTGGCCAATATAAACACAAAATGTACCTTGCTGTGACCAATTTTACCTAGCAACAGCAGCCAAACTCTCACAACAACTGGTTGAATTTTTCACTACTTGGTTGCTGAGAGGTCATGTAATTGACGCTTAAGTGGGATTAATATGAATTATAATTTTTCACCAAACAAAATTTTGCTGGATTTTTTGTACCACACAGCAAGCCATGTTATTTGTGAGATAGTTTTATTTCATTTCCCCAATTGCATCAACCTGAATTCGCTGAGGTGTGGCCTGGGACGCCAAAGTCACCATGCTGTTGACACGCACCTGTCATTCAAAGATGCTGCACCCCAAAGTTTAAGATTTAATAGCATCCAAATGACTGAGTTATAAAAAAGAAGTCACCATCTGTACAGTTTTTATAAAGAAAGAAACCATCAATAGATAACAGCCTATGGGGACTGGCTCACTTTTGGAGTGAACCTCAAGTGGCCATTAGAGGAACTGCTTAACTGTTTGTTTTTTGTTTTTGTTCTTTTTACATACGTGTGTCTTTTTTTCCCCAAGGTTGCTGCTTGATTTTCCCTCAGACTTGTATCCAAAAAGACTCTTTTTAGCTTAGCTGAGTACTACATCTGCCAACCAAAGGAAGCGTGAAGAACTAACATTACAGCTCAGCCGAGGCAGGACTTCATTAATGTCTTCATCTCGTCACAGCTGTCACAAGCATGATACTTTTTTTCACGGGTAGATGCGTCTTGTACTTCTGTAGTTAAGTAGAAAGAAAATAGTTCCTCCAAGAAACTGTCCAACATAAGATTTGCTGATTGTTTTGGGGCCATGGATTTGGGCTAAGCTGTTCTTTTAATTAGATGCAGGTCAGTCGGTGAAATCTGCTGAGTTTTTTAAGACTTTTGTTTTTGTTAGAGAGAGCAAGAGATCACTTCCTGGACAGACTCGGTTGTGAGTGGCAATACACAACATTTCACGGCATGATCTCTTAAACCAAACTAATCAAATACGCTCCTTCAGCCTGTTCTTTATGCGTGTGTGTTGTTCCCAGACTGTCTGCATGTGTCACTGCCTCTAAGGAGGATGACGTATATGCATCATCCTCCGGAATTCACATCCTTCCCTTTTCATTTTGTCATTTTCTCATGAATTTCTTTCCTAAAATATCTCTTTTTGTGTGTTTCTGTCTCCCTTTGTTCTTCTTTTGTTTCTTTTTCTCTCAGTTGGAGCTGAAGCCGCAGGGACGCATGCTCATGGAGGCTAGATATTATCTGGAGAAAAGTGGTGAGTGAATCAGACCTTCAAACCTCAGCTTGCTGCCCCTCAGTAGTTATTTACTGAATTCGCAGCCAAATAAGAAGAACTGCCTCACAAAAGTCGGATAAAATTGCAGCGAGAGCCACTTGTTCTTATGTGGTTTACATAATTGTCTCTGGCACACACACAGTGCTATAGTCTCAGGAAGCAGCCTAACAGCAACTCCTCTGGTGTTGTGCACTAACAAGACAGGACGGAGAAACCAGAAGCACAAAGGACGAGCTTTAGAAGTGTTGCTTAGTATTGTCGCCTGTGGGTTTAATGCTTAAACTCAGATTTACGTGTGGCATGGTTCGACTGTGTAGAAAGATTTAAACACGGGAAGAAAAAACATTTCACCCCTTAAAGTCCAGGGATTTCAAAATCTGACTAATTTATACCTCACCCCTGGGGCAATTAGTGCCCGCTTGTCAAAACCGCTAGTGTGGTTTGTTTACACAACCTGTCCTTAAGCGTCTGGCCCGACACACTGGATTATATCAGTTGTGGTGAGTATGGTCACTACTAGCTCATCTTTTGTCAGTAAGCGGGGTGTGAAGAGACCCATTTTAAATCGTGACCTTTTCCTGACTCTAGTTTTTAGATTCTGAATCTAACAGGTGAGTGAAAGTAAAAAAGGTTTTACATAGTCAGTTGTCTGTCGTCACAGAGACAGTGTGTTCAAACTGCGTGCCAACTAATGACTTAACAGGCTCGGTGCTTATAGATGCCCACATCTGTATTATGCAGGGTTTAAAATGGGAATCCCTTTAAATGATGGTTAATTCTAGCTAATAAGCAACCTAGTGCATGAAATTAATGGCATCTCAGGACCGCTTACATCTAAAGGTCATGGTTTGTGTTATCCCTGTGATGCCTTCATAGTGGAGAGGCAAAGTTGTGGTTGCAGTATCAAAGAATCTCACTAGTGGCAGAAGAAGCAGAGCATTAATGGAGTTTGCGACTTTTCAAACAGCTCAACAAATATCTGCCGATAAACTGTTTTTGTGCAGTTTTCCACACAGCAATGTGTCTGTAAGCTAAAGACAGCGATGCTTTACTTCCTAGAGAGAGAAAAAAAATTTATGTGCAACACTGAAGGAAGGAAAAGCATATAAGAAAGAGAGGAAGGAAGAGTAAGATACAAGATTATTTTCAGAAATGGGGACTGCTCAGCAAGTGAAAGTTTATAAATGGGAAATGTAAATCCTGCATGATTGATGGAGACCGTACCAGATTCAAATACTGAGATACTGGATGTATTAATCATGTGCTGCTGAATTTTGTTTTCATTAAAAAAAATTGAAGTTTCTTGCAGAAGAAGTTCTATTCTACTATTTTTTTGTTATTCAGTGGTTGCATGGAAACTGTTTAGTGCACGCTACACGTGTTAGTTTGTGGTATTGTGGTAAAGTTTGCAATGATGCACTATGTTGGACTGGTTACATTAAGGGTAGCAGACGTCAAGCTGTATTTAAGCTGATTAGATTCAGTCTCTGAACTCTACAGTTTATACAGTCTTGTGCAAACTTTTTGAGCCACCCCACATTTCTTGATATTTTCCAACAAGCCAAACTTTTTGTGATTTTTAAAATTGTTTTGAGTGATTGATCTGTAGTATTTCTGAAGGTCTTCCAAAGTTTGTCTTTAGCTCTTTTTCAGTCCAATGCTTGTAACTTGACCATGCAGTACCACCTGGAAAGTGTCTGATTGGCAACAGCTTCATTTTTCAGCATGACAATAGTCCCTAACACACTGCCAATGCAGTAAAAGCACACCTGCATAAAAAAAACAGACAAAGGAAAACTAAGGAATACCAAAATATGGACCTTCACGCATTTTAAAAACTGTTTTCCTATTACACTGTGTTGCCATGTAGGTTTACACACATTTCAGTAAATCTCTACACCTATTTCCCGTTTTCATAGCAAAATATACAAAATGAAAGATGGCTCCAGACTGCTGCACGAGCTCACTCATCTCTACGGGCTGGAAATCAGTCATATAGCTTCTGTAACATCTGCTTATATCTTGTTGAATTCAGTTGGTTATATCCACAAAGAGCATTGAGTTTGGGTGTAGCATCACAGTCTGTACAGACTGTTAATGTACCCCCACCTGCCAAATCCCAGTCTAAAACCACGAGGAAGAATGACAACAAAATCAAATCATTTTAACTTGTTACCCTGAAAAATATCTATTATTTTGAAAACCAAAAGTTAATTGTATATTTTTTTCCATTTATCTCAACATTATTCTGTAATGAACAAAAAGCAAGGAGAAAACAAAGGGTGCCTGTGGGACACGAGACAAAGTCTCCTGGCTATTAAACCTGTAAATTACGCCTCTGCCAGCTGTGTAGGTCTCTAAAAAGGGACAGTTACCGTTGTGTGTGTCAGAGCACCAACCTTTTGTATAAAAAAGTGACAGGTAAGTTTGATTATGAAAGACCTAAATGGAGCCTGATTTATCTTTGCTTGTCAGAATGTAAAGAGAGCAGAAGAGTGACGTAATAATATAAAATTAGAAAGGATGAGAATGATCATTTCAAAATATACTGAAATCACAGTGAGCCTTCTTGCATTGCAGTTAATTATTGTGAAATTCTCACCTGGTTCCTCTTTATGTGCTCCTCAGAGTTGATCAGCTTCACTTCTAGAATTATGCACATAGGTCCGCGAAACTTTAATATGCACTAAATTATTATTTATTTGAAGGTTTTTATGAGTAAATAGGCAGGTGTGTTAAAAATACAGAAACCAGTTATTTTATGTTTTGCTGTTTTAACTTCTGTCTTACCCTGTTTTTCCCTTTCTATTCTCAGTATTAATGAGATTCCTGTATAAATGCCGAAAGTGGCGTGCTCATCACTTTTGTGCGGCCAGACAAGTAGCTGGCAGCCAGCTACTGTGTCCTAGAGGATTATTAATGATCAAGTAGGTGTAAAAATATAGGAAAGTGACTGTGAATGTTCATTTTTGAAGGCACACCCGTGTCTCATCATAATTAGATTTTCTTAACCTCTTAAGCCCCAAGCCTAACTGATCTCCTGCCTTTTGCCCCCGTATCAGGGGGCGTTGGGGCTTAAGAGGTTAAGCTAAAAATAAGAGTTTTGACCGTCTGCCCCCTGCTGGCTGTAAGCTGGTTGTGCAGGCACTTTGTGCTTTCACTGGTGCCTTCCTGACATTAACACCATGCCAAGCACTGAGAATCAGAAGTAAGAAGCTGTCTCGTGTGTCTGTAAATATAGACCAAGCAAACAGGAAATCACTGCAGTGAACAACAGGTGGCATAGTGATAGGTACACTTCCTCCAACGAGCAAACACAAACTGGTGTCTTCCTGTCTCTAACTGAAGGATAATGATAGAAATTTAACATTTTGAGCTGATTCAAAGTCACATGCAGTATTTAAAGCAGTTTTAAAGGAATAATTCAACATTTTGGGATCATTTTCTGC
Organism: Neolamprologus multifasciatus; assembly: GCF_963576455.1. Taxonomy (NCBI): domain Eukaryota; kingdom Metazoa; phylum Chordata; class Actinopteri; order Cichliformes; family Cichlidae; genus Neolamprologus; species Neolamprologus multifasciatus. The sequence goes on from NC_140455.1 coordinate 21,212,948, forward strand.
ATGTTTGCTCTCTTAGAACACATGAAAGTCATACTGAGCTTTGGTCAGTCAGTTTTTAGTCATAGATGATGACTGTGCTTGATCTAATACCAAACACTATGACGGTTGATGACAGTAGAAACTGCAACACAAGCTGAGTGGGAAAGACAACAGAGGTCCCATCAGATTATTGATTACAAAGCAAAAAAAATAACAGATTTATTGATAACAAAGAAATTAATGCACATTTTGTTTTTTTAATCCAACAACAATTTTATTTGCAAATAATTTGCTCACTCATTGACTGTTAATACAGTGTCCTGTCCATGTGCACAGACTGATATCACCAGAACCAGTTTTTTAAATATAAGCAACAGTTTGAAGCCATTTACTCTGAGAAACGAGTCTCAGAGGAGGATGTTTGTAACTCTTCCCTCGACGAAGGTTTTCTGTAACACTTTTTTTTTTTAATCGCTAAAAAGATTTAAAAGAATTCTTAAACATGAAATGTATTCTCTGGAAACAATGTCCAGCCCGCTTCTCCGATGTTGTTAATAAAAACTAAAGTAAAGATTAACTGGACAATAAACAAACACTCCCAAACTGAGCACCGAGCAGCAGTGAAACTTGAATCAAAAACACGTGTTTCGCTCACAGCGACCAGCATGCTTCAAAAAATGCAAATGTAGGTGAAAGGTCCAGCTTGCATTGCACTTTTCACACCTTGACTAGCATTTAGTGGAGTAGTGGTCAAGTGCATGCCGGCAAGCCAGCATCTTGCACGCTAACTTCAGGTGACCACAGAAGGCTGGTAGCTAACCAAACCAAATCTTTTCCTGACCCAAACCCAAAAGTTAGTTTGCAAACAACAACCGGTGTAAACCGTACACATAAAGTCCACAATCTGCATTCACAAGCTACTAAAACAGCTGTTCCTACTCAGCTGTTCATAAACACAAATTGTATAATCAGCCAACTGAGGTGAAATTTTAAAAAATTCAACATGAAATTAATTTTCAACCAAAGCTAGTGTCAACTCAGATAGGTGAGGCTGTCTGCTGTGGCCACCCCTTGTAACATGAGTGTAAGTGAAAGTAGCTTTAATGAAAGAAATCTAGGCCTTAAATGGTGAAATGGGAATGCAAGGAAAGATTTATTTTCAACATAAAATCTGCTGTTAGTAAGAAACACATCTCAGGAGGTGAGAAATTGAAACTTTGCTGTGAAATCCTGTGTTCTTAGCGGCGTCTCACCACTCTGTCCACAGAAGCCGAATAAAACTGCACCTTTTTCCATTGTTTTTTCTTCTTCTTCTTCTTTGAAATTAAAGTTGTAATACATGTTTCAGATGCTGTGGGTCACACGGACGGAGACCCGGAGTCCGAGTGTGAGAGAGAGGGTCTGTTCACCCTCCACCAGCGACGCGGCGCCATAAAGCAGGCAAAAGTTCACGTGGTCAAGTGTCACGAGTTCAGCGCGACGTTCTTTCCTCAGCCAACCTTCTGCTCTGTATGCAAAGAGTTTGTTTGGTATGCAAAAACCCAAGATGTCACAAATCTTCACATTAGTCTTTTTTTTTTCCCCAATCGTATTAGTCATTTCATCTCTCTCTTTCTTTCCACTGCAGGGGTCTTAACAAGCAGGGTTACCAGTGCAGACGTGAGTGTCAGTTCATTGTCCTGTAATTTACCGATTAGCCTTCGTAACTCTTCCTCACGTGGTTATTCTCTGTCTTTTAGAGTGCAATGCAGCAATCCACAAAAAATGCATAGACAAAGTTATCGCCAAATGCACTGGTTCAGCCATAAACAGCAAGGAAACAATGGTGAGTGTCTGCTTCACATGATTTGCTTCATGACGCTGCACATCTCTTCCAGTCCAACACAGAGCGTGTAAGAAGTGTGTGAGCTTATGGTTCTGATGCTTACTAATGAAAGAGTTGCTATGTGCCAAGGTATCACCACACCAGGCGCTCCGGTCTCATGTCATCTTCTTCCCCTCGTTTCACTTCCTCCTCAGCTCCATGTCAGCGAGAGTTCATGTGTACGAAAGCATGAGAGGATTTAACGCCAATAAATAAAGCTCGCGTTTACATATGAGAGGTGTTTGGTTACTGACGCCTTCCGTGTCAATCTGTGTGCAATGTGTTTTTAGATCCACAAGGAGCGCTTCAAGATCGACATGCCTCACAGGTTTAAAGTCTACAACTACAAAAGTCCCACCTTCTGCGAGCACTGCGGGACTCTGCTGTGGGGGCTCGCCAAGCAGGGGCTCAAATGTGAGGGTGAGAGGCGGGAGTTTTTTGTTTTGGTTTGTTTGTTTTGTGTGATTTTATACTTTTTTTTAATGTCTGCAGGGTAAGACAAAACACAGCAGTGACATTGCAGACATAAAGCCACAAATACAGTGTCATAACAGAAATTTTTCATAACACAACACTACGCCATTAAATTTATTTCAAGCTCAGTTTAGGAACTGAAAGGTCCTGGTTTAAGAGTTAAGGAAAATTGATGCTGGCATACTGTTAAAGACTAAGACTGATGGTCGTTTAAGAGTAGAGCCTCTACTCCTCCACATCAAAAGGAGCCAGTTGAGGTGGTTCAAGCGTCTGGCCGGGGAGCCTCCTGTTCCCCTCCTACGTGAGGCGTTTCAGGCATTCTATTCCATATACTGGGAAGAGACCCTGCAGCGACCCAGGACACATTCCCAGGCTGGTTTGGGAATGTGTCAGTGTCTCCCCATGGAATAATTTAAGGCAGCCGGGGCTTGGTTGCATGGATGGATCATTGAAAATAAAGCACTATAGCTCAGCTGAGTCTAGAGGACTCATTGCTCTGGCAACGCCCTGCTCCAGCATCCTAATGGTACGATCTCGGTCAGGTTGCCCCAGTCATGGCATTCTTACAGATGTCATTTCCTCCAAACTTCTGGTGCTTGGTTATACAGTTGAGTGTGTTTGACAGAGGAGTGGTCATGTGGGATTAGTTGGATGAAGGTATTTTGACTTCTTTACCAAAAATTGTGTTTTGAGACACAAGACTAAGTGACAAAAAGCAAATTAAAATGGCACAGTTTTGACTGACATTACAAGCTCTGTGGTATTCAGTCTTTTAATTCTTAACTCTAAAATTAGTCCCGTTTTTCTGGGAGCTGCCTTTCAGCACAGTTGATCAGAAAACCGCCGAGCAGCAGGGAAACCCCTTTGCCAAAAGATTAAATGTTCTAGACAACATTATGCAGATATCTGTGGGTTTTAAATGGCTTACGTTGCATTGCAAATGTTTCCTTATTTTGGACTTTTAAGGCCCGAATCATCGATTTTTAGGAAGAAAGAGTATTCGTCAAAGAATTTTGCAGCAGTGGCTTTCACAGGTTACCACGAAAGGGTTTCTTGGTTCGGCACAGCTATATTACTCCTTCACAGCACCATCAACACACTCTGAAACACATGCAGCAAGCAAACTATGGAGCTCCCTTACCTTTATCTGAAAAATTCAACTTGACAAAATTTGATAAAACATGGTTTTCACCACATAGATATGATCATTTAATCCACAGCATTACTCAATATATTTCCAGTAGCTGAGACAACAGTGGGCGTTCAAACCTTTCCCAGCATAAATATGCGCTGCATGTGTTGGCCTGTTGAACAGAAACACGGTGCAGCTGCCGCAGCAGGTGCAAAGTATAAAGTTCTCCCTGTGAAATTAATCATATTTCCAGTACAAGCCAGCTGACTGAGGGGTCAGGAATGGGAAAAATTATTATTGTGGATGTGTGAGAGTTTGCTAAGAAACAGCACAGTTATATAAGGAACATGTGCAAACATTAAAGAATGTGTGACATGAAAAAAAGGTATCAAGTGAAAAAGAAATTGGACTCTTTAGCAACATTTTTCACATAGAAGTGTGCATTTTTCTGTCATTGTCATTATAAATTTTAATATTGCCCCATTCTGAAGTACAAGCTGAAACATTACATTTTGCATAACTAATAACAGTGTAAATATTGCCATCTTGCACTGCTTTAAATGTTCCTTATGTGTTCAACTGAGTTTACATTGTGTTTGATGTTCAGAATGCAGCATGAACGTCCACCATAAATGCCAAAAGAAAGTGGCTAACCTCTGCGGGGTCAACCAGAAACTGATGGCTGAAGCTCTGGCAGTCATCGAGAGCAAGCAGCAGGTGAGACAAACAAACCTTCGGTACATGAAGCTGTGCAGTCTTTCAGAAATGCCTTCAACCAGTTCAATTGTTTTCTCGTTTATATGCTGCTTTTAGTGACTTAAACACCTCTTAAAAGGGACCTGTTCTCCTCAGTTCCAGCTGAGTAACTTTGCATGATTAAATAATCTGATGAAATAATCTGGGGGTGACTGTAGCTCAGGAGGCAGAGCAGGTCACCCTACTGATCGGAAGGTCGATGGTTCGATCCCTGGCTCCTCATTTACCAATCCCAATTTATCTGATACTGAGTTTTGGTGATGCACCTCAATTCATCCTTGATTAGAAGCAAGCAGTTTTAACTTCTCCTCCTTTAAGCCAACTTTCTGATTGCTCCTTGCAAAGAGAAGACTTGAATAGCACGAGATATTCCATCTCTGTGACATCATGCACATCTAACAGGAAGACTTCATTATATGAAACTTTGTTGAGAAGATCTAACATAAGACTGTGTAACACTAGATAACATAAGAAAAAGTAAAGCAAATAAGAAAACAGATAATATTGTCCCCTTTAATACTAGTAATTAAGGAATATTTTACTGTGGAAAACTTCATTTTGAAACTGGATCTACCTTTTGCTTTAAGGCGAGAAGTACCAGAGACAGTGACATTATTGGTCGGGAAGGTCCAGTAAGTGTTGCCCAGCCGGGAGTGGTGCGAGCACCATCCGGGCTAGTTATGGGTTTACCAGCCACAGCTACACCTGCAAGCAAAGGTATGCAACTTCTAAAATGTTCCTTTCCGTTAGGCAGGGATACATACTGCATACTTTATGTCATTTGTGTTTCTCAACCTGCTTCTTGTAGCAGATTATCAGGGTGTTTCATGGGAGGGACCAGGAGATGTCAGCAGGTCGGTCAGCGAGGTGCTTCCAGAAGAGCCTCTGTACGCTGTTCCGAGGAAAGATCACCAACCCAAATTTACCATCGACGACTTCACCCTGCACAAGATGCTCGGGAAAGGCAGCTTTGGCAAGGTAGCAGAGGCGAAAAGTACAGCACGGAGCAGAGCGTGCACGAAGATGTGGCATCTTTGTCATGTTACTTTATATATCAACATTTATATTATATTTATATTTACATCAATATGTAAAAAAACATATTAACAAGAGCATTCAAAGAGCACAACTCCCCCGAAGGGCAAGGGCTGTAGTAGAACCTTTTATTACAACATGCAGATGTCTGATCTTTGACCTATGACCTTGGAGCATTACATACTAAAATGGTGTACTTTATTATCTTTACCCATATAATTGGAGCAGAATTTGCTGAAATCCTCTACAAGCGTGACGTTTTAAGATATTTTGGTGCAGTGTGTGAATTTGTGAACTTTATGGCGTTATTGTGACATCATAGGGCGTCGTATTAAAATGTAAAATTTGTTTTACAGCTCTCCACGTGTTCTTTCATATGATATATTACTTGACATGGTTTAAAGTTTTCAATGACATTCACATTTGGTGTGATCTTGACCTTTTCATCAAAACTGAATATGCCCGAGCTGTTTTTGGTATCTACCATCACAAAAAAATTAAACATGATATCTTGAAAACTGTGGATGCTTAACTGCTAACAAAGAGACAAACAAACAGAAGTGATTACATACTCCCTTCCCTTAAAAACTGCATGCAACAAAAACAAATTATTGCCCTTTTCTTAGTGGAATTTCTATAAGAACACAGTGGGGGGGGGGGGGGGGGGGGAGCGTTTTCTGCAAATGTGTCAAAGCATCATATTTTAGTCATTCTTGCTAGCAGCTTCACACAGCACGGAGGGCTTTACACAGCACTCTGAGGCTTGTGGTTGTGTGTTGTGCAGCCAGTTTCCACTGAAAACCACCTACTTCTTGTTACTTCAAAGTCTTGCAACACAAAGAGCTAGCTATGGTAAATGAGTGGGCAACAGGCTACAACTCTATATGTCCAAACTAAACACGTTTTTTTAAAGCTTTTTATTTGTCCTTCGTCTTCTCCAGGTGTTTCTAGCAGAGCTGAAAAGGAGCGGGGAGTTTTTTGCAGTAAAAGCTCTGAAGAAAGACGTGGTGCTGATGGATGATGATGTTGAGTGCACCATGGTAGAGAGGAGGGTTTTGTCTCTAGCCTGGGAAAATCCCTTCCTAACACATCTTTACTGCACCTTCCAAACTAAGGTGATGACCCATGTACACTTGTGCAGTCATTGCATGCAAGTAGGTAGCCACTGAAAATAATTCTCTGGAAACAAATATACCCCTGACCTCTGTGTTTTCGCATCCAGGAAAACCTGTTCTTTGTCATGGAGTATCTGAATGGAGGGGATCTTATGTTCCACATCCAAAACTGCCACAAGTTTGACTTGCACAGAGCCACGTGAGTCAAAAGACGCAGCTCTCACAGTGACACACGACTGTAGTTTTGCACTGTTTGGGTCTGGATGTAACCGCCAGGTTTGAAAAGAGCCTTCACTGCAGATGTGCCTTTAACCTGCATGATTAATCATTACCAGCATGGGGGCAAAAAAACATCCATATACCTCAGTAAACTATTTTCTAATTGAGTTTTTGGTTTCCATCACTAGTTTCACATCATATTTAATAGAAAAATGACACTCATTTAGGAAATTACAGTCCAACTTAGTGGAAAATAGACAAAGCAAGAGTTGATTGACCCCTGAATACACCCGACGCCACATTTGTAAGCATCCCAGAAGCTGCTACACAGAGTACGCAACGAGGGTAGGAAGTCAGATATAAAAGCAGCATGGAGAATGTGGTCGATTTTCAAAATAAAATACCCAATGCAGACTAAATGTTCCACTTCTGACACGCCTGTGGTGTGACTTGATGCAGGACTGAGACATGCGTCAGACAAACATCTGGTGTACTTCAGTGGTTAGAATGCGTCTAACCACTAAAGTACAAGTAACCACTTGGGATTGAGAATTTGCTACCAAATGGCCGTGCATTGTCCTTGGTTTCTTGGTCTTGTTTTCTTGTTCGTCACAATTGGTTTTAATAGATCTAATCTCTATAAACATATTATCTGGTTATCTATAGATTGCCAGTGGTTTTCATTTTTAGTGCAAATTCTACATTTTAGCATCCTTTAGTTACACGTGGGTAAATAGTCTGTGTAGAGAGCAAATAAAGGGGCTTACAGATATACAATCTGGAAGCCACCGGTTGCTTTTTTTTTTATCTATCTGCATTAGTAAAGCATGGCTATCAGTCCTGGAAAAATGACTACCCCAGAAGCTAAGGCCCCCCTCAGGCTTCAAATTTCCAGTCTCTTATGGGGATTTTTTATGGTGCTCATGTTAATTTCTATATACAGTCAACATGTGATCCTTATTTCTGTGACATAATTATCTTTTAAGTTTGTTGATTTTTTTTTGGTTTGCCTATTTCAGAATTTCAACTAGATTGACCTAGTTTGGCCTAAATCTGATCACTCCTGTGAATTTTATCCTCTCTTCTCACATACACCTGTGTCTCCTTACAGCTTCTATGCAGCTGAGATCATCTGTGGGCTCCAGTTTCTGCACTCTAAAGGAATTATTTACAGGTAGGCGCTAAGTGAGAGCCAGAAGCAGGACTGAAATTCATGGCACGTAATATATAGTCCAAGAGGAATCATTTTCTTGCACCTCTGCAGAGATCTGAAACTGGACAACGTGCTGCTGGACTCAAATGGTCATATAAAGATAGCAGACTTTGGCATGTGTAAGGAGAACATGCAGGATGACGTACGGACCTCCACCTTCTGCGGGACCCCAGACTACATCGCCCCAGAGGTGACATCTTTTGCATGCTGTAGTAATGTAAATGTTGTAATAAACTGGTATCCTTTTGATTAAAAGGATCAATCAACAACAGCTGGCCACCAAGTGATACGCATAAACGTCTAAATTCTAGAGACGTCTTAAAGATGGCTTTTGATGCTAGGTCTGTACATTTATATTTGGACTCTGTTAGAGTAGCTTTTCTTATACAGGCTATTGTGCAGCCCCTGAGTGAAATAAGCCTCTAAGCTGCCCCTTTAAAATAACAAGTTAAACCACATTTTAAAATATTAAAGAGTAGGAAAAACTGTAAGCTGATAATCTAGGACAGAGGTGTCAAACATATGGCCCCAGGGACCAGAATCAACCACGAAACGATTAAATCCAGCTCACTAGACAGTTTCGGAAAATGTGAATGAGCACATGCATTTTGGACTTTTAACAGTATTTGCAAGTTTTACAGATTTCCTGCTGATAAAGACCTCCCCCACAGCCATTCACACTTCTCCAGCGTAACAAAGCAATAGATCAACAAAAAAAAACATTTTTACCACAATCTTATTATTATTATTATTATTATTACTACAGGATATTCTGGGCAGTGAGCTACTTTTTCTGCAGTTTTACACATTACTTACTTACAAATCAGTCCCAAAAAGTCGTGCTGACAGATACTGCAGCATTTCTCTGTCATATAGAAAAAACTGAGCTATACTAAAATTACACTTCTTTTTTATATACAAGGATATCTAAGGCAATTAGTGTGTGGTTAAACTTATTTACACAGACAGAAAAGGGAGTTTCCTTGGTCTAGCCCGCTTAAAGATCACAGTGGGCTGTATGTGACCAAGGACGTAAAATTAGTTTGACATCTAGAGCAATCTAAAACCCAAGATCTGACTGATAAGGACTTATTTTCAAACGTTATTGGCCTCATTCTTTAAAACTCTGGCCATTTAAATGTGAACATCTGCCACTGTAACAGTACGCGCATGACAGAAAATAAGAAAAACCCACTTTAACTTGTTCATTTTACCAGTTTGTGTGATCTTTATGTATCAGATCCTGCTGGGTCAGAAGTACAACAGCTCTGTAGACTGGTGGTCATTCGGAGTGCTGCTGTACGAGATGCTGATCGGTCAGTCTCCGTTCCACGGCCGCGATGAAGAGGAGCTGTTTCAGTCCATACGGACAGACACCCCCATTTATCCCAACTGGCTCAGCAAAGCTGCAAAGGACATACTCATCAAGGTCAGACAAGTGCTTCAGTGGCCAGTTTAAATAAGATCAAGCAGGAAGAAAAGAAAGCAAGGATCTGGTCTTTAAATTGATGAAACTGATTCTTACTGAGTTTCCTGTATGTTCATTAAATGCATACATATAGCTCTCGAGGCCCTATGGCTAAACCTCTGTGCATTTGTGCCTCAGCTGTTTGTGAGGGAACCTGAGGAGCGGCTGGGAACCAAAGGAAACATCAGACAGCACAGTTTCTTCAGCAGCACAGACTGGAACGCCTTAGAGCAACGGCAGGTGCCAGCACCCTTCACACCAACTATAGTAAGTACAACAGGGAACCACTTACTCAACATATCCACTATTGTTCTCAGTTAAAAACTGGTAGCTAGTAAAAGCCGTTTGGCTGATACGGCCGACGGGTGAAAGTAAATATCATCTAGAAAGTTGTCGACACAGTAATTGACTATAGTGGCTATTTTCAAACTTCAGACTGCTGTACATGTTTGCAGACTGGAGTCTGCATCGAGAGCCTTACTGTCCTTACTTTAAGTTTGTTCGCAGCCCATTTGGGGACCACGGCCCAGCCTTTGGAAATCACTGCAGTATTTACTTGTTAATCTACTCGCTGGTGTATGAAATATTGCATTTAATTAAATATTTGCCCTTCATCCTCGCAGACCTCACCCAGCGACTGCAGTAATTTTGACAAAGAGTTTATCAACGAGAAGCCCAGACTATCGTGTGCCGACCGCACGCTTATCAACAGCGTAGACCAGACGATGTTCAGAAACTTCTCCTTCGTTAATCCTGGCATGGTTCGGATCGCAGCACGCTGACCACCGGACAAAAAATGGCTACAATCTACAAACACGCTGCTCAGTCACAACCAGCAGAGACTTTAACTGGAACCCAAATGTGGCAAAACTCACATAAATGATGATGCAAACCACTAAAGGGGTATAAACCGATACAACCAAACTGTGACCGGATCTTTAACTTTCACACAAATACCTTTAAAATGTACCTGTAGTCAACTTTGATACTTTAGAGTTTAGTTGACTAAAGGCGTACATTTTCTTACAGTGTTATTCTGACAGCATGCAGTTGGTTTGGTTTTATTCTGTCATAAAACTATTCACACATTGCACAGTTGTGCAAATATGTGCAAATATTAAAAAAAAAAAAAAAAAAAAAGAAAGAGAAAGTGTGCATCTTCCATGTCTTGAGGCATGTACTGTGAAGCTAGATTTGGGACTTAGCGAGGTAACTTCAGGCTTAAGTCTAGTTTATATGGAGTCAGGAAGCCAGTTCTCATCTTACCAAAGCCAGATGATACAGACCTAACCTGCTCCAGAGCATGTTACATTTGGGACTCATCACTTCCTGAAAAAAAGCACCACTATTTCTGGAAGAGCCCTCGTACTAATTATTTTTACTCATATTTCCTGTCTTTCTACGACAAGCATCAATAAGAAAATCAGATCTTGAGGAACAATTTCATTCCTGTTTTTTTCTGCAAGCAATAGCGCACTAAATCCCTGTAATTACCGGCAGCTAAAGCTCGCTGAGGGAAAAATATGTAATCTCCAACCAACTGGGGAGGGGCTGCTTTGTGAATTTGGTTGCAAAGGTGTTGGATCAGAAATCTCCCTCTCGGATGAAGTTCTTTGTTCATCCGTAGTTTGCACTGAAGATGCTAACTTGTCTGCAAATGCTCAATGAGTGACATTGCACCTTAAACGTGTAACTTTTACTTTGAAGCAGAACTGTTTATATCACCCTTTCAGAGAGTTTGTAGGCAAGTTGGTGTCCTTTAAGCTAACTGGCCACAGTAATTACAAGGTTTTTAATGCAACACCCTGTACCTCATTGCAACCACTTTCACCTAACAGCCAGCAACTTCCAGCAAACCATCGCCAACTGGTCAGGGAATACATTTTTACCGAGTGACCTGTGGTTGCCGTTGGTGATGCTGACTGACCTCTAAGCCTGCCCGACTGAGGCCTAATGAATTCAGTCCTTTGGCCAGTAAACTGGGTTCATTAACCTTCAAGTGATTGTAAAGTCCAGCCGGATATTTATGTGCCATTGAGATTTTTTTAAATCTAAAAAATGTGTCCTACCGTGAATCATCTTCTCCTACAATTTTTCATATTTGTTTTTTTTCCCCAACCTGAAATGGTAAGGATGAAAGTTGTATGGAAATGTGTTTTGTTTAAAAAACAAAACAAAAACATTATAGGCTTAATTTTATTGTAATTTTCAACTTTTAATTACTGCACTGTGATGTTTTGCCAACAGACCTAGAGCAGCAAGATTAACGTCTTTTTGCACACAAATTATTTCATAATTAATTACATTAGAACATTTTAATACATCTATTGTTGGTAACGGAAACAGGGTAAATAGTAATAATCACAAGTAGAGCCTTTAACTCTCCACACTTTTCTAACAGTATATTTTATTCTTCCTTAATAAATGGAAGAATAAAAAAATAAATAAATGGAGTTTTGCTGCTGGTATAATGATCTTTTCAACTTTTTCAAAGTGGTAGATCTGTCCACATGTGTCATTGGTCATATGCTGTCCTGTGAAGATGCTAATAGCTACCTTGGGAAACCCTGAGTGGGCTTATCCATTTTATAATTACCTTCGATTGCAGTGTTATTGTAAATGAAGACAGATACGGTAAGCTGAAGTTATTCGGTAATACAGGCCTCCTACTTAATGGGCTGTGTGTTTAAATAGAAAATGTGCTTGTAGTGATTTTATGGTGCCTCAGAATAGTTTAATGAAGTTAACGTCTTCAAGTAAAGCAAACTGAGAAAGTTGATTTAACCAAATGGAAACTTAGTTTTCTTGTCCTGTTCCTTTTTATTTTTTATTTTATTGCCTGTTTTTTTTTTCTTATGTAAATAAATTATATAATCCATCTGATATGCTGTGTTGTTACTTGGTTGTAGATCTGTTAATGTACTGAGGTTTAATAACTGGGTTATTGTTTACATGTGTTTTCCTGTTGTATCTCAGGAGTTTTGTTTTAATGATGATCTACTCCCTGTATACTGTAGTTTTGATGTTCTCCTCATTGTGAATTCTGTTCATTAAAGTGTGCACATTGTGGGCTTTTTTTTTTTTTTTAATGTGTTTGTTTCGGTGAGGGACAACATGAAAACTGCTCGATTGTGTAGCGTTACATCAGAATGATAGAGACCAGAGGTGGAGGTGTTAACAAAAATAGCCATCTCAGTTTTTCCACTTAATTTGAAACTTTACCATATTTTCCACTGTTACAGACATTTACTCAACTGATGGTTTAATAATTTTAGCACTCAGTCCTAAATATAGACTCCCTAAGAAAGAATGTCAGAGGCACTTTTTTTCCATTAAGGTGCTACGGATGGCCCAGATGTAGGACTGACAGCCAAACAAATAATCGAAAACAAACCTTTAATTAAGTGTAGTAGTCTGAGTGAAACAACATCCAAACTTTAGAATATGTTACTAAACAGACAAGGAACAGACAGACACTGCTTTAAATACACATGAGGAGATAGAAAACACCAGGGAAACAAGACACAGCTGAAACTAATTAGGACAAGACAAGGAAGCAAAACTAAATGCAAGGCACAAAAGACAACTAACTATTAAAATAAAGCAGGAAATGAAGAACAACCACACTGAAACAAGTATTCAGGACACATACATGAACTGAACAGAAGGGGAAAAGACAGACTAATAACGCCACAAATGTAAAACATGACAAGTACTAAAGCCTCATAATGCTCAGGAATGAATGAAAACCAAAAATCCAAATCATAAACAACACAAAGAAGGAAATACAAAACAAGGATTAAATCTGGGAACCGTGACATAATGTTAACATGTTGAGAAAAGTCATAGTACTAATATTTATTATCACACTGTGTTTACCTGCAAAAACAGGAAAATATCCTTCACATTAAAACAAACTTAGAAGTAGGATTCCACCAATGCATCACCAGTCAAGACCAAAGTTTGACATGACTTTCAAACTTATAGCTTCACTTTCCAATTTTAAACTTTATTCCCAAAATTTTGGCTTTACCCTTAGAAAAAAGTATTTTAATTTTTCTTCAGAATTTCCACTTTAAACTTTATTCTTAAAAGTTTGACTTTACTTACAGATTTGTTTTGTCATGGTCCTGGGCCGGTGACCCAGCGTTTTGTGTTTCATTTTAGTTCTCCCTTCTGCGCTTTGTTCGTGTCTCTGAGTTTGTTTGTAAAACTGTTTGTGAGTTTCCTGTTTTACTTTGAAGGTCTGTGTATCGTCGTGTTTAATTAGGTTCAGCTGTGTTTCCCTCTGGTGTGCGATTCCCTCATTACCTTGTGTGTATTTATAGTGTGTGCCTGCCTGTGTTATTCTGTGTAACTTGGTGACAGTCCGCGTCTCTCTGGTCTTCATTCTCTACTCCTCATCCTCTGTGTTACCTCTATATGTTTTTCCTGCGTTTTATTCTGTGAGTTATGGTTTCGGGTTTTGTTTGTTACTAGCTTTCCCAGTTTAGTTTATGTCTAGCTTGTTCCTCATTTCCTGTTTGCCACTTGCCACACTGTAAATAAATTTCACTCGCATTACCGCCGCTGTCTGCAACTTGGGTCCTCCTTCAAACTGCTGCCCCAGCCTGAAATTTTTAATACCGATGCCTAACATTCCAGGTTCCTCAATTTTTAAAAATATTTAAAATAAAATGAAAATGAGAAGGGAAAAACACATTCGGATATTTTGGTTTTATCTCAAAAATGCTTCAACTGAAGTTAAACTCAATATTCTCAAAATGTAAAATGATTTTTTTCCTGCTATATACAATACTCCTTCAAACATACCAGCGTACTGCTGCTTTAACGATTATGGATTTGAAATCCCTGATACCAATCTTGGTTTGAATATATTGACAAATAATCTGAATATGCATGAGTAACACAACATTTGGGAGGGACAGGGTTAAGATTTACACTGACCTTGCAAAAAGATTGGGTTGTTGTTTACTTAGCAACATGAAGGAGCTCTGTCTGCTCAGGGAGGATGACACTATTCCACATGAGATACAAGCAATATTTGGACTGGGGTCAGGTCGCCCTCTGCTGGAAAACCAATCACATTAGGGATGTTCCTGAAAAAAGAAATTCCCACGTGATTACATAAAGGAGAGAAGAAAATAAAAGAAATCATACTAATCAATTTATTCAGAATAAGAAAATAGAAGAAATGTTGTTGTTGTTTGTGTGTAAGAACCAATTAAAAGTGTTTATCACATTTTTCAGTAAGTCACTGATTACTGAAAGAAAAACTAATCCTAAAAGCAAAGAAAGACATTTTGATGCTAGTAGTTTAGCTATGGATATGGGTCAGTTATTGGTTTTGTTTTACTGTATTTAGCTGTATTTTTTCTCTGATTTTTGAGAATATGAGTTTGAGTTGGGGGTTAGTTTTAGGGGTTTTGCTTGTTTCCTTGTAAGTGATCATACATACCTGTCAAAAGTGTTACTATTTATTGCTCGTGATGCATGTTTATATGCAAGTCAGCCTAAATAACACGGATAATTTTGTAGGTCAGAATACCACAAAACCCCATGTCTTACTCAGTTTGCTTGTTTAGAACTTACCATTAAACGGTGGTTGTTTTTTAGGGCTGCTGCCAAATATCTTAGCTTTGACGTGTCAAACTTATTTTAGTTTGTTTTTACGCACTGCGTCAGAGTTTTTAAAAAAACAAACACATAGCAACAGTATCTGTATTACATGTGCATTACAATTTATAGTAGCTCTACAAAGATAAAACTGTCACATAGAGAAATGAATATTTTTGCTTTGCATTATTTATGATTAAAACAACTTCTCAAGACCTGGAAATACATGTATTTATTAATGCTGAAGCTTTTTGGCATCCAGTTTTGGCCTCATGTCATATGTTTAACATCTGTGTCTTACATCTTTGTCAAACAGTTAACAGGTTGCTAAAGATGGCTAAGACAGCACATGAAAAACATATCTACGAGTCCCAAGCAGCCACATGAACCACTTCTTTAAAAAGATAATTTATTATTATTTATTAATTTGGCAACAAATGTGTCTTACTGCTTCCCCAGTTACTGACGTCTTGACTGTATTTTTTGACACACATCAATATAGATGACACGATTACCTCCAATCATTGTCCTGAATCACATTTTATTTTAAAATAAACTTTCATTTTAGCGCAAAAGTCTAATATATATCTAATATATATCTATTAGATATATATCTAATATATGTTCCAATATCTGTGATAGAATAGCTATATATTTACAGACACTTTTTTAAAATTAAACTTTCAAATATTCCCTGATACGTTCTGATCCTTTTTTATTTGATGGAAGATTCACTGATAAAAGTTTAAAGGTTTAAAAATGTAATATTTTTCTAAGTTGCTCATTAAATCTTTGAGAGCATAAAAACCTGTCTGTTGTCCCCATCAACCAAACAATATCAGGTGCTCTGTAGCACCTGTGACCTAAATAAACTTTCTTTACAAAAAAATAGTACAGTATAATAAGTAGTATTGGGGTTTTTACTGTGTAGAGAAACTGTTGGTGGGCCCCAAAGAGGTTTTAACCAGAGCTGAATACCTTGTTCAAACAAGGTAACACAGATTCACTGTAAAGCTGTGACACCACGGGTGCAGTGGGTAGATGATGGTCCTTGTGTTGGCACAAGCAGCTGCACGCAATGCAACCGATGCTAATCTTGTAGTTGTTGTGCTGAGATCCATGCTCGCTAGCTCGCTCACTCACTCACACACACACACACAGTGTAAAATTACAAATGTTTTTTTTAAAAAGTGCAACCAAATCAATTATACATGCAGGTTTGACAGTCAAAATCTATTTGTTTCATATTTCACCTGCAAGTACACACGAGACTGTTCTTCTGCTAAACCTTTTTTTCAGCAGGTAGCCACCTGGAAAGTTTAGCCAAAATTCACTTTGAGCGGGGGGAAAAAATCCCATTGTCATTCCAGGGACTTCAGTTAGTGGTGTTGTATCAAGGCTGCTGGTGTGGCTCACTTGAGCTCTTAACATATTGTGTTCTGACCTGAGACAGACCTGTGACTCACCTTATTATTTTTGAGGGTGTTTTTTTTTTTTTTAAACCCTAAATCACAACCTCTTCTTAAACCTCATGAACAAGTGAAATCCTAAGTAATGATAAAGCAAATCCAAATGCAAAACACAGGTCAATGGCCTGATGAACCTCTGACTTATTTAGCCACCACTCCCCCAAACTCCTAGCACAGACAGATGTCCTCTAAACAGGGAGCTGTTACCTCTCAGTGACCTCCATAGCTGCAGCCAGTGCAACAACATAGCCTTATGGCCTGGCATGAGAATAATTGTCTGTTTAAATACTTTCTCAAAGGTTGGGAAATGACTGACTCACAGGAGACAAGAATTAAACATAACCCATATGCAGTTCTGAGAAAAACTAACTAACCCCTATGATTCAGTCTTGTAGAACCACCTTCATTGATAAGATCTTGAAGTAATCCTTTTCTGTATAATTATCAGTCTTATTGTGGAGAAATTTTAGCTTGTTATCGCTGCGGTTTGCAGCCATTCATTTATGCACAGCTGTTTTAAGGTCTGACCACAGCATTTCAATCAGGTTGAAGTCTGGACTTTGGCTTGGATATTGCAACACCTTGATTCTTTTCTTTTTCAGCCATTCTGTTATAGATTTGCTGCTGTACTTGGGATCACTGGCCTGCTGCATGACCCAGTTTAGGCCAAGCTTTACCTGTCAAGCAGATGACTGCATATTTGTCTCTAGAATAATTTGGTAAGAAGACTTTATGGGTGACTCAGTGGCTGTGAGGTGCCCAGTTCCTGTAAACGAGCATAAATCATCACCCTTCCACCACGGTGCTTCGTTTTTGGTAGGAGGTGTTTGTGCTGATATGCTGTGTTTGGTTTTCACCAAACATAGCAGTGTGCATTATTACACACCGCTCCACTTTGGTCTCATCTGTCCAAAGGACATTATTCCACAAGTCTTGTGGGTCTGTTCCATGTTTACCTTTGCACCCTACAGCTTGAAATACATTTTTATTTCTAGAGAGAGGCAGCTTTTTTCTACAAAACTTTCCAAACAAGCCATACGTGTTCATAATCTTTAACATTTAACATGATAATTAAGCTCGGAGATGCAGGTTTTACAGCTTTTTTTGAACAACACATGGTCTGACCTTGGTGTAAATTTGCTGGGCCATCCTCTCCTGAGAAGATTGTGGCATTTCATTAACACACACCTAAACGCTCCAGACAACCAAGTGCAAAAGCTGCTCACACCTGCTGACGATTAGTTAATCAAGTCCATTTGATTAGCAGCACCTGGCTGCTCTTAACTTCTATGGAAGCCTTAGCTGTGTACTTGTTTTTCACAGCACTCTCTTTTTCTCATGACAATAACATCCAATAAGGAAAAAAATGTCTCAATAAAGCTGAGCCACCTCTTGTTCTCGCAGTACTTCTTTATTTGGAGTGTGGAAATTACAGTACATCAAAACTCTTTACAGTAACTGAGGATAGTTTGGTGTACAGTACGTGGTAACATATCCCTTTAACACATCATACACAACATATGACACACAGCTGCTGGGTCACATGAAACCAAATACAGTGTTTTTGTTGGCAAGAGAATCAGGGGGGGAAATGACATGCTATGCAGAAATGACAGATGTTTTCATGATACTACGGCAAAGACTCATGATTTTTAAATGTGACCGTGGAAACCAGATACAGCAGCTGTGCCAAATCCCCTTACACTTAAATGAGAAAATAAACTCAAATGAAGTTTTAAATGAGATAAAGAGAGATCATGGAGAGATCTCACTAGAAAGGATGTGCAGAAGGTTAGGATGAGGATAGAGACAGAAACATACTAAATGAATTAACTGATGAACTCTGGATCACACCTGTGGTCCCAGACAGGTGCTCAGACTTAAATTTCAGTAGGGAAAACCATCCATGCGTCTCCAGTGGATTACTGGATTTGCTTCATTATGCTAACAATTTCACAAATTTCTGCAACTATGGAGAAAAACAGCAGCTGTGTGTGAGGCTGGACAATAAAGAAGGAGAAAAAGACTTGTACTGCTAGACAGAGAGAGATCACACTAGAAAGGATGTGCAGCACGTTAGGATGAGGATAGAGACCGAAACATACTAAATGAATTAACAGTGTGTTAAGTTGGAAGGAGTACTTTAAGGAGCTGATTACTGAAGAAAATTAAAGAAGAAGATAGATGAAGGAAGAGGATTGGTAAGGAGGAAGTGAGGGGCTATAAAAGTGATGAAGATATGGGAACGTTGTTGGCAGAAGTGACAGAGACATTCAAGATAGGTCCTTTTTGCTTCCAACAGTAATGGACGGGTTGACAGATGAGTTCAGGCAAGAGTATGCATGGTCTATGATGATTGCAGACAAGACTGATCTTTATTGAGAGTAGAGAACAGCTGTAAAAGAGGCTGAAGAGGTGGAGGTATGCGCTGGAATAAAGAGGAACATAAGCGAGATAGAATACATGTGTGTGAATGAGAGGTGGAATGATGAAGCTGCAAGGAGTAAAAACAGTGAAGGCAGATGAGTTTAAATTCCTATCAACCACCCAAACCAAGAGATTGTGCACGAGAGAAATGAAGAAGAGATTGCAGGCAGGGCGGATGGAGTGGGAATGCTAAAAACAGCTTGCTTTAACTGTTTTTTTTTCTCATCTGTCCCTCTGTGCAACACACAACTTCCATCAATGAAGATTTAAAAATAAGAAAATGAGAGAAACCTAAAGCTCTAAAGCCAGCTCTTCTGCAGCTCAGCTTTAGACTGAGCTAACCATATCACATTTAATGACGAATCCTTCTCCACATATTACATCATAGTGCAGCTGTTTGTCCTACATTCGTAACCAGCTCACTTTTTGTTCTTTCTGTTACATTTGAAATTAAATGCGTATGCTTAGCTAAATTAAATGTTAGCTAAGCATAGCAAGCTATTTATTTAAAATCACAAAAGCAAAAGTTTGTTTTTAAAGTTGCGCCATGAAAGAAAAAATGTGCTCCTCTGGGCCAACTTGGATAATGCATGAAAAACAGAAGCACACAACATTCACCTGACTGCAAGCATACAGAATTTCCTGTTTTCCTAAATTCATAAGACAATTGGGGCATCTGAGTTTTATAGATGGTGCTGTTACAGGCTATTAGCTGGATAATGCAGTGTTTCTGAAGGCATCAGCTGAACTAATAATACCTCAGGATACAAGCAGCAGCATCTAAAATGCATTCAGGCTGACAAACACGCCCGTCTCCCAATGTTTCCAATCTAAGCCACAATAAAACTCAGCCAATAAATCAGGCAGGGGGTAACAAATTCAAGCACTTAATAGATATATGCACTTCTGAACTTTGAAGAAGTCTTGTAAAAGCCTCAATGAAAAATATTCCTCAGAAAATCAAAGATAAGAGATTCAGAACAACTGGATGTCTTTATGTCAAGTGAAGTGCAGTACACGTCTGTGAATTTGGCAGTTTTGTCATAAACCGATATAAAATGAATAATATGTGCATAAATACGTGAAAGGAACCAGAATCATTTCACAAGATAAACCAATCTCACAAAAACTGAGGATATTTTATAGGTTTTGACTAAATTACAAATAAGCTATCAGAACCTTTTCTCTTTCAGATGCAGCATTATTAAGCGGTGTAATGATTGTCACACTGCAGTAAATGCTGTCTGGATTATTTGTATAAGTCTGACTTGTATCAACTTATCAGGTTGATTTCTGAGACTTGAACTGAATTAGAACTTCAAAATTCTCAAAGGTCATAAGCATACATCATAAGAACTGTACTGTGGCTTCTCATGCTGGAATCCTCATTTATTTAGGCAGCTGCATTGCAGTAAAAGCCCAGTGAGAAGCATTCCTGTGGTTGAATACGTGTACTGACAAAATTCAAAGTGCTGACACAGTAAGTGTTTCTGCCTTTGCCTTATAAATAACAAGAGCCCATCAATTCCAGTAACCAGTTTCAGAACAAATGCTTTTTATATTTAGATTAATGTCATTTACACAGCCTTCAAAACAAACTAAGAAAAAATGCCCCTGATCTTCATTCACTCTTGATGACTGGTAGAAACAAACAAACACATGCACAGATTTTAACATTACAACAAAAATGTTAAGTGCTTCAGGACATCATTAGGCAGTTCTTTTCATTTCTTCATTACAGAAATTCTTAGGTATGTCATGTTTCGTGTGTACTTATTATTTTTAAATACTTGGCATAGAAACAACTGGATGGCTATTGTGCAAACTCATAGGAAAAGATACTCCACTGTATTGGTAAATATGGTCCAAGGAAGTCCAGAGGGAATAATCTGACCACGGCATCTTCACGTTTCAGTCCAGGAGAACAAGCTGCTACTGAAGAGATGTGTATACACTTAACAGATGGAGCCTCCACCCATGGAAATATTTTTTGTTGTTGTTGTTTTTTTTTAAAATCCATTATGGTCAAGAATGACCTGCATAGGCCACAGTGAGGGTCTGGATGCTGTCCCAAGCTCCTCAAATGTACTAATGCAGTGGGAATCCCCCCCCCCCCCCCAACAAACAAAGTTAACACTTAGTTACTTCTTAAACTACAGCTGAGCTTCAATCTTTTAGACCTTATACTGTCGGTTATTATTAAGTATTTTTCCTAATATGCAGGAGGCAACATGGTGCAGTCAGGACTTTTCATCGCCTGCCCGTCAGTCCGGCTGCACTACTGCGGTTGAGGTTGCGGCTGAGCTGAGGGAAGTGGACGGTGGGAGTTCTGGAGGTGGGACCGTAGAGGCCCAGGTTTCTGGCTGCGACAGACTTCCTGGGCTGCTTCACACAAGGGAACGGGGAGAAGACTTGCTGTTTAGGAATGGAGGAGAGCCCCGGGGTTGACGGGGAAGAGGAGACTTGGGATCTAGAAGATGAGGAGATAGAGGAGAGGGAGGGGGTAGAGGGGGAGGAGGTTTTGTAAAAGGTGGAGGAGGCAGGAGGAGAGAGCGCAGATAAGCAATTAGCTGATGAAGAAGGTGGTAAGGAAGAGGTGGAGTTGGGTTTTGGAGTGGAGGTTAGTGTAGGAGAATCTGAGGAAGATTGATCAAGAGAAGGAAGAGCTGTTGGAGAGTGGGGTGTGCTTGGTGTGGTAGGTGATGAAGAAGAGATGCAGGAGTTGGAGGAGTGGTGAGGTGGTGGAGTAGTAGGAGGAGAAAAGCATCTGACAGAGCCAGCGTGTCTTTCTGATGAGTCAGACTCTTTATGTCTGATGGAGGATGGCGGTGGAGGGAGGAGAGGGACTTGGGGTGCAGGTTTAAACTCTGGTAATTTGGGTACTGTATCTGGGTTTTGGTCGTTGGGAGAACTTTGATTTGATTCACTCTCTAGAGTCAGGGAGTCCAGCTGCACTACCACATCTGCAACTTCTGATCCTTTAGTCTTATCTGAACCCTGTAAAGCCTCTTCACATGCTGACCCCGTACCAGAGGAGTCAGGAGACAGAGGTATAAAAGAGTCGCTCGCCTCTTTCTGCTCATCATCCCATTTATTTTCCTCACTCTGTTTCTCCTCCTGTTCCTCAACCTCCAACTTTGCTGATTCTCTTTTTTCCTTCTCCTCTTCATCTTCCCTGTCCTCTGAATCTCCAAATCCCAGCTGAGCTCTAGCCCTAGCTATATTCCTCCGATGTTGCCGAACATGAGCGCGCCAAGGTGATCCTCCACCTCCTCTGGAGCTTCCTGGTGATCCAGTGCTATTTGAGGCCAGGGAGCTACAGCGCTGCCTGGCTGGGGAACCCGGAGGAACCGGACTCTGGAACAGAGAACTAGGTCGGGCCCCTGGTAAAATGGATGTTGTAGCAGAAGTGGGTCTGTAGCCTTGAGCACCTCCACGTGGTTTTCGGCCCAGGAGGAGATGGTTTATCACTGAACTGGAAGGGTTGAGCTGTGAGGCCAGGACACGGGTGGCAGGACACTTGTCTGGAGGGGAGGTGACAGTTCAGAGAGAATAAAACAAAATGTATTAAAACAAGCTTACAACAGATGCTCTCTGAGCTTACCAAGAAGGCATAAAAATGACAGAATTCCATGAGACATTTTGACATACTTTGCCCTTTAACCAGAGAAACAATTTATTTAGCTGACCAAAGTAACTACTACTTAAAAATAAGGCATAAAAGAAATTGTAATCTTAAACATAATTTTGTTGTTGCTGTGCAAATCATGACTGCTGCATGCTATCATTATATGAACACCATTAAAATTAGGGGAGAAGATTAAAAAACAAACAAGATAACATAAGCAAAGATAACTAAAACTAGAGCCTGATTTTTGCTCCAGATAGTTATGTTAAGCTTTTGTTAGCCCTAGTTAGCTCCCTTTAGCTCTTAGTAACTCGTATAACCTCCAGATTAATTTAGCTAGCCACATTAAGATACCATCAACACCTGTTCATTCAAAATAACTGTTAGTTCTGAGTAGTTTCTTTTAGTTTCAATTAGCTCATGGTACCTTCAAACATACGCTTTTAGCTACAGGTACCTACTGTTAGACATCTAGGTACGGTTGCTCTTTTTGGCTTTCATTTGCTGCCATTACTAATATTGAATACTATTAGGTTCAGATAAGTTCTGCTAGCTTCTTTTACCTATTTTCTGCTCACATTTGTTCCAATTAGCTACCATTAGCCCCTGTCAATCCCACTCAACCCTTTTTAGTTTCCATTAGCCTATGTTAGCTTTAGTTAGCTTCTGCTAGCTCTTCTAGATATCTAGTTTTCTCTCCTGTTAGGTTAAGGCAGCTCCTGTTAGCTCAAAAAAATCTACTGTTAAGTCTTATTAGCTTATTTAGACCCAATTAAACCATTCTTTGTTTTTATTTCCTCTAGATAACTAAACCTTAACTTAATTTTAACAACTTTTAGTTTAATTTTTTATAATTATTTGATACAGAAACCATCAAGTAAAGCTTGATGTTTTAAAAAGTGTATATAACTGCATGTTTTCTATTTTAATAATTTTTTAAACATTTTTTAAACACTTAGCTATTCCAAGCAGCAATATAAGATATCAAACACTAGGGGCATTCGGAGCTTTTGGTTTATAAACCAAAAGCTCCGAATGCCCCTAGTGTTCTCTGAATCTCATTATTGCATAAACTTTATGCAATAATGAGATTCAGAGAAGCTGTGGACTAGAGTGAAAATTATTTTTCTCATATTACATAATATGTACAGTGTTAAGGCCCATCCCCGATGTAAATAAACCATGTTACAGTACAAGCAGGACTTTTTAAAAACAGATTAAAGTGATTTACAGAGCATGTTATGCACAATTTTTTACAGCTGCAGAGTGAAAACACCAAATCTGACTGTAATACTTTTGCACAAGCCTTATAAATCATGTGTGAATACGACATGGAAGGAGCTGCAGCTGCTCATCAAGGTTAGTGTCCTCCAACATGCAGGCAAAGAATGTGAATCATTGACCAAATCAAGTGTAACTGGAAACATCTGTCACTACAGAGCGTTTTGATAATGTATACTGTACACTTCATATAAGAATTAAAATATTTAAGAGCAGTTAAATGTATACAAATATTATTTATGCAAGTAAAGGATATTATTTATACATAGCAGTGACAGGTGCCTCCAAATAAACATTCAGAATACATATATAGGTGGTTGATTGTGTATGTCACCTGTAACCAGAGCAAAACCATCACCAGTTGTTGTAGCTACAGTAGTTCATTTTCCACACTTATTTTTGATACAATATCAGTTATATAAAAGTAGAGTGTGACGCCAGTTTCCAAAAGGCTCTGAAAATACCAGACAACTGTCAATTTTAAAAATAAACGCTTTCTTAGCACTGCAGACACATGTGTGCACTGCACAGCATTTTGAGAGCATCATCTATCTGCAAAACCGAGCCAACGAAAACCAGAACTTTGTCAAAATCAATCATTTTTATAGATATACACCGCTAGTAATCATTCAGTGGTCTTGCAAGATTTCCCCAGAAGAATTTAGCTCTCTACTTGTATTAGTTGTGTCTGTGGTAAAAATCTGTTGATTCCAATAAAGACCATTTCTAAAAAGTCGAACACCAAAGATTGCTCAAGTAATCCCCAGAACACCCAATTTCAGAATGGCTGTTGACACAAGTACCGTCAGGGTGCTGCTCAGTAGTGCTGCCACTCTGTTTGCTGGAAGCCCCCTGAAGAACCCCTGGACTTGTGGGCGCTACAGGTCCAGGTCCTGTGAGTCACACGTCATAATCATCATCAACAGCTGGCTTTTTGGTTTCTTTATTCTCATCCATGTGTACCATTTCACTGGCATTTTATTTATTAAAGGGGACCCATTAGTCTTATTTTCAGCTCCACATTTATCTTTTAAGTCTACTAGAGTAGCTTTGCATGATTAATATTTAAAAATTAGCCTCATCTATCTTACCATCCTGTCTGAAAGAAGCAAATTTAGCTCCTCTCCCTTTTAAGGCAGCCTTCTTCTGACTAGTTAAATGTCTTTGCACTGATAAAACGAGGCGTTTCACTGGTCCTGCCCACGATGTAAAATTAGTTTGAAATCCCTGCTCTAGATTTTCACGGTCTAGTGAGGTTGCTGTTGAAGTTCATTTCAGTCATCGATGTCATTTAGTCGTGTCAAGTATCTCATCCCACGGTCAAACAGACCTCAGCTAGTGACAATTGATCTTTGGAGGAATATATATATGGTTTTTAATTAAATGGTAAATGGCCTGTATTTATATAGCGCCTTACTAGTCCCTAAGGACCCCAAAGCGCTTAACATATCCAGTCATCCACTCTTTTATATTCTAAAGCTTGGGTGTGTGCTTCCTTTGATATATGTGTATTCTCTCCTGCCTCCTTATAATGACAAATACTACATGAATCTGTGGGAAAAGCTGAGCTATATCCCTAAAATGACCATATTTAGGGATATGCCCTAAATACGACATCATAAAGACTAAGGAGTAGAAAAAAACTGTCTAAAACTGCTTAACTGAAGCCTGAGCTAGCATTTCACAGGTATTACTTGTACTTGCTGACATCATTACTTGAAACTTTGGTCATGTTTGATACAAGCATGCATAATTGTAACAGACAATAGGAAACGTATAATAGGTCCCCTTTAAGAAATGTTCTGGTGTGTGTCTCAACAGCAGAAACACACAAAAGATTTATGCACTGAAGAAAAAAATGTAAAAACATCCTGAAAAAATAAATAATGAACATAATGTAGCGCTTTTTTTTTATTTATTTTTTTATATGAATGTCTTTGAGCAAAACAAAAGCTCAAAGACATTCATCATCTTGGTAAACCTGCTGTGTGAATGCTGTTACTCATTTCTCACTCACCTGTGCGGATGTAGAGTTGCATAGCCTGTTGCTGCTGCCGTCGTTTGATGCGTGCGTATTGCTTCTTCAGGGCGTAGATGTCGGTGCTCATTCTCTCCATCATCATGCCGTTAATGGCCGCTTGATGATCTGCTCTTGCACCTCCTCCTCCTCCTGATCCTCCACTACCAGCCCCTCCTCCTCCTCCCACTGCTCCGGGGCTCAGCTCTGCGATGCTTCCCTGCTCGCCTCGCTGGTCTGAATGCAAGAATACACGTAAAACCAGAACACATGCTTAAGTATTTCCGCTTGTTTGGATCCATTTTATGACTGAACATGAAATAAACTGATTAGAGTCAAATTAGCTGGTGGTTCAAAAAGGCAGATGGAGCAATTTAAGCAGAATATACAAAACAGACCAAATCCAGCGTGCCTTTTTGGCTCTTCTTAAGCTCCTTTTCATACTTATTTACTTGCCCAGTTTGGCTTTAAATCAAAATCAGCTGTGCACTAGAAACATCAGATTTAGTACAAGCAAGAGAAAAAAAAAGCTGCTTGATGCTATCGATAGATGATAACATCTGGAGCATTCACTTAAATGTACACAACATGCTGCATTGTCTGATAGTGTTTTAGAGTCTTCATATCTGCTAAAGTTACAAGTTTCAAAGACTTTCAAAGTAAGCCCAGCGGGCTGAGTCACTCTTTCCTGTTTTCTTTGCCTCTGATGGCATCACAATCATGGCGCTTTTAGACAAGCAGCCTTTGAAGATGACATAAAGTGCATTTTGTTGAGTGAATTATTGTTTGTTTTCTCTTCAGCTTCACTGAAAGTTGGAAATTATTTTCCATCTCAGCTCTTCCAGCAGGACGCAACGAAAAATCCCCGTCAAAGACAAGCAGCTCAGTTTGTTCACTGTAATTACTCTGCTGTCTCAGAGCCCCTGTGCAGGCGATTGATTGATGTTCTTTTCCTTCACATTGCTTCCAAATATAATGAGCAGAGTTTCCCTTTTGAAGTAGGTCAAGTCAGTTGTACTGAGATCTTCTTATGAGGTTAAAAGTTCAGCTCAGGTTTGGAAAACAGCTTTCACAGATCTTAACCAATGTTTTTAACTAAAGCCCCCTGGCTGGTTTCAGCTTTTTCATGCTTGCGAGAGTCCTTGAAGAAGCAGG
Source organism: Neolamprologus multifasciatus (assembly GCF_963576455.1). Lineage (NCBI taxonomy): Eukaryota > Metazoa > Chordata > Actinopteri > Cichliformes > Cichlidae > Neolamprologus > Neolamprologus multifasciatus. The sequence goes on from NC_140455.1 coordinate 21,239,796, forward strand.
AAGTGGGGATGTGTCTGGAGGAAACAGATCTGAGTCTGGCAGTACTTAGAGTCATATTAAGGGCAGGACACGAGGATTTGGGGCAGCAGTCCATCTGGAACTGCTTGGTTCCTGACTGTACCCACACTGAGGGTCACCATTTAAATCCCGTGTGTGTATGTGTGCGCGCTGACCTTTGAGATGTTTCTGGTATCTCTGTAGCTCGGGGGCCAGTAGGCCACCCAGGGGACCCAGACAGCCGAGCGCAGTCACCACAGAATCTTCATCGTCCATGTCGGCATCATCATCGCTCTCCCAGCTGCCCAGACCACCACTGCAAGAAAACCATCACCACCACCACAAAATACACATGTTTATGTGTACAAGAGGCGAGATCTCAGACAGACAGAAAAAAAAGAGTGTAAACACACTTTTGGACTGAATGTTTTGGTTTTCTGAACATTTGCTGACGACCAACATTTTACTGTTAATGTTGAACATTAGTGTCAGTGAGCAGAGTTGCACTGCTTTAATTTACAATGAGTTAATTCTGTATTAAAATTATAGTTGGTGATTACAAAGAGGCTTTACTGCTTCCTATACCGCGCTATTTTCCTTCTGAAAGTACTGACCATCAGTATAATACAAGCATCTGTCCCATGGTCATACCTCCAGGTCATCACTAGCACTCACATAGAACATAAAAATGTCTTTAAGAGTAGTAAAGTGGAAAAATATTGAGTTGTTTTTTGTTTTTTTTTAACACAGCACTATTGATTTTCTGAGTTTAGAACAAACCTTCCATTGGATTTCACTGAGGTAGGGAACGGAGTGATGTTGTAGGTGTATTTCTCTCTTAGCTCGGCTAGCTGAGGGAAGGGAAACACCGCCATGGAGTAAACCTCCTGACAGACACAGAAAGAAGACAGGTGAGAAAGCCATAATCACAACATTTACAGCATTAAAGTAGTGAGTGTGAAGTTTGCTCACTACCTGCATGAGCTCTGTAGGATCGATGAGGTTGTGCTCCAACATCTCTTGAGTGAGACAACCCATGGTGCTGTAAAACTCATCTGCTGTCTGACAGTACTCTATCCTCCTGAAGAAAGAGGAAGTGAGAGAACCAAGGATGGGTTTATAATTTGATTTAAACCATCAGAGATGTGGGATGCATGTGAAAAGTTGATTAGCAATTTTTATTAATGTCAGAATTTATCAACAGTGTTAGCAGAATATTTTATCACTTTAAACACGCCTATTGCAAATGGTTGCCTTTTATTTTGAAAATTAACCAGATTAACTGTGCTGTTCCCATGTCTGACGTCCTGCCCTCTTCATCTGCTCTGTGAAGCTTCTGCAAAACAATAGACTTGAAGGCATTTTGAGGGACTCAAAACCATCAAAACCACTTTCCATCTGATATGTGGACTCACATCCTGTTTGGATGCAATCAGCTCCAGCAGCTGAAACCCCACAGGGTGCATTTCCAGGGTAATTATTATTAATAAAATAGAATAGCAAGGGTGATATTCGCTTTCAGTGGATTTTTAATACCAAGGGAAATTAAATTCTCTTGCAATCACTGAAAAAAAAATTGGGTGGAGGTATGTAGCGCAAAGCTACTTAACTCCCTGAGCACCATGCATGAACTGCAGTCCTGGACACAGAAGAATATCTTGATTATTTTGTGATATTTTCTTGAGATGCATGGTGCTCAAGGAGGCATGTAGCTTTGGGCTACATACCTCCACCCAGTTTGTTTGTTTTGTTGTTGTTTTTTTAAATATTTGAGTTTATATTTTATATTATAATATTCAGTGCTTGCAAGAGAATTTTATTGCCCTTGCCATTAATAAGCAGCAGAAATTTGCTTCCTCTAAATCAGGGGTGTCGAACTCCAGGCCTCAAGGGCTGGTGTCCTGCAGGTTTTAGATATCACCCTGGGTAAACACACATGTTGAGGAGGTCATTTAGCCATTTAAATCAGCTGTGTTGGATTAAGGACACATGTAAAACCTGCAGGACACCAGCCCTCGAGACCTGGAGTTTGACACTTGTGCTCTAAAGGGTCAATAGGATATCTGGGCTGGATAGCATAAGGACCTCAGTCAGTTGGGAGGGGCCCGAAGCCTATACTCTCTACACACCAAAAGAAGTAAGCTGAGATCTGTGGTTCAGGCTTCTGACTTGACTGCCTCTAGGTGAGGTGTTTTGAAAATTTCCAAATGGGAGAAGATCCTGGCGAGAACCTGGACTTCTCTCAGCTGGCTTAGGAATGCCTCAGTGTCCCACCAGAAGAGCTGGAGGTAGTGGCTAGGGAGAGCTACTGACCCAGATGCATGAATGGATGATGTGAAATGTCCAGTTTCCCCCTATCCTAAAGGGCTAAAAAAAATCTTGATATAAAATCTACTCCAGCAGCCAATCACTTTTTAGTTACACGTAAGCCACGCCCCACCTGTGTTCATAATGTGCATGCATGAGTAACACTGCAACCAAACAGCCAAGCCACACCTGACGTAACATCTGCAGCAGAATTAACAAAACATACGTGTTTGGGTGTGTTCTCTACACCAGGTGTGACTGCAGGTAGGTTCACTTACTCTCCCAGTCTCTCCCAGATGGCGAGACCAACTCGAAACAGCACCTCTGACCCCTCAAAGAAAACAGAGTCCCAGATCTTCAGCACGGTGGGTGCTGGCAGGCAGGTAGCAAACATGGTCAGAAACCACTGCATAGTGAAGACGTTGGTCAGCGGAGGCTCGTAGCTGCCTGCAGCAGAGAGGCAAACAGACACTAAACATACATGAAAAAGTTCTTAGCCTCTCTGTAGGATGAACATCTAAATAGTTTACAGACTTTGTGACCAAATATCCCATGTAGCAACTGTACCTCCAGCCTCTCGGTTGGCTGCTTTCTGAAGGTGGTGGAGGTGCTGGGAAAGCCTCGGCAGCTTTAGACGCAGCAGGTCTCTGAATACCGCCATGTCCACTGACAGGAGGAGACAACAGAGTAAGAAATCCAGCGTGATGAAAAGTTAATGGTATTCATTAATCCTCAGATTAGATCCCCAGATCCACAGTTTTTAAATTTACATAACTATTTTCATTTTTCCCTGGAAAAATAAACCCAATTTGATATAAAATTTGTTCTGTCAAGTCCATTAAATCACTAGTGTTTTCACATCCAGGTAGGACCCATCTGCTGACTTAGGCTCTGGGGACGTCGGCCGGTTTTTATAGGGCTTCAAGTGTTAGTGGATGAAAGAAATTCAAATTAAGCTTCTCTTTTTTCCCTATTTACAAATTAAAAAAATAATAATTATGAAACAACCTTAATTTCAATCATACAATAGCCAACCCCCGGGGCCTGGCCCTGGATAAGAGGGTGGAGGGAGGGAGGGATGGATGGATGATAGCCAATTACATTTCGGGAAATATACAATATACGACTGAAGCTGAGATGTCACTACTCCAGCCCTACGTGTAGAGTACAACATACAGGAATGCGTTTATAGAGATTGTTTCATCTCCAAATCAGATAAATGTACCCAATGGAGTAAAAAAAACAAAACAGTCATGACTCTAAAATGCAGACAGATAATCTCCTGCATCTCTAATTGGTGCTGCTCTGTTAAGCACTCTGTATCTGCCCTGATGGAGTTCCTGCAGTTTGGTGTCCACTTTCACATTTTTACATTTGGCACTACAATATTGTCATTAGCATCTTTTTAACACATAAGTGTGAAAATTAGATATTATGGCAGCCAGTATAATCTTAAGTGTAGTGTCATAGGCTGTTTACCTGATAACGCTTGCAAGTTGTTGGCAAAATAACTGTCAGGCAGCACTTTATCGATAAGATAGATCATCACCTGGATATAGATGAGTGGGGAAAAAAAAGAACAAAAAATATATAAAAAGCATGGTTTAAGCACGGTTATGATCATTCAAAGCAAATTAAGCTACTTAAAAATGTTTTATTTTAAAATCCACCAGCACATGTAAGCAGACTAAACTCAATGACCCGAGTTTGATTATATGGTTAGATTCTGGTGTATACCTTCAGTGCATCACTTTCATTGCCTTCTGTAACCTCCAGTATAAGAGCAGCCAGTACATTGAATCCTTGGCAGTAACCCACAGTTTTATTCCAGCGGGCGTATGCCAGAAGCACCCTCTTCAGCACCACCCTGTCTTGTTCCCCTTCCTGGCCACAATAAGAGCTGCAACCTGTCCTGTGTAGATCCTGTGGACGAAAAGGAACAACAGCTTGGATTATTTTATTACAAGGACGTGCATTAACATTAAACAGGATAAATGATGACTAGACTTTTGCCCTGTTTACGGAAACAGCCGTTCCTCTGTTGAATCAATGAGTCAGTGAGAAACAGCAAAGATCTGCAACAACTCAGCTGACAGAGTCATCCTGTGTCATCAAGTCACAGGTCATCAGCAAACAGCATCTAAGCAGGTACACCTTCCAAGAAACACATTATATTGTATTGGTAGCTCGAATAAACTGTTGAATGCACATAAACAGCCAACACGGATGGATTAAATACATAATGAAAATTCTTGCCTTTGACAGCCTAGTTGCAGTTACAAGTTCAATTTGAAGTTGTAGATTATCCTGGACATTTCAATATAGGGGTGACGTGCTTTTAGCACCACAGAATGGCTGTATAAGACAGATGTAGCTTCAGGGTCTCCATCCATATACATCCTAGTGACCGCATCCATCTTTTATGTAAAATGTATGCTAGGAGCCAGCCTCAAGTGGCCAATTACGGAACTGCAGTTTTTGGCATTTCATTTATCAAACCCAGGAGTGGACCTTTCTTTTAAAGATACAGGATCCAAAATGTTTAGAATAAAAGAGCTGTATGAATGTTTGTATGTAGTACTGAAGTGCTTTGAGTGCTCCGTGGAGTAGTACCATGCCCCTGCATGTGACCCTGAACTATGTCTACATTACACTTCAAAAGGTATTCAATGGTCTGCCTGTTCTGTATTTTATGCTATATGCTGCAAATACAATTTGGTTACCTTGACAATCTGGATCCCAAGGGAGTCATCATCTGGATTGCTGCGTTCATTAAAGGCAAAACGAAGAGTCTTCTCCCAGTCAATAGAGATACTGTGGAGGTACTGGTCTGCTAGGGTTAGCCAAACCTGGATAATGACAATAGCAGCCAATAAACAATGAGTCAGTCGGTGCTGTGGTTTTTGTAGCAATCCAGCCAACATTTAAATGGTACTTTTACTTCAATTAGGAGCCCCTGTTCACTGTGACTCCCATTGTTTTACATCCACGCAAGAGAAAAGCTTTTAATTTTCTGATAAAATGAAAGTAATTGCTTCCATTTCTTCATACTTGCATCAAAAAAGATAAAACTGGGATGTGAGATGAATGGAGCATAGATAAAGTACCTCTACATGCTGTTCTTTCATTCCACGCTTTCTCTCTCGTGACTGTAAAAACTTGGCCCGAAGGCTGACGACAACAAAGTGAACAGACATTTCTTGCAATAGCACAGCTGGGCTCTCGCTTTTATTTGCTTAACACCCCGATGGCTTCAAAACGCGACTAGAGAGGAAAAATGTGTAACGTGTTGTTTATCAAAACACCTTTTTATATGGAAGCAATTTTGTGCCCAAACAGAGAGTTTCTACTTTTTTACTCACTGAGTATGACAAAGTTCTTACAAAGCTTATATTTGGGTGGTTAGAGCAACATACCCTGTTCCTCCATTCCTTTGGTATCCCAGTTGGAAGTCTTGCCACAGCTTTGAGGGCATCGTACCACTGTGGGGAAGAAAAAGCACTCAGTTTAATTAGTTTATCAATGAAAATACCCAGAATTAGAATTTTTATATGCTTAATCCATTAAAGAAAAAGGAAAAAGCTATCAAGTCTCACTCACTATATGTCCATCTTCTACATAGAGTCTATGCTTAAACATGCACGTAGTGGAATGTAAACATAATTTCAGACCAATAGCTTTAAAGTGGTAAAAAGAAGATGTATCAAGGAAGGATATTTGTGGTATCGAATAGAGTTACTGGCTTAATAGCATATAGATTATATTCAGTGCAATCACATTCATCCAACTTTATATTTAGTATGATGATTAATGTCACTGGTTGTCTAACTGGTTCAAGTGTGCTTAAAGACTTGTAGTTATTTTTATAATGAAGATGAACTGAAAAGAAAAATATATATATTCAGTATTAGTATGGTAGACATTTTTATTTTAACATGTCTATTTGTCTAAATTATGCATTGCTAATATGGGGGGGAGGGGTATCTGCAGAATAATCTGAAGGTGTACTTAATATATGGGCAGTATATCGTCACCCCTCACCTGCTGAAATCCATTCTTTCCCAGAGATGGTTCAATGGTAAACTTCAGCCTTGTGTCAACCCCTACAAACAAACAAACAAACAAACAGCTGGTTAGAGGCACCTTCTACTTGATGTTCACTTTTTTCAGATACAGAATTGGTTTTTGTTTAAATGTGTACACATGCACAGAAAGGTTATCTGGAAATCGCACACTTAAAACATAAGGTAGTTAATGAACCCAAGTTATTGATCTTCACAATTTAAAACCCACATTTATAAACATTTTCCCCCGAACACCTTTGTGTACTTCTCATTGCACTAAACAATCTGCTTAATGTTTAGTGTTAAAGATCTTAAGTTTTTCTGCTAGTTTTAGTCAGATACACCCAATGGCAAAATGGCGGAGTTTACACATGTTCCCGTGTATCCAAAGGAAAAATGGACATCTCATTTCCCGACTGTAATATTTTTTTGGTTTGCTTTGGAGCTGTGAGTCGCTCTCCACTTCCTGGTAGTGCTGAATCCGCGTTTCAGTCTCCATTTCACTGTTTAAATATCGTCTAAAACCTCCTTTACAGCCCCACGAGAAGACTACCCGGAAGAGAAATTCTCATCTGAAGTTAAGAAGCCGTAAAGTCCTGACATGCCAGTTCTCTTGGCTCAATGCCAACAGCTCCGACTACGGCCATTTGCCTTCCCGTCCCCATCCAGCTCAGCCTCTGGAGGATTGGTGTCTCTCACACGGGACACCTGCGTGTTTTTTTCTCCACGATGAAACTCCGAATATAAGAAATAATGGCTTGTAACCTGAACGGTCCGCTTCTGCCGTTTTGTCTTGCGCCATTATGGATGAGCGCCGTTTTATTTTGCAGTGTCCTCTCGGGGCTTCGGGAGAGGATTAACGCGGAAAACCCTCCTACTTCCCCGTCACAGATTAGTCTAACGCAGCCGATTCAGTGTGGATACAGAACTGCAGCTAAGGCCGGTGTTGTGCCAAAAAGTGATTGTCTGCCAAAAACTGATTTCCGGTATTTGCCAAAAAGCGATTGCTCATATTTAAAGTGCTATAAGTAACTTGTTGGGCTATAATATGTTAAACATATGTCAAATGGATCCCTTATGGATGACATAAAGTCATCTTGAGCCACAAACAACATTTGTGTAACAAGACAGAAGCCGCAATCAGTTTTTGGCAGTGACTTTTATATAACCTTTATTTATGCAGTAAAAAAAAAAAAAATCTAATTAACATTAAAAATGTATTTTGTAAGAGTAAGTTGCCCAACAGGACAGCAGAAATGGCAGCAAATATTACAATAGTTCTGTAAAAATATTTTAAGTGGGGATAAAGGACCGGATTGGTTATAATGTAAGTACAAGTTGTAAAGATACTTAAAAAACAGATAATTTTTTAATTCTTTATGTAACCCCTTTGTATCCCCTGTTCACCGAAGTCTATTTACGAACATACGTAAAGATATTACACATAAAAAATACACAGAAACACTGGAAATCAGTTTTTGGCAGACAATCACTTTTTGGCACAACACCGGCAGCAGCAAAGTTCAGAGGGCAAACTTAACCGTTTCTCCACAGTGTACATGACATAACCACGGTAAACACGAACACAAACAAGGAGAGTGTGAAATGATGGGCTAAAAGAAGAGTCCACGATTCAAATCTTATTCTGAAAGTCTGTAATTTGATCGATTATCAAGGCAAAGGTAACGAACCTCCACCCAAATACAGCAGCGGTTTTAACAATCTCTTACACTGCCGCACATGTGCCAGAGAATATATGAATATATATATATATATATATATATATATATATATATATATATATATATATATATATGAATATATATATATATATGAATATATATATATATATGAATATATATATATATATGAATATATATATATATATGAATATATATATATATATGAATATATATATATATATGAATATATATATATATATATATATATATATATATATATATATATATATATATATATATATATATATATATATATATATATATATATATATATATATATATATATATATATATATATATATATATATATCCAGCCATGATCTTTTGTCGTTTACATCACATTACTGTATTTTCATTTACAATGTGCTACAGGTCACTACTGTAAACTGTACTGTAATAAATACATATTACAGCCATTTACTATAGGAATTACATTATAATAATGTTTAACGACAAAAATCAAACCCAGTGCATGGGGTTGACAAATATAAAAATATTTTACTCCCATTATAAGTAAATACTATGAATGCAAATCAACAGCAACCCCAGCCACTAAAGGTGTGCCCATTCATTTTAGCACCTGGTGTCTGCACAACACTTTCCCATGACCTCATATGCCATATATACCATTTCTTTGGAAATAAATAGCTTGTTTTATGTCACCTGCACATATTTGCTAACCACATGTCTGATGCATCAAGACATCCGCAACTACACAGAAAATAAGCCAAGTCACTCATGACTGTTCAGCTATGCTGGTTAATCATCTCCTAAAATGACTAACACACAAATTATTGTTTTAAACAGTCCTAAAGGATCCATTCTTAAAATGTTTGTAATACCACATTAATGCTTAACTGTACGCTCTTACTGTGCCATTATTTTTATGATCATAATTGGAAACATATACATTTCTTGAATGTGATCTTTTTTGGCTTAAGATATGTAAAGTATGAATTTTTTTTAAAAAAATTGCTGCACCCACATGACCCAAATCTTCAACAACAGCGTGGACTTTATTAATATTATTAGATATTTCAGCCCAACATTTCGTAGTATTTTGGCACGTATCCCTTTTTTTTAGCGCTGCTCTGCCTGCAGATGTTTAAAATAAGCCCATATACTCGAAGGTCACCTGGCTCTAAGGTACACAGCAGCCGGGGTGCACTCCTGGATATCCCGTTGCGCTTCTTCAGGACGCTGCTGATGATGTTACCGACCCCTCCCGAGCTTTGCTGCCGCTGCTTCACGCCTGCTCTCGGCCTTCTGCCGGCGGCGGGGAGCCGTTCCTGTCTCATCCCGGAACCAGAGCTGTAAAAGCGCTCAGTTACCTCATCGTTTGGTTCCGCTTTTACAGGCACTCGTTTGATGGAGGGCTAGAAGACATTCTTGCCGCTCCTCCAAACGCTCCCCTGTAAATCAATCGATTAAATTGATGTTTCAGCCTTCTTCCGGTGATGTCTCGTTCTTCTGATTTATTCCGGAGGAAACAACATATCTCCGACGTATCAGTGAGTGCGGTACTAAATCACACAGCACGCCATGTTCAAAAGCTCCAAGTGATGCATTAAACATAAGAAAGGTCAAAAATAGCCGAAAGTAACAGTTTGTGCTCCTTTAGCGCCGCTGATGCTGCACGCCTCCTCATCCTCCTCCGGTATGGCGTCACCGGGAGGAGGCGCACGGACGGAGGGATGCGGTAGGATGGAGAGACATGTGGGGCAAGATAAAAGGATGAGGTAATGGTGGAGGAGAGCGCGTGGAAAGGGGAAGCGGAGATTCAGTTTTGTAACCCACTAAATCCTAGCACACCTAATACAACAATGTCATCTCGCTGCTTACATCTATGTAGACAAAGAAGTCACATTTCCTTTCACAGTGAACTGAGATGAGCAGACAGCAGCGGGCAGACTTTATCTGACAGCAGGGCACAACACTTCACACGAAGAGACAGAAGACCTGCAACCAAGTAAATGCCTTTCTAGTACGGCAAAGATTAATTCTCAGGCAGGAAAACCCTTTCTGGGCTAAGGTCAAGTGCCAAAAAGGCAAGGCTCCTCCTTAAAGTAGCAGCTCATAGATACAAAGATACACAAGAGTTTTTTTTCTTCCACAAAACTTTAAAGTGCACAGTGAAAAGAACAATTACACCCTTTTTTTAAAGATTTTCGGCATAGGGTAACTTATCCCAGTGTTTCCCAACCTTTTGGAGCCACGGAACATATGTCACATTAGAAAAACCACCAAACAAAAAACATGTCACAAAAAGGATATTGATCTTTTGACACGCACCAGGCATAGCGGAATTGCCTCGGTTTGTCCCCAGTATACCCCCAGTACTTTTTGCTTTCTTCTAATCACTACTCATGCTAGGGCCTTCATCTCGGTCGGAATTTTCTCCAGGACCAGGCTTGTGGCCTTCATCAGGGTCCAGGTACCCTGATGAAGGCCACAAGCCACAAGCCAAAACGCGTTGGTCTATTATTAAAGTTGTTCTTCTTCCTCAAGTGTTGCTGGAGTTCCGGCTTTGTGAATTCTTTTATCCTCTCCATGCACCTTGGAAGCAGGTGAAGTTGTGCCAGAATTTTTTTTTGCTGCATTTCAGGAGTACACTGCTAATAAAGTTACACAGTGAATTCGCATTTATTATTACATTTACAAAATACCACAGTTTGTGTCTTGGTCGTATCATTTTATTTTGTTGTATTTATCTGCGACACCTTAAAAGCCGGTCAGTGAAAATATTCTTTGACATTAAACCGGTCCATGGCGCAAAAAGTATCAGGACCGCTTGGGGACCCTAGCATGAGTAGTGGTCAGAAGAAAGCAAAAAGGGTATACTGGGGACAAACCGAGCCAATTCGGCTATGCCTGGCGTGTGGGGAAAAATTATCAATATCCTTTTTGTGACATTTTTGTTTGGTGGTGTGCCGTGTGATTTTTCTAATGTGAAATATGTGCCGTGGCTCCAAAAGGTTGGGAAACACTGCTCTAATGCAGAGACACACACACTCACACACATCCTGTAGTAACAGATGGTCTGTTTTTCCCCTGTAGGAACAATTAGACCATAAATTGCTATTTGTTATGAAGTCATAATCTTCATATAAACACGTTCATGTCATTTCATGCAATAAAAAGTAATAAAGCATTGACTGAAATTTATTGTTTAGTATTTTCTATGTCACCAGCAAAAACGATTCAGCCAAATCACAGCCTTTGCAGTGTTCAACAGGAGCCATATTACCATATTAATGTTCTGTGTTGTGCAACTGACCACCTAGTGTACGACTGGCCTGGTCATGAAGTCTGTAAATGGAAAGCAGCACTGGAAAGCTTATATTCTGTTATAGAGACCATGATGGGAGCCAATATGATGCACAGTGATGGAAAAGAACAGTCTCAGTAAATGCATAATAGCTATTATGGATTTAAGTATCCATAACTCAAAATTTCAACTTATTAACTCAAACCTTTGAGAAAAGTAACTTGAAATTTCAAGTTAGCGCTGCTAATCAGTAATCTACGTGAATTACATAATTTCCTTGTTACCCGGAAGCTGAAGCCCTCAGCTACAAATGCTACAGCTAAGCTACCAGTATTACAGCCAGTCATTAATGCCCAAATTGCTGGATATTTTCAGCGTGGCTTCACAAATGATGAAATCCTTGTTTTATTAGCTGAATTACATGGTATTACTATCAACAAACGTACTTTCAAAAGCGCCAATTTGTTGTGATTCGGTTTTGAGTGCGCATTCCACAGATTACTGATTGGCAGAGCTAACTCGAAATTTTGAGTTATGGATACTTTTTTAAGTTGCAGAAACTGGCTTCCGTACATGAGGCTGTTACAGCATTTAAAAACTGCTTATTGCCTGGTATAAGAAGGTAAAACAGTTTTGGTCTCACCTACACTAATTAAATTAAATTAACTGGACATCTCCACTTTCATACATTTTAAAGATTATTATCATTACTTTTTTTGTTGTTTCGGCTTCTTTTTGGATCATAAATGGGCATGTTTTGGTTTAAACTCCATTTCTCCTGTTGTTTGACAAATCTGGTTTGGATCATGTCATCCACGATTTGGACCTCTCAGTTTTAAGTTGTTGCTCTAGTTTATTTGCGCCTCCAAAGACCAATGAACCCCTGAGACATGCAGACACAATCCTTTCTGTACTTTCACTCTGAGAATTCCAGGGTGAATCACAGTCATTTCTGCTGTCAAACTTACTGTTTCCAAGATGTAAAAGATAATCAGTATAGTCAGGATATTCATTTTCATGCGTCTACCATTTGCTTAATTCACAACCTGCTTCTTGAAAATATAAAAACTAAGAGTGTAATTTTGATGCTTCAGGGAGTTTGACTACAAAGAAAAGGTCCTACAGGACGAGCAACCTCAACCATCTAAACCCCAAAAAGGCCACAGAAACAAGGCTGACATGTGAAACAAAATGGCTCTCATGTGTGTCTGCATCTGATTTGCAGAAAAGGACAGAAAAAAGTGAAATTAGTAACCATATTTCATTTGCTGTGTTGTCTGGTAATTATTCAGGTTTCTGTAGGAACGCCCTCCATTAACTGCCATTTCTTTTTTTTTTTCCTTTTTTTGAGCGACAGGCTTCTCATGATTCATAAATTGGTGGCAAAAACATGGAAACCTAAAGTTTCCTCTTAAAAGTGAATCTTTGACCTCTGTTCATTTTTTTCAGTGAAATGAAATTTAAAAAACAAACAAACAGGGAATTGACTTTCAAACGAAGGGTTGCTCTGAAAGTCTAAATGTGAAATCCAATTAATGTACAGCGTTACACTAAAGCCAATCAAAATGCAGGATACTTTCTGAACATAACAGATAATATAACATATAACATAATATATAATATGGGCGAGTAGGACAAGGGAGACAAAAAAATGGTGTGCAGGAGAGACACCTGAGCACCCTTACAAGACCTGTATAAATGTATTTTTGTTCAAATAAATTGGGAAAAAAAACCCCAAAAAATTCTACTTCATTTCTCTTTCATGATTTATGATATCGGACTAGGACATGTGTCACAAAAATATTTTAGGTCCTTTCGGCACCCATCCATAATTATTTTGTTTCCTTTTTTTCTATTCTCAGCTTGCATGGAATTGAAACAGCCATCCTTAATATGGTCATCTCACCTTCTACCTACCTGCTGTTCAAACCTAGTGCTTACGATGGGCAGCCAATAAGAACAAAGAACACCTTAAAAATAGAGCAACTAAAATAGCCTCCTTCAGAAGACACCAAGATTCAGCATGAGATAAATACAGATGATTTTAAACCATGAATCACATGAATCCAGTGAATCACACAAAGCTACCCTAGATGAGTCCAAACAAACATCTGGAGCTGAAATGGACCATAATCCATAATGACCAATAACTAAATAACACGCCATAATGGAATTAGTGTTAACCTGTAGATTTTTTAAGAGGTACACTGTGTTAATACACACTCCTGAATTCAGATGAAATAAACTCATGAGACTTTTCATAATTTATTCGAGAGAAAGAATGTGAATAATGATAAATATAATTTGTGTTCATTTTCAGCCACTCATATTCATATAATTTCTTGAAGGATGGTGCAGATTTTGTGGCCTTCCCAGCTCAGTGCAGCCAGCTAAGAGGACCTCCACCTGTTGTTTCACACAGTTACACCTCCTGTGTCACCCTGCCTGGTTTGCTATTACATAAAAACAATGAGTGTATAGTCTTACTTCGTTTTTGTGACACGGCCTGAAGAAATGCTGTGATAATGTCGTAGTTCTTCTGCAGTTTGTGGCAAAGTCGGTCCCGTCTCTTCAGCTGGCGGATCAACTTGGCCGACTGAAGGCCTGTACGATATTTCACCTCCTGGATGATTGAATGCAGCTCCTCTGGGGCTGAAAACAAATACAGAAAATTGGTGGTACAAACTCCACACAAAAAAAACCCTGGCTTGACGGTAGAATTGAACTCAGCACATTTTTATTGTGAGGCAATATCGCTAACCACTGCTCGACCTGTGCTGCCCTTACAGCATTTATTATTATTATAATTTTAAATGCCAGCAACAGCCCAAAATTACATCATCTATTGATCTCTAACTTTTTCAGATGATCACATTTTAGGAACATGTGTCTTTCTTTAACCTACATCTTTTTCAAACACATATTTTCCACAATAATATGTACTCCAAATAAAGCCGTGGCACAGTTTTGACACACCCGTGATATCTGCAGTCCTCTGATAAATCATAATCTCACACTCATTAGCCTGTTTTCCAAGCTGCAGGCAAAGGAGGAAATGAAAACCAGATCAGCAGTGCCACATAAACACAAACCCTCCACCCATTAATGGACACATGGCATTTAAAATCTGATTGTCACAGCAATAGATCTAAGGAAAAACAGGGGACACTTTTGGTTGTTTTTCTCATGTGTAAAATAAGAGGCCTCATACAGCACTGTGAATAACTGAAAGTGAAAGAAATTTTGTGAGCTCTTTTTGCAACTGAGTCCAACTAACTAAATAAATATTTAAAATAAAGATTCAAACTTTCAAGCAGAAAAGCTTGGAGGATGTACTGTAGTAATCGTCTCTTCTGAGCCAATCGAAAACAGATACAAGAGCAGTTAAAAGTAGTTCTTACTTGATTGTGATATACGTCTATTAAGGATCGACGGACGGACAAGCCATTCAAATACATCAATAACTTATTTTTTTTTAATTAATCCTGCTAACAACCACACGGACAAATCACATAAACTTTGGATGTTATGCATTTAGCTTTTTGTTGTGTGTATTATTACCTTTGGATTAAAGCTAATAAAAATAATATATCCACAGACATTGTATCAATTTTCACAACTGTAAGAGTCTAATGCAGCCAGTCACTGGTTGCCAATTAGGGACGCACAGATCTGATATTTAGTTATTGGTCAGATCCCGACTCAAAATGGTGGATCTGGTATCAGTAAAATCTGTCCATCTACTTGATTCAATTATATGCTGTTCTGTGTTTGCTGTACCAGTAGGGCGCTGGTTGCTAACAGCAAAGAGTCAGCAGTTTGGTGGCACAACCGTTGATGACACTTTTGGTTTTTCTGCAGTAGTCTCATTTCATTCAGCCTGATACCTGATCCTGAAACTATGCTCTGATTTCATTGAAATAGCCCCCACATCACCACACTGATAACCAGAGTAGGCTTTGCTGTGTTGCAGATTTGAATGGCGAGTGGTAAAACACACACTGACGGCTTTCATGTATTCAAATGTCCAACTAACTGTTCAACAACGCTGGCGAAGATGAAGCTTTTCTTTTTAAGGGGAATTCATAGTACTGTACTGTGTCAGAATAAAATGATCTGAAACAAACCAACATGTCCAAAAAGCAAAATTAAGGTCTTGCAGTAACCTAGTCAAAGCCAGGACTTTGGTTAAATGCTTTGGCATGACCTTAAACAGCCTGTTCTCGCTGGAAAACCCTCCAATGTAACTGAATTAAAACAATTCTGCACAGAAGAGTGGACCAAAAGTATCTCGGGGTCTTGTTCATGAGTGATGGGAGAAGGGAGCAGGAGATCGACAGACGGATTGGTGCAGCGGCTGCAGTGATGCGGACGCTGTACAGGTCTTTTGTGGTGAAGAGAGAGCTGAGTGTAAAAGGGAAGCTCTCAATTTACCGGTCAATCTACGCCCCTACGCTCACCTAAGGTCATGAGCTGTGGGTAGTGACCAAAAGAACAAGATCGCGAATACAAGCGGCGGAAATGGGTTTCCTCCGAAGGGTGGCTGGCCTCTCCCTTAGAGATAGGGTGAGAAGCTCGGCCATTCGGGAGGGGCTCAGAGTAGAGCCGCTGCTCCTCCACATCGAAAGGAGCCAGCTGAGGTGGTTCGGGCATCTGACAAGGATGCCCCCTGGGCGTCTCCTGGGTGAGGTTTCCCGGGCATGTCCCACCGGGAGGAGGCCCCGGGGCAGACGCAGACCCCGGACACGCTGGAGAGATTATATTTCTCAGCTGGCCTAGGAACGCCTTGGTGTTCCCCCGGATAAGCTAGAGGAAGTGGCTGGGGAGAGGGAGGTCTGGGCTTCTCTGCTTGGGCTGCTGCTGTCATGTTTCGGCTGTGTACAGCCAGGAGAAGGACCAAAACGCAAAACTCACGACAACGAAATTAAACTCAAAAGCTGCTTTATTGCAGAAGGGCACAAAAATATAACAAAACTAAACTGGGGCATGGATAACCTGACACACAGGGAAACACAGCCATGAGGGAGACTACGACACTGACAAAGAGAAACACAGGGCTTAAATAAACAGAGGGATAACGAGGGAATGAGACACAGAAGGAGAGCACAGCTGGGAGTAATCAGGCTGGACAAGATAAGGGAAGCAAAACTAGAAACACTCACATGAGACATGGACCTTCAAAGTAAAACAGGAAACACACTGACTGAACTCAAAACATGTAAACTTAACAGCAACTGAAACAGAACATGGGGAGCTGAAACATGGGACAGAAAGGCAAAGTAGACACAACATGAACATAACGACGCCCACAGGGAAAGAGCAAAACAGAGCACCAAAACACAGGACCTCTTTCAAAATAAAATAGGAAACAATGAAACACTGACATGACCACATGAACTTGACAACATAGGAAACAGACATGAAACACATGAAGGATAAGGGAGACTTAACACAAGGGTTGAAAACACAAGGGGAATATAATAAGCAAATGAACATAGAAATCTAATGAGCTTAAACATACACTATAAACATCAAAATGAACTAAAACTCAAAACGCTGGGTCATAAGACCCAGGATCGTGACAGCTGCCCCCGCAACCCGGCCCCAAATAAGCGGAAGAAAATGGATGGATGGTTTGAAACATATGAGTGTACAAAGAAAAAAAAAAATAGTAATCAGGAAGCGGCCAAATACGTTTTCACAGCACTGCACATCCCAGGATATAAATTAATCCCCTCCCTGCCTTTTTTCTTTCAAAGTTAGGAGAGCAATGTTTACATCAAGCCAACCATTTATATGCTTGTGAATTTAACACTTGTATCAGATCAGTGGTGCCCATCACCATATATGTGAATTCAGGGCTGTGTAGTTATTTAAATTTTACATTTCAAAACAAAAAATATAAAAAAATCCTTTTTTCATTTTTTGTTTAATTTTTCCCATATTCATTATACCTTTCGCATTAGCGTGTAAGAAGTTCAGTTAAATTTGCATTTACAGTTTTACTTTGTTTTTTTAAACAAAGGTTAAAGGAAATGTACTTAATTAAAAGCACAAGTTTCTGCCTTTTTAAGTGTAATAACGCTAATATTTTCCCAGCATAATGGCACCTGAAGCCAAGGTATCTGTAAGTTATCAAAGCAGGGAAAAGTTGGATATGTCGATCCCTTACACAAACGAGAGTGCGTAAGCGTAGCTAATAAACTGTGCTGCTCTGGAGCGATCAATAAAGTGTAACATTTACCAAAAAGGCTTTTAAACTTTTCCACGGACCGTTCCTGACCAAACACAGGAGCAAAGCGAGTCTGCATATTTTGGCTGGTATTTCAGGTATTATTTAAGAGTATTTCCTCTTCCTGAGTGGCAGCCCTGAGCATTGTCTAACTCATACCAACCCTCAGCAGTGCAGAGTGCAAACACTGAAGTCACAGGTCTGCCCATGTTGACTGAAGGATTCCTTTAAACGAGAGGAAACAATGGCAGCATGGACCTCACAGTAACATGCCAAGTGGGAATCTGGGGCAACAATGAAGGATATGAGTAAATGAGCTGTCAGTGCACTCTGTCTCTGTCATTGTAACGGTCTGAACACTGAGCTTTACCCACATTACACCCAGCCTGCTCAGCTCACTCCAGTATCTGATTACACTTACAGACAAATCAGCTATATATCAGGATGTATCTGTGAATTGGAAAACACACACACAGCTTCCTCATTACAGAGACTTCTGGAATGAATTATAGAAGATTTGGGATGAAGCTTTTACAAAAATAAACAAAGAAAACCTCAAAGCTTAAAAAAAGCTCTGTTAAATGTCACAATTAGAGAGCAGAAAAACAGTAACTAGATCATTTATAGGTGTGAATTTAAACACAGATAAAAAGCTTCCAATCAACAGGGTTTGTGATCTCTGCAAATAAATTCTGCCACCCACTGAAGCATTTTTGATCTTCCTTCAAAGCAAAAACCACAACAATTGTGTTTGGGATTCAGTGTACTCATGTTTAAAATACCCTATTCTGATCAAATGCCCAAATGAAATAACAGAAAAATGCACAACTTCTGTTCAGTCAGGTAAACTTCTGTTCAGTCAGCAGCACACTCCGTCTAAACAACATGTGGACTAGTTGCACCTGCATGCGTACTCACCTCACAAAAGCTGAATTTGAGCCAGGAAAAAGTGAAAAATATTCATAGTAAGGAGGTAAAACCTCCCACTACTTAATTAAAAATACAACAGTTACTGTATAAAATAATAATAATAAAAGAATGCTAATTCTAAATTTTTCCATATTTGGGAAATATTTTTATGGAATGACCCTTCATGAAATATCCAAATTTCTTTGTCCATTTGACCTATAAGAAATACAATACCATTTTAAGATCCTTGCATTTCCACGGTACGGTTTTCTTTTCTCTATTACCTCATACAACCTCTATGGTCATTTCAAACTAGCATCCGTTTCTGTGTCTGAGACTGAGCATTAGCCAGGTCAAACTGGAGGCAAAGGAGTTTTTCCTCCCCACTGTTGCCAAGTGCTTGCTCATAGGGGCTCATCTGTTGTTTGGGGTTCTCTCTAATATTGCAGGGCCTTTACCGTTCCAGATAAAGCACATTTAGACACCTGTTGTTGTGAATAAGATTTGACAGTAAATTGTGCGATGAAGTGGTGAAAGTCATCAAAACGTGCAAGATTTCTTTTTTATATAAATGGGCTAAAGAACATGTCTTTGTTTCCTTGCTTGTTGGTGCAATAATGCAGGAATAAAACAGACCAAAAACACATAATATCAGCCATAAAACAAACAGGTGGTAAGCATCATTCATAGAAGAGGAAAAAGAGATAATCGGTGGTTGAGTTTGAATGATCAGTCTGTACCTTTCTGAGCCAGGTAGTTCATCTGGTGCCTCCTGGTGTGCTTCTCCTGCAACTCCTGCAGGAAGCTGGACCCGGAGTTACTGCGGCCCAGGAAGGCATCGGACCCGGACGCCTCCGTGGAGCTGTCCCAGCTGTCCGCATTCCTCCTGCTGCCTCCGCTGTATGTATCATAAAGCTCCACCAGGAGACAGTCCACTATGGAAGCCCTCGGAGTTCTGACTGCATCTCCCACAGATTCAGAGTCGCTGTCACCGGCCGCGTTGGTCCTTTGGGTGGCAGTAAAGATGCCAGGCGGCTGTCCACGCTCTCTGGGCACCTCCTGCTCTCCCGGACATGATGATGTGTCATTCGATGACTCGGTGGGGCTCGTCCACTGCTGAAAGCCGGAGAAATCGTCCTGCAGGGAGGCAGCAGAGTGGGGATAAACCTCGCTCTCTTCCTCGGAGCGCAAGCCACCGTCACATATGTCAACTTCTAAAAGTTCATTCCCGTTTACTTTCACCCTCGACGCCATTGTTTTTATTAAGAGAAAATAAAACGAATGAGCTCTCTTATCCTGCTGCAACTGTTTTAACAGTAAACTGTCATTTTCCTGACTTGCCTTAAGTTACAAAGTTTTCTTAGAGCGTTTCGAAGAGGATAGAGTTCCTGGAGCGCTCCATTTCTCACCTCAGAAAGGTGGAGACTCGTCTGGCGGCTTTTACTTTCCTTCCTGAATATTCTGAACTGGAATTCACTGCTCCCCCCTCCAGGACTACACAATGGACCAGCCCACTACGCTGAACTTCTCCAACTGCTGCCAAACTTTCTTCAGGTCGCGCGACAGGTGCGACAGGTGCCGGGAGCTGCTCCATTGGACAATCAGAGATGAGCCCAAAAGTATCTCGACCAATCCGCTTTCACCTTTGAGGACCAATTCATTAACGTTTGCACGGAAATTCGTAATGTGACTCCTCTAAACGTTAAATATGTGTAGAAATAAAGATTAAAAAAAAAAAAAAACTTTTCAATATGTATTGATACATTTATTTTAAATAAACAAATAAAGGCTAAAATGAAGTAGATATGAAGCATATACTTTTTACCCAAATTTTAATACAAGGCCCATCTTTTAGCAGTGAATCTTTCACAGCTTTCCTTTCATATAAAAATAACTTCAGGTCCTTAGATTTTTCAAAATCCTTGCAATGTGAGTCTAGCTTACAGGAGTTTTGTTTTTGTTTTTGTTTTTTTACCTTGGCAAATTTCAATGATCTGTAACTTATATTCATATTCTAACAGCCCAGTGACATGGTAAAGGATGAAATAAGCATGAAAAAGCACATCTTGTGTTTGTTTAAAAAGGTACATTTCTCTTGAGCCTGGTTGATTTCCATGGTAACTGATACAAGAAACATAATAATGCAATCAAAAATATGTCCCAGCAGTGAAATGTATACAACCCAGCCCCAAATGCGGATTTTTTAAAAATCATATGAAACTGTCCCCCTGTGAAACTGTTTCATAGATTCATAGAAATGTAATAAACACATGCATTTTAAAAGGTGATTTGATTACATAAGAGGTGATCACAAAGAAATCTCTGAATTGACGTCAGCTTGGCATTAGAGTAGAAACTAAATGTTTATCGCAGTCTGGTACGATAAAATCTTTGGCTATATTTTAATTGTTAAGAAGCAAATCTGTTTAAAAAGCGAAGTTAATTGAAGGATTGCGCTTGAATTTTATTTTTTACAGATAGACGAAAGAAAGAAAAAAAGAAAATTAAAGCATAAAATAAAAGCTGTAGTCGTGAGGGGCGGGTACACGCCAATGACAGTCATTGGTACACGCCTACAAATCAAATGATGCGGGCTTCCGTACACCACGTGACCAGCAAACAGGGAAGCGTTGAGTCAGGGTTGAGCTCGTGCTCGTGTTTTTTTTGCCGTCACGGAGGAGCGGCCTCTCCATTTCACGCTGTTATAAGGCGCAACGCGGATGGTAGAGACACTCTGCTTCAGAAGTTTGTAGCTGAAAATGGCCTGTTTTCGCTGCTCCGGGCCGAAGATGTTCAGCTTTCTCCTGATCTGCGTCACTTTGTGGAGCCACTTAAGCGGGAGCAGCGGGGCCAGCTCTTCCCGGAGACCTAACATTGTTCTGATCCTCACCGACGACCTGGACGTCGCTATCGGGGGTCTGGTCAGTAGGAGCTTATCTGAGAGTCATGACATTTTTTTTTTAATGACATTAAACCAGATCGGATAAAGCTGACAGCTAACATTCCTGACAGCAAACATCATGCAGGCATCCGACAGAGTCAGCAGGCTTGTCAATCCATCACCACCAATGTTTTTATTATAATTAAAAAAACTAATCTAGAAGAAATGTTTTTAGCCAGCCAGAAGATGTTATGTTTATAAAGACTGGGTCTACGTAAAGGAGTTGTTTGTGCTATAATAACCAATCTGACAGTAATGGTAATACATAATAATTATAATAATCACAATCTGATCTCAAGTGGGCTAGGCCTGTTAAACTATTACATGCATATTTATACACATATTTAAAAAGAAAGAAGTGTTATGCTTACAGAAGGTATAAAATGATTTTAACTGACCAGCTTTCATTTCTCCCCACTGGGCTTCCAGGCCCACTAAATCAGGCTTTTACTGGCCCAAAAACGATGCTAAAATAATTAAATTAGTAGTATAGAGCTAGATCTGCTAAATTAGTTAACAACTTAAAGTTTTAAAATAAATGTCATGGAGACCAGGTGCGGTAAATGCGGTGCCCTTCTTTAGATTCACTTCTGCAGGTAAGAGTGCGAAAGAAATAACTCTGCCAAATTTTAAGATCATGCCAGGTTCACACCCCTCTTAAAAATGTGTACAACATAAGGCATTATTTTAGGTTACATTTACTTTCATTTCACGAGAGATTTGTTTACAAACAGGTAATGAATAGCCCAAGATGTCTTTTAAAAAAAAGGGCAAAATAGACTTGTGATCATGTGACGTGCATTACAGTTTACAGTTGGGAAAGGCACAAAACCTCGGCAACAACAGTATTTTCCCATCTTTAAATTAAGCCAACTGATTTAAAGATGCTTTCCGATTATTTTTACCCCTCCATGGTAAATCTAGCATCACCATCACACCAAGAACGGAAAATCTTTTTATTCAGAAATTAGTGTGATTAATGATTTCACTACAATGTTCATATTTTTTTGACCCACTCCTGGTCTTTATGCTGTTTAATGGACACTGCTGTTTAAAAGAGTAAAACATAACTCCGTAAAGTCACTGCGGAAAGTAACCGATGTGAGACTGTAATCAAAACAAAAACTGCTGATACATACAAAAAAAAAAAACTTGTAGGTTTTCTTATTTCTCGTTTCATCTGCTGATTCAAACCCAGATGCACTCAGACTGATAGCTTGTAGATATGCCATCCAAAAACATTAAACTGCTGTGTTTCGCAAGTTAAATGTTGTTATATCATCAATGAAGGTCAGGAATTGTTGCTGATCATGTGCCTTTATTTCCACTCTTAACCTGTATGTGTCCAAAAACTCCTGACTACATGTTGATGCTTGACTTTTATCAAATTTACATCACACTGGTGACTTTCAAACAACATCTAATATAAAGCTACTGATAGATATTGCCATTACCTAAAGAACAGCTTAATTTAAACATAATTTATGTATAAAATAAAAAATCATAACACATGCTGAGCCTTATTTTTGACTTTAGTTTGAGTAAAGAGTCCAACTTTAGATTATTTTCTGCTGTTTTGGTACAAATTTTTCAGTTTTGAGTATCTGAACCTAATATTACACCGAATTCACCTTCAGTTGTAGCAGCAGTTATATTACAGAGCCAGTTAATCCATTTATTTTGTGCTGATTAGTGCACAAAATGCTCAGTGTTTTTCCAGAGGTGTGTAATCTCTGCTCTGTCTGAGACCACAGTCATGTGAAAAAGTGAGGGCACCACATGGAAACCTTTGGTGTTATTGACATCTTTGCACAAGCAAACATGTGGTCTGCTTTCAAACAGGATCTACAGATAAAGGTGAATAGTACAACAATGGATAAAATACTTTGCAGTTGAAAAAGACTCTGTCATTGGGATCATGAGGTAATGCTGATTGCCCAATTTAGCACAGATCATATGGGTGTTTTGCTTGATTGTCCACCAGTCTCAGAAATCAGTTTGCTGACACTTTTGACAGATTTTGGTGGTTTTAATTGAAGTACTCCCTGTTTTATATAGTCCTAAAGCATTTCGGTTAATTAATCATGTCATAAACTTCAATTTCTCCTTCTGAGCCAATCCCCGATGCACATGTACAAGTCTGCTTTGGGCTTCTTGGAGACTTCTTTGTCAGTTTTCTGACAGCACTTTTTGAGGATTTAGCGTTAGAGCTGAAGCGTTTCTTCAAATTGTTTCGAAATCTTTTAAAATCCTTTGATAACAAGTGTTTTCTAGAGAGATCCAGTCATCGGCATTTAATCTGAAATCCTTGATTATAATTTCATAAGTGGGAAGATGTGATGAATGTACGTTTACTTACTTTTTTTACTTACTTGCTGTTCCAATGCTGAACTAAACTTTGTGTTATTTGTTTTAGCATTTCACCCTCTGAAAGCACTGTTTCAAATAGATCATATGTTTGCTGGTCTAAAGAAAAAAGCTGTTTCTATGACAGCGGCCTTCTCAATAGGACAAAAAATACATCCTGTTATTGCTGATGGCCGAAAAGCAAACAGAGTTTGAGTGCAGGGAATTAAATATAAAATATGTTTTCCTTTCAGAATCCACTGAACAAGACGAAAAAACTCATTGGTGACGCAGGGATGACCTTCACAAATGCAGTAAGTATAGCCTGCCTACATGTTCCTCTTGTCATCAGCATAGACTGTATATCAAAGATGGACTTAGCTACTGTAATATCACCCATTTGATTTGTGAAACCTGAGATCGTAGCTTCACGGCACAAATGCAGAGAAGGACCAGGTTAAAAAACCCCAGATATGCTACATGCTAATGCAGCAAGCTCCTAATCACAAGGTAGCTTAACCCTAACGTAAACCCTGCTTTATGGTTCTTTTGGACACTAAATAGGACCATAAAATTTCAAATAACCATATGAATATAAAGTGAGACTTGACTTTACCAACTGGGACCGTAAATTTATTGAGAAAGTGTTTAAGGTTTAAGGAAAAAAAAATTCTAACCCACTTCTATATAACCGAGCTTCTTTTTGCAATCAGAGGAGTCGCCCCCTGCTGGCCATTAGAAAGAACAACATTTTAAGACATTTTGTGTTAGCTTTACTTTTCAGACCCAAAGTTATGTACATCTTTTATATACAGCTTTCAGGGACTATTAAGTGTATCATTTGAGCCCTGCTTTGCGTCTGTACATTATTTTGTAGCATTATCTAAAATGACTTTAAATGTAAATGACTTTACATAAAAGCTGCATGTAGAGAATCACAAGTCAAATCTAATTAAAGAAAATCCTTTCAGTTTCATATCGCGTCTTTTTCCCTCAGTTTGTTGCCAGCCCGCTGTGCTGCCCCAGTCGTGCCAGCATCCTGACGGGGAAATACCCCCACAACCACCACGTCATCAACAACACCTTGGATGGAAACTGTAGCAGCAAAGCCTGGCAGAAGAGCGAGGAGCCGCACACCTTCCCCGCCTTACTGAAGGCCTCCGCTGGCTACCAGACATTCTTTGCTGGGAAATATCTCAACCAGGTGAGTGTCGTTTTTTCGCCAGAATCGGTGACTTGCCTTTAGTAAGAGGTTGTCCCCCTTTGTTCTTGTACTGCGCTGTTATCTGAAGAATGAAGGAGCTCAAAAATAATTTGTTGGTGTAATTCCCCTGTAATTAAATGGAATTTCAATGTCTTTTATTTTGGAATACAATATAATTGGTATACTTCAGCTTGTTTATAGGAAACGAGGCCCATTTTTTAAAATACTGTGTAAGTAAATTTAAGAAATGTGTAATTTCATAATAATTTTGCATTAAAAAATCAATACACAGTACTTTTCGGGGCCTGGGCCATGTTATGAAGTGGCTTAACCTTGCCTCTGGGAATTTAAGAAAAGGAGACACAAATTACACTGCAAGTGATTTTAAGTACTTTGTGTCTCCTTTCCTTTAAAATACCCAGAGGGTTAGGGAACACTGAACCACTCCGTAATACAGCCCGAGCCCTGAAAAGCACAGAATATTGTTTTGTTTGTTTGTTTTTAACCACTACATTTCCAGAAAATTAGCTAATTACAGTTCTTTACAGGACTTAAAATGTGGAAACTTGCAGTGTCATTTATCTCTTGTCCTGTAAAATTAGTTATGCACTACTTAAGTTTACTTAAAATATAATCATGTGTTTTTCTTTTCTATAAAATAACTTTGGTTATCCAATATCTAAAATTACTTGCATTATATTTTATTAAATTTTTCCTGTATGAACCAAATTTGTTGCCTCTTTTTCTAGTATACCTCTCTCTGTGTAGGTAAACTTTGTACATAAATATCATTATATTGTAATTTCAAATAAAATATATTGAAGTTTTAAATCGTATGCATGTGTCAGAGATGCATAAAAGTGAGGCATCTTTACTGCAGTGTTCAGGAGACTGTCATTAGATGTGCAGTCATACGATCTATCGTCTGAGGGTGAAGGTTACATCTCCCCTTGTGATTAACAGATGGTCAAATAGAGAACCAGAACGTCCTGTTTGTTAGGATGTTTAAAGTGTCACCAAAAAAGCCACTTATGCCTGTTTTGCTACTTCTCCTTTTCACTCTGTCTTTGAGCGTTTATGTACCAGAAAATGAAAGAACATTTTCCAACTGGATTGAGCAGGTCGAGTCCTGCAGAATAAACACGGCATGATTCACGTCATTGTACAGTCACATACATCAGGTAGATCAATGTCACACAGTGTGGCTCGCAGGGAATTTGGAAGATAACTAAAAATCTTGCAAATTTCTCTACATGGAAATCAGCTGTGATGTCATTTATTTTTCAAATAAATAAATTTATGATTTTCAACAAAATGTATTTCAACAAAAAATTGAACTTAAATTTGGTTTAAATACTGTGTTTCGGCTGAGCAAATCGATCCTGTCTGAAAAGTGAAAATCTTTTTGAAACGTGACGGTGAGGTCTGAAATAGAAACCATGAAGAACATATGCGTTTATATGTTGTGCTCATCTATTTTTTTGCAGGGTAATTCTCTTCATTTCGTCATGCAGAACTGCACATACTCAACATTTATGCTATTTTGCAGTATGGGCACTCGGAAGCAGGTGGAGTGGAGCACATTCCTCCAGGTTGGAGTTACTGGGTCGGGCTGGTAAGTCTGAATGTTCACATTATTTGCTTTTATAGATATCATGGACCAGTTTTAGAGCTTACCTTATTGTCGGAGACAGTCATGCAGCTATTATCTCAAAACTATACCATTTCAAGTTGGACTGACTCCACAAGTTTCTGAGAAACTCAAATTCCTGTGGTCTTAGGAACATTTGGCCCTCTTTGTCTTTAGAGGTCTTATAAACCAAAGGGTTAAACTCCAGAGTAAAGAAACAGCCGTGAATTTGAGGTGTCATGTTTCACTGCAGCATCATTCTGCCTTGTGTTCGTCTCCTCTTCTATTACTGCTTTGATCCGTCAGCATTTTTCTTAGACAATCCAAAGTGTCTGTGGCCTTGCTGCTTCTTCTGAGAACTTGTTTAGAGACTCGGCTGCCTTTGCTGATTGGAGTCTGACGTTTTCTATTAGCAAATTCTGCATCTGCGATAAAGCTGCTCGTCTGTCTCGGTGAACAGTGATTAATGTATTGATCGTCACATGATGTGGTCATTTTGGGCGTCTGCCTGTTGATGCTATCAATAAAACTGAGTTTATTTAGTTCAACATCTGAGTTGAACGCTGCTCCAAAGGAAAATTCAGCTCCTGGAAATGAAGGCTTGTTTAAATCCAAGAATTTTCCTAAAACCATCATGTTTACTGCAAATTTCCCTGAAAAGTTAGGATTCAATCTGTCAGAAGAGAAGTTGTTTACAAAGCACCTTATCCCTTAATTCTTAAGGTGCAAATCTTAACTGTTAATGCCGGGGAGAAGGACATATAAGAGTTTTAGATGTAGTACCATGGGAGCGTATCGGTTTAACTCTCTGCTACTCTTTCCTTTCAAGTGAGGAAATAAAGTGCAGTTTGTATTCTGCGGTTAATGATCTTCTTCAGCTTCAGATGGTCTGCGCAGTGCAACCAATGTAGTTCTTTCCCTGCTACTGATGGGAAATAAAACACGTTCAGTATCAGAAAATTGAGCAATATGTGTAATTTTTAAATCTCCATGACTTTGCAATAGAGATCTTGACTCAGCTGGTTGTATTTCGGTTATATTCTTTATTAAAGCGAGGTTGCAGAATGTCTGCAGTTCTGTTTAAAATCTATGTGGTTCTGGCTGGACTCTAATTTTAAGTAGTGAATTTGTATTTTTGTGTATCTGGACATCAATGCTTTATTACCAATAGTTGCTATGCTATTACAGATTGCACATATTTGCTAACTTGACCCCTTTTAATTGCAAACTGATCAGAGACTGACTTTGTCTCATTGTCGTTTTATCACTATCTTGACACACGAAAGTTGATTTGAAAAAAACCTACTTCCTGCAGGTGAACTGAGCTATTTTAAAAATGTATTAATAACCTCTCTCTGGGTTTGAACCATTGGTTTGAACCAAAGGAGTCGCCTCCTGTTGGCCATTTGAATGAATGCAGGTTTAATGCATTCCTGGACCGGCTCCACGTTTTATGACTGTGTTAATCTTTCATACTGTCTCCATTCATACCTCCCATCTCCATCTTTCATACGAAGACACAATGACACTGTCACATCCACAGCTGTGATTAAACCAGCATAGAACTGGTGCAGAACCTGAGACATTTTCTTCTTTGTTTTGAAATGTGTGTGTTTTCTTTTTGTTTGTTTTTTATCCATATTTTTCCTGACAGTTTTATTATTTTCATGAGTTCCCAGTTCATATTTAATGTTGCAAAAATGTGTATTTCGGATTAAATCAGATCTGATATGAAGCTACCTCATACACCACTGTGAAATGTAGGCGGTCATGTGGCTAAATAAGGAGACAGACTAATAAAAAGGCTAAAATTAAATTTTTGTGGATTCACAGAAGGTCTCTAACTGGTTTGCAGAAGTCGGAGGTCACGTCCAGACTGCCGTGCAGACTGGTTTATCTTCACTGTCACTGTATGAACAAACACAGATTGGAGCCGTGGTCCCATGACTTGGAAGTTTATCATAACAAAGAGTGAGACTCATGCGGTTTATAAGATTTTGGCAGTTTAAGCCAATAATCCTTCTGGCGCTGCCTCAGAGTCACTATCACTATGCTTTGAGGGAACTTTTAACAATATGTTTCCATGAACTGCAGCTTGTCTCTGATCATTGGTGACTTCATGTGATCAGCTGTGAGCAACAGTTGTAACCGCTGTTTTTAAGAAAAAAAAAATTGATTTTAGTCAGTGCGAAAGAAAACCCACCGACACTGTCAGGAAATAATTCTTGAAGCTGTTATATTTGTTTGGAATTCATGTGTGTTATTAAATCAGTTTGCAACAACTGTATGTAAATGATGGATGCAGATTATAAAAACAATGTAGCCACTGTACACTTGTTGTAGAAAGTAAAACTATCCATACAAGCTAAAACTATTTCAGCCTATAAACTCGCTTATTTCTGTGACATCAGTGTCAACGTGGAATGACTCGTTTTTTTGGTCCCAGCATCAAGTGGCCATTAGAGGAACTGCAGTTTTAGGACCTTTTTCTGAACCCTGAAGGTTTCCAGGTTTCTTAACCCTAACCCTGTGCATGGTTCAAAAATAAATACCAGGCTTTTTATATTGGCTTCTTAAAATTCACATCAGCTTCTTAGACCAAGTTTATATAGATACATTCATATAATACACACCTGGAAATTATTTCTTCCACTAGGTGTTTTATTCTGTGTGATTTAAGGTTGGGAAATCTGAAATGAAGAGGACGGTACATGTGCTTACGTAATAATTTGCAGTTCTTTACACATGATCCGAGTGGCTCTTTAAACCTAAAAGTGTTTTACAGAGTCGTGTCGTTTGTGTTTTCCAGGATAAAAACTCTAAATACTACAACTACACACTATCAGTGAATGGGAAGGCTCAGAAGCACGGAGCCGACTACAGCAAAGATTACCTGACAGATCTACTGGTGAGAGACCTTTGATATGACTGCACACCGTCCTTTACTTCATTTATATAGCCACAAATGTAAAGCATCCTTGTCTTGTTACTTTAAAGACAGTTTTTGGTTCACACTTCCATTTTTAGGGACAACATAGAAAAGACAGAATTCATGTCTGCTTGATAAATTACCGTAAATTAAAGGTTTTTGGGTGAAACCCCCCTAGATTTTAAGAGAGAGGGTGCTACTCCGCTTTTTTTTTGTTATGTTTGACTTTATATAATGTCAGAGAAAAAGAGGTAACTTCTCTTTATATTGTTTGTAAGACCAACAGTCTGACAGAGAGACAGCCATGTACAATGATGTAAGGGTCACATGCAGAAATGATCAGCGATCATAGGCTCTGATCACTCTCTTCCTCGTTCTCAGGCCAACATGTCTCTAGACTTCCTCCAGTATAAAACCAGCTACCAGCCGTTCTTCATGATGGTGTCCACGCCGGCCCCCCACTCCCCCTGGACGGCAGCACCTCAGTACCAGAACCGCTTCAACAACATCAAAGCTCCCCGAGATCCCAACTTCAACGTCCACGGGAAGGTAGAATTTTTATAAGTCGTTGCTGAATTTCGCTGGTTCCAAAGTAAGATGGAAGAAAGCGCTCGGTTAATAAGTTCTGTTGGGTTACATCAGTCTCTACGCTAAAGAGGACCTTGCTAATCATGATGACTTTCATTTCTCCCCTCAGGACAAACACTGGTTGATCAGACAGGCTAAAACTCCCATGTCAAACTCCTCCATTCAGTTTCTGGATGATGCCTTCAGGGGACGGTCAGTCGCTTCACCTCCTCACCTTCCTCTTTCTTTGCTCCACTTCCTTATTTCCTTTTTGAAACATCCTCCTCAGCTCCTTACCAGACCACTGCTTTCTGTCACCTTTCACATCCTCCTAATTCTCCTCCTTTCTTTTCACCTTCGGGTCTTAACATAGTTTCCCACAGAGTTAGCTTGTTTTTGCAGCAGTGTGTGTGCAGCTCCTTTCGTGGCCACCAGCTTTCTTAAATGAGTCAATATTAATTTAAAAATACCATTTATACGTTTCTCCACTGTAAATATTTTATTGGCCAAGTTTTTTCTGACATGAAATATAATCAGATGCTTCATCCCAGAGTCTGTCATCCTTTGCTTGGACTCCACCATCACATTGTGCTTTACAGCCTCGATGAGCCTGGTGTAGTGGCCCAGAGAACACCTCTTAGTTTGTGCTATAGCCGACCAATGACAAGAAAACAGTCCTACAAAGGGTCAGCAAATCATCCAGAATGCAGCTACGAGGCTTCAGTTCAATTCAATTTTATTTCTACAGCGCCAAATCACAACAGTCGACTTAGGCACTTTATACTGTAAGGTAGACCTTACAGACCCTTAAAGGTGGCAAATAACTACATTTTTCTTACTTGCTTAAAAAATACAACAGAGGAAATTGGAAAATAAGGTGTGGAATTAATTAAGGAGAATTACCGACAATAATTAGAAACAAAAGCAAAATAAAGAGTAAAGACTTAACTCTTCCACTGAGAGGATTTGGAGTGTGTCCAGCCACAACAGCAGCGAGCCACGAGGGAACACATGAGGCAGAATGAACAGGGCTTTCACAATTAGAGAAATGCGATTTCCTATTAATAAAGTGAATGTGGATGAAAGTGAATGGAACAATGAGTTGGCAGACATATGTGGATGGCTGATAAGATACCTGAGCAGCCCACCTGAGTCGGGGGGGGGGGGGGGGGGGGGGGGGGGGGGGGGGGGGGGGGGGGGGTGTCTTTTTATGTCACATTTTGTCCTCATTTCCGGTTTATCTCGTCCTACAGGTGGCAAACGTTACTGTCAGTGGACGACCTGGTGGAGAAAATAGTGAAGAGGTTGGAGGTCAGAGGTGAACTGAACAATACCTACATCTTCTTTACTTCTGATAATGGATATCACACAGGTATGTCTGTGCAAGCGCTTATTGTTTTTATTTCAACATCTACAGTTTTTCAGAGGATAATTTAACATTCACAAGGTTTGGTTAGCTCTCACTGCTAATTGTTTCCCACCCTTTATACCTCCAAAGGTTTAAAACATGAGAAACAAAACTGCTTTAAAATTGTCAGTACTGTTGAAAATGTGGCCAAATCTTAGTCACAACCTAAAAGTGACGTCTCAGATGGTAAGAAGTGCGTGAGACTTGTTTTTTGGATGCAGAGTAAAGAAAATGAAAGGACTCTGCAGCCTTGACAAGCGTGGATGTCTCTTCCTGTTTCAGGTCAGTTCTCTCTCCCAGTGGATAAAAGGCAGCTGTATGAGTTTGACATCAGAGTTCCTCTCATGGTCAGAGGACCAAATATCAAACCCAACCAGACCAGCCAGGTACACACACACACACACACACACACACACACACACACACACACACACACACACACACACACACACACACACACACGAAAGATGAGATGTCTTTGCTCTCTAATCAATATTTAGTATTTATCATTATTTACTGATCCTCTATAATACAGTTACTGTTGAAACGATATTCTCTGTCTATATTATAATCTTATAACCTCTGACATATTTAAGGAAATGGTTCCAGTATAAGGGTTTTTTAAAGCATTACTAATATAAAAATTAAACGGATGCTATATTCTTTCAAGATCCAGGCCAGTTTTTAAGTTTCCATTCACTTTAAGTTATCTATAACTCCCTCACAGATCACTGCATTCTGTTTTTGTTTGCATTTTATACATATTTAGTTTATTTTGGACATTGGGGTGTAAACTGAGAGCTAAAAACTAAAACAATTAACATCATATCACCAGAAACTCAGTGGATCTACCCACAGTCCAGAAAGTTTGAGAACATTTGCAGTTACTTCTACCTGCATATGTTTTGGCTGAATATTATTATCCTTGTTGCTGGTAGAAAACATTGACTTTAATTGATGTTTCACACTTTGTTTCCATTGATGTTTTTGGTATTATTTCTTGGTTAAATAAAGTAAAAGTAATAAAGCAGTAAATATTAGTCACCTATGTGTTATAAATAAATGCATATCCTGTTTTTATCTTGTTAGTGGATTTATATTCAGTGTAGCAGCACGAGCCCTCCTGTATCGATCCCAAAAAGAGGAAAAGCAGCAAAGAGAGGAAAAAAATCTACTTTCAACAGATGCACAGAATCTGTGTTTAGAGATGGTGCATCCATTTTGCTGGCCACATTTGTTGGATTGAGTGTTTCTTTTGTCTTTCCAGATGTTGGTAGCGAACGTTGACCTTGGTCCGACCATCCTGGACATCGCCGGGTACAACGTCAACAAGACCCAAATGGACGGCATGTCGTTTCTGCCAATTATGGTGAGAAAACAAAGCTTGTGTTCTGCTTTTGTTGTTTATAATACAAGGTAAAGGAGGTGTGGTAATGAATTCAGGGACAGTTGAATATTAATATGCTTAGTCAGACCCAAGTACACAAATAAATCCTTTTATTTGTAGATATATTACTAACAAACAATATTTACATCACCAAATGTTGATCAATTGCCACATCAACACATTACTAATAATATAATAAGAGGTAAGTGACAACTTATCAACAAAACTCAGTAACGATTATTAGGTAACAAAATAAATTTAAAGTAACACTTGTTCATATCTGTGTGTGTCACCAGGAGGGGAAGATGAACAGCAGCAGTTGGAGAACAGACATCCTGGTGGAGTACGAAGGCGAGGGCAGGAACAAGTCGGACCCTGCCTGCCCGCTACTCGGACCCGGAGTGTCGGTATGGAAACGGGGATGAAGTAAAACTTTGTTGTTGTTGTGGGTTGTTTTGTTTTTTGGGGGGTTTTCAACGGCACCAAAAATTAAATTAAACACCAATAACAAACGTTTTTTCTATAGGAGTGTTTCCCAGACTGTGTGTGTGAGGACTCTTACAACAACACTTATGCCTGTGTGCGCACCATCGCCCCCTCTTCCAACCTGCAGTACTGCGAATTTGATGACAATGAGGTATAGTATTGTATTTATTTGCTTTTGATTTTCAGTCTTTAGCAATTTGTCAAGCTAGCCAGCTAACATTTGTATTCAAATGTTATTTTTGTTGGCACTAATGTTTGGCAAGATGGCTACGATTAGCTGTGCAACTTAGCTGTGCTGCATTAATCTGGTGATGGTTAGTTCATAAAGCTGAACTAACCAAAAGTGCTCCTTTTTATATTTGTGTAAGAAACTGATCCCATATCCTTAATATAGGAATCAGTCAAGCAACTGGGACAGTTGGGAATGTCTCACTTTTAAGATAACATCTGTTGCAGCGCTAGTGATAAAAGAGGATTTACCATGTGAAAAATGCTTCATATAGCACATTTAAAAGCACTGTGTGCAGGTTTTGAAAGTCTTTGATTTGCTGGTATCTAGTGGTCAAATCGAGAATGGCATGTCCTTGAGTTTCTTCAGTTTTGAATCATTAGCGTATTTCACAGATGTCTATGTTCTGTAGGTTTTCGTAGAAGTCTACAACGTGACTGCAGACCCGTACCAGCTGACCAACATTGCAAAAACCATTGACAAGGAAGTCCTGGAGAAGATGAACCACCGGCTGATGATGCTGCAGTCCTGCTCCGGACAGTCATGTCGGACACCCGGAGTGTACGATCCAAGGTCTGTTCAGCAAAAATCTGCATTTTATCTTTTCTTTTTTTTTTCTTTTTTTAAATCAATAAAATTATATGTGAATTCTCTCATACTTAAACGTTTAAATTCCCAAAAGTTATCCTGCGCATTCACTTTTTTCTAAACTAAATAAATCATGGCTATAGCATAAATACACAATTACTGTGTACTTTTCAGTATTTTTCATGTAATGAGTTGTGATTTCCTGATAAATTCCTTGAAAATAAAAATAGAGTTCTATTTAAGTCAGCAATTAGTTTTTAATTTTTTAAATTACATTTCTTTACCTTTCTAGTGAAGTTTTCCAGGCTCTATTAACACACAAGCATTAATTATTCTACGCTGTGATATTTTCCTCCCCTCAGGTATAAATTTGACCCACGGCAAATGTTTACCAGCCACAGCTGGAGGCTCAGCAGACTCAGGCAGACACTGAAGTAGGAAGACTGCGAAGGATGTGGGGAAGCTGGGGAAGAAAGGCTGCGTTGAGTGATGTGTTCAGCCTTTCCTGATGTTGTTGCCTTGTTGTCGGGCCTCCTGAGCCAGTCTCTTTGTAAGATGAGGATGGAGAAGGGATCAGGTGGGGGTCATATTATGGCGCTGCTGGAAGATAGGAGGCCCACCTTTAAACTGTCTGTTTGGACTGCTTTTCAATTATTTTGTCAGTAGGTATGAAAGAGAGCCAGATTATTCAGAACTGATTTACACGAGGCAAGCCATGAATTAAAACCCTGTTTTCCTATAAGCCTTACTTTGCACTGAACATATCACTTTAATTCCTTTCAACTACTCACTCTTCTAATTGTTTAATTTATGGTTGAACACTTGAATTTGTCAGAGAAAGCTACAGAGCCCTTACTTTCCCATTAGGTGTGACTGTTTTTTCCTATCTCATGCACTCATTTTAAATTTTACTATAAATTCACTTGTATGACTTTGCTCACTGTGACTGGCATAAACTGCAGTTCCTCTAATGGCCACTTGAGGGTGGCTTCAAAAGTGAGGCAGTCCCAATAGATTCCCATGTTATAATGTCAAACCTAGCACTAGAAATAAACACATTTACAGGCTGCTACAAAAAGCAGTTCTGGTCTTTACCGTTAATCTAACTCTTCATAACAACTGTAAGGTAGTTTAATTTAAAAATAACCCATTTATTTCAGTTATATTATGGTATAAGGATTATACGATTAGGCCCTCTTTAACTGGTGGATGCCAGCATAGATTTACTTCAGCTACTTTAAGTAACTAAACCGGAATTTCAGCTTTATTTTTAATGCCTTTGTTCATTGTAGTTGTTTGACAAATAATGTGACCTGTTGTGTAGTTAATGATACAAAAGTCTGTCCAAGAAGTTTCTACTCCAATTTTAGTTGTTGTTGTTGTTTTGAGGGGTTTTTTTTGTTTTTTTTTTTCTTTTGCACTAATTAGTCATCTTGTTTCTATTCAAAGCAGTCATCCAATCAATGGACCCATCTGCGTAAAACTAGAAAACAGACTAGACAGTATTTTTTTTTTTTTCCTTACAATATTTCCCCTGAGTAAAAGCACGCGCTGACGTTAGCTGAAAACTTTGGTCTTTGGACTGGATGATGAACCTATATTGCAAACCACTACCTAACACTGTAAAGCTTTCTTAGGTCAAACTAAAACTTTTTTAGCAGATTTTTCTCCGTTATATCACAGGTGTATGCATTCATTACAGACACGTAGGAGTTTATAATAAATAATCCTGTGCACACAATAAGGAAATGTCACCTTAAGGGACTCTGGGGGCTCTGCAGAAAGTTGTACTTGAAATACTTCAGCAAATACAAGCTCTAAACTGCAAACAAGGCTCCACTTTAAGATTTTCTTAAACAGTTCATGTATCCAGGTTAATTTTATCAGGTTTAGAGCAAAGTTCTCAAAGCAAAAGAGGTTCCTCTGACAAACCAAAACAAATAGATCTTACAATTATTTAGCAAGTAAATTTTAATTGATCAGAATTCTAAGACTGATTAATCAACTCAAGTTCAAGCCACAGTCACATTACCCTCTCAGTTGCCCTGCACATCCTCCTGTGAGGAAGGTAGCAAACAAAATTTGATCATTTCAGTCTCCCAGGTTTTATATGGTAACTCTAACACGATCCCCCTTCCCAATTTAGCGCAATGTCCAAGATAAATGATGACTGTTTGTTTTTGAGAGATTACACAAAACAAAAAACTTTTAATTTTAATTAATAAGGGTTTTTTAAAATTAAAAATAAGAGTTTGCTGACATTATTCTGCCGACCCCTCAATTAAACTCCGATTGGATCCTTTTTCATTCTTAATGACTGGTTAAAGTGTCAGCTATAAACTCTGTTTTGTTGGTTTGAGAAAGGTTGAACAGACAAACACGGTCAAAAATTTTGTAGCATAACATCAAAAATATAGCAGCTGTGGCTGCATTGCTTTCCAACTCTGATGTGACAACCACAGCTCATTGCACCCACTTGGCACGAGACCAGATATGCCACAGGTTGCCAAAAATAGGAGGACAGCAAGTCAGATGTAGCAACAGTACAGAGCATCCTGTAATTTTTCAAAATAAAAGACTGTGCACCAATCAACCCTTCCAAAACCATCCTAGTGGGGAAAAGATGGAGCGAAACTACATTTCTGATGCACTTCTCAAACTTGAGACACACAAATTCATGGCCTACGTGAACTGAAAACATTGTGCTGATATTCAAACTTGTAAACTTTATGTTCAGTAAGATGTGTGCAGATCACTTTGACGTGGAAACCTCGGAGGGAAAATGCTAAACATCTGTTTTTAAAACAGACTGCATGTCATGTTGACTGAGAACCGAAAAGACTTTCCCATGTTCTACTGTCTTGTTACTCTTTAATAATACTATTGTGTTCATGTATTGCCTCTTGCTCGGTATTCAAAAAAACTGGACTGAATTCACGTGATCATCGAAATCCTCCACTGGACTGTTTTGCCGCCTCCCCATACAACTGATCACTGATCGTATCTTGGACTCACTGATGCACTTTCCGCTCTGTCAGAACAGTTCAGTCGTTTTGGCACCCTTGAGTAGTTTTTGATTATGTATTTTTGGCTTATGTGTTTTTGTCCAAATAAAGATCTATTCTAAAGCAATCACATTCTGCTTCAGTTTTTCACTTTAAAAAGTCCCACACTGCCTGAAATATTTATTAAATTACATTTCTAACCTGCCTCAATCCTGTCATTCAATCACTGCAGTTAATAGCATTAGCTTTGATCCTGCATGTTACCAGAAATAACATTGTTAGTGACATCATACAGAGCCAAGAATAGAAAAAACTGTCTGAAACAGCATTTAGAGCTGTGTAAAGCACAAGCTTATGGCTCACAGGGATTAACTTCATTTAAACATTTTGGGATTTAATGTACAGCTATTTTGTTCTTACCTCTTTTCATAACGTTTGCAAGAATCTCCAGTGTCAGTAAATTTGCACACAAAATGCAATACAATACAAAATATAAGTTATAATTGGATGGAAAATTTTGGTCATTTTCAAATTTGTTACAAAAAACTAACAACGTCCAAAATCCAAAGATTTGTGGTTTAAAAATGTATTTTAAAAAAAAAATTGAATCCAAGGACTGAGTCACAATGGAATGTTAAATAATGTAAAAGTTTTATTTAAAAGACTTTTCAACATGATATTAACAGTAAACCTCCAAGTTTTTTAAGACAGTCCAAAATTCACATTTATTAGGTTCATTTCAAATTCTGTAGAAAGAAAAGTTTGACAATTCAGCAGTAATGGTGAACCAAACCTAATGGACTTAACCCAAGAACAGTAACACTATCACCTAATTTTACCCAATATACCCGACAAAAAATACTTCCCATCAAAATATATTAAAGTACAACAATATATGGCAAATTGAAGTACTCTTCTTTTACTACCCCCTATAAGTCTCATAAAAAGAAAAAAAAAGAGGTATGCGGGGACCCTGTACCCTAAAATTAGTGAAAAATTAGGGAATGGTTAACTAAAAATAATAAAAATAGAACTGGGAACTTGTTCTTTGGTCCATGCATACCTGGGACGTGTAAGCCCGGGACAGTGAAAAGAAACAAAAAAATGTAATTTTTTGATCAGCTGACAATAAAAGTTTTTGTTTATCAAATGAATTCTCTTGGAAATTGCCACCTATTTAATAACTGGATGGCTGAAAATCTGAAAATCACCTGGAATTAGTATTCTGGGGATAATGAGTGATGATATTAAAGTCAGTGATGGTTGGAAAGCCACCAGGTGTCTCTACAGTTGTGTTCCAGTTTTTCTCCTGCAGTACAAAAAGAACTCGTAAGCTATTTAACGTGAGGATATATTTATCCCCTGTTCATCGCAGGTTTCTAATCTGATTTCACGTCTAGAAAAAGACACTTTCTCTGCTTTTGATTGTTGAGTAAAAAGAGGCTTACTTTAATCTGCTCAGTAATCCCATTCCCCAACTACATCGTTTCTAACCTACAGTGGTCAGATATGAACATAAGTCAAACATAAGTTTGATCATTTAATTACATTTTATTTATATAACACCAAATAAGAACAACAGTTGCCTCAAGGTACTTTATATTGTAAGGTAAACACCCTAAAATATTTGCAAGAAAACCACAATCAGATGGCCCCTATGAGCAAGTACTTGGCAACAGTGGGAAGGATAAACTCACTTTTAACAGGGAGTGTAATTATTATTGTTTCTTTAAACTGAGCAGTATTTCAGGGATTCATCCGTAGCCCTGTTTTTTGGACACTACGTGTCTTTAGAGAAAAAAATTCAACATTCATTATTTTTAGGGGTAGATTCACTGTGTCTTAAAATGTCTTCGGGTTATCATATTTTCTTAGTTTACTGCTCTGGAAACACTAGTGGTTGTCCTAATGCGAATGTGAAGAACCCTGCATCCACATAAAACGAAAAAGAGTCTTTATATGTCATCATCAGCTATCCCAGCCTTCCAAGATGGGAAGGAACGGCAGGTCGGTGCTGCCCAGGTAGGTTCTCCCTCGGTGCTGGAAGACATCGCTGATGGCCCATGTGAGGCGGCCCTCCGGGTCATGAAGCGTTCCCATGAGTTTGCCATCCAATCCCAGCTCCAGGACCAGAGCGTAGCGTGGCAGCAGAATGTTATACCAGTTCAGGGGAACCACCTGGAAACACAAACGCATTGAATGTTTACTATTAGTGCTAAAGTGTAAAATAACTTTAGCACTTAGCAACATAGCCTTAACTCAGAATGTACAGCTAAAATCAGGTAACAAGGGCCAGGACAGGACATTTCAAGGCTTTAAATGTGACAGTTTCCTGCTTTACTTCATTACATATGACAGTAGACAAAGAAAACTTTAATGGAGTACTGCTATTAGCAATTTCAAGACATCAATTTGGACTCCTTTTGTGCATCTTACAGACTACAAAAATTTACGATAATCAACCTAATGAATTGCTAATAATAAAAGACACACGACATAAAGAATGACTTCTGAAAGAGTTTTCTTCAAAAGTTTTCTTGTTCACTCGAAATAAATAAATTAATAAATAATAATACTATACACATTTACAGTCTTCCACTTTTCCACTTTTTGTTATGCTTCCCCCCCCCCCCCCCCCCCGATAATTTCCTTCTTCGTACCACCTATATGGACAAAAGCTGCTATAATTTTTTTTTTTAACACAATCACTTTTCCACACAGAGCCACGTAGCCCCCCCCCCTTAATACCAAACACCTTAATTTAGAAACTGCATTTTGTCTTTACTTATGTAAAGGCCAGATCCGAGGCTTACAGCTACTAACAACACAGGACACGAAATGATGATTAAGGAGAGGAGAAAAAAAAGAAAGACATTAATACTTCCTGTTCCCTTTTTATTAAGATCTTTGCATGGAGTTCTGTCTTTGTTTGACTTAGCTTTGCATAAATGTGGAACTATAACCAGAGATGGTGTCAGGCTGCAGGGAGTGGCAGGAAACAACATTAGACAAAGACGTGTCAGTGTTTTCTTTCATTCAGACTAAAATTGAGATATGAAAGTGGTGGCATCAACAGTTTGGTATCAATGTCCACTGTGCTAAAATCTTATAAACTTCCTTTTTGCAGCGAGTTTTTATTTTCCTGGGAGATCAAACCGTGTCTGAACTGAACCATTTCTTTTGTTGCCATGTCTTTGATTTAATTTTCACCCTTGAAGCAGTTCACCAACAACTCAGATGTGTGTCCTGGGATGAATTCATTCAAGTGTGTCTGTGTGTGTCAGAGCAGTGTATTTAGTGTTAGTGTGTGTCCAGCTAAAGAGGCCCTGACCCTGTCCTGTTAGATTTCACACTGTCTCGTCACCATGCAGTCAGCAACAAAGCTTGACCACACTATAAATAACTGAGAATCACGGAGACCAGATGCATTATGGGAAAATAGATGAAACTACACTGCTTCTCAACAGAACCTCTGAACTTAAGCTGGGAAGCAGCTAAAACCTTCCATTATTAATTAATCTGCATTGAGCTTCTCAATAAACTATAAAATGTTACAAAAGATGTCCCAGCTACTAACAGCTTATTTGTTACTTTACAACAAAAAATAAACATTTAAGTGATTAATACTTTACTAAACTAAAATTTTCAGGTGATAGTTTAAGCTGATCTATATTTATCCCTATTAGTCAACTGACAACTTTTTTTTAATAGCTTTGTTTTTATCATCGGCATTTTTGTCAAGATCTCAACTAAATCCAACATCACTAATTTCAAATTTTATTGTTGCTTTGGGGAACTGAAGTCATTTTGCAATTGCAGCCAAACAATATTTTCACTGGTTGCTTTTTTGCAGAAACTACAGACTTTTTTTCTGTGTATTTACATCTTATATTGACGCCTTTATTATTAAATTTAAATAATCTTAATTTAATTGGACTAAGTTGCAGCTCTCAACACAAAAACCAGGATGAAATCAGCACTTATCTGAGATCTTACAGGCTGTTTTAAAACTAGAGCAGATCCTGTTTAGTTGCCAATAATCACACAAGTGAAGGTTTGACTCACATTTTTTTTTTCTTATCACCCATCAGCTCATTATCCTCATAATCAAAATTCACTGACCTTGGCAAGGAAGCGTTTGACCACTGGGTACGGAGCAATCATATCCAGGAAAGGTGGCATGAACTTCCGAAAGCGAGGTGTTGTTATGCCAACCAGGAATGTACCGTGGTCACTGAGGCGGATGTTGTCGGGATAACCAATCATATTGTCCATGATGACCTCCTTGGTACCAGATTTCG
Organism: Neolamprologus multifasciatus; assembly: GCF_963576455.1. Classification (NCBI taxonomy): domain Eukaryota; kingdom Metazoa; phylum Chordata; class Actinopteri; order Cichliformes; family Cichlidae; genus Neolamprologus; species Neolamprologus multifasciatus. The sequence goes on from NC_140455.1 coordinate 21,281,336, forward strand.
GGCCTTTTAACCAATACCTGATATACAACAAAACATTTTTCTTGATTTGAGTTTTTCTTCCTTTTGGGGGGAAAAAAGATCATTTTAAGGGAAAAGCTTAGTTTAGGCCTCCAGAAAATGAATGAAACTTTGCATAATATCCTCTAATCAATCCAAACCTCAGTATACGTCCAATGCTGGTTTCCGCCAGTAGCAGGAAGTCTTCGTCAGGTGACAGGACGATGCCGTTCGGCATGTAGAGAGAGTCCAGAAGCACAGTCACACTTCCTGACTGGGGATTGTAGGAGAGAAGACGGCCAAGGCTGTTCAGCTCGATCACCTAAAAAAAAAATCAGAATTGTTCAGTTTGAACGGTCTAGCACAGCTTAGCCTGATTTTGTACAGCTTTGTATTTAATGTATCCAAACGGCATTTATATAAAGCTCCAGTTTATCTCTTTAGTTTACACAAACTCATGCTGCTCATTTTATCATCGCTCTGTTTTGTTGAATCACCAACTAAAATACACAAAAAACTACATTTGTTTCTTTGCCTGGTTCACTTCAGTTAGCTTATTTGAAGAAATTGTAGCTTATCTGAGATACATTTACTTTTATCTTCATTTATTAATTTCTTACTACTTGAAAATAAGGAAGAAGCTATCTCCTTCTGCTCTCAACCAGTCATGACAGATGGCCGGCCCTCCTGAGCCTCGTTCTGCTGGACGTTACTTCCTGTTAAAAGTGAGTTTTTCCTTCCCACTGTTGCCAAGTACTTGCTCATAGGATCCATCTGATTGTTGTGGTTTTCTTGCTTGGCTTATGAAAAACATTTAGAAAAATGGTTTCTCAGTATCTAGCACCCAAACTCCACATAAAATAAAACATGGTCATCCCTCATGCAGTCGACTGCCACGGTGAACCAGGAAATCATATTTCTAATTTACATAATTACTGTGAGAGGTTAATCAGATTTTAAAGTGCTTCCTGAAGCCTCACCAGCAGGACTGAATGGACTCTTGTTGGTTCCTTTTTTTGGCAAATTGGGCAGATGGACAGAGACAAAGAACAAGCTTAAGTGTCCTCTTGTGTTTTTGAGTGCTGTGGTTACTAAGCAACTCTGAAGGGAAGAAAAAAAAACAATCCTCAATGGCGCTTGCTTGCATTAGCAGTCCTTTTTGCGATCTATTAGAAGACCAGAACTGCTGCCCACCTTTGTTTCCAAATCTTCTTTGTGCAAATCTACAGTAAAAGTTGTGTTTGGATTATTATTTTAAAGCCCAGACCTCCTTCTCACCTCCAGTTTGACGTGCCTGCGTCCCCAACGACTGGAGGAGTCCGTGAAATAGATGATTCCAGTTTGGGAGGAAATCTCAAGCCCATTTAAAAAGGTAAAGGGAACGCCATCAGCTCCTGAGGACAAACAGAATGACTTAACTGGTCTTAAAGGGATTCATACAGCATGTGGAGCACAACTAGCACACTCTGTACCCTCTGAATTAGCCAGGAGTAAAGTCTTTTCTCCGGTTTTGGGATCCACGCTGTGCAGCCCAAAGTAAGAGTCAGCAACAATCAGCTGACCGTGACGATCCAAACGGATGCCATGAGGGCGACCGCACACAGGTTCATAGTCTGTACTGCTACCTGCAGACACGCAACATGTGGTGCTGTGAAAACATTCAATGTTGTTCATTTGTGTCTTTATGACATGCAAAAATCGACTTAAAGATTTCCATTAGTCTCATTAGTGCTTTTAAATACTCAGAGCAAATTGTGGAAAAAAATAAACCTCAAATTATAAATAAAGGTTTACTGAATAATTAAATGCATCACCTTTAATATTCAGGTTTCATGTGTGCTGCAAACTACATTTTTCCCAGTGTTGTTGTAGCTAAATGCAGCGAGTCATCTGGTTTGGGTTATTTCCACTGAGGTAAATGAATCCTTGTTAACTGCCAAAGTTCATTATCATCCAATTTTCTTCTAACCAAATGAAGCACTGAGCTACTTTGACTGTCCCCTTAGACATAAGAGCTCCTATTAGCCCTCTGATACTCAAAGTTAAAATTTAACTTTAAAAGTCATGAAGTCAGCTATTAAATGTCAGCTTTTATCTTCATACTATTTAAAAAAGATGAACTGCTGATTCGAAGGACATAATGTCACAGATTACAACAGCTACACAGTAAAGTTATGCAGACCACAAAAAGTCAGGAGGAAAGTGAGGAAGGAAGCAGTCATCCCTGAACAAACACCAACCACATTCTGGTAGATTTTGTCCCATGTGAGTGATGAAGGTCAGGCTGTCGTCAGGACCAATTCTCCACAGCTTCCCGTCCACTGTGCCCGTGTACACATTACCTGAAACATACACACTCCATCAATATGTAGCTTGCACGTAGATGTCTTCACACAGGAATAAGAGAGAAGGGGGAAAACAAACTCTCTCACCATGCTCATCAGCAGTGAAGGATTCTGGTCCGTGTAGTTTCCCAGTGAACAGCCTGCGACCCTTCTGCAGACGGGTGTTGACAGCCAGCGGCCCCTCCAGAGCCGGAGGTGGCCCCTTCAGTCTGGGGAAACAAACCGTGGGTAACAATACCTTCAGGAAAACTGAACAGCAGCACAGAGCTAGATGAACTTTGTGTTATGAGCTATTATAATAGTTTTTGAACATTAAATGAAAGGAAAAATGTAAATACACGGTTTTACGAAAGCTACTCTCTATATATACAGAGGCAAAAAGCATTTTTGATTGAATTAAAACATAAAAATGCAATCTGACTTCAACTGGTCTGCCCTTAAACTCTTCTCCTTATACACATCTAATCCAGTGGTTTAACTTTGCTTGTAAAACAGCAGTTTGGTTCTTGTATCCGCTTTTAAAAGGCTGTTAACTGTATCTGCTGCACTTCCCACTATAACCATGTTTGCGGGCCTGAAGCGCTCCGCAGTCACGTTGGAGGGACTCCAGCTGAAAGTGTGAACACTTACACGTGTGGTTTGGGGTCGATGGGAGACGGCAGCAGGTAAACTCCAACAGCTACAGCCAGGAGAGCCACTAACAGAGATCGCCTTCCCATTCTGAGCGAGACAGTAAAGAAAAAGCACTGGTTACTACGAAATTCATGACGTCATAACACAGCTGCAAACTATTTATGGCAACAGTACCAAATATTTCTGCCACCCTTTGACATTTTGTTGTTTTTCACTGGTCTATTGACCACAGAACTGAATTGTTTTAAATGTACTTTAACTTTTAACTGAAAAAAAAAGTAGTATCCATAAAGGGGAGACAGTTACTATGAACTTTGGATGCCTACAGATGTGAATTTCGTGGAGTTCCAGCACAATAACACGTTTTTCCAGCAGTGACCTTTTAATGCCAAATCATGACTCGTGTTCTTAAAAACATTCATACTAACACCATGAACATGATTATCTCCACCACAAACAATGTTGTGACTTCAGTCAGCAGCTCCACACACGCTCCTCCTCCTCATCTGCTCTGACAGCTTCATTAACCATGAAGGAGCCAGAAGGGAAAGAAAAAATAGAGGTCGTCCACTATTAGGACATTTCATGCTTTCAGGCAGCTTCATGGACACAGATGAGATGTACATGATTAAAATCCCCCCATAACGAGACATTTTGCATGTATAGATAATTTTGAGCATAAGTCAAAGTAGAAATGTTAACATCCACAAGGAGATTTAGAATTAATTCATTATTATTAATTAGTTAACTAAAAACTTTATTTGTGTAGCATTCATGCAGCTAAAATTCCATCACGATTTTTCTACAAAATGTGTGATAATTATATTTCTGATGATGATTTCTATCCATGTTTGCAACTTACAGGAAGCTGCAGCTGCATTATAGCACAACACTATTAACACAGCATTCAATCCAGAAATGTGCATCCCCCTTTTTCGATTACAGCACACAGAAAACAAATCAAATGTTTAAACTGAGAATATTCGCTAATTTAAGAAAAAAAAGAAAAAAAAGAGCCTATTTGGATTTCGTGGCCATGTTTCCCCCTGTGTAGATTGCTGATTCATTTTTACAAAGCTGTAGTCTTAGGCTGGCACGTGGCTCTCAGTCTCAGATATTCCCGGCTTTGTCTTAATGTTGTGAGAGTTGCTCACGAATGGCCTTGCTCTATATGATATGGGACAGTCCTAACACAAAGTAATAAAACAACAACACTATTAGCAAAAAAACTGTCACAGAGAATATATATATATATATATATATATATATATATATATATATATATATATATATATATATATATATATATATATATATATATATATATATATATATATATATATATATATATAAAATACAAATGCAAAAATGTTTTTTTAAATAAAACAATGAGTGTATAAAATAATTCTGGACAAAAATAAAATAAGAAACAATAAATAGAATAAAACTACAAGCTACTTACAATAAAGTAAATAAAAATAAAGTAAATCTGATTAATTGTCTTCAACTGACAATTGAGTGACTTTTTTTAAATAAACAAAACAATTTCTTCTTCAAGCTATTTCAGAAAAATGTACAACCTGGTACACAAAAGTTCACCAGTATTCAGGAAAACTGCAAAGCTTAAAACTTAAAACTGAATGTCGCTTCCTGCTCAATATCAACTGGACAAGACGCACATATCAGCTCAAATATGGAGCACAACAAGCTGCCTTTGTTAACACATTTTATGGTTACGCTACAGGACCTGCAGTTAATGAGTGCTCGGAGTGTACTTTGGCTTAGTGTTGATTACACCAAGCTCCTCTGATTCCTTTGAACATAAAGAAAACACTGGCTGTATCCCAATTCAGGGTCTGCAGCCTTAAAGGCTGCATTTTAAGGCCGATTACGTCACAGTGGCGCGCTGAAGGCTGTCCCAATTCAAAGGCTGCTCGAAATGTGGCCCTCAAATGCGTCCTTCATTTCCCTGAATTTTAAGGATGTGGCGGTGTAGACTTCCTGGTCCCATATATCCCACAATTCATAGCGCGGCAGTCGGTGTGGATAATTCTGCCGCAGACGGCAGAAGCGGAGCGGCCGAAGAGTAAACTGTGAAAAGTAAGTACTGAATATTATGTCACTTATTTATGTGCAAATGTTTAATAATGAGGAACATTAAAACATTACTGTTGGCCACATGTCGGCAAAGTTATTTGCCATTAGCGATGTTTGTACGTTCAGATTTTACTTGCTTTTAAGGCCTTTAAAATATAATAATACAATAGTCGACCTTAATCTTACAGAGAATGTGATGATTTTGTGGATAATTAAAGTCAGTCATATATCCACAAACACAACAAGCTGAAAGTCAGTGATGCTGCTCGGTTTGCAGTCCTGAATATCACGGCACAAGCAGGATTCACTGCACTGTTAATGTTAGCTGTGTTATATTGCTTCCTCTGTTCGGTGGTGTCGAGCCAAACGGACTTTAACGTGTGTTTGAACGAGCTGACGGTTCACTCGTTAAGCTGAAAGAAAGATGCTTTAATCACAGCAGTCACACGTGTGTCCACTGTACCAGCTGGGAACTCTTCTTGTTCAGCACTCGTAATAACACTAAATCCTCCTGTTTGTAGCAGTGTATACACCTGAGACTGTCACCTGTCTGTCCGTCCTGCACTCTCTCTTTTTCTTTCTCTCTGATTGTGTAATAAAAGTATGAACATGTGTTTATAAGTTACACTTGTGTTTGAATCCTGCAGTTTATCACACATTTGATTTCCATGTGTGACAACTGCAAGTGTCCAGAGTGTGGACAGACTGAGGGACCCACTGCTGCACATCATCTGTGAGGCTTTGCACCCCCGATGATCCACCAGGACAAACTCAGCAGTGTGTGAGGAAGAGGAGGAGGAAGAGCCAGCAGCAGCTGACAGATGGAGAGAATAGACAGACTGTTCCCTGTTTGTGAAGGACTGCTAGAAAAGTTTAGAATCACTAATTGTCTGTCCTGAATCAGTCTTATTAGGTAATGTTCAAATAATTTAATCATTCCAGTGTTTTCAGTGTGGGAGAAAGTACTCAGGGCCTTCAAGTTACACACTATGAAAGGCAGCAACAAGTTTAATGTTCAGAAACCTAAAGTATGTATCAGCAGCAGAATGGAGCTAAAAATAAATGTTTGTTTCAGTTTTATGAAGCTTTGAGTATTTTGGATTAGTAGTACTGCTGTGTTTGTTGCATCATATTGCTGTAATTGTTTATATGCTTTATATATTCTGAGGTAAGTTGATCTATAGTGTTACATCATATTCTATAAGGATGTTATGTGTTCGTATACTTTCTGCCCAGTTTGACCCATTTAGCAGAAGTCAGCCTGTTTAAGGCTCTGATATCTATTCTGTATGACTGAAAGCAATTATGACATGGTCTGATTTTCTCACCCAATAAAGGAATATTCAATATATCAGTCTACTCTTCATTCTATCAGACACAGTTTGCTTTTTACACATATATGTAAGCATTGAGCCAAATGTAATAATGCCAACTAACTGAAGGAACAACATTTGTCTCTTATATATAATACAGCTATATATACACTGTCAAAGATACTTGAGTGTCTTTGAGTGAAGATTTAAGGTGATAGGAAATATAAATAGCTGCAACTTGAATCTTTACTGAAGCTCAGTATTTGACACAGAGTTCACTCACATGTGCTGTACCAGTGTACCTGCACATGTGATGTGACAATAGAAGTGATTTGATTTGAGAGTTCAAACTCACTGCTGTAATAACTATAATATTGGCCATCTCATATTTACACTGACTTTAGTCTCATGAACAACATTAACTATTTGTTATTTACTAGCTAATCTTCTATGACTGTTCAGTACAGATATGAAGCCCAACAATCATGTTTTACAGTCCTGTGGTCTCAGCCTCAGATACTTATTAAATCACACAAAGCTCATGTAGAAACAAACAAACGAACAAAATATGTTCTCCTTCATTTCTGTCAACCACACGTTTCCAGCTATCATGGTTGCTAGGCAACCTGGGCAGCGCGACGGAGACTAGACCGTCCCATTTCACAAGCCTCGCACTTCTGGCCTTAGCAGTCTTTGAGTACGCAGCCCTTGAGGACCGTTGAGGCTGCGTACTTTAAGGCTGCAGACCCTGAATTGGGATACAGCCACTGTGGAGGTTTTTCTTGTTTCCTCACATCAGGTGATGTTAATCAGTCAGAAACTCAGATGTGGCATTTGAGTGTCAAGTGGAAAAAATGTGACATTTTGCAGTTGTGACAGCTTTGTAGGAATGAGAGAAATCCCAAAGAGTGAGCTCTGGGGAACAATTGTGCAACAGATTGCTGGATTTCCAGCTAGCCTCCTTAAATTTAGAGGCTAAATAACAACTTGTTCTGCACATTCTCCTGCCCCGTATCAATAAATAAAAAGTCAGGAGACTTTGTTAAAATGAGTTCGTTACAATTATTTCCCATTTATATATATATATATATATATATATATATATATATATATATTTATTTATTTTTTGCTGGTATTTGTTAGTTGGTAAAGTAACAGAATCATGTCTGAGTACTTTACTAATTCACAAAAGGGTTTAGTCCTGGTGATAAGGGGAACAGTGGTCCCTGAATGCAGCACATAAAAATGATTAATTAATCAGCTTAGCAAGGTGACTGCTATGGGACAGGTTGACATGCAGAAAGCTTGAGCCAGCACAGATTCTAGATCAACAGTGTCAAACTCGTTTTAAATTCATCACCCCATCTCAATCAGTAAAAACCACTGTAGAAAAACTGTATTTAAAATGCACACATAAATGAAACAAACTTTCCCCATCTTATTTTAGATATTCCTTTATTTGGTAAGCTTAGATTTTTACGAGGCCGCTATTGTAAAATAAAAAATTGCCTTTAAAATAAAGTTTACGCTGACTCACTGCACCACCTTCTGGTACAAACTGGTATTACACAAAAGTACAGCCTGGCCCTAGTTGGACTTCTGTTGATTTCTCTTCAACACAATATATGGATGTTTTGGGCACTGTTGATTGCTTTAGTTAATTCTGTAAGACTTTAAATTATTTTTGATCATATGAATTTACAGTAAGTGCCTTTAAGTGTAAAAAGGTACATTCTTTAGTTGTTCACCTAAAGAAAATATGCCTGAGTGCAAGACAGGGTCTTCTTACGCCCTTAAAAATTGCCAGATAACATAACATAACAGCATGTTTCTGGGACCGCATGTTTGGCACCCATGTTGTATCGTTAGGTAATGAAGCATTATCTGGTTGCAACGGTGCGTTAAGGTTCAGCTTTCACCACCATGTATTACGTATTCAGACCATTTGTTCTGGCCAGTGGAAGCTCAACTGAAAACCATTACAATCAAACCTGCTACACCCGAGAAGTTGTTTTTTTTCTTAGTGGGTCATAAAAAAGTCTTTAACTCGCTTTCAATCTTTTAGGATAAAGCAGGTAAACCTATAGCCACAGATGTTTGACGGGAGGTTTGTAGAGCGCAAATAGAACATTCCCACTTGCTGGTCGTGCGTGGTAACATGAATCACTGGAAATAAAAACATTTTATAAGTGTGTAATCGAAATCGAAATGTAGTCCAGAGCCTAGTAAGTCCAACAAACTATTGAATTAGTTTTCAATTAGTTTTATTGAATTAGTTTCCAAGTTGTTATTCTCCTAAAATAGAGCAGATTCAATTAATTTACACATTTTTAAGCGCAAATCTGGCACAGGGCTCACAGAGAACGGTCACTTTAAGCTCGCGTTCGGTGGATTAGTGACTGTTTTAAATGAGCGCGAGCTAAAAATGAAACGAAGTATCAAACTTACATGACTGAAGTTGTGAGGGCGCGGCGACTCCTTCTGCTCGATAAGCCTCCGTATCAAGCAGAGGCGAAGCGGTCACGTCAAGACGACCGGAATGTACTGGAGCTTATCCGGTTTGGACCATCAAAAATAAAAGCCTCATCTGCGATTGTTTTGGAACCTATTTATGTCTTTGCTTAGCAGAAATTCAGTGCAAAGAATTACAAAACCCAAAATTTACCGTCAAAGATTTTAACGTCATTTAAGTTGGTATAAAATTTTGATTGAGGACATTTTTCCAAAAATGGATTGATTTACAAAATATATCACTCTTGCTCAGTTTTTATTTTGAAAGTGGTATTGACGTTACTCCCGTATTTTTCCTGACAACTTCGAAAGAGGGACTCCCACATTTATGTGAGGTTATTTGAGTTGGGGTCAAACAGAGGACGAAAGGAGCTGCTGCTGCATTGCTGCTAGTGATGGGATTTCCGGCTCTTTTTAGAGAGCCGGCTCTTTCGAACCGCCTCTTCAGGTTGTTTTGTTGCTTTAATTAATTTATTATTACAATGATATGAAATTATGCACAAAAGGAATTACTAATGTAAAAAAAAAGTGGTTTTATTTATATATGTTTATATATAAATATATACAGTGGCCCCTAGAGACAAAGCACTTACAAACTCCAAAACACATTTCTAGCATTAACTGAACTTCCAAAACAGAGCTACCTAGATCACTTAAATTACACAATTGAAAGCATATGTGTATTGTTTGTGTATTTATACACAAGCACTCATATATATTCAAATAATTAAAAAAAAAAAAAAAGTTCATTTACCTGTTACTACCACACACCAAATCCAGTAGTTGGTACTTCCTGCCTTGTGTAGCCTCTAGGTAACAAAAGCTCAACACTGCCCCTAGCATCCTGGAGCACTTCTATTGTCTTTTGTACATGTTTTCGAGTTTGTACCCGCTTCTGAGTTTGTACGCGCTTCTGAGTTTGTACACGCTTCTGAGTTTGTACGCGTTTTGAAGTTTGTGCTTTGTCTCTAGGGGCCACCGTAAATGTACTTTTATTTATTCACTCCACATAAAATGTAATAAATAAATCATATAATACAAAAACCAACTAGTCACAGTTCAACTTTTAACTATTTTCAGCTTTTTCTTTTTAAACAAATTTAAAGTGAAACAACACAAAACACTGCAAACCACAACACAATTAAATATAAATTAAAATATGAAAACAAAAAGAAGATGCACATTCTCTGTCATATGGACCTGCATGAATAAACTTTCTGAATCCTTTATCATCCGCAACTGAAAATAGTTGTGGATGATTACTATACCTTTCTAATGTGATGTTGTTGTCCCTGGCTCTCTTTCTCTGTCTCTCCCTCCTGCTCTGTTCCTGTGCTACTGCAAGTGTAACTACCACCCTTCCCCCCTCTGCCCAGTGCAAAGCACAAGGCTCGCATGTGGAGTGAAGCAGAAAAAAAAAAGTGCGAGAGAAAGAGAGAAAGAGAGAGAGAGCGAGAGAGAGAGCGAGAGAGAGAGAGAAAACCCATGGCTGGCAATAAGGAGCGGCTCGGCTTGTTCACGTCAAAGACCTGGCTCTAAGAGCCATTTCGTTCGCGACCGACACATCACTAATTGCTGCCAGAAAGTACTCGTGAAAACAACCCATCTCTGAACAGTTAAAACACAGCAGATACCTCTGGTAACCACAGGTAATCATATTGGTCCAGATTAAAGATAAATAGATTATTAAACAGAGCACTGCTGGCCGAGTCTTCTCTGTCCACGAGTAAAAAGGTACTGTTTGAAGAGGTATTTGCCCCCTACCTGATAACTTAGCTTTTGCATATTTGTCACATTTGTTCTGGATTATCAAAAAAAATAAATATTAAACAAAGATATCAACAAAAATAAAATGCTATTTTTCAATCATCATTTCAATTATTAAGGGATAAATGTTATCCAAACCAGCGAAAAAGTAATTGCCCCTTTTTGTTAAATCATGAATTAACACAGTTAATTCATGATTTAATCAAATTTTTTTGGAAAGCTAAATTCAATTTTACCATCTGATTACTACCAGACCTGTTGAATCAAGCAATCACTTAAATAGATCTTGTGAGACAAATTCAAGTACGCTAAATGATCTCACAAAGCAACACATCACACCAAATTCTAAGGCCTTGGGACTCCAGTAAACCAAAGAGAGCCGTTTTCCACAAATGGAGAAAACTTGGAACAGTGGTGAACCTTTCCAGAATGACCGGCCTTCCTAAATTACTCCAACAGCCCAGTGACGACCCATTCAGGAGGTCACAAAAGAACCCAGAACAACATTTAAAGAACTGCAGGCCTTAACCTGTCTTGGTTAAGGTCAGAGTTCATGATTCAACAATAAAAAAAAAATTTAAAAAGAGACTGGGCAAAAATGGCATCCATGGGAGGGTCCAAGGAGAAAGCCACTGCTGGCCAAAAGGAACACAAAGGCTAATCTCACATTTATCAAATAACACCTTGGGGATCCTTTTGGGAAAATATTCTGTCGACTGACGAGACAAACGGAGCTTTCATTAAGCTTTGTTTAATATTAAGATTTGTTTGATGATCTAAAACATTTAAGTGTGACAAATACGCAAAAAAAACCCCAAAGAAATTAAGAAGTGGACAAATACTTTTCCACAGCCCTGAACAACATCGCTTATTTGTAAATAAAAAGTCTGAAGTGAGACCATTTGAAGAACAAGTAGGTGCGCTCAGATAATTCAAAAGGAATGGGGGTCACATTCTTAGTAAAACTGAGTAAAATAATGAGTAAACAACTGAAACAGAAGAAAAAAAATCACACAACCCTTTAAGTTTCTTTTATAATTTCACCTTTAATAGATGAAGCCCGTCTTGCCGTGAGGAAAGGCCACATTTGGTAACGATTGAAATCACCTACAAAAATAAACCCGCCTCAGCCTACGGAGAGAGAACACGATGAGACCTTCAGCCTCTCCTTCAGGTTTGCCCGCAGCTGTTGAACTGTACAAAGGCACAGAGATCGGGACATTTCAGACCGAGCTCCAACTGCAGCTCAGATCTGAAACTTTTACCCAGAAAACCCTTTAGATTTTTTTTAACTCAAGTGTAGAACAACAGAGTTAGCTTTGTGTTTTCAAGCTCATCATAAACCTGAAAAGGTGTATCGCTTCTCTATAGTGAGTCTGGGTGAACAACAACAACAAAAACAGCATCACTGGGAAAAATCAGGAAGAGCTTCAACAACACAGATCTTTGGCATTTAACACAACAGTTTGTGGATGTTCAAACCAGAGACCCGAGCGCACAAATCTGAGAAGAGAAGCTTCAAAACTGCTCAGAAAATTAAGCTTGTGAACGAATTTAGTTTAGTTTGTTTGTTTTTTGTTTTTAAAAAACAAGATTTAAAGATTTAAAACAATGAAGTAATACATATTCTTACATGTAAAGTTTGTGAATGTTTTCTGAGCTGTCATTTTACACTATATTATCCTATATAATATACTAATTTATATCCAGTTTGGGGACAAAAAATACTAAAAGTGAAAATGTGAAGCTAGTTTCAAAGAAAAGCAAAGGGAAGGCTGAAAGCTCTTAAATACGCAGGAAGTGTAAAAATATTAACATTCGACAGGCTTGAAGATGATTTTGTGATGTTTTTATAAAGAATTAATCCAAATTAGCCTAACAATCAGAACAATAGTCAAATTTCAGCAACATCTAAAGAAATAAAACATATGCTAACAAGGAAAACAGGTTTAAATAGTGTAAAATGACAGAAAGTATAAGAATATTTCAATTAAGACTAAGGAGCCAATGGTTTGCACGCTATCAGACTCTAGGTAAGTTTGAACAGCCTTAAAAACAACATCTCTGAATACATACAAGGTATTATATCTGATCTTCATACATGAACACTACTGGCCCAAAAAGCTTTCCATGACATAATTCCTCAGAAATCCTAATTTCTATCAGCAGCAGGTAAACGGCATCTGAAAACTATTTTCCAGACACTGTCCGACTGCTGTTTTATCTAAAATAACACATGCTTTTAATGTTGAACAGCCCAGGATTGTTTACAGTAAGCAAAATATTTCACAGCCAACTCTGAGCAAAATGCTACGGAAGCTCACTGAGACCAAAACTTATTAAATGACCTCACAATCGTCGACTTCTGCCACACTATACTTTCATCAGCTAAAACAGAAAAAGAATAATAAGATTATAGTGTGTTAGATGTTAAGATAAAGTAGAGCATGTGATCGCGGTACACAGGAGAACAAATGAAATTTTAAAAACCCGTTTTCCCTGAATTCAAAGTTAAAGTGCCCCAAAAATTAAATTTCATGCAACTAGTCTGGGATGATGTGTTTTAACAGCTAAAGTTGTTTATGAGATACACAAAAAGCAACAACGTGGCTTCAAGATTCAGTTACTGTTTCCATTCAGACTTTCGCATCACTTTCAACTATAAAGTATGGAAGCAAAAGAGGGCCAAAATAATTGTATTTTGTTTTTGAGTTTTCTGAATTTGTTAACCTTGAAAAAGTAAAACCACCAATAATTAAAATTATATACTCAAAGTTTTCAAATGACATACTGAAAATTAAGCATTTAAAAAGACCTCCAAGTTTAAATTTTTTGTATTTACATGTAACCATTAAGTTATTAATTTCTCTTTGGAAATTACATAAAAGTTGGAAATTTCTACAAGACACTAAAAAAGGAATAAAAAAAACGCTGATATTCTGAGAAGAAAAGGGTCAGGGTGTTCCAACTTTTACCAAGAAATGCTCCAAATCAATAGATACTATATTTCCCATAATCCAACATTTTCTAACATATTCCAGTTGGCCACCTTCTCTTTTAAACCTTGCATGTCAAAGTTTATAATGCTGGACTTTTGCCCATGATAACCCAGAGATTATATATAAAAATAATTCATTTAAATTCTAAAGGCCCTTTTTTGCTTCCATAAAATTAACCCAGTGTTTAATAATAGAAGAAACTGGGGTTAAAACCCCTTTAAATAAAACCTCTAAACTATATATACGGTATGTTTTTCCCTCTGGTGGGATGAGGCCCCTAATAGATGTTTTGCTCCAGGCAACAACACAAAAAATATCTTTGGTTATAACAAAAATAAAAACAAAATAACTCTATAAGATAAATCAAGTTTGACACAGAAGCAAGAGAACAGTTGGCATGTTTGACCACTAGATGGCGACAGTCTCCTACAGAAACGCCCTGCAGCACCCTCAGTTTGACATCATTTAGTACCTGCAGCTCAAACAGCAAACAGCATTTTGCAACATATAAAGATAAAATGCAATGAACATTAATGTTTTGACTTGTTTGTCCAGATTATTGACAGATTACTGACTTCTTTAAAATTACCCCCCCTCACCCCCCCAAAAAATATTCCAAGCAAACAAGAAAATGCCTCTTTGACTTTTAAATGATAAATTACATCACCACAAAAAATATTGCATATATATATATATATATATATATATATATATATATATATATATATATATATATATATATATATATATATATATATATATATATATATATATATATATATATATATATATATATATATATATATATATTTTAAAGGTTTTTAAGGCCTTTTCTTAAGAAAACCCTTTTCTCGTTGAGCCTTCTTTTTCCACTCTGATGCATTTCTTTAGTTTTTCTGCCTTTAAACCCTCATGTTTACTACAGTCCTGCGTGCCTTGATTTGTGTCCCACTCTTATTTTATCCTTAAGAGAGGTTTATGAGGTCAAGGCTGCACATTTTAGTTCAAGATAAGCGTATCAAAAAGTTGCGTTTTAAATGAATGCCTGCTGACAGACGGGTTGAAACACACAATGCCGCTGTTTTTCCTCCCTTGGTCTCAGCAGCTATCAGCACTCACAGACCTTCTTTTCTTGCACTCATGGATTCGAGGAGCTCACATAATGCAAAAAATGAACAAACAGTTAATCAAAGTGACTTGCGGTTGGAGGAAACCCCCGTCACTGTCCTCAAGGCCACAGTCACATTGCTTGTATGACAGTCTTTCGCATGTATTCGCTCCTCGTGCCATTTATCTTCCCCTAGTTTTTGTCTTTCCTGCATCTAATGTTTCTTTTCTACTTCCTCTAAACTGCTCAGTCAACTTCCAGAAACCTGTCAAATCTCCACACTGACCACATGGTGGGGGGGGGGGGGGGGGGTGTTAAAGTTCAAGCAGTTTGCTTCAGTCTATTCAGCTCATGCTTCACGAAACTCTGCTGGTGGTGGAAAAAACACAAAGGCTTCAAATCCCACCAGTTCATCTTCACTCCACATGAAAAAACAAACAGCGTTTTTGTTTTGTTTTTGTTTTGTTTTTTTACAAACTGCACCCAAAACTAAACTACTTCCTGTTAAGTTCCAGTTAAGACTCATCTTATCGTTCTTTTACTCTTCCTATTAAAAATCTCTCTAGAGTTCCTGCATCTGTTTTCTGTCACGTCACCTTTCATTTCTCCTTTCTTTCATGCAAACAATCTCAGGCTGGCTTTTATGGAGTCCTAAATGTACCAAAAAATATGAACAGATAATTAAATTCCATATAAATGGATAATGAATATAATAAGAATTTCTTCTCAGATTCATATATTTTGATTGGACATGTTTTTGGAACGGATAAATCCAGAAGAACTCCAATCCATTTTCATTCTTTGTAATTAGAGTTATTATTGGAATCAGTATTTACTTTTACATTTGACAACTACTGTGGGTTAAAATAACTCCATTTTATGGTCTTTCATGCTCTGATGCTTGGATTTTCTGTGTCCTGCTGAAGTCTGAAAAAACTATTCTCAGCATCTGTGTCAACAAGCAGATTGTTGCTCTGCCTCTACAATAAAACAAAAATAAGACTTTGTTTAAAAAAGAAAAAGAAAAAACAATAAAAAGCTTCACCCATATAAATTAAAAAAATATGTACAGACCTTTAAAACACACAAATTAAATAAAAATAATTCAACATATGGCCTTGAGTCTTTCACAAGTTCAAAGGATAAAAAGGTGAGGGAAACAAAAAGGATGAACTGCATAAATTATGTGACAGCAGGACAGAGTGAGAGAAGAAGAAGAAGAAGAGAGGGATGGACGGCAAACAGTGAAGAGGATGAATGGGTATGGCACAGTGAGTGAATCTTTGGTGTTTGCAGGCAGACGTAGCTGAGCAGGAAGCAGTTTAAAATCTTGAATCCAGCAACCAAAATTCTGTCTGTTCGTCTCTTTTATTTGCAGTCTCTTTTTTCTGTCCTCTTGTCATCCTTTATTATCCTTTCTTCTAGGTGCTGGATCCTCTCTCCTGATTCTGTGTTCACATCCCTCCCTCCATCAAAATATACACCAGGAGATTAAAAATGAAAAACAAAACATCCCCTTCGTCCCTCTAGGGGGCAGTAGTCCTTTTTCAAGGCGGTTATATCCTCTTAAGAAGGCCCCCTGACCTCCAGCAGTGCCTCCTGCAGTCTCTGCCGGTAGGTTTCATAGCGGCGAATTACTGCATCCTTCTGCTCCTGCTCCTCCTTTTCGAGGATCCGCAGGAAGTTTTTCAGCTCAGGGATGGAGAAGGCATCCCACTGAGGAGAAAAGCAAGAAAACAGTTCTGTTTTTTCCTTTTTAATTGATAAAGTATATGTCTATGGATGATGCTTGATAGTACAGTAGGAGTGGTTATTTTTCTTTTTATGCGTAGCATCCATCTTGGGATAACAACAATGGCACCTTTACTACTTTTTAAAAACATGTTTTTTATGTTTGCCAGTTTTTGTCATTTTTGCTTAACAATTGCCATTGAATATTTAAGTCATGGGGATAAAAAAAAAAAAGGTACTTGTTCATTTTCTGCCTTTTTTAAAAAAAAAATCATAAACTCTTATAGGTTTGTTAAGAGCAAATGCTGGGAGATACTTGAGATCAAACAGTTTATGGCAGGTCAGCCTCAATAAGCAAATCCTCAGAAGATCTAAATCAAATGAAAACAAAAGAATTGTGCATTAGATTTTAAAGTTTTGAAATGGGCTACAGCAGCGTCTCGTTTGGGAATGGCTGAACTTGGAGATGAAAGAGCACAGAGGCCAGGAAGATGTCAATAAAGCTGAAATGAGGTGATAATCAGTCTTACCATGACTTCTCCTGTCTGCTGTTCTTTCAGGACAAAGCTGAGCAGGTCTGGGTCGGGTCCCGCCACCAGGCGAAGAAACAACGGCTTCTCAGCATCCGCCAACTTGCATGTATAAACTGCAAAACACACACACACAACAGATTTAGTCTGTACAGTATGCACGCTGCATGAAACCACAGGCAGCTGTTCCTCTGTGCACATATAAACGGATTTGGCAAAGGATGAAAGGATGGGCGCGCCATATTACCATGCGGTAGTTTACAGGAACAGACAGTGAGGGACAGATTCTGTTATTGCCAGCCATGTATTTACATCTGCAAAAGATGTAGAAGGTGCTAGAGGCTCGATTATTCTTACATTCACATATTTCCAAACCTCAATCTGAAAACCCATCGGTTTGTCTGCTGACTTAGCAAAAGCCTATTTTTCAGGGCTTACGGTGTGATTAGGATGTCAGGGTAGTGTGTATATTCATTTACAGACCTCCTGCTTCAGTGTGTTCTCAGCCCAGTGACACTTTGTGATGTTCCTTCTGCAAGGTGCCCTTTAGCCCTCTGGCCCCAAAAGTATTGCTCATGTTTAACAAAGATGCAAAGTCCTTGTAAGGAGGTTGGAGAGTGCTGGGGGCATCGTTTCTTGGGTTAACAGCCAGAAGACTCTGGTTCCTACTCCTTTTGAGCACTTTGTGTTTTAGAACTACTTAGTTAGGGTTAGGAAAAGATTGCAGTTTGGGTTAAAACCCTCACTGGCATACCAGTAACCCTGCTCGTTAACAAAGTCTCAAAGGAGTGACCAATCAGCATCACCTCTGCCTTAATGCATGCCACAGCACACACAACAAAGACCGGTTTTCTGACAAAGCAGTACTAACCGACAGCGATGAAAACAGTCTGACTCTGTGTGTCACTTACAATTGCATTTTTTGTCTCTTCCTAACAAATTCTGCATATTTGTATGTTGACCAGCATTTATTGGTTTAGAAGATTTACAATTATTTTAAGGTTTTCTAACTTTCAGAAGGGCTTAAAATAAAAGCGAAGAACTAAAAAAACGGTGAACAGAAGCAAAACAATTGAAGGACACGTTTCTGCACCCTGTACATCCCTACAAGCTTTGGTTTAAATGATTCTCTTCTTTACATTTCCAAGTTCTCCTCGACCACATTGTGAGTCGTCTCGTCTCAATTTGAAACAGAAAGTCAAAGATGTTTCTACATTTCCAGACCGCAGTTAAATCTCAGACACTTAACTTTTCGCCTGAAACACCAGACAAGTTCATTAAAAGTCCTCAAGTGTCTGCAGTCAGGCGTCTGTCTAGACTCTGTCTTTTATTAGCTGTACGTCTCCAGTCATGAATGCAAACCAGAACAGGAACGTTTAAAGAAGGGGGAGAAAACACACAAAAAACACTCTAAATCTATAAAAATTTGAGTTGAAATGACTCACAAGCTTCAAACAAGCATCTGCGGGTTGTGTTTATAGTTTTAAATCAATGCATACGGTTAATAAACCGTCTTCTCCTCACTGAAAGACATTGTGTGACACCCAACAGCCTGTAACAGCTGCTCATTCACAGCATGGATGTGCGCTGTATTTATATCTGCATGTGTGGGTATCCCTGTGAGCTGTTATAGTAGGGAGAACCTCTGGCATCCAACATGAGGGTGAGGCCCACACACACACACACACCTCATATCGAGCGTGGCAATAGTGGCATGAAACCCCGTCTCTCACACCCAGTCTTACCCTGCTCCTCCCGCCGGTATCTCTTGTACAGGGCATATTTAGCCGGGTTGTCTGCAACTGTGAATTTGCTCAGCAAGCCGACGATCACCTGAAGACACACGAGAAAGAAAAACACTCAGTCAATATTACTCTGACAGCTCTTCTAGAAGATTTTTGTGTTGCTTTGTCGTTAATTTATTGCTTAAAAGCAGCGGTCCCCAACCCCCGGGCCTCGGACCGGTACCGGTCCGTGAGTCGTTTGGTACCGGGCCGCGAGAGTTGAGGCTCAGGTGTGAAATGTATGGTTTTCAGGGGTTTTATCGGTTTTCAGCGTGATTTTGTTATGGTTTTTATCGTTTACTCGGTTTTCCTTGGTCTTTTCACATGTGTTATGAATAAATTGTATTTTTTTCGGTACCGGTACTAGTTTTATTTTGTTGTATTTATCCGCAACACCTTAAAGGCTGGTCCATGAAAATATTGTCGGGCATAAACCGGTCCGTGGTGCAAAAGGTTGGGGACTGCTGCTTAAAAGGATAAAGAACATACAAATCTGAGTGAAATCAATAAACTTAGCCCTGTCTGTCTCTCGACTTCAACCAGTCTATCATCAGATCATAATTAACCTATTTAAGCAGGCTGCAGTGTGTTCACATGTGTGTTTGCGTGTGTATTAACAACCTCTTTGACTGTGGTTTTGGAGCTGACATGAAGGGTGTTGGAGACTCCTTGGGGCAGATAGAAGGCCTCCCCGGCTCTTGTCTGATTTCCCTGCACCGTCATTGGCCTCCGCAAATCCATCTGGACCTTGATGAAACCCGTGTACACACCGCCCGCACCCTGACAGAGACAGAGTTAATGTTTTAATGTGGCCACTATGGTAGCTGCTACATGATCTCTCCAAGTGAGCCCAGTTCACCCAATAAGCCCACTGTGACCTGCGGGACAGATGGCCCCAGATGGAGGAAGACGATCTTAATCTCATTACTCCATATGGGGCTGGGAGGAGTGTGTGTGAAGGTCACGAGTAGACAAAGAGGCCATGTATGAAGAGAAGTAAAAAAACAAGTAGACGTCAAAGATGGAATGATAAAAAGACAAAAACGGGATGAACAAGAAAGACAAATCCTAAACAATGAAGACAGAAATTTGACAGAAAAGGTGTGCTGAAACAGAAACATGCAGGCTTCTCATAGCGAAACTACACATTCATCCACTCACTACTTAAAATATGCAGTGCAATCTGCTCTAAACTGTCCTGATGATCTATTAACTGCAAAAGTAACAAATATTCTCAGTTCTCAGTTTTTTTAAAATATAGATGAAAATAAACATTTAGACTTTTTTTTAACCAAAAAAAGGATTGAATGTGAGCTCTGAAACCCATTTACAGACATTATTATAATGACTGTGGAACAAACTGACTGTGAAAGTTAAAGTATCACGAGGAGCATCTTATGAATACACCCACTTTGAGTTTTGACTCATTTCAGCATAAAATATTAAGTTTGGAAAGTATCATCATTATTTCCTTAATCAGTGAGTTTGTCTTTTTTTTCTCAGTTACAAAAAAGCAAAACAATGACGAGTAATTAACAATGGAGTGTTTAAAGGTATCTCAAGTTCCCAGACTTTATTATCAACTGGAAAATTGCACAGATTAGCCTTAGACAACACTTTGTTTTAATCTTTATATAATGCTCTAGTAGTATGGCATTTGATCTCATTACATACATGCTGATTTGGCCATGAGTGACCAATATAAGCTGATATTATGTGTCTATGCAGCTTTTTTGTCCATTTATTGTCTTTATATTCTAAAAACGCATATATTCAAATGTATGAATGAATGTAAACTTTTTATTGGCCAGTTAAAATGTGATTTCTAGTGGGCAGACTCAGTTATTATGTCTGGGCTCCCCTCTGAGTGTCAGCCTAGAATCTACTGGCCTTTAGATGTGTCGATTCCCATCTGTTAAGAGTGCGGTCAGCTTAAATCCTTGTCTGAAAATAGATGATTTTCCATGACTAAGGGAAAAAAAACCCCTCAGGAAACATCCTCTGTAACCTGCTACTCCTTTAAAAATGTTTGCATTCTTTCATGTGGTGCTTTAACAGCCAGAAAACCCCAGTTTCACCTGACATCTCTCATTTCTACTGAAATTCACTCTGAGTTGAAGTGGAGACAACTTCAGACACCTGTCACGCTGCCAATGAAAACACTGCGGGGCGAGAACAATAGCAGGAATAACATCACATCACTCTGATGCGAGCACTGAGGAATGCTGGCAGCAGGAGGGAGGCAGAGATAACACGGCAACATTATAAACCTCAAAATCTGAGATTTAGAGCCTGCACAGCTCTGCAGGAGCCTGGAGAGTGGAACCATTAAGACGGCCCTGGTTTATGGGTTTTGTTTTTTAAAAGTTTTGTTTGCATGAGTGTGTGTGCGTGTGTGCATATTATACTCACCAGCGTCATTTTAAGGTGGTCTTTGGTTAGCAAGTTGTACTGCTCGATTCTCTGCCAGATTTCCTCTTTGCTGAACTCTGTCCGCAACTCTCTCTCCTTCTCCACATCCTTAGAAGAAAAGGGACAAAGAAGGAAAGGAAACGCGACATGATAAGTCACAAACCAGCCAGGATTATTAACACAATACATCCTCTGTTTAGACGACAGCGGTGGGACACAAAAACGAGGGAGGGAATAATTCTTTCTAATCCAAATCAAGAACCAGCGTTTTATTTTCTGATTTTACAGGATGATACACGGCAATACTACAAAGCTGTGCACATTACTCTGACATAATGTACTGTATCTCTTGTTGGTTTCAAGTGGGTGAGACAACTTTAAAACCAAAAAGATCTCTTTATAAACAAGCCTTAAAACAGATAACCAGAGCTCCAAGGTGTTCAGGGTGAGTGTAGAGCTGCCAAGAAGAAGCTCTGCCTCTGCACAATCCTCCTTTCTGTTTAAGTTCATTAAGGAAAGCAACGAGCAGCCCGACAGCTCGAAATGTGTAGAGTTTCATATTTTTCTCATCATGCAAAAAATAAAAAATAAAAAAAAAGGATTCTAACAAATAAGTCATGCTAACATAAATCAAATCAAGCATTTTTTAAACCTCTATCATCTGATTTTTATACTATTCTTATTAAATTGAATAAAAATAAATAAATAAAAATTAAATGAATAAATAAAGGTATTTAATAGTATTAAACTCAATCATATTTAGCCCGGTTTTATACGTGCAACAAGCCAGCTTTTTTTTTATTTCAGAGAAAAAAAAATTCAATAAATTAAGTAAAAAGAGGACAGGAAGTGGCTGCTTCTTTACCATTTGATTTATAACAATAACAAGAAGTCAGAAGGGGAAAAAAAGGCAGCAAGGAGTATAAGCATATTTACAATACGTCATCACAATAACACCAGCGAGTATTAAGGGGGTTTCCGTGTGGCCCAGCCCCCTCATATCAGCTTGAGAAGAGTAAACTTGTTAAGATCATATTTGTTGATATAAGTGCTCTGCAACAGACAAAATGTAATCCCCACTTATATTTGTCATGAATATATTTTGTCAAAATATACCTTCCTGTGAATATAAACAGGAACAGGTGTCAAGTGTCTGCTTTTTTATTTTTTTAACTAACAGCTCTGACTGGAGGGCGAGTACATGACAAAAACACCTTTTTACATCAGTGTAGGTCTCATGATAAGCGACTGACTCCTAATTTTAGACTAAAACATCCTGGAGGAAAGAGCTAACACTTCATGAGAATCGCATTTGAAAATTTAACATAAGCAGCACAAAAAAAAAAAAAGTGTGTTTTTAAGGAGAGAGACGTCTCGTCTGACTGACCGGAGGCCACGTGGACTTGAAGAGCATGCATAACCGATTCAAACAGCCTGTGATGTGTGGCATGTATGTTTGACAAGTCAGCCACACAACAGACCTCACTGTGAGAGTTGCAGATCACACATCAGCACTGTGGTTTTATAAATAACCCTAGAAGAAGATAGGGGGAGGCCAGAGGGTGGGGAAGGTCCAAACTTAGGTCAGCTGATAGGAAATGTTCACAATAAAGACAAAAAGAACCAATATGAGAACACAAACATACACATCCAAACCCTTTTAATGAATCTTAAATGAGAATGCATTATATGTAACTGCAGGCTACGTGTGTAAAACTGTAATTCAGGTCACATGAAACAAATACGTTACATAATGGGTTGTAAAGTCAGGGATGTTGACCTCAGAGCCAAATAAAATGGTTTCTAGAAGCCTCTGAAGACACACGGCCGCTTTTCAGAGGTAAGAAAGTGATTCATATCCATATATGTAGCTCAAATAACAGCTGTTACCAACTTTAAACCTGAATACTGATGTTTTGGAGTTATAAATGACTATGAGGAAGGTTTAAATGTTTCCTTAAACATTTCAGGAAAGCCTCCATATGTTACAGGGGAAGTACCCAAGCAACAACCAACATACAAGTGCTATAGACTGCAGTTCCTCTAGTTGCCACTTTAGGCTAACTCTAAAGTGAATCAATATCCATAGACTCCCATCTTAAAATGGCAAAAATATTTTAACATGTAAAACAAAAATCGTTTTATCCTCTAAGGGCAGCATCCTCCTTTATAAGAACTATAAGGGGGTAAATCCTGTGGATGTTCTGCCTGGCCTTAAAGTTGTGATCTAACTGCTTTGACTTATCTAAAGCTCACTGTAGCTCATCTAAACTCTTTAAAAAGCCAAACATTGTCTTCCTATAATAAAACAAATTAATTGTGTGGCCGAGAACTTGACATCTTCAAATTTTAATGCCAAAAAATTATCAGCAGATTAAAGAACAACGGAGTAAATAATCAGCTCCTCTCCACAGATGTTGTTTTTTAATCCAAGTCACATAATTTTTTAAAGCTACAACTTTAAGTCTCAAAGCAGTGGATTCCAGATGTTCAAAGCAGAATTTAAACCTGATTTCTATTATTTTCTGTTTATATATGAGAGTGCCAGTCCAGATGCTCTAGACCGACTTTAATTCCCCAGCAGTCTGAGCTTACATGGGCATAGTGCAGCTCTCCGCAGCATCTATTAAAAACCACACATACGCACACACACACACACACACACACACACACACACACACACACACACACACACACACACACACACGCACAGCAGAATCTAGGCAGGCTTTGAAGGCACATACACCCTTATATGGATAACACACACAGTGCTCAAAGTAAAGACAAGGTGCCAATACAGCATGTGCAAACACTGTGAGGTTTATGGCTCTGAGAAAAAACAGCAACGCCAGTTTAGGTCCGCGCTAAAGTGCTTTATGTTTAAGGATAACACTAATATGACAGATTTACTTCTCTGCAGTTACATTTACTTTACTCTTCTAATGCATGCTCACCTGATTACAAAAAAAAATATGGGGATCTTTTCAGGGGGAACTTGGCGGTCACTGCCTGAAATTATGAATCCCATGCATTTATTGATGGTTTGAGTTGAAGTAGGTCACTAAATGGATTAAAAGAAAATTAAGATTGTTTTTAAGCTTCATTTGTTTGAGTTCTCAAAAGTAAGAAATTACTGTTTTACCTTTTGATGTAAATCATAATAAATTGACTATTTTGGGGTTTCAAGTTGTTGCATAAAAATAAGCAATTTGAAATCACTGCAAACAACAAAACAAGATAATAAAAATGATCATGTATGCAT
This sequence comes from Neolamprologus multifasciatus, assembly GCF_963576455.1. Classification (NCBI taxonomy): domain Eukaryota; kingdom Metazoa; phylum Chordata; class Actinopteri; order Cichliformes; family Cichlidae; genus Neolamprologus; species Neolamprologus multifasciatus. The sequence goes on from NC_140455.1 coordinate 21,305,825, forward strand.
GTTTACTGAGCTATTATTCAGCCTCTATAGTGACACCTAAGTATGTACAGTTTTAGCCCTATGGTACTGCTATAGTCCTTCATCAATTAGTACACTATGATCAACACAAACCTTAATAATAATTAGTTGTTATCCTTAAATCTGTGACACATAAAATAACCTTTATTTATTTATTTTTATTTCTTGGCCCAACCTGATCTTTCAATGTGGTATTTTTGCTACTCAGTTTTCCACCTCAGTCAACAACTCCTTTTGTGCTGTCAGAGACTTTTGTCAAGAAAGCCTGGTTATGTTGAACTTTACAGTACACGCCTGTTGATCGTAATCTGTCCGTGTAATAAGTCCAGACACTGACTCATTGGGATTAAAGCAGATCTGATCAGTCACACGGGCACAGAAACAAAGTCACAACAGTTCGAGTCCCTGTTTCACAGATGCTTTCGTCTACTTCGTAATACCTGTGTCTACCTGAGCGTCGTGATGTTGATTTTGACCTGCTGGTATTTTTCCACCATCGGTCTCACCTTTAAGTGGCTGCTAGGTTAGACGAGTCAAAGCTTATTAGCAGGAAGTGACAGGTAAGCAGATTATGTGTTATCTCAATGTGCACACGGAGAGGACAAAAATTAAAGAAGGTAAGATGTGAGTGGGGATATGATAAGAAATACTCCCTCAAGGGGAATCCTTTCTTCCATGACTCTGCAGAGTTTGTGTTTGTGGGAGATCATTTAGGTCAGTAGATAACCCTGCTGATCTACATCAGCTGTCCTCACCTCATCTTAAATAGTCAATTCAATGCCTCCACACACCTTCCCTCTAATGTGTTTCCCGATAAAAGTCCTAATTAACCAGTTTAAGCAGAGAAACAGCAGGATTAAAGTGACATTAGTACGAAGCAGGAGAGTATGTGAATGTGGGCGTGTCAGCTTCTCCACTTCAAGCAGGATTGACGGGGTTAAAGGTAACTGGGAGGGAGACAGCGACCACAATCCAAACAAACAGGACAAGCAGAGCACAGCGGAGCTGCAAGACAATGAGGTCATGGTCCAATTTAAGCGTGCAGCGAACCCTCCCACCAAAGCTGGAAGAGCAACGCTGCACTGAAGGGACAGAGGAGAACAGAAAGAAGGTTTTTAGAAAGAGGTCTGTCATGACATTATTAATCACAATGAGTCAAAGAAGGACAAAAAGGCCTTTAAACATCAGGCTCCACCCTTATCACTTCACTGAAGTCTACAGTTGGTATGTGAGGGAAGTGATTTCAGTGTTTTCTAGGGAAGTCTTGATTCTGCGTCAATTCAGAAGACATCAGAGGTTTTAAAGAAGTGCTGGACTGGTTCTTTAGAAATATGGATTTGCACTAAAAGCTGAATATTTTCCAGCTTTGTGGCCAAATTTGTTGGAATTTTATTCAGACGAGTGAATCCTAAAGTCCAAGATCCTGCATTACTTGTTTAGACAGACAGGGCACCAACATGTATTATTAAGTTTGTATATCAACATGATGTCTTATTAATACTGTGAGTATGCAAGACAGTGTATTCTGTCCACAGGCTGAAAAAGACAAAAGCTATATAGAAACATGCTGCTAATGGAGCATAAATGAGGTTTTTAAAGTGGTGGAAGGTGATAAAGGCAATAATATGCTCAGTTAAACCACCAAAAAGTTGTGGTTGTTTTAAGTTTATTGTATCAAGACAGGTGACGTATTTCATTCACGACAGGCTATTAAAATTCTTTCCAAGTACAAAGTGGCAGTATTTATGTTTGAAGAGTAATCAGTGCATCAGACCAAGTGTAAAAGCAGAACTGAGTCAGCGGGGAAAGAAGGAAGAGAAAGGCCGTATAAAAGTGAGGAGACAGAAAACGAAGAGCGAACAGAGGAAACCATCAAAGGGGAGAGTCATATCAGGCTTTACGTTGAAGTAATCTGAAGGAAAAGTGGTCTTTTGTTTTCTCTGGATCTTATCGCGCACACACACCATTCGTCTCTGTTTAGCACCGTCACGCTCGTCTGCATCGCCTGTCTGTAAACACTGACATCACTGTGTGCGTGTAGATAAAACATGTTTAGCTCAGACTAACACTGTGCACTTGTGTGTTAAAGGTGCTACAGGCAGACTAAACACAGTCATTCACCTAAACTGAACCTATATTTTAAAGGACAACAAAGACACTTCGAGTACAGCTGGGTAGTTTTCTGTCCTTATCTTTGACTCAGATCTGTATGTTTGAGATAATTAAAGGAGAGGCAAGTCCGTTTAGCAAAACATTGACAGGAGTTAACACTGGGACAGTCCTCTATAGGTGCAATATATTACATCATTCTCTAAACTCTATCCCTCCTTTATCTTCAGTGGTGCTGATGCTTTCATGGAAAGCTCTTGACTTTTTCCAGATTCTAGAAGATTCTCCAGTATCTGTGGTCTAATTTTAATGTCACCTGTGTTTTCCTAAACAAATTCTTAAAACTTAAATGAAAAAAAAAAGCAATAAATGTTCATTACAAGCTTTTAAAGTCTGATGGGACATCTTTAAAGATTTCATTATCATCTGAAAATCATCATGAGACTAAAGAAAGCGCCAAGCGTCACTCTGGAGAAGCTTAATCATAGATTGTTTGAAATTCTGTTTTATGTTATAAAAATGAACAACGAGCCTTCATTTCTTACTGTAAACTGTGTATTTTAAAATTAATTCTGCTTGCTTCTAGGCCAGCTTCACATTTCTGTACTGACTCGATGACTACAAATCATGTTAGTTTCCCACTAAACTGAAATAATTAACCAAAAGTCCACACAGTGAACACGTTTATATTAACTATACTTGGCAATAACTTTATAATTTACACACCCACACACACAAAAAGAAAGAGAAACTAGCAGCAACTACTGAAATTTATTCCCAATCTCTCTTTTAAAGCTGAGGCCACTTTCTACTAGGATAACAAAACAAAACAAAGCGCCTTTTATTAATTTCCCCCTCCACAGCTTCCCTCTCTCTGTTACTTCCTGCCGATCCATGGGGGGAAGTCGAGCCCAGCCACACCTTTCCTCTCAGCATTCCTACAGTAATGCTCGTGCACATGCATGTGCAACATCACTTAAATGTCCCACAGACATCCTCATACTGTTCTTCTGTAACAGACAGGTCGTACGCACACGTTCCAGAGTTACTCGTGCATCTATACATGTTGAGGTATTTTGCTTTTCTTTATTTCTGTCATGTCTATGTAATATTACATTGGCAGATACTTATATTAAACATGACCAAAGCTTCAAATATCAAGGTCAGATGCATGCAGAAGTAATCCCAGTAAGGGTTGGGGAGACTCAAACTGCTCTAAATATTTTTTTCCTACTCTTGTTTTTATATGATGTCATAGAGTGAGGGGAAATCCCCGCCTACCTGCTGTTCAAATCATCCGTTTAAGAGCTGAGATGATGGAGATTTGAGAAGCTGCATCAAGGCTACGTATAAGACAAATAAGGATTACTTTGAACACTGAAACTTGCAAAGCTGCTCCAGCAGAGTAGCTGTAAACCACAATTATCCATTTTCTATAACCACTAGCTATCATTCATTCACACTTTGGAGGATTTCCAGGCCTCGAGGCTGACAAAGCTGCTAGAGGCAGTCTCTGTGCTGTTATTTTAAGCTTTGTTAACTCTTCAAAAAAAGAGTGAAAATATCCAGTGTTACTCCTCAACACAGCCCAAAGCTAAGATATTATGTACATGATTTAGAAGGGGGAGGGGGAGAAGCTGCAAATAACACAGCTACCCCCAGCAAAATTTAGCAATTTAAGCTTAAATAAACAAAAACAAGAGAAACAAAACTGAAAAAATAAAGTTAATTTAAAAAATGCTTGCCAGGTGATTAAACGTGTATCACTTTGACTCTCAATCAAACTAACCTGAGCAACATTAGCTTTTTGTTGTTCTTCTGATATCATTAAATATATTATTGCCTTTTTCTTGAAGAAGATTCAAACGTGCTCAAAATTAATCTGCAGTAAAATGAATGTAAAGATAACTACAAAACCTCATGAAAAGAGAGGAGAGTCAGAATATCATTAAATACAATCCAGACACTTATTTATAGACCAAAATAAGGTTGTTAACAAGTAAAATATTCAGCTTTAACCTCAAATGTAAAGTTTAAAATGAGGCAAAATATATAATAAGTCAGAAAAAATTATGTTATTGTCTCTGCATGCCAAGAGGTAAAAACCTGCATACTAAATCAGCAGGACCACACAGAGACATCACTTCAGCACAATGATGTGAACCAAACTGGACCGCTGACAATGCGTTCTGAGTGCGGTCAGGGAAGTACACCATGAAAACATGTTCAGGACACACAGTTAAGCCTCAGCTCAATCAGCGAGTGAGGAGACCACCAGGCCACCCAGAGATGGAGAGCGCTCTGCTCCCAACACCGACAAAGACGTGCAGAAGATGAAGGAGGAACAGGGTTAGAAGAAAAAGCAGGGCGTGAGGAAAAGAAAAAGTAGAGAAAAAAAATGAAATAAATCAAAACCGTTTCTGTCGTTAGCAGCTGTCATATTCTGACGCCACATTTAATAAAGCCGGGTCGCTTTTCTTCTCAGGCTCCGCTAACACTCAGGCTGTTGACACAGTTGCGTTGGAGATGAATATAACATTGAAAGCATGACGCCGCTGCTGTCTAACCGTTTGGGTCATCAGCCCAAACTGCTAAGTGCCTGCTGAGAAATGTTCTCATTAGCCTGAAAAATGGCTTTCATTAACACAGCTACATACAGGGGAAAACACACTGCTGGGGAAAGACTCACACAAGCAATCGTGTCTATAACAAACCCTCGATCGATACAAATTAAGACTGATGTTGGAATAATGCATTATAATTCTATAATGGTCTATTATGGTTTTGCCACACATGACAGCACAAATAAAAGATATTTTTAGGACCTTTTTATTCTTGATTTTAAGGCTGAAACGATTCCCAGGAACACTGGCTGAAGTCGCGGCTTTGCACAAGAAGAATTGAGCAACGGACCCAAAGAGGTGTGTTCATGTGTGTGTTCATGTGTGTGTGTGTTGGGGGGAGGGAGTGAGTAAGCATGTGTGGGCTGAGATTTTGAAACTTCATAGTTCTGACCTTGGAGGAAGGCAGTGAAACAAACGAGGTGTGTTTGAGCCAAAGATAATGGAGAGATCCCCTCGAGACTTTTATTCCACCGAAAACAAACTGCAGATTACTTTCAATATCATTTTCACTTATTATTGATGACTAGTTTTCTGAATAAATCTTTTATCGCCTGACCCATGAACTTCTAAAAAATAATTAAATCAGAGAAATATATAAATCCCAACAGCTAAAGATCACTACCTGATGAATATGGAGGGGTTTTTGTCCTTTTTTTCACTGATTTGTTAACCACGTCGCGGAGCGTCATTTACCTGGCAGGAAACATGGCGGCTCAAACGCTAAAAAGTTTGGTTATACTTTACGAGAACGGATGACAACAGGGCAACTTGCAATACTTGCAAAGTAGATATTTCATTTAAGGGAGGAAACACTACAAATATGCAAAAGCATTTGCTCACAAAACACGCGATAACCTTAAATGAATGTCATGTTTTTAATTCCGGCAGGTAAATAATCAACTAACAGTGCATATTATCTTAGCGCGATTTGCCTTATTACAAAACCTGCCATTACTGTGCATTTAGGTGACCATGATGAGAGAGACAGACAGAGTCTGGCTGGCTCAGATGCTGGCAGTTCTCGCTGCAGTCTACCTGTAGCGTCTCCTTTCAGGCCAGGATAGACGAATGTCACCGAGCAGTGACTACGTTTGTGGTAAAAGGTTTGCACCCATTTGCCACAGCAGATGCCCCCGATTTTCGGTAAGTGAATGTGTTTAATTGTAGGCAGGGACATTATTGGATATTCTTGTGTAATTAATCCTAAATTTCTATCTTGTTCAAAGAGAAGATATAAAACAAAGTTCTGAGGTAATTGACCTTAGTGTTCTCCTTTTTTAAAAAAAAGAATAATCGATAAGAGAATCGAATCGTTAAACAGAATCGAAAATGGAATCGGAATCGTGAAAATCTTATCAATACCCATCCCTACTTTTGATTACTGATTATTTTATTATTTATGACATTTTTTGTCATCTATTGGCCAAGACATTCACTGAAATGCCCAATCTGACAGAACTTTGTGAAATAGTCATCTATTGATTAGTACGTCTGGACACTTTTTATGTTTTAGGACATAAAAAAAAGCAAAATGGGAAAAAAAAAAAACCCCAAAAACATCCACATTTGGAAGCTGAAGGGTTGACAGTGGTGTGAATAGTCTCACTGCTACAGTTGTTTTGGTGGAGTTTTTAATTCTAAATTAATTGGTTAGGTTTAGGTGATAAAAACCACTTTAAATTATTTTTTCAAAAATGTTCAAACGCAATGGTTATCACCTTTTTCATAGGGTTCCAGGGGACTTGTACTCCTACGCCGTGGGTCAAACCTGATGTGCACCATCGCATCGACATCAACAGCCCAACCACAAATGTTCCATAAATTTAAACTTGCGTCCTACACTGCAGTGCTAGACATGAAGCATAAGGTTTGGATTCATGCTGCAGTTACAAAATATGCTGCCTGTGTAAATAAATTAGTTTCAAAGTCACGCTGTTTACAATGAAAGACAACAACCAGAGGACAATTTGTGATGTTAAACACAAACGGAGCGCTTTTTCAGGGCTATCTCACATTTTCCCAGAGTTAGAAAAGACCTTAATAGCTGATCGTTTTGGTTAAACTAATATAATTTCCTGTCACATGGCTTATCCTTGATTTGAATCAACAGTTACAGCATGGCCCCAAAAATAGTGTTATTTCTAAAAAAACAAGATTTTCATCCTGACGGTCATAAAAACAAGTTACTGACCGACAATAACAAAGTTAATGTGAAGATGTCTGATAGAGTTAAAAACCCAGACACCAATAAGACTTAAAAGTTGAAAGTTTACTGAAGAGCTGGAAGACTACAGGAACCCCAAACCAGTTTCCAGAGTCCTACATCGCCAACTCTCATGCAAAAGAAACAAACAAAACAAACAAACCAGCCTCATTAAATTCTTTAATGAGATGTTACAACTTCTCTGAGAGCCACAGTCATAATTTAGACAAACACGGCCAAAGAAAGCAAAAGCAAACGAACACAACACTGGCAATGAAGGTTTGTGGAACAAGGTTCGCTGCTGGCAACCCCCCACAGCAGTCTCAGTTGAGTCACACATGAAGCAACAGGACAGCGAGTCAGTCATATCTGAAAACATGAACACTAAATCAGCCTCAGGCAGTCTCACACTCCTCCTCCAGGAAAGTTATATTGAGCTCCTGTTGGGTGTGTAAGCACACATGTTTATGACTTTCTGAAGGTACTGTAGGCGTCAGTCTAATTTATATGCCCACCACTAGCACCATGTGACCAGGTACATTCCCATCACCACAACTGTGGTTAGCTTTGTGTTGTACTGTTGATGAGATGGATTAAAGTGAAAATGAAGCATGTTAAATAAAGATCCAGCAGCCTTTTCAGTAATGCTGTGCTGAATAAACAGTGAGATTTTTAAGCAGTGACACAAGCCAGAGTGTAGCTTCGCTGGATTCAACTTTAGTGCTGCAAGTGTGCTAGAGACCACCATAAATAAAGGAATATAAACAGAGTTGGTGGGGAACAGGGAAAGCATGCTACAACCTGATCATGTTGGACACAGTGTTGGGACGATACTATTGTTTTAGTTGTTTTTATTTTCTTATGGTATTATTCCTTCTCTTTTATATATTTTATTCCATCATTGTTGTGCATTTTACTTATTTTAGTTGCATATTCGTTTGTAAAGCACTTTGTGCAGCATGAGTTGTTAGAAATGTGCTGTATAAATAAACTTGACCTTGACTTTGATTAAAATGGCACAAAAGTCAAATGTGACACTAACTAGCAAATATTAAGCTAATCAAACATGTGAGTTGTGGTGAAATGAGATTAGAGACAAAAACGAGGCAAGTCTTCCATGGAGCTACTTCAGATAATAAACAATAACAAGGTCAAGGGCGGACTCCACCAAATGACACTAACAGCTAAGCTCATATGAGAAAAAGGAGTAGTTGAATAGTTGCCAGTGAAAGGGTAAAAGTATACAGTCTTGTAAACAATGGTTAAAAACAGGCTAATAAGCTAGCAAAACATTAAAAATAAAACCCCCACTGAAATCCTTAGTGCTTAAGGCTCAACTATATCCATAATGGCTGTGCATATATTATATATTTATTTTATTTATTTATTTAAATACCAGCACACGGCGACTCCTCTGGTTACACAAAGACTTCCAATAGTATAGAAATCGATAGGAAAACGGCATTCTCCTTCCCTTCACTGTGACCCTACTAAACATTTTACGATGATGTCCAATGGCTCACTGGCAGACATGTCAATCACAAGTCGTTCAAGCTCACCTCTCCCTGGTCACATCCAACACTCAGCTTGAGCCTTCAACTGTAAAACATCCTAGGCCAATAGGTGCCATCGCAGAGGCTACGCCCATCTTTAACGCTTCAAAAGGTTTGATTTGATTTCCAACGAATAGCAGAGTTTTGGCCAATTTTGGTACCACTACAACTTTGCTGAAAATTGGTTCAAACCTAACAATCCAAACCTGCAAACAGTTTAGAAAAGACACAAGAAAGTTTAATAAATCACAGCGATTTGCTGCCCTGACACTGACATGATCATTCAAAAGTCTGGCCATGTTATACGAGATTCCAACAACAGTGCATATATGAAGGAAAATAAGGAAAAGCATATCACTATAATTCCAGTTTAAACCAGTTACACAACCTAGGTCAGGAGCTTGTTGCAATCATATCATTTACGCATATTCATAGTCATTAAGCTGATTCATAGTTTGTTTTATAAAAACAGTCTTAAATTACATAAAGTAGTGCTAACAATTGTTGTGACAATACAATGGAAACAATGAGCTGGGTCTGGATGGGCATTATAGTGAAACAAAGCAAACAATACCTGTGAGATATGCAACTCCAAGTGGATGTTATGAGGAAGAGTGTAATGTTGCTCTATAGTTAGACCAGCCCTACACCAATTACACTATGATGGAAAATCCTTTTTAAGAGTCTGAATAACTCTCCACCTCCATACAAGCATACACCAACGTTAAATCAGCTAGAAAACAGGTTCGGTTATAATCAGCAAAAACCCAAATGTTGAAACCACACACACACACCAAGATAATGATCACCAGACCATTTATTTAAAAAAAAAAAAAAGAAAAGAAAGGGAACCCACAGACCGTGGAGGTTTTCAGTGTGACAGATCCAAGATTACTCTATTTCAAATGACACACAGGATGAAGGGTTACTTCACACACAAGTCTGTGAGTCTTTATACTGTCATCAGGGCTAGACCTAACGTTATGCATGTTATGGAGCGATGAGTGGGGCATATGGAAATTTACTGACTGACACACCAATAACACGTCTTTTTTAATGAACTGATTACTTATGTGAGGTAGCTCGTCTGCCAAGGATCAGTGATGAAGTAGTAGGGAAAAGATTTCTTACGGCGTTAATTTACTTCAATACTTTAACGGCAGCAAGAGGAGAACTTGTTTTTCTATTGTACCAAGGGCAGCAGATGCAGATGCCGCAGGTCTGTTGTTTTGGAAAAAGAAATGAAAATAAGGACAGTTGTGCATCTTGCATTTCACTCTGATGATAAGAAGCAAATTACAGAGAATCAGGACACACTATGCAAACAATGTTACAGTGCAGCATAATAAATAGAAACCCAGACTTTTACATGAAATTCAAAATTCAATATACTTTATATTATGAAGTAAACACCCTACAATAATACAGAGAAAACCCTTTCAGACGACCCTCTATGACCAAGCTCTATGACTCACCCCTAACCTGTTGCAGCCATCTGCTGCAACAGGTTAGGGGTGAGTTTCAGTTGTACAACACAACATGTTCGTATTAGGAAGTACAGCTAGTTGTAAACCACTATAAGCTTCAGCTGTCTCCATATCTAAAATGTCTCTGAGGCAGCCATGATTCATAATCATTTTTATGTTGCACAAAATGTTTCTGATGGCCTTATGGGTTCAATCGCCAGTTTCTTATCACACACTGAATAAAAACAACAAGTTCACCTTATAAATTATGGTCATTATTGGGGAGAGTTGGTCAGGTAGGTTCGCTGGCTAATGACTTGTCAGTCATGCCAAAGTCAAGCATGATGTTGGTCTGAAAGTGACATCTTTGTGTAATTACTCTCCGTTGTGCAGGGGACCATTTCCATGCTGTGCAGAGCTTGGCTCAAAGAGAAATTCAATAAAATCCAATACAAGAAAAGATTTCTTGCCTTTAGCAACTTCAAAGCTTTATACACAACACTTGATCTGAAATCACAACCAACTAAAATGCTGCTTTTATTTCTGTTATATAAGAAACAACACTGCTCACTCATCCTGACCTTATTCATTACCCGCCTTTCCAAAAGCAGTTTCTTCTTACCAAAACTGTAACTGTTAATTTACCACAACATGTGCAAAAAAACCCAAAAAAAACAAAACAAAATCCTTTGTCGACAAGAGAACCTTCAAAACCTGCAAGAGAAGGCCATCTTCATCACATCAGCACACATTCTCTGAAGACCTGATACAATTTAAGTGTTCTGTGGTTTGCTGATAATGGTGCCCCAGAGATCACAGCCGGCGTAACTACTCCCAGATGAGCTTGTGTGACTGAGGGGTGCTATCTGAGACGGTGGTAACAGCAGGGACCGGCCGACGCATGCTTCATTACTGGTCATATAAACACAGAGCAGACAGGGCACGAAAGCCCACTGCTCACTTTCTCACAAACAAGTATAAATAACGACATATTGTCCTGTTGCTTTTGCATCGTGTTACATTGATTGTACACTTTGAGATCAGGTTTAAGTTCTGGGGGAACCGCTCGCATACCAATCCCCTGAGTTAAGAAATGCTTTTGGGGGAAAAAAAAAAATACACCTTTACATGGTAAAATCCACGTTCCATCTGGTACCCTGTAATGTGATGCTACAGGTGGCCAGTCTCTTCGCAGAGAGGTATGATAAATTAGTGGTGGTGGTGATAGTTTGTGATCCTCTTGACCACCTGTTCGGTGAGTTTGGATGATAGCCATGCAGCAGAGTGTCTGTTTCAGGCAGCTGGTTGTGTGATTCATCATTAGCCATGAGCAGGCTCACAAGTAAAGAGCAGGGTGAAAGAGTTATTGTGCAGCTGCAGCAGCTAATGATTATTTTTGCAATAAAAAAAAAAAATCATATCTTCAAATTCAGAGGACTCAGAGGACTCAGTTACTGATGCACTAAGAAGAGAATAGAGGAAAGTCCTCATTTGAGAGGATGCATTAATGCTTGATAAATGGTAACCTCAGTAACACCGGTTTTGTTAAGGGACACTTTATGCCACCTACAACATCTGAGGGACAACAATGGGAGAAGTTTTTTTTATTGCACAGTGCAAATGGCAATAAATAATGTGCTTTATTGCACTGTCCAATATGCTAAATATATATAAAGTCATGAAGACCTTTTTCTGATCCTTTTCCTCTTCAACTTTGTCTCCAGCATGCACGCAATCCTGACAAACACCTCATATTCTCCATGACGCAGGTGGTTCGATTCAAAGGCAAATTTATCTTATTATACAACACTGCTGTGCAGAGGACCTGTGTGTGCATGTGTCTGTGTATATAAGTGTGTGCTTCCAGGAATAAAAGCACTCTGGTTCTGTTTGAAGAGATAGCGAGGGCCACGCGGCTGAGAACAATATCACTTATGTTTCATTTGGAAAAGCAGAACATAGGAGAGGGCAAAGGCAAGAGTCTCATAAAAAGCTTTATATAACCTGGAGGCAATCAACAGAGATTGATCTCAAAGAACAATGAGCTGCAACACTACAACTAGTGATATCTTAAAGGGCAGTTTTTAGAGTTGAAGCAGTCGATGTGTTCAATTTTGAAACTACTCTAAAATAATTACAAGGCCCTCTTGCAGTAAAGTATGCAGAAGGGCCTTGTCATTTTATTTCTGTCAGTGTTTAAAAGCATCTGAAGCTAAGAATTCACCCTGAGAGGCCATTTAAACTCAAAATGGAAGTCAGACAAATGCAAAGTATGGTGAAGACAGGTTTGATAACATAGCTAGCAGGTCTCAAAGGGTTCACCATGTAAACGAAGGACGTGGATTCCAGGTCTAATAAAGCCTCCATAAAGTATGGGAAACCTGCCCTCACTTTATAATCTCTGCAAACACTTTCCACACAAATGCGCTCAATCTCTTGCGTCAAGTCATATTGAATAGAACACCAAGGTGAATTTTTATGCTCTTTACGTCTAGTTTCAGCAAGCCCCGACTCAGCTTGAAGCTTCACAAACTAATCTTCACAACAGTAAAGATTAACCTGCTGTGGTCCTGAGGGAAATCATAAAAGTCCTAATGATAAACCCTCTGGGGAACATGAAGCCTGTACATGTTAATTCATGGCACTCAATGCAATAGCTGGTGGGACGTTTAAATCAAAACTGTATAAATTAAACCAATAATGCCCTGAAAGGCAAAGTCTGTAGATCCTGAAAGTCAGAAGAATCAATCCTCTGGGGAACATGACTGCCTGTACAAAACTGCATTGCAATCCATGTAATAGCTGTTAAAATACTGCACTCAAAACCATGAATATTTCTATTATTATAGCCTTGAAAGACAAGGTCAGGGGATCATGAATGTGAGAATGATCAATCCTCTGGGGAACACAAGTGTTAATTTCTGTACAAAATATTATTCCAGTCAATCTAATAAGTTATTGAGGTACTTCCTACCCTGCAACTATATCATATAAAGGATTCACTGTGAACTTTACGACAATCAGCTACAGTGATTAATCTTAATATCTGTCAAAGTATCACAAAAAATATTCTGATCTCATGAAGCAACCTTGAAAAGTTAAACATCAAGGTGATGACATTCTTCTTGGGCATGTTGAGCCTTCATTTACCAAAAGATTTAGTTCACTGAGATAGAAACACAATTTGCAGTTTAGAAACAACTTTCAGCACCTGGTTATTCAAGTTGTATGAAAGCTTTGAGGCCTTCAATGTCAGCATTTACAAAACTGAAAGGAGACCTTCTGTTAACACCACCTCAGTGTTTACGGTTGGCATGGCAAAGTTGTGAGTCTAAACACACTAAAGGTTAACTGAGAGGACTTTAAACACAACTGCAATTCACACACAATCACATGATGCTTGATCTGCCAGATGACCAACCTGAGGTCTCTCACTGTGGCAGCTGAGGAAGTTATAATCACAGACTGACGAAAGACACGCCTGAAGTCCTTGCTTATCTTTTTTTTTTTAATAAAAGGATGGACAGGGCACTGGTTTGCATTATTACTGTATTTCCCCAGCCCTGAATATTGATTAGTGATCAGAAATAATCAATAATTTTTGCAGCTTGCACAGAAATAATAAATGATAACAAATAATGGCAGCCTCATTGCTATCCAGAGTTATTCCTGCCTGTTTGTGGGGTAAACATAATCATTATTGGTCTCCATAGTTAAGATTGTGTTAACTTGAGCATAATTTGGTGTTTTCACAACCACGGATGAAGGACTTTCTGAGAAAGCCTAATGACATGCAGGACATTGAGGTCTGCTGGTAGGTGGGGGTGGAAACGGCCACCAATAGATCGTTAGCAATGACTAAAGTTTCAAAATAAGAACAAGGGGATTGCTCACTAGTAATATGGTTGTCCTGTTCTTTTGAAGAGACGAAAAATAAAAACTACAAAATGCAAAATGACTTGAAAAACAATTGGTCAGCCTTTAATATGTATAGCCAGGCAGCACGCCAAAGTAAAGTCTGTGTGGGAAACACTAACCATGAGTTTAATCTGCATCTATGGATGTGGCCCAATAGTCTTTGGCACGGTTCAAAGACAGCCAAGGACAAACCAGCTCTAATTCAGACTAAAACCTTTAGGACTTAATGGTCATGATACTGGGCAAGAAGCTTAAACTGGGTACTCGTACTACAAAACCAAGAACTAGTACAAGCAACTGTCTGGACTGTGACAACTGTTTCAAAACCAAATGTGACAGCAGCAGAAAAAAAGGAAGAAGGATTTGCTGATGGTAGAATGACTTCTGCTAGAAAAAACAATTTGACATTACAATTATTTATGATGCAGCATGCCACCAACTCTTGTGAGAGGTGGACAAGACGGCAATGCCAATGAAAAGAATTTAAAACAATCCTGGAGCAGCGTCAAGAGCGAAAGACTGACACAAACAGAACAAGTCAAAGACTAAATCTGCAATATGGCTACAGTTACTGAACTCCAACAAAACTTGGGTGGCCTTGTTATAGAAAGAACAGGATATAGAGTTGAGAACAGACCACAGTGACATACAACAATGATGGAGGAAGGGGGAAATGGTTGGAGGGGTGAGGAGGTGAGAACATGTTGGACAGACAGAGGAAGGAAATCTAGAGAGGGGGAATGAGAGAAAAGATGGATTGGATTCACACAGACAGGAAAGACAACACAGGATTAAAACAAAGGTGGCGTTTTAAAAATAAATCAGCGCTGGCCATCCACAGCAGAAATCACTGACTCTGTATACACGTTTTTATAAAAACCCACTGGTTACACAGTGAAAAGACTTTAAACTGAAATTAGTGCAAACAATTCAGACTTTTTACGCTGAAAGAGAAGTACGGCTATGATATAATCACTTCCTCTCTTCTGGTCTCTCCAGCTGACTCTAACCACAAACGTCAAGTCTTTCTGGATGACATGTCATTGGTCATCAACTCAGGTTTCAAAGTAAACAAACAATTTCCAAAGAATTACTTTCTTCCCCAAAGTCAAATCAACTGACTGTGAAAATCCAAACAAGGAAACACAGGACACTACATTTCTGACATGCTCATGTTTAATTATAAGTATCTTAAAAGCTGGAGTAGGCAAAGGTTTTTGGCACAACTGGAAAGAAATAGTCATTTTATAGCGGCCAGGAGGCCAGGAGATTGGCCGAAGTTTCCACTTCAGTTCACTTTAGCTTTCTTCTCTCTTTTTTAATTTAAGTGAAAGTTCTCCTTGGGTTGATGACAACTGAATGTTACCTGCACTATTCTCAAACTGGTGCAATTCGGCACAATCTCACATCACATGGATCTTATACTACAAAGGAGGCTGGCTATAGACCGTTTAATTTTGATTAAACTTGAGTCTGTTGGACATTTGCTTTGTCATTTTTCATTCTATGAAAATTCAGGCAAACAATGCGTGTGTAACAGTAGTTTATAATAACCTTTCTGTATATAACTATATTTAAGAAGTCTGAAAGAGGAACTATACTCCTGCACATGAGATCTGGGATCTTTGGCCAATCAGAAGAGTTAAGACCACATCTGTTGAATCCAAACAAGTAAGATATAATGGGCTGATTGGTGAAATTCCATCTGGAGAAGCTGGGTTCAAATCCCACATGAGACCATGTGAAACCAAATGACAGCAACTGTAGCATGTATGCATGTACATCTGCCCATCCTCATCTGATGGGAAGATTTTAGAAGAGATAACAAATGATATTTAAAGTTAACTAAGACAAAACTTATCTTATTATTCTTTGTTTAATGTATAAGGAATTCATAAGCTGAAATCTTAAAGGAGACTATTCTTTAAGGCCAGGAGTCCAAAAAATGTGGGTGATGTGGATCTGAGGCAGCCACCTCCTTCAGCTCTTCCATGGGACACCGAAGGGTTTTCAATACAGCTGCGAGATAAAATCTCTCCACCTTGCCCTGGGTGTGCCCCGGGGTCTCCTTCCTGTCAGACATGCCTAGAATATCTCGCCTCAGAGGCCTAAAACCAATATAAATGTCTCATTCAGATGTGAGAGCAACATCTCTACTTTGAACCCCATTATCCCTGAACAGATATTCTAATTTTCCATCTATGTAATTATTTGACCAGTCATAACTGCATTTTAGTTTTATTTGGCCCGGTGAAGTAAAAAAATGCTAGGAACCCCTGCTATTAGACATAACAAAAACACAATAAATGTTCTCTAATAGAGGAAAGGAAGTTCAGTTTGCAGGTAAAAGAATGTAAGAAGTCTACAAAATAAAGTGGGAATAATTTGCAATCTGGGCTGTGGTGCTTTAAAGGAGTTCACTGCAAGTAAGAGAGAGAAAGAACAGGAAAGATAAAATCCTTATCTGTATACCTCTACAACAGTCAGTCTGTCTATCAGGTACCCTTGAAGACAAAAACCGTGACATTCAACCCCCCCCCCCCCACACACACACACACACACACACACACACACACACACATATATGAGATAAGGTGGTTAAAATCTAAGCTCAATAGCAGAAAATGGCCTTACTTTAATGTTTACTCGGATTCCTGAAGAAATTCCCATAAAAATCACATCTGATTAGAAGGTAAAGATAAAAATCTGGCAGCACGAATACTGGTCTAACCAGACATATGAAGCAATTGTTACTATACTTGCAATTCTAAAGAAGATAGAGGGGAAAAAACAAAACACCTGGAAAGGGCTACAGGGTGCGGTCCGGGAAAATATACTGGACCGTAAATCTATCAGCAGGGGAAGTGAATGATCAACAGTAGGGGGAGGATCCACAAACAAATACTATTCTCTCACACCGTGCTATACAAAGTTACGTCAGGCTCATCTGATGGACGAACACGCTGACACAGGCTGGATGTAGCTCATACTGCTGAGCACTGTTGTCTTTACCTCCTTTAACAGTATCATATTTATCAACACGAGCTGAGCAATAGCAACTTCCTGCTTCTGACTGGCACATTCAAAGATTCAAGTTCCTCTCTTGAGTCTGAGTCTAACACTGCAGTTGTCATGTTAGACTCTTTTTCTCCAATCGATCTTTCTGAGTTAACTTCAATAATTACTTCCTCCAAACCATCAACGTGTCTTTTAGACCCCATTCCTACAAAACTGCTCAAAGAAGTCCTGCCATTGATTAATTCTTCGATCTTATATATGATCAACCTATCTCTAATAATCGGCTATGTACCACAGGCCTTCAAGGTGGCTGCAGTTAAACCTTTACTCAAAAAGCCATCTCTAGACCCAGCAGTCTTAGCTAATTATAGGCCAATCTCCAACCTTCCTTTCATATCAAAAATCCTTGAAAGAGTAGTTGTCAAACAGCTAACAGATCATCTGCAGAGGAATGGTTTATTTGAAGAGTTTCAGTCAGGTTTCAGAGCTCATCACAGCACAGAAACAGCTTTAGTGAAGGTTACAAATGATCTTCTTATGGCCTCTGACAGTGGACTCATCTCTGTGCTTGTCCTTCTTGACCTTAGTGCAGCATTCGATACTGTTGACCATAATATCCTATTAGAGCGATTAGAACATGCTGTAGGTATTACAGGTATTGCACTGCAGTGGTTTGTATCATATCTATCTAATAGACTCCAATTTGTGCATGTAAATGGAGAGTCCTCTTCACACACTGAGGTTAATTATGGAGTTCCACAGGGTTCAGTGCTAGGACCAATTCTGTTTACATTATACATGCTTCCCCTAGGCAGCATCATTAGAAGACATAGCATACATTTTCACTGCTATGCAGATGACACCCAACTCTATCTGTCCATGAAGCCAGATAACACACACCAATTAGTTAAACTGCAGGAATGTCTTAAAGACATAAAGACTTGGATGGCCACTAACTTTCTGCTTCTTAACTCAGATAAAACTGAGGTCATTGTACTCGGCGCTGAAAAGCTTAGAAATATGGTATCTAACCAGATTCTTACTCTGGATGGCATTACCTTGGCCTCCAGTAACACTGTGAGGAACCTTGGAGTCATTTTTGACCAGGATATGTCCTTCAACGCACATATTAAACAAATATGTAAGACTGCGTTCTTCCATTTGCGCAACATCTCTAAAATTAGAAATATCCTGTCTCAGAGTGACGCTGAAAAACTAGTTCATGCATTTATTACTTCCAGGCTGGACTACTGCAATTCATTATTATCAGGATGTCCAAAAAACTCACTGAAAAGCCTTCAGTTAATCCAAAATGCTGCAGCAAGAGTACTGACAGGGACTAGAAAGAGAGAGCATATTTCTCCTGTTTTGGCTTCCCTTCATTGGCTTCCTGTTAAATCCAGAATTGAATTCAAAATCCTGCTCCTCACATACAAGGTCTTAAATAATCAGGCCCCATCTTATCTTAATGACCTTGTAGTACCATATTACCCTATTAGAGCACTTCGCTCCCGCTCTGCAGGCCTACTTGTTGTTCCTAGAGTATTTAAAAGTAGAATGGGAGGGAGAGCCTTCAGTTTTCAGGCCCCTCTTCTGTGGAACCAGCTTCCAGACAGACACTATCTCTACTTTTAAGATTAGGCTTAAAACTTTCCTTTTTGCTAAAGCATATAGTTAGGGCTGGACCAGGTGACCCTGAATCCTCCCTTAGTTATGCTGCAATAGATGTAGGCTGCCGGGGGATTCCCATGATGCATTGAGTTTTTCCTTTCCAGTCACCTTTCTCACTCACTATGTGTTAATAGATCTCTCTGTATTGAATCATACCTGTTATTAATCTCTGTCTCTCTTCCACAGCATGTCTTTTATCCTGTCTTCCTTCTCTCACCCCAACCGGTCGCAGCAGATGGCCGCCCCTCCCTGAGCCTGGTTCTGCCGGAGGTTTCTTCCTGTTAAAAGGGAGTTTTTCCTTCCCACTGTCGCCAAAGTGCTTGCTCATAGGGGGTCATGTGATTGTTGGGCTTTTCTCTGTATCTATGAAGCGCCTTGAGGCGACATTTGTTGTGATTTGGCGCTATATAAATAAAATTGAATTGAATTGAATTGAAATGTAGTACTCGTGATTTATGGGCTGGGAATTCAGGCATTAAGAGTGGTGATGAGTAAGTAATGAGGTTAATTCTCTAAGGTATGCCTCATATCTTTTTTAAGGGTTTTTTTAAGTCCCCCATTACACAAGAAAACTGAGCTTCAAATAATTTTCTGTAAGCCAGGCTTGTGCTGATTGGCTGCCTCTCTTAAACAGAAGGTTTAAATAGCAGGTGGGCAGTGCTGGGTTCCAATGATTATTAGAACAAAATAAGGTCTTGATTTGCTATTTTGGTTTCTTTTACAGCAGTACATGTTTAACCATCCTCCTTCACTGTTCATTAACTGAACTAACAGGGAGCCAGCAGTAATTAGGATCTAGATAAACCATCACAAAGTTTGATTGGGGCAATCTGTGGAGAGATAATTAATGTTTGTATGTTGTTGTGTTTGTTTTCTATTTAAATAAACATTTAATAATCAAGGAAATCCTCAGTTATAATACATGTTTAAAAATGTTATTAAATTAATCACAGTTATCATGCTAAATAATCAGGGCAATATTGAATGAGACAACTGTAATTAAGATTTTTGCCATAACTGAGCAGCCTCAGAAGTGGGCGGGGCTTCTGTGCTCATGACCATACAAGGATATGCAGTTTCAGTGACATCATATAGATCCAAGAGTATAAAAAGTTGTCTGATCCTGCTTGTTTATGATTAGTTATTCATTATTTGAAACTCTGGCCATGTTTAACCTATTATACCAGTATACATAAACCACAGAAAACAAGGTAAAGCATAATAGGCCCCTGCTAAACGAAAGTATTTAAAAACTACAGATAATGAGTCTAAAAATGTAATAAAAAGGTTTGAACTTGGATTCTAGAGATTTCTTTTGCTCACATTGGGTAAGCTGTTGTGTGTTCATATCATGTAGAGGATGGAAAATTCATTTGATAAAATAAAAGTTTAAAAAAAAATGGGGCAGGAAGACCAAAGGAAATCTGAATCAACTGCAACAAAATGAATCAGTGGAAAAACAAGGAAGGAAGTACCTGCTTCCTTCTTTGTGTTTTTAAGATTTCAGATGGATGCAGAAGATTTTCAGAAAACAATTTGGACCCCGGCCTTTTCCAGTTCGGGAATAACTGATCTAGTCAAATATCATATCTCTGAATTATCCCCCCAATTCTTAAAAATGTGGAACTTTTCCATGTGGGAGCACTTACTGATACCTGACCCCACAGGATATTAACTTATTCATGGTCAGCTGAAACAGGTAAGTGAAGACCCAACTGCTGACATCCATCCATGCATTACTCAAGCACAACGCTACCACTGTCAGAGCAAAGTGTATTAGATCATCTGTACCATCAAGACAAACCCAAAGATGTTCCAAATAAATATGACAGCCTAACAGAATCAAGCATAATCCAGTTATCTAAAAGACAAAACCATTCGCCCAACAAGAACTGGGAGGCTTTCTTCACATTTTCACCTTTTTTGCAGCTCCATAGTGTATTTATTTCTAGTCTCAAAGGGACATGAAGTTCAATAAATCAAGTGATATTCCTGCAGTGATGTAAAGGTTTTACAAAACATTTGACGGCAGCTTATAATCGGACTAATTATGGAAGAGTCAGAAACTGCCGGAAAACAGCGCACAGTGAGCCTACAGTCTGAAAGCATGATTTGAATTAAAGATGAGCTGCTTTAGCTGTCCAGTGTCAGCATCCTGGGGGCTGGGGTGGGATTAGCCTTGTGTGTTTTTTGAATGAGACACACAGAACCACTGGTCAGCACGACATTTTCCCGACAGAAACGCCATTCACACACTGAAAAGGTGGATGTGTGCAGGCGTGGGTGTAGAGATAAAGCTTCCTCCGGCCTGACTGCTACATCTCATTTCCCTGTTTGGCCGTCCAGAATCGGTCCATCACTCTTTATTTGTCCTCCTCCTCTCTGTTTAAACTCAAGCTTATTAAACTTCACTTTGTCGTAACCCAAATGAAAAATGCCACTCTTGATTGATAACTATAAATGGGGAGGCTATGTAGTGCTGCTACTGTTTGTACTGTTACTGTAAGTATCACACTTGGTGGTGGAGCTGAAGATAGAACTGCATTCACAAACTGGACTTCCTCATTTTCTAATTCATACAAACACACATGGATGTGCCATTCATTTCAGCTGCTATACAGCAGATTTCAAAATGAAAAGGCATAGAAAACATAGCAAAAGCAGAATTGTTTCTATTGCTGCTACCAGCAAAAGAAGTACTTTTTACACATAAATAACATTTTCAACATAACAAACCAGATTTAGGCTCAATTGGAGCTATACTTGTGCATCATTTTGGCCAAGATGCCAACTTTATGGGCCACTTTATGTCTTTAAGCCTTTCATTATTTCATATATTTTTTCTCCAGAAAGTAACAACATCTTAGATGGTGATTTGAGCTGGCTCTACGAATAAAACCTAGGAGCTAACAGCAGCCTCCAGGACAGAAGTAAGGCACGATGAGTCACGGGTGCAACACTTACAAGGTCATGCAGGTCTGGGCCAAGTATCACAGTAGTGTCCTGAGGCATTTGAGGGAGAACATTTGGAGTAAAGGACCTGAGATGCGGTGTAATGAAATTTGGCACTCCGCTGTAGCAGCTTTTGTCATCAGAGGTGACTGTGCAAAATACACCAACTACACATGAACCCTCCTAGCAGACTTAAGAGAGGTCTAACAGGAATGACCTGCCGCTTGTGTCTGAGGCTGAGGAAGATCCCTGCCTTAGGCATCCTCCCCAAAATAAATGCATTTGTAGAACAGTACTTGCAGGGAGTGGCCACAACTTAGAAGAGGGTGGCAGCCACGTTTAATTTGACGACATATTTACCAGCATAGTTTAATTTTTTTCATTATGTGAGTGTCTTTAGGTCTACCTCAGACACACAGGCTTCCCCTGGGTATACTGACATAACCCCAGTTTCATACACTACCGTCTTTACTGCAGTGAGCACATTCCCCAGCTGTAACCATCGCCAGTATTTAAAGTAATCAATTACTACCTCCACACAGCTCAGCGGTGAACACAAATACACATCTTCTCTCAATAACCATCTATTCTCCGATACACAACCAGCAATTTTATACAGCAGTGGCAAACATTTTCCCCAGGGGACACGTCCCCGCTGTAGTTGTAATTACTGTTGGCATGTGGGAAACCGCCACACAGCAGCCAGCGCCCCCTTTTCAGGTCCAGTTTAAGACACCACAGGTCCCAAACTCTCTCGCAACGCTCTGTGGGCCACATTGTGCATCCTCTCCTCACTCCACACACACTTCCATGAGGAATGAGGGCTTGTGTTAAAGGCCTGTTATGGAAACGTGAAGGGTCATGCATTGCTGCAGAATGTGCAAGCTCCTCATCTCTCACACACACACACTAAGTGGGCAGACAAGAAGAATAGCTCTATTATGTTACAGTATGCTGAGTGTGGAACAAACCAGCTGTGTCTGCAGGACTGTCTGTGATAGTCAAAGATCTGAAAAGCGACCTTGTTTATTAAGTTCCAGACATGATAAAGCTGAATGTTTATGGTCGTACTTCAATCCTGAGCTCAGTCCAGCCCTAATTTATACAATCTGCAGGGAAAAGACTTGACTTGGGGGTGTGGTGGTCTCATCTGACACCATCTAATCACCAGTATGCTGATTACAGTCCCATACTTATGTATTTTAAGAGTTGTTTTGCTGAAATAATCTCCCATATGCAGTGATTAAAATGGATACAATCCTTGAAATTATACATCTCTCTTCATTTTAATGACCTCCTGTAATATAATAACCAATAAAGAACACCTGTTATGAAATCTAATGTAGGTTAAACCTGCTGCTAAAACTGTCAAAAAGGGATTAAGCCACAAATGGGAGATTGTTATGCAAATATTCCGAAAACTTGCTTGTACACTGACAAAACCCCATTAACAATTCTGATGATTTTATGTTTTCAACTTCATAGCTCGAGCTAAAGGGACGCTACAGGGACAGCTCAACATGGTAAAATATAAAGTGGAAAACTTACTCCCGCTAACAAATTCAGCACAAAGAACAATCCACAAGATTGCAGGATTTGAAAGTGTCTCTGCTCCTTTACCTTTTGGGCGAAGCTAAAGGGACACAACAGGTGAATAAAATATAAAAGTGGTGGATAAACTTTGAAGGGCTACTTAGTTTTACTTTGGCTATATGCCGGATTTAAGTAAAGCTACGTAAGACGTGAAAAATCTGTTTGTTTACTTTCTTCTTAATATGAGCATCTCTTAGAAATAAGGGAAATGTAGGTTTGAGAGATTTTTTTTAATGCAGTACGGAACGACGCCCATATCTGAATGAGACAGCTGGACTTTAAAGCTTCTCTACCACAGAACAACTTCTTTATAAGGAAAAGCAGCTTACAGGGAGTTTGTGTAGACAGAGTGTGTGTGTTCTTAATCTTTACCTTTTTCTCTGTGATTTTTCCGGAGGGTTTTTTGAAGAAAGAGGTCCTGGCCGTGAAAAAGTACTCTTCGGAGTCCTCCTCCAAGCTACTGTAGCCACTGCTCATCGTGCTATTCCACGTCATTTGCGGGAAAAACTTCTCCACTGAGAACCGGCCACATCAAAAAACCACCCAAAAGAAAACAAATATCAGCTCTAAACAAACTCCAGCCTCAGTAAATGGCCAGACCTCCCTCTGTCTCTGTCCGCAGGCTTCGCTGTTCGACCAGCAAGGGATGATTTCCTCTTTCAAATCCGCTCAACTCTCTCCCGTTCTTCCCTTCCTCGCTTTACTCCACCGGCATAGTCAAAACAACTCAATCAAACCTCTCCATTTTTAAACAGAAAATGAAGCTAGCAGCTGCTACGAAGCAGAAATATCAGCAACTATAACTAATGGACCAATTTCGAAAGTGCTAATGAAGAAATCCCACAAGTTCCACAAGCTGTCCGTCCCGTCTGTTAAACGCATGAGTCGGTGTGACAGCAAGGCGAGGCTACAGTAAGACCACGCCCATTAGGTGCGATAACTCCAGCCAGCCAATCCACTGCCTGACAGTTAATAAAACCTCGCCCAATACAACAGGTTGGCCAATCAGCGCTCCAATGCCCAGTTTGAGTGGCGCGGATCAAATGATTTGGCAAAATAATATATATATATAATTATCTCCCTCTCTTGTATTTCAAAACAAGCATATTTGTTCTACACTTGATAATTTTTTTTATTTTATTTTCCTTTTTTGACAGTTGATAGTTAATCTGTGAAAGGATGCGGCATATTACTAAAAATACTTTAACACAGAGAGCAGATTCCAATTTGCATTTTTTTTAGCCTCTTCACTACCTGCTGATATTCAAAATACCCAAAGGCAAAGATAGAGAGCCTTTTTACCGTCTCTCATTTGTTCCTGAAAATGTCACCTAGGAAAACTGTCATTGTGAAACCACAGACTATGCAAAAAAGTCTTAAAACCCCTTTACAGAGAAGAATAAAGTTACCCACATTCCTAAAGAACACAAAAAAGGTCAGAGGTCAGTCAGTTATGGAGCACTGATCTGCAGCTGGAGCTTTTACATTTTCCTTTCCTCGTTAATCTACTTAAACACTAAAAATAAATAAGAAAAACCCTGTGTCTTACCTCAATCAACAGGTAGAAAATTAACAATAGCTTTCTAAGCATGCTTTTCATGTACCAGCTAGTATCTAAATACAGAAGAAAAAAAAGGCCAGTCGTCATTGGGTGGAACCAGTCTTTACAGCCTTTTAACCCTCTCAGGCTCAAATTAAGTTTTTGTTGCTAATGCACAAAAGAATATCTGCAGTGGTACTTCTGAGTAAAAAAACCCTCATAAAATATGTATGTGGGGTAATCAGGTTGTTAGTTTTTACTTGTTGCAAATCTGCAACGCCTGCCTTGAGAGGGTTAACTGATTATCCACAGAGATGATCTTTCCTGTGATGAATGTTCTAGAAACTCAGGGGGTAGGTAT
The DNA here is from genome assembly GCF_963576455.1 of Neolamprologus multifasciatus. Taxonomy (NCBI): domain Eukaryota; kingdom Metazoa; phylum Chordata; class Actinopteri; order Cichliformes; family Cichlidae; genus Neolamprologus; species Neolamprologus multifasciatus. Next base: position 21,330,851 of record NC_140455.1, read on the forward strand.
CCTAGTTAAAAGGACATTTATCCCTTCTGCTCTTTTTCTAATTCACTTGAAATAAGGCTGCAGGCAAGAAGATGCTGCCTGACAGCTTTTAAGCCCAGTTCAACATCAGTTAAGTTTTCCATTGCAATTACTCTCACTTCAAATTCCTTGAAACACAACTATGATGGCAGAATCCTAAAGATATCAAAGTTAAAACTAAGTTGCTCTAATATTATCTCTACTAATAACTGTAATATGTAAATTGTATAAATCTGTTGAGGCAAGATGTGATTTGGGATCAGGAAAAAGTTTGCCCCGGACAATGAGAGGCTCAGAATAAAATCAGCCAAACCCAAATGAGAAGGCTCTGTGGGTGTGTCTTGGTATAACCATAACACTTGGTCTTTGGCGGAGAGATGGAGCCAGATATTTAACCTTTCACAAAAAGAGTGGATTGAAACGTCACTGAAAAATAAAAAGTAGCAAATTAGTTCCTGTGTTCAATCAGTGCTGAAGGTTCGCTTCTGGAGCCAGAACCTAACAAAGGTCCAATTACAGCGCACCAAAGACTTTTCTACTTTATATTGTTATAAGCTACTCCATGGTCTCGGGATTTTAGAAGGATTTGTGGTTGTACCATACCTATAGCGTAGGTTTATTCCACAGGCAGTTATCAACAGTTATCAATATTTGGGGGCTTCCTTTTTTATGAATTCAGATAAATGGTCCAGTGTTCAGCACCTCCACACTGTATGAAGGTCCTGGGTTCAAATCCAGCCTGGCCTTTCTGTGTGGAGGCTGTATGTTCCTTTTGTGACTGCATGGGTTCTCTCCTGGCATTTGTCCCACAGTCCAAAGATTCATTTGTAATTCTAAGTATAAAGTGAGTGTGAATGGTTGTCTGTCTGTCTTTTGCCCGGTAATAAACTGGCAGCCTGTACAGGATAGGCTCCACCCTCCCTTTTGCGACCCTGAATTGGATAAGCAGAAGACAAAGGATGGATGGATCTACTGAACGGTCATCACATGATTACTAGTGTTTTGCTTGCTTGCTTGACCACAAGTAAATTATAAACCAGCAGGCTCCCTACACCATAAAACTCTTTCCTCTTTCCTACAACTTCTCCATGTTCACATGTAGGAACATGTTTATTCTACCACTATAACCTGCAAGCAATATTAATGTATAGCTATTTATAACATCCTTTTTGGCTGTGTGTTTTTAATTAAATATGAGTTTCACCAGAAATGAAGCTACAGCCTGAATGCTGCCATCATTCAGTGTCATAAAACATGTCAGAGAGTAAAATCGTTTTATACATTATGTTCCGCTCAAAGGAAACCCGACCGACAGCTGAGTTTATGTGCTTGTTAAATGGATGGAGTTTCACTCATGTTTTGAGCGGGTGGTGTTAAAGCTGCTTTCATCACCCTACAACTGGAAACTATTATGGAGCAGCGGGGCAACTAATGGTCTAAGTACCTTCTGTTTTGGGGAGTACCTCCTGGGTACTTTAACTCTGCTGCATGCAGAGTTAAAGATTGTTAACTTCACGCTGTACATTTGTAGCCCACCCAGCTGCAATAAAGGTGCAAAACATCAGCAAAGCAGGTTAAGCATCAGATTGAAATCTACAGTACATCTGCACTAAATCAAGCCTAACCCGCTCACACATGGGAAAAACCAGTGGACAGCTGGGAGATTTTTTAGACATACAGGCTCTAATTTAAAACCAGCGGAGTTAGAGAAGAGACCAAAAATAAATATGGCACATCTGGGGCAGCCAAACCAAAAATACCTTTCAAATTCTGTAGAGATCATCCAAAACACACACACATACACACAGATAAGCAGATTTGCCACCATGCTGCCTTCAGTGTATTGGTGCAGAAGGAGTGTAAATAAAGAAAAACATACTTTGGATCAACTTGCGTTCTAATCCTTTATGAATCAAATCAAACGGCCTTGTGTTTTAGCCTAGTCGAGCTGGTCTAGAGGTTCAGGGATTTAAAGCCATCAAGGATTTTTGTTACATGTCATTGCTTATCGCACTTCTTTCCTCATATGATAATTTAGTGTTTTACTATCATACAGCAGGTGTGCAATTGCCATATTGAGTCATATATGTTAATAAATGCATAATAACATTTAGAGAAAGACAAATACACTGTATTTAGTCTGCTCCTGATCTGGTTTCTCATATATGCTACCCAGCAAAAACAAACTAAAAAGACTGAGGCATTGAGATTTAGTAAAACCTGTGAGGTCTAAAACACCATCAGTGATAAGTCCTTTAATCCTTAACCCTATCAGAACGTGGTTTGTTCTGGCAAGTAGATAAGAAAAAAACTTTAAAAAAAAATTATCAAGTATCAAAGTCCTTTTTTCTTTCTTCAGAATGCACAAAGAGGTTTGTAAAGCACCAATGTACTCCTCTTTGCAACTAATTACACCTAGCAACGGCCAGCAACCACTTGCCAACCAGCCAGAGAATACATTTTTCCCTAGCAACTGGAATTTATTAGGTCAAATTCCTGTGTGACAGCAGTCAAAAGCCAAAAAGACAATTAAATAAATAGTACAATGGGGTAAATTATATTATTTACACAGAAAAATCAGTTTTAAAAAATGTATAAATAAAGATTAACAAAGTAAAAAAAATACAATAAAAAAAACTTTGCAAAAAGTTGACTATAATACAAATAGAATAAAACAACGTCTACAGGTCTTTGGTGCTCGGTGTGGTGTCAAATTTCAGGTGGTCAAACCAGAGAGTTGAACTGAAAGCCACACCCAGGACAAACACTCACAGAGCTCTGTTTATGTGCATGTGTGCATGTGGTGAATGGTATTAATCTGCTGTCCAGTCACTTTGGCCTGGAGCCAGTCTGGTTACACATTACTGACATTCCAGGAGTAGGGGCAGCTTCTACCTAACATACAGTCACTGTACTGTAACTGTGTGGAGCGATTAGGAGATTAAAGCTTTCCCACAGCACCAAAACGGGCACGGCACTCAATCTGAATAAAAACGCAAGACAAAAATTTCTCCAGGACTCAAATACCTTAAAAATACTTAAATATCAGCAAATGACAGTAACATGAAACTGTCCATATATTAGATACGTTTATAATATATTTTTGGCAATTTTGTTTAGATCATGCAGTGCACATTGACAGGAAATGAGGAAGTGGCATGCGCTACAAATCCAACAGATTGGGAGTCAAACTGGGAATTCAGCTGTTATTATGCAGCATGCATAATACTGCCTCTACTACTGGGTCAAACCAATTACTAGATAAGTTAGAGGATTATGTACTCCTTTCTGGCCGTCAAGTTAAATCCATGCTAAACCCTTCATAAAGAAATGCATACTCTCAGCAATTTAATGTTTAGTTCATATAAGTGTTGAAAAATTAATGAGAGAAAGAGAAATATAATTTGTTGCGTGTGTACAGTGGCCTGTTAAACTGGTTTCTAAGTGAATGAAAGGTTGCAGTTATATAATCATGGACAAGATAAATGTGGAAGCAGAGAGGTTTTGGTGGAGGAGTACTATCAGCTGGTCTGTGAGATGGATGATCTGCAGCACTGCAGGCGTAGTTACACTACATACATTACATACAGCCTACAGAACTAGTCAGGAAGTATTTGAGATATTCACTGTCTCTGCATTAATTCAAAAGTAAGCAACAGTAATAATTACATTTATATTAAAACCAGCATTTATGAAATGCTTTGACAGACAGTTACATATTAGGGCCAAATATATAACAGAATAATGTCAAAGAAAGTTAAAAAAAAAAAGAGAACAAAATATGCATATTTCCAACATAATTAATAAATCTGTCATCCTCAGATTTAAAGCTCTCCTTCTGAATAGCAGGACCCCACCTGAAGATCTAAGGCTCTGCATGGCTTGTGGCCGGACATAGACTTCTTTAAAAGTATGAAAATCTTCAGATCAACTGGGTCATTTCACACAGGGAGCCAATGAAGAAAAGCCAGGATAGGTGAGATGTACCTACTAGAGATGTGTCTAGAGTAAATAAAAGCATGATTTACTTTCTCCAGGTTGGTTCTTCATAGCATCCATTTCATTTTAGATCTTATTTGGAAGAATCTGGGATGGACAGCTCTTCTTTATATGTTGCTCAAAGTCTAAATCTACTCTGAAGTTTTTTTCATGCATGTGCTTTGATGAATTAACTTCAATATTCTTTCCATGCGACCAAATTCCACATGTTACATTCATTTAACACTGCTACCTTTTTCTGTTTTCATGTATTCACATGACTTTGAGTCTGAATGTAAAGCATGTAAAGCTTTTTAAAAATGTACAGATAAATACTAACTTAATAATAACTGTTCAAGGAAGTGCTGCTTATGTTGCAGAATCACATATTTCCTTTAAATCCGGTTTAAAACACAATTTAAAGTCTTGATTTTATGTTTTTAGGTGCAGTTTTCTCTTCTAGATGTTTTTACTTTTCTTTAATGTCTTCCCGTTTTGTTTTTTGAACTAGAGCAGAAACATCTACAGCAAAAGGTTAATTACCCATTTTATCAAGCTGTTACTGTAGTTGATAGCATGTAACTGGAGCAGAGGCTTGGCTTTTGTATTTGCATGTTTCATACAGAAAACTGCTTTTTTTTTTTTTTAACTCCATGACTCCAAAGATAAGATGAGAAAGTCTGTTGTGCAGCTGAATGTCAAGTTAAACATTAATTCAGTTCCAAAGTAGGAGCAGGCTTTTGCAGACCCCTGCTTCACCCAGTACCCACATCCCACATGTGTCCTGGGTGCTGAGATAGAAAGCAGCACCAGAAGATCAAAGGTGAACTGAAGGCTTTTCATCTAAATAGCAAAGGTTTGCTTGTACATTTGAGTAGCTGTCACTTGATCCCTTGACAGTTAAAATCACAATGCCAGATGACGGTGGTATAAACTCGGTGGTTTTGGCAAGCAGCTTATACCACAAACAGCACATTTACGTTGAAATGATAGCGCCTTCTAGTGGTTTCATGGCATCTACAACTGAGTACAATCCAAGCCTTAGGGAGGAGGTTGGAGAGGATGGACGGGTCAACAAAATGCTACGTTTTTTTTTAATGGTATATTATATCATATTACATAATATTATATATATTCTTATGTTAAATTCTTTAGGATTTTTAGCCTCATAGATCAGAAAAACTCACAGTAAATTGCCTTGGGGTTTGCCTTGAACAATGGCCTCTGCGTTAGCCTTGAGGCACATGGGTTCGCTGCTGAAAACAAAACAAAAACTGTTCAACAACTTTAACTGCATTGATTCCATTGCCAGTAAGCAGCACTACAAAATACTGTGGAAGTGTAGGTTAACGGCTGTTGACAGGAATTTGGAAGCAGATCAGCACAACTTCCTGAACCTGCCAAAAGATAACGTGGAATTTAATTTTGTGGGAATTTTATGAGAGAAAACTGACTGTTTATCCCTAATTTACTAAGCTTAGATGAGGCTTTACCCTGTAAATGGCAATGCTGCTCCAGAAGTTACGCTCATTACTAAAATGAACTGATACGTTTTAGTATAGGCTGGTTACATATTCATGAAATTGTAAACAGATTTGTTTCATGTAAGTAACTCAGGATAGCAGAAAACTGGATATTGAATATGCATAGCCATGGGAGCCTGGGGAAAGTAAGGATTCCTTTATGTCTAACAATATAGCTCTGCGGCATGGGTACTGACTGCTAATGTTGACTTCACAGGGTGCACGACGGTTGGTACATAGGCTAGAAGTCAGGGCTCCAGCAGGTAGATGAAGGTGATAGGTCAAACTGTGAAGAGTATGTCATATTTAGAAAACCAAGGTGGAAAGAGACAAAGACAAATGAAGAGAGAGGAGTGTTAAAAGTTCCCATGACCTCATTGAGTGAAGATGTCGTCACCCTGTTATTTGCACAAACGTCCAGGTGTGTGCTTATTGATTATTTTTGGGCAGGTGGTGGGTGTGTAGCTGTTTCCTAATTTAAAGGCACTGTGAGTTTTAAAGGGGGTTTTAAAGCAGGGCGTGTCTGCTGTAAGACTAGAGAACCTCACCTGTTAGCCAAAGGAACTTCTGTAAAAGGGCAAAATCACTGTTAGATCAAAGACTAACACTTTCAATTTATATCCCCAAAATTTAAAAGGCAGGAGTGACACAAAAGCCTCATATTTTTATGTAAATTAAGTATTTACATAAATTCTTATTTTAATTTTAAATAGCCTCTTTAAGGAGAATGTGCAGGTTTTGTTTTAACGTGACAGAAATTGTGCTGAAACCCATCTGAGATGTTAATGTTTAGGGGTTATTAATCCTATAAATTATCCATCCAGTGATCTCTACAGGGTGTCCTGGTCTGGCCCCGGGCCTCCTCTCAGTTGCACATGCCTGAAATACCTCACCTAGGAGTTGCCCAGGAGCACATTGAGACTTATGAAAGGGATAAATCCAAAAGAATAAAAGTTATAAAAGGGCAGGCCGAGCATTTTAAAGATTTTGTGAATCTAATTGCAACTCTATGTGCCACGATGATGACAAAAGCCCCACATGCAGGTAGAAAAGTAGCTCAGAACTGCAGTGAGTCAAAAGTGCACTTCAATATCCTGAAGAAGGAAGGGTTTGTGTTAAAGGTTTTCCACTGTGGTCTGGGAGCACTCAAACTGGTAAAATACAGGATATAATCAAGCCAAAGCCTCAAGGTGCAAATGTCTTACATAAAAGGAAGGCAAGGAAGAAGATTCACAGCTTAAGGGTGCAGGACAGTTAACATTAATGTGGCATACCGTGAGGCCTTCCCGGTACTTTTTGCTTTGGTGTCAAAAGGTGTTAAATATCCAGCCAAACTCAGTGCTGCCTCAGGGACTGTGAAACTAATTCTAAATGTATGAGAGCTTTAGTGTAAGGCACACTTCACGAGTATTATCCATCCATAGCATATACATATGAGAAGACTGAGTATATTTTTGTGTGGATTTCAGTGTTTCCCAGCCTCTTCTGTGTGCATGTGTGTGTGTTTTCCCCTGCAGCCACAGCTCTTCATCCTGACAGACAAAACACCGAGAGTCTCGTGATCAAAGAGCGGAGGAATGCTGCTGAAGGATCACACGCTACCTCGGTGTATCACATAATCACTGACACACAGCGAGAGGAGGGATGCAGGCTTAAACTGAAACACAGCAGCCGTGTAGATTACACTGCAGCTGGATGATCCGAACCACACAGCAAGGTTAACGCAGGTCAGGCTGGGAAGGGAAGTGAAGAGAAGACACTAAAAACTGAGACACTTTTGCTTATTTGCTTCAAGTTCAGACTATGCTAGTTGTAGCTAAACAGTGTTCAATGGTACTCTACGTGGTATTGAGTACCATGGTATTCAAAAACACATCTCATTGTACTGACTCCAGCAAATATGACATGTATTTTTCAAGGAAATCTCCTCAGAGCTGACAAGCAGTGCCATCTTTCATCCAGTTAATTGCTCAGTTTTCATCAAATATCTGCAAAAATGAAATTCCCATCAGCTTCAGGCACCTTCAGTAAAATCACAAGCTTAGTCTAACTTTTCAGTTCAATTAAAGACCAATAGTTGCCACCTTCATTACAGCTGGATGGTGGGTGACTGGACCTGTTGACTATTTTTGCATTTTTTGGAGGTATTGTTAATTGAATTATCTGAGAAAGAACATGGACTGCGCATAACAACATCCATCTTTTTATACAGTCTGTGCATGTGAACTGTGCAATAGCTTAAAAACCACACAGCTGCTCTCTGATGATATGAACTCCTTACACGTAAGCACTAAGTGAGCATTAATACAGCACAAATCACAACATTTTCATGCTGCTGGCAGCTGTAATAGCATTGGTTCAATCACAGGAAACAGAGCTTTCATAAAAAAATAATATTTTTGAGCTGAATATTAAATTAAATTACTTCAAATCTAACACGATAAGGAAAAACAGAAGGTCTAAAAGCCAGACTTCGAAAGAAGCCGCTTTTCAGCAGCAGCAGCAGCATAATAAGAGATCTGTGAGAGTCACAAGTCCAACACACACAGTTTAATTCAATAAGAGGAGATTCATCGGTACGATAAGAAGTTCTGACTTTGCCAACACAATCTTTCTCCTGTTTTTTCACCATCCCTCCTTCCCACAGACGTCAGCAGGCACTCAGATTAAAATAATAACCTCCACTCAGACTTTTCATATAAATAAATGAACAAAGATAATCTTTCATTCATTGTTTAGTTTTAGAATTTGGCTATATTCAGGATTTTTTAAATGATCACACTAACAACGACGCTTCTGTTTACTTTAAATGCCTTTTTCTCTTCTTTTCCCCACTTTCTCTGTCTGTTGTTTTAATCTGAGTTTGGTCGATTAACAGCATATCTTCCTTTTTTGTTTTGCTGGCAGGAGGGTCACCGTGCCGCTGCTCTGTGTGGCCTCTATGAATGCTGAATGTGGGTCATTTACAGTGCACTCTCCTCTCGGCCCGTTGGTATCTTGGTTTGAGATCGTCCGCCTGGATAAGGACAGATAAGCGCAAACAAACACACACCAACACACTCAGGAGTCTGACGTTGAGTTCCACCCTGATGCAGATCTGTGTTTTCCTTTGAAACGCCCACAAACTGAGCAGAAAAATTACTTCCAATGGGCTTCAGTTTACCCCTTGATGCTCTGCTCCTGACTTCTGTGCACATGTACAAGATAAAACTGGGGTTTATTTTGTGATAAAATAGCTGCAGTCCTTTCTTAATAAAGTGTTGGGCTTGGGTTGGGTTTATTCTAGGCTGACACTATCAAACGTTGGTAATTCTGTAGTTTTTTTGTAACTCTCCACTGGATAAACATTAAAACATCAGCTTCATCTTCAAGATAAGATAAAGAAATCTGCTGGGAAGCCGACTTTTTGGACAATTCCAATTCTAACAACCTTGTTCCCGAGTCAAAACATCCTGGCACCATATTAAAAGCTGCAGGCTCAACCTTATAAACCAGCAGGAACCACTTTAATGTAATTTCTAAATATACAGGTGAGTTAAAGAGAGTGCTGTAGAGAGAAGAGATGAGGATAAAAGGTCAAAGTCTACAGCCACGTAAAGTGGTCACAGAGTACAGTTGGCAATGGATCCAATGGTTCGAAGTTTAGATAAAAGAATAAGAAAAGTGAGACATTTAATGGCTGATTTAAAGACTGTGTTCAAAAGCATGAAACCCAAAACATGATGAGTACATGTATCATTAGATCTAAATTATTTGGTAAAACAGAAATCCAGACATAGAAAAAAGGCTGAGAATCATCCACAAAAACACAGGAGCAAAGGGAGGCTGTAAAGAGGGACACGAACATACACAAGAAGGAGTGAAAAGGAAGAAGATGACATATTTATACACTGCAGGCAGACTGGGGGACAAACAGGAGAGGACTGAGACACTGAGACACACAGGAAGATGCAGACAAACACTGAATGAAGCCATAATCACAACACCAGTGACACGTTAGCTCATCGGGCTCACTACAAGTCACGGTTCACAGGTTAACCAACTTAGGTTAAGATACAGTAGATTTTCGTGCATTTGTGTGCATGTCTGTTTGGATGAATGTGTGTGTATGCTCGAGCATGTACACTTATTTTTAACCCATGACTTGTATTCAAACTGTGAAGCAGGTAGCTGTGTGTTTTGAAAAGTGCCATACAAATAAAGTGATTCTTATTATTCTGGCACCAATCACCCATGATGCTCGTCTCCACCCTGCCTTCACGTTCTTCTTTACCTCTCTTGTGTACTTGTCTGCTTGGATGCCTGACAAAAGAAAGAATCCCAAAACTGACATTAAACACGTAAGCAGAAGCAGCACATAGAGAGGCACGCTGAGCTCTTGCTTTGTATTCAAATAATAGCTTGAAAAGGGAAAAAAGGTCAGTGCTCTGTTAGTCGCAAACATAACACGGGGTAACAAGAGGATGGATTCACTGTCAAAACAAGTTTTACCTGCAGGATAAGAGAAAAAGCAAACCACAAGCAGTGTCCTTTGGTGGCTGTGTCAATAACAGAGTTTGAATGGGTTGTGGTTAATGTCCCGTCACGTTTTCATTTTTATTTTCTCTTGCTGTGGGTTAGATTTTCATGACCTGGTTAGGTATAGAAACAGATAATGGTTTGGATCAGAACAGCACACACCCTGCACACTGAAAGATGAGCTTAGCCTGTGCGTTTAAACTTGACGACACCAACGCCAAAGGACAGACTGTGATGCCTGCAGCTTGGATAAAACAGCAATATTTGACACCCTTGGAATTAGATCAGAGTGGCCAGGCAACAGTATAAAAAAAGCAGTTTATATGTTAGGGTTGGGTAGTTTGGGCTTTTTCACGGATGGAAATCACTTTGAAAAGATCACTTGCATAGGGGCTGAAACCACTAAAAGCAGAGATTTTTATTTATAAGAAAAGCATGTTATTTGTAATTTGCGACCTTTACGTACCTTTTAAAACCTCTCTGAGATGCATTACCAGAAACAGTCCCCACAGAGCAGCGCGGGGCTCAGGTGGTGTTCTCTTTAACTTGGTCTAAAATGCATGAGCTGCACAGTTGGCCATGTCAGGACACGCTGGGAGGCAAATATGAATGAAATCTCTGGGACTCGTCTGTTGTTGGGTCTCTAAGCTGTCGACTGGTGTCCTGTTTCTGCAACAGGCAGCTGATGATGGGGGAGCTTTGTCTGTCAGACCAGCATCCGACTGTGGAGTTAATCCTGCACAATCCACAAAGATTACAGAGCGACGCTGGCTGCTACAGTTCACCCCCCACTGCCTCCATACTGTCCCTGAGTTTCTTTGTCTCTGTGTTTATTGATTTAAAACCCTCATCATCGTTTTTAGACTGATTTTCTTTGCATCACCTTTGGCTGAAAAAAGGTCAAATAAAATATTAGTAGAAACCATTAAAAATAAACCCCTTATCCTTAAATGTAAAACAATTAGAGCAATTCTTACAAAAATAAGTGAGAGATGGTTTTCTGTAAACTTGTTAGTTAAGAATTGTGAATTTAAAAAATAATCAACAGTCTACACGTGTTATCGTGTTATCATTGACTTCCAAGAAAAATGAGCTATTAGCTTTATTTTAACCCAAAACCAGATCAACCACAGGCCTCAGTAACAGAGGCCTAGAGACCGGTTAGTGAATATTCCCCAACTGGTTGGTGAGTGCTTGCTGGAGGTTGCTGCCTGTCTCTAAGTGATTTCTTTCTAAATACTACACAAAAACCTCCTTTCAATCCCTTTGATCGCTAACAGATTTGCACCCTACACTTAACTGACACCTTCCCTTACAGCTAAACCAGACCAATCACAGCGCAGTTGTTACTGATATTTAATATGAGCAGCAATACCGCGGTTATGGATGACCTGTCCACAGTGTACCTCGCCTATGATAGTTGGAATAACGTCCAGTCTGCTCCAAGCTCCCCAATCGGATAAGTGGAAAAGCAACAACTTGATTCATGCCACCACAGACTCCTTAGTTGCTTATTATGCAAACATATTTTATCTCAACAGGTTTGACCTTTTCTCAGGCTCTTCCTCCATCTCCTTGTCTCTATCTGTTTCCAGGTAAGCCTTCAGATCCGTTTGTGTTTTCTTTAACACAATAGTTGTCTGATTAGAGGAGAGGAGCCGAGAAAAGGGAAGATTAGGAAAGATACACGAAGAGGAAGAGTGGGACGATAAGATGGGTTGTGATGATGTTTGTTTACAGGGACAACTGCATGAATCCAGATGTGAGATAAGGACAGAGTGGCTGAGGGATATCCTGAAATTCAAGAGTCTTTCATTGGCCTGTGAGAAGAAACACTGAAGCAGCTATGTTTTTAACTGACTGAACAACTGCTTACAAGGAAAAAAAGGAGGAAAAATTCGGCTTTGCATGATGAAAATACTTTTTTGACGTTTTGTTTCAATGCTGCACTTAAATGATTTGGCTTCATCTGGACTGCCACGATACCCCAACAAGGTTTAAAATACTGTTTCAGAGGTTTAATGTAACAGTAAACAAGTTTTGGATGTTTATTCCTCCTTTTTCAGTGATTTAGAAGACAGCTGTGATAGTTCCCTGGTATCCGTACGCTAACTGTGAATCTGCAGCCAGGGAGACAGTCGGCTTAGTCTAGTCTAAGACTACAAACAGGGTAAAGCAGCTTGCCTCCGTGCAACAATCCAACTCTTAATCCTGTCTGATTTACACAGTAAATCCCGATTCAAGCATGAAGCAAAATATCATTGGAGACACGAGCTTCTTATATTCCTGATATCTGAGTGCAGATTTAGTGAGCGAGCATGCGAGTGAAGGCCTCACACATGTTTTATTTATATTATTCTTTATCTTTTTGTGCCGGTTTATCATTGTTTTTCTAGTTTCTCCTGCTTTGTGTCTCTGCCATCATGTTTAGCTTAGTGTTTGTCTTCGTCTCTCTGAGTTTACTTCCTGTTTTACTTTGAACATGAACGTGAACCATAGTTCAATGTGCTTCCTTCCCTGTTGTTTGTGTTGGCCGCATTAGATACAAAGGGGTGGCATTGGCAGAAAAGCCTGTGTATAGAGAATCTACACAAATGTCCAAAAGTGCTTAAACAACACAACTTTTTGTAGACAAGTGCACATTTTATAGCGGTAACTGGGCTTTAGCTATTTCTAGCTTTCTGATTTTGAAACTGATTTTTCCACCACATAAAGACTCGTCTAAGTTTTGTTTTAACTTTCAGATGATTGAAAAAAATAACCTTAAACAGTTGCTAAAGTTATCATTTCTCCATTTTTAACACAGGGTATTAAATCCATTCTGTAAATTGAGGTATTCTAAGTGTCCATAAAGACGATTATCATTTATGCTCGGCAGCTAACGTTTTTTGACTGGCAATTTGTTCCCAGTGATTGTCATGCCCAGTTCCAAAAGATGGCGATGATGAAAACTCATCATGAGGCTTCACAACACGACTTTGCTCACCAGCGAGTAACATCATGGTTGCTTCGTCCGTATTTATGCGGTCTGTGATTGTGTGAGGTGTCCAGACTGGGGGCCATGGGCACCACACACTAAAGCGTGCTCCGCCTATGTTTTGAACTCCTTGTTCAACATTCAGTCAATAACATAAAATGGAGTAGCTATTAAAATTTAACAGTTTGAGTGGCATTTTATTTTCTTGAAAAACAGAATGAAGTCTGCATACTCTGACTTTTATCTTAAGTGATAATACTGCAGTAAAAAAGGTGTGTGTGCTGTTTTAGCTCTGCTGAAAAGTTGTGTGGAGGTGAAACGTCTAGAATAACTCTGAATAACTTCTTTTTTTTCTGTCTCAGATGATTTAGTTGTTGCAGTTATGAGCTTTATCCACATGTGTTTGTGTGTGTCCCACCCCAGCAGCTTCTGCTGAGTTTCCACATTTTGGTGCCACAGTGAATATGTGAGTTTAACATTTTCCATACCAAGAAACATCACAACTGTTGAGCAACTGTTTATTCATGTCCAGAAACACACAAACACACACTTCAAATGAAAAACGGTTACAGTTTCTCAGTCGTCTGCTGTCTACATAAAATTGTTTGGCACTGTCTGTTAATGAAAACGTCTCCACAGTCGACAGACTCAGCTTTTTAGGAACTCATAAAAGTCATAAAACTGTTTGGAAATGCTGCAAGTCTAAATCCTCTGCTCATACTACAAATGTTGAATTGAATTGCATATTAGGATTTTTGAAGATCGTGTCACATATACGGTTCCATATCTGCAAAACAGTACCAATATTTGTCTATTGGTTTGGACTAAAATATAACAAAGTGTCTTTAGTACGAAAGCCAGAAAAGGTTCACTTGCATCATAGAATCCTTCAATCAGCAGATACGTGAATACTTACACTTCTGTCAAATTATATTTCATATAGTTTTATCTCATTTACTTCGTTCTACAAGTTGAAGACAAACTCTTTGGCAATTTAGATTAATGCAGAGAGTGTTTTATAATTCAAGTGTCCAAAATATGTTACCTGAAATTCTTTTTTTTTTGTTTACAGCTGTTTGTGGAAGTCTTTCCTCTAAATGATTATGGTAACCACTGGTTACTGGGGAAAATGTGTATCCCCAAGTGGCTGACAGGTGGTTGCTGGAGGCTGTCACTAGAATAAGTCACAGAAAGGATGCTGCATCAATAACCTCCCTGAAATTGCTTTTGTTTGCTAGCACTGCTAGACTTGCCTGTAGTTTACATGAAATTTGATAACTATAAACAATGACTGTTTATAGTTTTTACAGTTTCACTACTTTTGAACCAATTTCTCCTAGCGAATGACAGCAACCTCAAGCAACTGTGCACCAACAGGTTGGGGACTCATCAACCAGTTAGGAAGGCTATGTTACTGAAAAGAGAACTGCTCATTTCCAGGTCTATATATTTATATTTTATTTTTGGACTCTGCCAGAGGAGCTTTACATCTGCAGATCTGCAGGATCCTTAATTATCCCTGACACAGACACAGGAATGGTCAGGATATACAGGTCTCACCTGCTACACATTTCATCCTTTAAAAGTATTAAGCTGTTAACCAATTTCTGTGAATCTCGCTCTAACTAGTATCTAAAGTCTGCAACACTGAATTATAGTTTAGTTTTGTCCTGACTGCAGGCAGGATAATGTTCACAAAATGTGCCAATACACCAAGACAGTAGTAAGAGCCGTCAAGGTCAAAGCATAAAATAGGATTTCAAATACTGCTGTGTTTCAGGTTAAAGCTCAACTGACAAAAGACAGACAGAGAAACAGAATAAAGCCCCAAATTAAGTAGCAGAATAAACTCTGGGAGGAACAATGTAGAAAAAAGAGCAGAAACCTTTTCCCATGCTGATTTTACAGCTGCTCTCCACTGGTTTGGCTTGTGTGTGTGTGTTTGTGTGTATTTACTTTAATGTGACCTCACCCCGGCTCTAGCATATAGCTGTTAATGAGCAACCATAAAACTCAGAGGGAAAACCCATTAAAATTCCTTCTTTTCTTTTTTAAAGTTGCCTTCCTAACTTTAAAACCATTACCTTGAGTTCTTTTCCCGCTCTCCTTCCTACTGAGTTACAATATAAAACCCTTTCAAATAAATATTTGCACACTGAGATTCATGCTGTTTCTCACTGTTAACTCTGACTTTGTGACGTTGTGGCGAGGACTACAGTGCTGTGAAAGTGTTTGCCCCTTCCTGTTTTCTTTGCTTTTGCATATTTGTCACACTTGTTTCAGTTCATCAAACTAATCTTAATATTAGGCAAAGACAGGCTGAGTAAATACAAACTACACTGTTGAATCCAAAAATCACTTAAATAGAGCCCGTGTGACAAAGTGAAGCAGACCAACACATGAAGCCATGATCTAAAGAAACAGCTGAAAAAGCTGAAAATCACTGACATCCATGAGTCTGGAAAGGGTTGCAAATACTCCAGTGAACCATGGTGGTGGTAGTGTGATGGCCATGAAACCATGAATTCTGCTCTCTAACAGAAAATCCCTCACCATCAGTTCATGCCCTGAAGCTCAAGCACCCTCAGCTAGTCCAGCAGGACAAGGATCCAAAACACACCAGCAAGTCCACTTCGGAGTGGTTCAAAAACAGCAAAGTTAAGGATTTAGAATGGACTAAAATCCTACTGAGATGTGCTGGCGTGACCTTAAAGAGATTGTTCATGCTGGAAAACTTTTCTGTGTGGATGAAATAAAACAATTTTGTAAACACAAGTGGGCAAGAATTCATCTGCAGCAATGCTAATCGCCTCATACTATTTCACACCCCTAGAGACCAGACATGGTGTCTAACATGCAGCCTGCTAAATGATCTTTGCAGTGTTTTGGGAGGTTTTCTCTTTACCTTATAATATGAAGCACCTTGAGGATTTAGGCTTTTTATACAATTAATTAAGCAAAACAAAAAAATACCTTCTTTTGCTGAGAGTTTTCGGTAGAGTTGGGTAGGTGGTTCTACTTTTCTGGCACACTTGAGATCGAATTGAGCTTCATGTGGCCCTGACGCAACTTTCACTTAACGCTGGAAGTCCTCCTCCTGTGTGCAGAAATATTTCCCACGGTTTCCAGCTCCTCTAAATGTCGGCTTCATGATCTGTAAACAGCTGTTAACTGCTGGGACTCATTTCAGGGCCAGAAAATCTGTTTTTTCATACAGTGCCATATTGTGTCTGAGCCACTACGCATCTGCTAATTGTACAGTTTACTATGAAATGCAATCATTTTTCTTTCTGCTTTGTTTGTGGTTATTTTATTAAGACAGCGGGAGTCACCAGTAATGATCAGGGACAGCAGCACAGGAGGAAAAGCTGAAGGTAATGATAAGAAATCAGTGTTCCCTATCATTAATGGTCTTTACAGTAACTCCGGCTATTTTCCTGAAAACCCAACGCAGCAGTTAATGTGACATCAGGCCCCAATAAATTATCCTCCACTGACTGGGTGGTGTTAAAGAGGCTCCATTAGAGCCAAAGAGAAAACACATGAACAATCATCCCCCTTCCCGACTCCTCGTTCAGTCTCCTTCCCTGTGCTGTCTTGGTTTCCTCTCGTCTGCCCATGTTTGTCTTTCCCAGCACAGAGGAAATAGACCTGATTCCCTCTTTCTCCCCATCACTCATTAACTGTCTCCCCCTTCAGCTAAACCTATCACATGGCAGGACTATAACTGGTACACATATTGTACGGCCTCTCCAGAGGAGGTTATGTAAATGTTATCTCCGGTTACTAAAGTTTAAAGCAATAACGGGCTTGTATCTTTTGTCAGTTTCAAAAATAACTAACGTTTTGACACCCCTGCAGTTGACTGGAACGCAAACCCGCAGATGTTTCTGCAAAAGTTTTACTGAATAAAAATCAAATGCAGGAGAATATAAGTAATAATTTTCAAAAAAATGACATTTGTATTGGAAAGTGTGATAAAGGATCGCAGAAAGAGGTCCAAGAATAACAAAAGATACATAAAAAAAAGAAAGAAGAACCATTTTTAGGCCTCAAGGGGGAAAAAATAACTTGTT
This sequence comes from Neolamprologus multifasciatus, assembly GCF_963576455.1. Taxonomy (NCBI): domain Eukaryota; kingdom Metazoa; phylum Chordata; class Actinopteri; order Cichliformes; family Cichlidae; genus Neolamprologus; species Neolamprologus multifasciatus. The sequence goes on from NC_140455.1 coordinate 21,347,941, forward strand.
GTGGTTGGTCGATATTTATTGTCTGTTAGATTTCTGTTATAACTAGAGGTAATTTAGGACATACGTGAATCTACTGTACAGAAAAAAGCACATAGTGACAGTTTTCACTTCTATGTTTTATAGATATAAGCTTTATTAATCCCATACTAGGGAGATTTCCTTGTTACAGCAGTACAAGGATTATAAAGTGAATCAGTAAAGCTAAATTAGAGATATTATCAAAAACAATAAAAATAGAAAATAAAAAAGACATAAAAATAAGATACAACAAAAAGAAATTGATACGAAAACTCAATAAGAAAAGAAATCAATGAGTAAAGAGTAAATTGTACTATGTACAAAGTATACTACATAGAGTAAAATACACTAGAAGAATTAGCTTATTGAGTTGACCGTTTACCTAATTAAACACTCAGTAGTTTAACATTCAACTTCGAGTGTTTCCTCTCAAGCTGTTTGAGTTTCGCGTGCGGTGTTTGCACTGTTTTTGATGCCTGCTGACCTTATTCTTGATACGCTGTTCTCACGGGACGCTAGTATTACACTCTTGAGTAAATGCCTCCAAACGCTGGCTGGCTGCTGTGTGAGATCGCTGTCACTGTGATAACTAACACAGGTGTGTGTATGTGGGTTTGTGTGTGTAGCTCAGCTATTGCTGACAGGCATCCACATACATCTACACTTCCAACTCCAATAAACATTACAAGAGCGAGAACCCGGAATAGAAATCTAATCTGGGAGGGCTGTTTTATTCCTGCCCCCAAAGAGCCAATCAGCAGCTCTAACAGACATGATTCACGACAACTGCAGCTGTGTGGTAGTAGAATGCAAACTTTGGATGTACCAAATCCTTGTGGCTTTTTTGGGATTATTTTCATTAGCTATGTGAGCCAATTTAAGTTAAAGGTATAGCATACATACATACAGGTAGGTGGCTGTTTTTCTGTACCTGTATCTATGTTTGTATTCAGCTGTCCAGGGTGTTACAAACCAGCTCTAAATGATGGATAACAAGTGACAGTGAGATAAGATAAAGATTTTCACTGCTATGCAGATGACACCCAGCGTTATCTATCCATGAAGCCAGATGACACACACCAATTAGTTAAACTGCAGGAGTTCCTTAAAGGCATAAATACTTGGATGACCTCTAATTTCCTGCTTTAACATTTAGATAAAATTGAGGTTATTGTAGTCAGACCTAAAAATCTTAGAAACATGGAGTCTAACCAGAGGCTTACGCCTTGCGGCTTTACCTTGTCCTTCAGTAAGACTGTGAGAAATCTTGGAATTTTTTCTGACCCGGATGTGTCCTTCAATGTGCATATTAAACAAATACGAAGGTCTGCTTTCTTTCATTTGAGAAATATCTCAGAAATTAGAAATATCCTGTCTCAGAATGATGCTGTAAAATTAGTTCATACATTTATTACTTCTAGGTGGGACTACTGTAATTCATTTTTGTCATTGTGTTGTAAAAGCTAACTGTCTCCAGTTCATCCATAATGCAGATTTCCTGGGAGTTTTTCCTTCCTACTGTCACTAAGTGCTTGCTTACAGGGGTTTGCTTGTTGGGTTTTCTCTCTGTTATTGGATCGTGATTTGGCATTGTTCAAAACTGCCTTGAAAGCCATTAGCCAATGAGTTTAACCTGGATAAGCTAATCCTTCTTTCTGACACTTAAAAAGGTGAAAATTTAGAAAATAGGGCTTGAAATCAGACTTCTGTGTGTAGCTTGCAGTCTCTCAGTGTGTCTGTGTGAGTTCTCTGTGGCTTCCTCGTACAGTCTTTGGACTTTAGGAGGAATTGGTGAGTCTAAATTGGCTGTTGTGTGCCTGTGAATGGTTGTTTGTGGTTAGGAAAATGCATGGATGGACCTGAAATGACGAAGAAATGACTGCAGGTTCACAATCCACAACTGACTTGATCACATACACAAAGACACACTCAGACTTCGCTACTTTCTCTAAAACACGAGAGCTTACGACTGCCTTACGGCGGCATATCACGCCGTTATCTCAGGCATTCGGTTTGTAGACGACGTCTCTGCCACAGACCTCAGACAGACAGTCGCTCTCTCACATGATTCAGCTGTCTTAAAAAACCTTACAGGCAACATTGCATTTTTGACACGTTTTCAAAAACAACAAAAAAAGGGGAATTTTAAATGTATTATTAAAAGAAAAGTACATGCTCATTATCAATCAGTGACTCAGCACACATACAATCTGTTTAACTGAAAACACATGCATGTCTGCTACACATCTGTGGCCACACACACCACAACCACACCAGAAATGTATTTTTAATAACTGACACCTAAAAGCCCACAAAAGCTCTTTACTCAGCATTACTCAGCACTATTAGAAAGCAAATGTGCTCAGCATTGGTTTGAAATTATGCTGAGCTAATCATCCTCCTCCTCGAAGAATAAACCCACACCAGTGTTGATGAACACGAGAGCCAAAACCACTCTTAGAAACACAGTGGAGTTTACAACAATGTCACTGCCAGACGGGATGTAAGCAGTGAGGTGTGACGTTGGTTTGATCAAGAACATGATGGGAATCTAAAGAGGATATAATGGAGGATGTTATCTTATACTTTGTCTTATCTATCATCCCTGATGTCAGCAGCATAAACCTTGTGATGTGCTGGATTGACCGTGTAATCAGTGGGATCAGAAATGGGCCCTAGAGTAAGAGGGCGTGAGTCTGAGGTATCTTTGCAGTATCAGCTTTCCTGCTAAAAGGCCTAACAAAGGTCTGTGTGCTACCTTCAATAAGCACCTCGAAACGATGTTGAGGTTGTGTCTCAAGCGCAACTTTTATTTTGAAACTACCACCAGCAGCAGATTGGTTATTCCACATCTAAATGTTTTCTGGGATCGGTGGACGAGTTTAAGTATCTCACGCTCTTGTTCACCAGTGAAGGGAGACTGGAGCAGGTGAGTGATGGATCGATGGATCAGTGTGGCATCAGCAGTGATGTAGACACACCAATCCGTAGTGGTGAAGAGAGAGCCAAGTTTGACGGTGATGGTCACTTTACGGAAAGGTTCCCATTCCAAAAGAACTCAATCGTGGATACCAGTGAGCATTTCCTACTGGGATGCCAGGAAAACAGCCATGACAAGATAGAGAGATTAAGCCTCTCGACTGGCTTGGGAATGGTTGTATGTATGGAGGGATAGATGGATCAAAAACTCAACAAGAGAAAAACTCAAAATCCAGAAGCATCACATTACTTCCATTTAATTCCCAGCCATCTTTCATCAGGGTGGGACTTAGAGCCAGCCATACTTCTATTTTGGACTATCCTAGAGCAGCTTTGCATCATTCACACAGTAGCCAAACATAGAGAAAAATATCTGAATCTGAACATTTAGAGCAATCTAAAGTCCGAGCTGTTTGTTCACAGGGATTACTTGTACATTAGATATATTATATCACAAAAGAAGAAAAAGCCCAATAGGATCCCTTTTTATGGATTCAGGAAGAAGACTTCATTGATTATTACACTTAAAATACATTTAAAAACTAACTTTTAGTGCTGTTATATCACAGTTCCTCTCTGTGTTCTGTTCATTTGCTGACTCATCATTAACTTATCTGTGCATATATAAATATTTATCCACTAAAATGTGGATTAGTGCATGAATACAATAATGGGAGGGTTTAACTCCATTGTATAAAATGGAATGTGACTGTTGACCGGAGAAAGACGAGTGGTTTGTTTATTTTAATAGAAGTGTTGTGATTCGAACACGTGAGTGTTTGCATGCTGATCTCTGTCTTTTTGCCAGTGTCACACATCCTGTAACTGTTTCCTATGAAGGAAATAACTCTAGCTGGCTGCACTAACACACACACACACACACACACACACACACACACACACACACACGCACGCACACACGCACACACACACACACACACAAAGTTAAAGTTATTGAAGGCCTACAGAGATACAGTTATATGGTGTTGCACTACAGCCTCATGTGGTCTGCAAAAACACTTTACAAGAACCAGGCCTCCTGCACACCCAGCTGTCTTCTAGGAATTACACACACACGCACGCTCGCACGCACACACACACACACACACACACACACACACACACACACACACACACACACACACACACACACACACACACACACACACACACACACACACACACCATTCTTGGTGAGTGATGCATGATGGGTGTGTGTGAGTGTAGCGAGCTTATATCAAAGCAGACTGGGATTAATCAAAAACAGACTCCAACATGTTTTCCAGCTCAGATAAATATCATTTTATACCACATCCATCACATTATCAGCTAATTAACTAATCACTTCATGAACTAGGTCTGTAAAATGCACTTTAGGAATAGAATAGAATACAATAGAATAGAATACAATAGAATAGCCCTTTATTGTTATTGTAGATGTACAATGAAATTGTGGGTGCTCCACACCAACTGTGCTGGAATAAAATGTAAACAGACAGCAGGAACACACAGCAGACAGGAGAAACAGTAATAAACAGAGAGTGATATACAAAAATAGGAGAAAGGCACACATTAGAGAACAAGTAGCAAAGTACTTACAAAACAAAGTTTCTTAAAACCTATATTTATATCAGAACGTTTGTTTTGTCTGATCAATGACTGAAAAACTATAAAATTATTGATCTACTTTATTTTAGGGATTTACAGTCAGTATTTGTCTTTTTTTGTGTCATTTTAAGATAATTTGTTACAGGTTGTGCTTAAAGTTTTGGCTGCTGAGCAATAATATCCTAACTTTGGTAACTACGGTGACATTTTGAAAATATATATTTGTGCCCATTTTAGTTTTAAATAAATGTTTTTCAAACTAATATTTGGTTGTTATCCTTTGGTAGAGGGCATCTCTCTGAAGATGAAAGAGTAAATATTTTCCTGTCATGCCTGTAATCTGCGAGTCTTACTCTGCCTGTACTGCCAGGTAACGAGGCACAGCACTGCATTAACACCATTAACAAAAGATAATGAAATAAACTGTTAGCTTCCTTTTTTCTCTTGTACTGTGTGTGTGGATAGCTCAAAAGTGGGAAACGGCAAACTGCACCAGCTAAAAAATGAGCCTACAGCACAATCCAGAGGTGATCAACAGCATTACAGTGACAAATAAACCGAAATTTAAAATAAAATTTAAAATAACCTGAGTTTTACAACGCAGGAGACTTTTTAGACTCCTCTACTATAACTCTACTTACATTTTGTTGTTAAATGTATGTCGTTTTTGTTTCCACAGACAAAGAAGACTTCGGAAAGGATAACAGATCACATAATAATAATAAAACTAACTACTGTTACTGGCTAACAATAAAACACTAATCTCTAATCATCAGACAGCACAGAGGGGAGATCACTGAAGTGCTGAAAATCAGGTGTGGTTCCCCTTAAACACTATTTCACCATCACATAACACTAAATAATCTTTTTTTTTTTTTTTTAAACACACTGTAGTACATATTTGTGGATAATTGGACCACAGTTACACACAAAGAGATTCTCGTGAGTTGGATTAGACTGAGCTGACTGGAAAACAAAAGCGAGAAATCCCAGTCAGAGTGTTTTGTGTACTCACGTGGAGCGGCGTGTTGTTGTTGTTGAGCTGGTCCTGGCTGACAGGCGACGCTGGAGGATGGCAGTCCAGTGCAACTTTGTCCCGACATGCAGTGTGGCACGCGTACTTGCAACCTGCAGAGAAATGACCTGATTATAGATTCATTCACTGGTAATAAAAGTATAAATGATAGGGTTAGCAGTAAGGAGCAGATATGCATACGGGAAAAAGTTTCTGTAACGTATATGCAAATGCTCTTTTGATAAGGGCAGCGTGTCGGTTGAGGTTCTTATTCTGCAAATGGAAAACAACGACATTCAAATGATGACATGGAGGAGGGACAGGTTTCAGAATAAAATCCGGTGAGATTAAACTATGTTTTAACATAGAAATGCAAATAAAGAGGAATTAAATATGACAATTTATTTTCCAAATTACCATTAAATAAAAACAAAAAGTCAGTGAGCAAGATTTGGGCTCCACATTCATAAAGGATACTTCAGATGAGCAAAACCTGTAGGAAAATTTTAAAATTACATTTTCTGGATGATACTGATTGAGTCAAATTGATCTTCTTTGCAAACTATTGGTGGCTCACAAATACAGCATGATTCTTTGATTATAGAAGTGTTTTTTCTTAATTAGAGAAATAAGTTTGGCTTTCTCACTCCGTAAAAAAAGAAAAAGAAAAATCAAACAACCATCCATTTATCCATGTTCTTCCACTCATCACATTCAGCGTGGCAGGGGGGCTGGAGCCTATCCTACAGGATGGTCCTATCGCCACAACGTGAGAAGCTTTAGAAACAAAAATGTTTCCATGAACTGAAAAAGTTTGACAATCATGGGACAAAAACACTGAGCAGCAGCTTTGAAGCTTCAGCTTGGCTGAATGAGCTCATCTGATCCTCCAGTGTTCATGTACCATTCTTATATTTTAAGGAATAAACATATGATCTCATTAATTCAGTTATCTAATTGTAGACAGCTTACAGATTCTAACACATCAATCACCAAAGCAACTAAAAACATATTTAATTTAGACAAACTGTTTGCTACAGCTTTAAAACTCCAGTCATTTGATAGAAATTAAGCAATTAGTAAGAGATGAATCATCTTTTTATCCATTTATCAAAGAAAACATGAAAATGTTTGTTCCAACAACAAAAATATAGATTTCCTCATCTTTTTAATGACTAAGTCAATCATTTTAGGGCTTTCAACTTTTGTGATTGGACATAAAAACCCATTTTAAAAAGTCTTTGCCTCACAACAGAGCTTATTAAACAATGTTTACAGATTTGTTCTCATGACACAGGAATATATAAAAAATATTTAAGGGTAAATCAACATGAAAACAAGTTAGCTGCAGACTAAATGTAGCCACTGAAGTCATATCTTACACACACACACACACACACACACACACCGAGCTAGCTACAACTGGCTACAACCCAAATGCACCATTAAAACAAATAAAACAGAGGAGGAGGGTTGTTCCTAGTCACGTCTTGTAATCAAACAAACATTATTCACTCCAACGCATCCCAACACAACCCTACACGTGCCTCGTGCGTGCAGGTGTGTGTGTCTTTAGTCCCATGATCCTACCTGTCGACTTCTTTCTCACGTGCTGTCCAACTTTATCCGACAGTTTGCACATGGCTGCTCCCATCTCCCATCTTCAACTCATACACTCACTGAAATCCTGTCTACGAGCCTCAACGTGACATCCTCCCGCACACACACACACTCGCGCTGAATGGAACCACACATGCCAACACACTCTCTCTTCTTTCCCTTTGCGGTGTTTCTCGGCCGTGCTTCAGATGCTGATGTGCCATTCTCCCCCGTTTCCCCGTCTGCCTCTCTCTCTGTTGTTGTGCTGAGTGGGTGATTTAACAGTCAAATGGAGGCCACACTGAGATGGGCACACAGACAGGAGAGGTGGAGCAGGAGGGGTGGCAGTGGTGGATGGATGGATGGATGGACGTAGGACTGCTGACTCAGCCATCTGCAGCCACTCTCTCCTCCCCTCTCTCTTTTGCTCTCTTTCGTAGCTTGTTATGACTACAGTTGGGTCGGCCTATCCAGTTTCCTGCCCATCCAGTCATCCGCCTGCCCAATCATCCACCTCAATCCCTTCTGACAATGAACCTGATCCACAGAGGAAGTCATAAAGAGCCTTGTACATCCATCCATCAATACCATTATGCAGCATGCAGCGTTATTTTTGGACATGAAGAAGATATCAACACATAGCAGGTGCTGCGTCAAACCAAACCACAAAAAAGTCAGTGCACCACTTTAAACCATGATAAAGATTTTGGTTCCGCCATAAAGTTGCATTTTCTACTTTTAATTGAAACGAAAAACCCCAGAAAGAATAAAAGATGGATCTAGCTTCTAAGTCCTAATTGCCCCTTGGGGATAAATAGTCTTTCTGATTCTAAAATTAAAAGTTACAGTGTGTGACATTTTCACCACTAGATGTTAGTAGATTGCAGATTGCAGTCAACTGGGTTCTGTTGTCTTACCCCTTCCAGTTCAGGTGCATCACCCTAGCTACGGTGTCTGCTATAGGACAAACATGTTTTAGTCAGGCATGAGAGATCAAAAAAATAAAACTTAGATTGTCCACGAGGCCGCGGCCATCTGGCTTGTTCACATTTGCCCCAGACTTTTTCCCCGTCTGTGGCAGGCCACTGTTTACCTCAGCTGTTAATGCCGGGTGAGAAGTGTTGCATCATTTTTTAGTCTGGAAGATGCTGTGAAACAGAAACAGCTCACTTCTGTTAAAATTAATTTTGTAAATTATGGCAAAATAATTAGTGTCAGAAAGGAGGATTATCAAGGGTATGTTGTTTGCTATACGCAACTCATAGATCATTAGCCAATGATGCCATCATCCCCTCGTCGTCATCGTCTTAACTAACCAATGGGTGAAGGCTACATTCATATTTTATTCTGAAATAATTAATGGCATGTTCACAGTCCTGTCTAATAGCAAAAGGTGAAAAGCACCTATTAGTTTGTGTTCATGACTTGACATGACCACTTCAACAAAGCGAAATGTTCTCAGGAGTCTTCAGTCGTTATGTATCACTCGATACTGATACTGGCTTTGGAAAATAGAACAGATGGATGAATGGAAATTTGCGTACAGGAATACCAAAAAATGTCCTTGCATTTGCAATATAACTGATAGTTTTGCATTTTTTTCTTCCTCCTTTTTTCATCATCTTCCTCTCCATCTGCCTCATCTGCTGTCTCAGGGATAAAAGCATTTCCCAGACTCCACAAATCGATCAGACTCAATCAGCCCGCTGGAGGAACGTCTCAAACACACACACATAAACTCTGTAACCTTTTCTTTTTTTCAGTGCCGATGCAGCGTGAATGGTAAAGTTTTTACACCTAACTTTAAGCCTACAAACATGTGAAAACACATTTTGAGAAAGGGCTCATTTACAGTGAGTTGTCACTGTATTAATATACAATAAGTGACTGAATTAAAGATACATAGAAACTACTTTAAAAAGATAAACATGAGACAATTTTTTAATAGAGCGAAAAATGTACAACTTTTTTTGAGATTTTAATAAGTGAACATTTTTGAGAGCTGTATATTAAAAGTATTTGTCTCGTTGTATTCTTATGAATTAGTAGTTCAGATTCAGTTGGTTAACACAGCAAATGCAAAACATAATAGAAAAAAGTCTCTCAAATATGAAAATCTTGATTTAGGAAAGTCAGATTGAGGAACGTTTTATCAGAAATTAGAAATACATTTGTTGTATTTAACGCTACTTTTCTCTTTATTTTGTCCAAAATATAATAAAATGCTTTGATGAGTCTGGACAATCTGAAACTTGACTGACTGCAGCCAAAACTACCATTTCAGTTTGGGTTTTAGCATCTTACATTAAACCTCAGCAGGGTCTCACATCAGAGGTCAAAGGTCAGAAATCCAAAACTGGCTAGACACTATGGATTTTTCACCCGTGTGTGAAAAGTGAAATGTTTTTTAGCACGAGTTCTATAATTTGTTCTGTGTGTGCAGCGAGAAGGACCATGAGGCTCCGGCTCCTTTAGCACTCATGTGCTGAAACAAACACGCACGCACACACACACGCACGCACGCACGCACGCACACGCACACACACACGCACACACACACACACACACAGGCTTACACAGCAGACATGTCAATCATAAAGTTGGGCTAGCTTAAAACATGCCTTACTTTGTCTTCCTTTGTGATTCTAACTGGGTCATTATTTATAAAATAATCTTCTTTTTTTTATTAAGACTTAAATCAAGTGACTGGGACTATAAACTAATGAGAAAAATGTTTACTTATGGCATAAGTAAACATGGGCATATAGGGCATCTGGTCGGTTGCTACAAGCCATTCGGTCCCTTACAAATGCAGTGAGAGCTTGGCCTGCATTAGCAGCAGGACGTCAGATTGTTCCCAGTGAGCGTTGGACTTTGCCTGGGTAAAGTGTTTACCACAGATTGTGTTCATAATTTTTATGGACAGAATTTCCACTTCATCCACTGCCGAAAGGTTTCCACTTTGGCGGCCTCAGGATCTCATCTCTGCTCTTTGCAGATGATGATGTTCTGTTGGCTTCACCAGGTGGTGGCTTCCAGCTCAGACTGGAGCAGCTCACAGCTGAGTGTGAAGTGATGGGAATGCAGCTTGACTGCTCATCACTTCTTTTTTACCTGTTGAAGTTCAGAGTCTAGCTGCTGGGATGGGGTTGGTATTCACTCAGCTTTGTCATGACTCTGTGCTCCTGGCTAGCTTAGCATTAGGATGCTGTCTCTGCAGGTGCTTAAAGGAGCTGAAAAATGCAGTAAAATGCGGCTGTTTCTGTCCTGGATGCAGCTTCCCCTTTACCATCGTGCTCCTTTGTGCAATAAAAATAAAAGCGATGTCCTTGTGTATTTCCACTCCTCAAAACCTGTTTAGCTGTTCCACTCCATTATTTTCCACATAAACCGAAATCAGCTTATTATAGCATGAGTGCCCAGGAAGAAGCCAAAAAACATATTTGATATATTGTTTTTTTCTTTCATCCAGGTGCTGTGTAGATAACTGAATAACTTTTTAAACACAACTGGGGACTAGTGGACTGGGAGGTAGTTGCTACTGCTCCACATCCATGGATGAATGGATGGATAATAGAAGTGACTTTAGTGCATTAGGAGTTAAAGAGAAAGCATTAACAAGGAATGTAAAATCAGACAATGCAGTTCCTGCAGAAAGGGTTAAGTATCCGGCGTGAAATATGTAGGTAGGACTACATATTGTGTCCACTAACTGCAAATACTTGTACACAAGTTAGAAGACAAAGACAGGTGCGTGAATGAGGACAGGTGTGGGCTGAATACAGCAGCCATCTGCTATCCCCTCATTATCTTTCTAGTCTTGTCTCTTTTGTTCCTGTCAACATGTCTGGACACGCGCTTGGGCGTATGTAATCAAACCTTGAGCCAGTCAGAGTATAAAAAGGATAAAAGTATAAGAAAAAAATAAAGACTGAAGAGGTTTGACATTACCTCAGCACATTCACACACACACTAATAGCAGCAGAAATGAAGCAGGGCACTGACATTTGAGGTGTGTTTGTTTAACAAGTTAACAAGTTATTTTAATTTTTGTTTCCACAGCATGATATTTCAGGTTTCCTCTTACCAGAGAACAGTTCAGTTTACTGTAAACTATAGGATAAGCTTCCACTAACAGACGAGGAGAATGGAAAGAAACTGCGTAAGAGAAGTTGACCGTGGTGAATACTGGCCACATAAATGGTCTGTCCTGTTCATCGCTCATAACTCACCAGAGCTTCTCCACAGCAGACTGACTTCCAGGCATCCAGAACGTCGCATCACTTTTGGAAAGCGATAGAAAAATCTGGACATTCTCCTCAGAGGTTTCCCAAAGTTTTTGGTAAACCCCATTGCACACACACACTCTGTCTCCCCCCCACACACACATACACTGCTTTGAGGTTTTCTGGGTTCCTGCAGGCTTCAGGTGGTGATTCATATCCAAATATAACTTGATATAATTCCACAAAATAGTCATCCTTCACTCCCATCCATGATGCGTCTCTGTCTGCAGTAACTGCTCTACTCTGGTCCCTCCTCCCAGAGACACCGTCACCCATTTGTGTTTGTAGTGTGTGTGTGTGTGTGTCTGTGTCTGTGTGTGTCTGTGTGTGTCATTAGCCACAGGCTAAAAGTGTCTTGTGGAGCCAAACTGTCACAGCGACTGAACAAACAACAGGACAGCAGCTGACACACACACACACACACACACACACACACACACACACACACACACACACACACACACAAGGTGAAGGCAGACTACACTGAAGAGGTTTGAACAATGAGCTTTGGTATTTCTCACAGTGCTTCTAAATGACTCTCTGAACTATGAAACCTCTCCACTGTCTCCGGCTCAGACGCCAATCTGTCGATTTTTATCCTTGCCTCTTTAACAAACCTCCATCTAGGTATTAATGACTAAATGTCAACTTTTTTGCTACTTTTTAAATCATTTTGATCATACTTGCATGTTGTTATTCTTATGGCACAGCCCAGTAGTAACATGAGGAAATGATGTGGAAATTAAAAGGAAGTAGCTGCTAGATATCAAATTATAAGTAAGTAATAGCTTAGTATCAACTGTAGTTTTTAGCTGAGTAATATTGAACTGAAACTTACATAATGTGATAATAACGTAGGAGTGATAATGTGAAAAAATGTAGCAATACCATCAGGCAGAAACAACTTGTGAGCAATAAAAATCATCATTTCTGTGTAGTATTTGGAAATAAATATTCTTAATATAGCAACAATGTGATTGTATTATTACCTTATAATAAAACACTAATATAGATGGATGTTTTCACTAGTTATAACACTATACTGCAATGAAGAAATTCCTAAAATCTCTCCTTTGTTTAAAGGTAATGTCATTATTATTTGCTGCTATTGCTTATTAACTGGAAACATTTTTTTTTTATGTAATAACCATAAATGAGAGCTACAAAGTACAAATATATCTGTTTCTAATATATTACGTATGTATACACAATAAAGCGGCACTATTGTGTGACATATGTTGAAAGTTTCCATTAACAAAGTCATCACTTTGTTAAATAAGTCTTTTATCTTCTTGATTAGTCATGAAATAAAAAACCTGCACTCGGCTAAGAAACTGTTGTGTGTTTCCTTTTGAGCTTGTGAAAATGGGGACAGTGTAAACAACAATAAACAATTAATGGGATATTTTCATTTGTTGGTATTCTGACAGCTCTTGTAGCTTCATATGGAGTACGGATGTCAGCAGCCATTAGCCTGAGTGCTTCATCTATTGGCTAATGCTAAGTAAGCTATAGAGGCACTTGGCTTCTTTAAAAGGAGCTCTAGATCTGAACAAGTAGACAAAAAAGGAAGAACGGTGGGTTAAGCCATATTTAAATGTAGAGGACAAGCTTGAACTGAAGGATGCAGAAGCTTAACAATAAAGAGCCATTTAAAGAAGAAGAAGAAGAATCACACTGAGGGAGGACAAAGTGCTGCTATTTCTATTCTGTCACATCAAAAATAGAGAGCAAACTGACTGGAAACAAGCTGCAGCCGCCTACAGAAATCCCTTCTACAGAGCCGACTAATGAATACACACACTAATGCAACATTAAACCCAATCAGACAAAGATCCCCGGCTCTCTTCGGTGGTTCCTGTTACTTCGGAGAAAGAGCCATAGGATGACAGACCCACAGGAAGAGAGAGAGAGAGAGCGTGAGCTAAACCGCTTTTATACAGAAGTTGAAACAAGGACAACACGTTACCTTTCTGTAGCTCATTTCACTTTTCCAACTGAACCAGTTATTGTTTAAAAAGCATAAAATATTAGAGTACACTGGAAACTCAAACATTTTAACAGACACAGAACAACTATGGACAAATCTTTGAGTGTTGTATGATGTTTTAGCTAACTTTTAAGCTAATATTGACTCTTTTCCATGAATCCTCACCCAACAACAGAAACAGAGAAACAATAGAAATCAGTACAGTGAAGTTTATTTTTAAATACTGGTTTCTTAATCTGCAAAACTGGTCAAGTTAATCAAAGATAACCAGTTTATTTTTTAACTTAAACGGGGAAAAATGTCACAGAAACTCTAAATATTTAAATTTAGATTAGGTTAAAATATTGAGCTATTTAAACTCTTTTTTTATATTATAAAACTTTGTTTTTTATTATAATGCAGTTTCACATTTCTAAATCTTATTCTTTTTACTTACTTTATTATTTAGATTAGTTTTTATAGCAATAACATTTAAATGTAAGGCCAAATGGACCCATAACATTGCAATCAGGAAGCTACAGCATAAAGGTGACATGAAGTCTATAAATACTCTTTAAAATACCAACCTCTTCCTCAGCGAAGAAAAACCCCAGCAAGGACTTGGCATTGTTTCATTTACAGCCTTGTCATGGTTTAATAATTTTCTTGGAAGTTTCCTGGAAATTACTCTATTGGTACCAGTTATGGGTGTAATGGAAAACATGTGAACAGTGATTCCTGTTATATTACCTTTCAGCAATCATTATCATCACAATGATCTTCAGTTCTCTCTTATGTTGCTGATTTACTCTGACAAAACCATGAGCATGTATTCCCCAGTAAAAGCTATAATATTTCAATTAAGTCTTACCGAACACTGTGTTGTGCGAAAACTTTAATTTCAACATTCAGCTGAAAAATTAATCTTTGAAAGAAATAACTGAACCATGCTCTTGCAAGGCTTGGATGCCTTATAAGTCACTGTTTCTGTGTGTTAATAAGTGAGCGAGTGACAGATACGGATATTAACAGTGCTCTGTAGAGGATTGCAGGACAACTGCAAGGCATAATAATGTTGGTGGGAGGTGGGGGGTTGTTAAAATTTAGGTGAAATCATGGGTCTGTAACAGACTCTGTGAGTGGCTGCTGATAGAGAAAAGCCATAGGCACAAACACAAACTCCATCAGCATGGCTGCACACTCATTATCCATTAAATGTAGACTAATGAAGTTAAATAGCTAAATGGCGAGAGATAGAGTAGTAAAACAGTTTGCTTTGTATCTGTTGGGTTTCTCAGATTTTTATGCAGTACAATATGTGGTTTAAGTATAATATTACAGAAGAATGCATAGATGCATAATGCATATTGATATTAAAATCAGGCCTACTGAGGGAGTTTGGGAGATCTGCAAAGCATATTTATTGCTGCAGTTAGTGTTTTAACACTAATTTTAATTTTATGACGCTAACAAATTAAACATATGATCTTTTCTTTTCATATTTAGTTGTTTTATTTTATTTATTGTTTTATTTACTTATCAGAATTGTTTGTGGTTGTCCCAAAGTTATAAATGATACTATTTAAAGTAGCACATATTTTCTTAATAAAATCTGAGTGAGTAATGTTAGCTAATCAGAATTAACAGGTCAATAGTTTTATAGCTAAAGCTAGCTAATGTCCTTCGATAATATTTTTTCTAGCATTAAGTAGAAGAAAAATTGAAAACATTGTGAATAAAGGAATAAAACAGAAAATGTCGGATATTAAAGGCCTTCTATGTGAGACGTTTTCAGCTAACCGGGATAAATAGATCTTGAATTTGTTAATCATAGCTAACATTAGCATACTTTAGCTAATAGCTAGCCAGTCTACTATAGGAGAGGAAAAATATAAAAACAATGATGATACTTAATTGAGGATGGTATATTTTATAAAATAAAAGGTGTTTATTTGACTAATGCAAACTTTTTTCTGTCTCTAACATTAATTATATCATTGATATATATACAGATGGGCAAATGAGTATATTTCAAATATCTTCACATTTAAATTGATCCATCCTTATAAGATGAAGTAAATGAGTACAGTGAGAACAAGGTGAATTGTGGTTTAAAATTGGAAACCTTTCAAAAATCAGAACCATTTGAGTCTCAAACTCCTGAAAGGGTTATTAGGTACACCTGTTCAGCTTCTCTTTAATCAGCTATCTAATCAGCCAATCACATAGCAGCAACACAATGCACTAAGGCAACTCCTACCTGCTGATGCTCAAACCAGCTTTAGAAAGGAGAAGAAAGATGATTTAAGTGACTTTGAAGATGTAGTGTCTGTTGGTGCCAAATGGGCTGGACTGAGTATTTCAGAAGCTGTTGAAATAGAGTTCACACAGAAAATGTCTGGAAAAAGATAAAATCCAGTGAACAGCAGTTCTCTGGCCAAAAATGCCTTGTTGATCTCAGAGATCAGAGGGTGACTGGCTTGACTACTTTGAGCTGATAGGAAGGTAAGAGTAACTGAAATAGCCTAACCACTCATCACAAAGTCTGAAACTTTGAAGCAGATGAGCTACAGCAGCAGAAGACCACACAGGGTGCCACTTCGGCCACTTAAGGAAAGGAAACTGAAGCTACAACTAACACAAAAATCACCAAAATTGCACAACATCAGAGTGGAAAAATCCTTCTGATGGGCCCGATTTCTGTTGCGGCATTCAGATGTTATAGTCAGGATTTGCTGTAAACAACATGAAAGCATGGATCCTGCCTTTTAGTTCGAGCTGTTGGTAGTGTTATAATGTAGGGGAGATTTTCTTGGCATACCTTATTCCTTCATAACAACTGAGCATTGTTTGAATTCCACAACATAACTGAGGTTGAAACAGAAACTGAAGATCTGACAGAAAATCTTAGTCATGACACGTTTTATCATTTTATAAAATAAGTTAGGAATTTCTACAAGGACGATTATGTAGTTATGCAGTACAAAGGGTTAATGTATTTGAAGCAGATATTCAAATATTCAAAACTTCCATCTAATTTCCATCGAAAAACAAATACTACTGCAACCATGTTTGGAGCTCTACACATTAGGGAAGAAGAAATTGTTTCTAAGGTTCCTATTTCTATTGTTTGCTCGACAGAAGTGGACACACAGGGAGGTCCAGAGTTTGCCCTTGAGGAGTCACCCAGTTTTCATTTACACCTGAACCGGTCCTTCTGGATGCCAACATGCATTCCAGCGCTGGGCTTCTTTCGTAGCCCTGCCTATTTAAGTCATCACCAGCACAGAAACAAGGAGCGATTACTATACATATCAGATGGCGCTACCTGAAAATGCTGATGTCACTGATAGAGTGTACCTGTTCATTCAAATCAGTTAAACTTCCCTAAAAGACCTGATGAACAACTGGTTCATTGTTGACTGTAAAAAAAAAAAAAAAAAAACACAAAACACAAGCCAAAAAATAACCGAACCGCAAAACGGCGAAATTCTGCCTACAGTGCTGAAAACCTGCATGTTTCTTTCATTTATCCACATAAATATCATGTAGGATTGTTGCAAATGTTTTACCTCTTTGGTCAGCAAAATAACAGACAGTATTTCCCAAAGCATATGTATATGGATCATAGACTTGTGGTGGAGTATGTGTGAAGCTCAGCAAAAGTCAATAACCGGATATTTGGGAGATCTTTTGCATTAAATGCTTCAAGCCGCTTAGATTAAAATCTCCATATCTTCTGGGATTCCTCCACCTTCTATTTAGACCTCTTATCTTGTGGGCTTTTGCCACCTCCCCCACACCCCTGATTTAATCACATGCACCCTCACCTGCACAGGTGAGACCATTCTCGAAGATGTACATGCAGCACAAATCACACCAGTTTCTCTCCCCTCCGGGTTCGAAGGCGTGTCCCTCTCCGGTCTCCTCCTTCACCCTAGGGTCCTTGTCCTCGGGGGAGAAAATGGTCTTCACATGTGGTTTGGATGCCTTCTTCCTCCCACGGGGCGGCCCCCCTTCGTGTCCCTCCATCCCGTTCCCAGAAGCTTCTGCCCCGTCTCTCCCCTCAGGTCCACAGTTCGACAGCTTTCTGTCGCTCCACATCCTCTCCAGACTGGACGGCTGAGGAGACGCCTGCCGCCGGACAGCCCTCACCACCGCCGCGCCCTTGTTGGCCTTGGAGATCCGCATCTTGGCGCCTGTCTGCGGCCACGTTCCCTCGTTCAGCGTGTCGTGGTGTTTGCTGACATGGACAGCCTGCAGGGCCAGCGGACAGTCATCTGTGACCGATGAGCGCGGGGGGGCGTATTTCCGAGCGTGGTGTTTAATCATTACGCACACTTTTCATAGTCCGCCGCTGCGTGGAAGTGTATTCGCCAGAGTCACACAGGTGATGTCTTGTTATGTGTGACGATGACACCGTCGATAACGTGCTCGCAGTCGGAGAGCAGGTTGAGGCGGTCGGAGGTGTGCTGGAGAACGGGTTGGATCTCATTTCACTGGGAGACATGAAACACAGGCGCTCCAGGAAGGACTGCGTCCCAGACTTCGTTTACAGACATGCAAATTTAAGCTTTCTTTCTCATTATCATCACACATCTCCCTCCCAAGCAAGTCCGAAACAACTTATCCAGTTTCTCCGGTTGGCCCTTTAATTCGTACCTGATAAAACTTGTTGCCTCCTCTGTCAGATAACTTTCTCCACAATGCAAACCAAATATGTCTGCAAGTACTCGGAGCGTAACCATTTAACATCGGGGGAAATATAAACAAGTCAATATGATTTGTGTCACCTGCTGCAGCATCATTCTGTAGTCCTTCTTTTGACCACAGGATGGTGCCATTCCACTCAGTGAACAAAGATCAGGTGTCCGCAGGTAAAGGACAAAGAAAATGTTTATTGGCAGGGGAACATTGGTAAGATAGGGTCATATCAAAGGCCAGACATCTGGATTTTGTTTTTTGTTTAACTGAATACATAAAAAACATAAAACATGTCCTGGACTTCTTTACTACACACTGACTGACAACCGCAAAATTTTCATATATTCCAGCTTTAAAAAATAATCACACAACCCGTACAAC
Source organism: Neolamprologus multifasciatus (assembly GCF_963576455.1). Taxonomy (NCBI): domain Eukaryota; kingdom Metazoa; phylum Chordata; class Actinopteri; order Cichliformes; family Cichlidae; genus Neolamprologus; species Neolamprologus multifasciatus. Next base: position 21,366,500 of record NC_140455.1, read on the forward strand.
TAAACTAACTAAACTAAGAAAGCTGAAGTTTGTCCTCATATCTCGTGCAAAAATCGTTCATGTTTATTCCCCCTGATGTTTAGTGTTCTCATCTTTGACTTTTAGACTATAAAAATTTCTAGTAAACAAAATATCTTTCAGGATGCCCTTTTACCCACCTACAAGTAGTTTCTCACTGTTTGATGTTGTTTTAACTGAATTTCTTTGTAGTAGTTTAGATTTTTTTTTCTTCACATCCAGTGAGCAAAAGCCAGACTTTATAAAGCGTCCAATTTATGGAAGCTTGCTTCGACTGTCCACAAGCCTTTTTCAATTTCCTTATCTCATATTTGAGAAGTAGAAATCTTGATATGCCTTTTTATTTTGAGGTCATGGCTTTTGACATGAATATTAATACAAGGCTTTTTTAAATTTATGGTCATTTGGGTTTAGGTGAACTACAAATATGCACATTAAAGTGACCAGGAAGCACTTAATACACACAAAGACTGATTTTAATTAACCTGAGCTTTCTCTCTCCCCCCCCCCTCCATAGTCATATTCCCTTTACATACGGAAAATCTGTTACAGGACACAGATACAAACTTTCTTTGGCTGCTACTTTTTCCCCAGATAAGCAGGGGCCTTTCTTCACATGTTTAACAGATATTTACTTCCATATGAAAATGCCACAGGGATCCGTGTCTCCTCCTGAGTTCTTTTTTTGTGTGCAAATATTAGAAACAATAGTAAACAACATTAGAAACACATGAATGCTTTGTCACTGCTGTTCAATTTGTTTGGGGGCTTTTTTGTTTTTTTAAAGGGAAAAGTGCAAGTGCTTCATTATTCAACTTTCCCTTTTTTAATTCAATGTGCTGGTCCATTAGATCACAAAAAAATAAATAAATCAGTGCATAAGTTTGCAAAACATGTAATGCATTTATACAAAAACAATTTAAGACATGTAAAAAAAAACAAATGTCTTAAGAAATGTCTTATTTAAATCTCACTGAAACTTAAATATAAAAACTATTACATGATCTGTGAGAAATTGGCTCTGATGTTTTGCAGTCTGTAAACTCATTTTTATTCTCTGTACAGTTCCAAGATGTCCTGTTGTGTTGTTAGAGTTAATTGTTCATGTTAGCAGCTCCTGAAGCTACAGTCCATGCAGGTTTTGGCCAACAGGGGGAGCTGTGGAGCTTGTAAACCGCGTCCCTTCTGCTCTCAGTCGACTTCCTCAGTCTCATCAAACGCTGCATCCTGCAAAATAAGCAGATACTTGAGTGTTTTCAAAACTTCAACAGGTCAAGCTAATGGTTTAATTAAGAAGGCTTTTGTTTTAAACGTACATATCCTCCTTGGTCCTGCACCCAGGTTGAAAAGTTATCCTGCATGTATCGAGCGCCATGGTTCAGCAGGCGGTTTGTGGGCAACGTTTCCACAGCTGACAGACGAGTGGTGACCTGAAACACAAGAAAAACAGATGTCTGAGGTAAGCCAAGACAGTCATGTGAAAATGAGTCAGCAGACCTACAGATGACTCCCAAAACTCAGCAAACAGGTGTCCCTCACACTGCCACACCTGCCCGAGTATACACAGACTCATTTCAAGTTTTGATTTTTGTTTGTTTTTGTTGTTTTTTTAAACTGTTTTTATCCTGGAGAGAATCTGATGTATAAGTGAATAGTCTTCTTGCTCCTAGGTTTACTTACTGCTAACTAGGGACTGACCTCTTAATTTTTCAGGGCATATATCACTTGTTCGTAGTCGAGGATACCGATAAACGATATGTGGTTGTTATTGAAACTACAGCAATTTGTGCTACCTGACCACAGCTCCTGCAGCTCACAGCCTCCCTTATTTATGCCCGCCATTAAGGCACAGGAAGCTGCTGTGGAGACAGCTTCCTGATATAGGAGAAGTCTTCGAACAGTTCAAACATCTCCCTCTATATATCTGCATACCTGAGCCTCTGTACTGCAATGTCATTAAAAATGGCAGTAAACACTGACAGGATCATACACTTGCGTCTTTAACCCAGCTGCGGCGGCCAAATCAAGACGTGCATGTCCAGCTGTCTCGTCACACCAGCAACATGGAAAGCATAATGGCCCCTTAGAGTTTCCTACTCTGGTAACTCCTCCAGCGTTCATAGTTTCACTGATAGCTTAAGCCGCTCTCACCTCACACATCACTGCCATCTGGGTTTTTTGAGACGCCTGCGGCCCTGGAGAGTTGGGCAAGGGGGTCCTGAGGCCCACTCGTATCAGGAAGGTGTTTATTAACTTCTTAAAGAAATCGTAATTCCAGAAGAGCTCTGCTGCTATGTTGGCATCTTTCAGCACCTGACAAGGCACACACACATACACCACAGACAAAACAAAGAACAAAAAACAAATAAAGTTCAATCACTAAAGATGAAAGAAAAGAAAAAAAACAAAAAACCACCACCAACAACAAAGTAATAATAAAGTTTCTGATTTGGAGGAATGTGAACATATCATTTTTTTTAATTATATGTTCACAAATAATGGAAATATCTGTGACCTGCACATGAGGATGAGTGAAAAACCAAAACCACTCAGCAGAAGCGCAATCACATGACACAAACTGGTGGTAAACTACTTCCTAAAGAAAGATATTCTGTTGTTTTTCACATCAGATCAAAGTTGTTTTTGTACCTTGCCGTCATATTTGTCTCCAGTTTCTCTCAGCAGCAGACCAATTATTGTCTCCACCTCCACATCTAAAAAGGAACAGAAGACCCGATTACCAGCAGCAACAACACAAGACAGCCAACATTTAAGGCGCACACTTTTATCTATATATATATATATATATATATATATATATATATATATATATATATATATATATATATATATATATGAAAAAACATATATTGCAATTGCTGATTGCTTTAATAAGGCACCAACTTCAGCTGCCATGATTACAAAGACAGAAAAAAAAACAAAAAAAAACAAAACACGTGGGGCGTGTAAACAACGCTGAATCTAGACCCAGAACTTCGCAGTCCCTTCTATAAATGTCTGCCGTGTAAAACTAGTAAAACTTGTTTGGTGGAGTCCTGGCTATGAAACATGAAGGGGTATTACTGGTGGGCACATTTCTTTTTGTACTGAATCTGGAACCTAAACCAACAGCTGCTGCTGTTGGGGATCTTAAACTAAACTACTACAGCATTCATTTAGAACCGATTGTTCTCAGTGGGCAAACTATCAAAATTAGTTTCTACAAGCTAGAAAACACTCTTCAGATTTTACTTTTCAACCAAATTAAGGTGGAAATGGACGCCTTATTAAAACGCCAATTATCTTTAAGTCTTCCAATTACCCAAATATCGACTTAACTTCAGCTAAACTGGGCAAACTACAATGTGATGTGCAAACATTACACATGCATTATTTAGGATCTGATCTGCCCTAGATGCATAAAGTGACCCAGCAGTCAGCCATCTGAACCCAGACGGGGCCCTTTTGTTTTGTTCTGCACATTCCCCCTGTGCTTGATTTGTTTCCTCCAGGAACTCCTGTTTGTTCTGTTACCAGAGAACCTGCTGGGTTAGCACTGCCCATCTTGACCGAGTTCACAGAAGAATTTAACTTCCTTCTCCTAAGGCTACATACCATGTTTCTATTGGCTCTCTGACAGCCTCAAATGTTTTACCATTCCTGGGTAATTCTTTGGTTTTTCCTGTGAGAGCGCTCACATGCGTATTCTGTGTCACTCATCAGGTTGGTTTCAATCCTTTTAAGAGATACAAAAGCTTAAAAGAAGAAACTCACCATTTTCTGGGCTATCCGACTCTATATTTGGAGGACTTAATTGGATTTCATCAACAAGCTCCATCAGTCTGCTTGCTATCTCACTCGCCTTCTCGTCCTTCTTTTCAGGCTCATCTGGAAAAATGGAACAAACATATCAAATCAGACCCTAAAAGGATGGCATCACAGCGGGCGGTGGCTGATCGGCCGGGTAAAATATACGCCTGTATACGCTTGTGAAACAGGAACGCAAGAAACCAATACATCTTATGGTTAAGTGAGTGATTCAGCCCAGTGCTCCTCAAAAGTTTCCTGGAATATCCCGGTGACTTTACAAAGAGGCTCAAAACCTTTTAGGGAACTGCAATGACTCAAATAGTTGACTGACCTTATTTAACTGGGTGGAATATACAAGCACATTTACTGGGGTTAAAATGTCCAATTCATAAAACTGATTTTGTTCATTGCTTTGCCACAAGAAAATCTGACTAACAAAAACAGGTTAAAATTATTTCATAAGCTTTGTCTAACTTTTTGGCTCCGGCAGAAAAATGTGTCTATCAAAAACAAAAAAGCAAGTTGAATTGAAATAAAGGAGAGCATTAAAGTATCAGGCAGCACTTTTGTTACAGCATAGTTTCACTTTCTAGTCGTCCATGCTTTTACATTTTGAGAACCTCGAGTTGGTCTTATCTGTAATTATGAGCGTTTATGAGAAACTAAAACCGGTCTTCAGGTCAGCTGACTTTGCAGAATTCAAACTGGACTCAAACCAGTTTAAGTGTGAAACCAGCAGGATGTTCACCCATTGCACTAAAAAGAAATAAAAAGGTCTGAGGTCCACAAAATTACCTTTGTAATATTTTTATGGCATGCTGTTGACAGTCGACTCAGAGACATTTTTTAAGACAAAAAGTTCTGCAACAAGTAAATATTTGCTGGTGTTTTTGTCCTCTCATACTTATAAAAGAACACTTTTTGAGAGTTTAGGACTCTTAGTGTGACGTCTTCGACCTGGTATTGACTTTCACCTATTTCTAAACAAAACAAGAGGATCTTCTTCATTTTACCCGCCTCTACAGCGCTCCTGCAGCACAAAAACTTTCTTCCAGTTTCCATAAAAATTTAGAACGTTGTCAGATTTTTCCTGTGAACCTTACACCAATGTCAATGCCCCTCCCTATAATAAAAATCATGACAGTGTTGATAAAGTTGTCAATGATTAAGTTCCAGTCGGAGCTGGTACTTTTCCTGCCTTACTGTTTCAATAAAAATCCAACATGTTTAAGATTACCTCAGGTTTTTCCCTCTCTGCTGATTTAAGACTAAAACATGTAACCTGGAGTCTTTATCTGTGAGACGGTGCCAGATGTCAGTCTTCTAGTGTATTTCAGGCATCAGTTTCACCGTGAATGATTTTATGATAGTGAACTAACATTTTATAAACAAAACTATGGTGCACATTAATCAGCGAGGCTAATTGTCGTGTTATCTAAGGCTACACCTTTATTCTCCTCACCTGTAGCAGCACATCTGAATGAGACTTCATCAGCAGGCTCCATCGGTTTCTGCTGCTGCTGCTCCTCCTCCTCCTTGTCTTCTTCATTCTTCGTCTGAGGCCTGGTGCAGCTGAAAATGCTCAGTATACGTTTCAATCTCCTCCCCTTCTTTCTGTTTTTCCTTTCTGTGGGCTTTTTGACATGTCCATCTGCGTCATCCCCACCGCTTTCCCTGACCGGGCTCCTCTGTGCGTTTGGTCGTCTCCTCGACGCGTAGGCCATTAGGACTCTGAACTCCACTGTGTCCTCCATGTTCGCCACGTCTGGGGTAGACTCGGGGTTGTGGTATGTACCAGTGGAGCGGCCAGCAGGGCGGGGAATGGGGTCGTAGATTTCGACGCGTCCGTTTGTCATCTTGGCTTACTGTTACGAAAAAAGAAAAAGAGTCAAACTGAGACCCAGCCATCATGTGAGTGGTATTTTTCTTCATGGAAGTGGGGGTTTCCTGTAAAAATTACCCAAATAGCTAAAGACATATCTGAACTATTTTCTCTAAGCATGGTTTTACTGACTAAAGGCAGAAATGAAAGAAAATGCAGTGGTTTCCTTTAAGTGAGGCAACAAAGACTTATTGTCTCAAGTATTAGCAAAACAATGATGCTTTCCTGAGAAATCACATCCCATTTTGAGCAAGGAAAATTCTTCCTTTAAGCATATATCATGTTATTTGTAACAAATGCATGACTCTGCTTGTTGGTGTTATTTTGCACAACCTGCTGGCTGTATAATTAATAAGTGTGCTCAGTGTTTCTGGCACATGAAGTGTCTTTAATATTTAAGGTAATAACTGTGTAACACAGATTAAACTGAAATCTGTTCATTTTCCTGTTACTTTCATCCATTTAATGAACAAAAATATATTTTGTGCTCGAATCCTTTAATCATACTTTCTTTGTTCACTTGCATCAATTTCATATTTTAAAATGTCAGATGTGATCAAATTTACATCCTCAGTGATTAATCTCTCCAACTAAGGTTGCTGTAGTTTAGTCTAAAAAGTTTTAATCTCGCCTATTTCCAGTTTCTGTTTTTAGCTTAGCTGATTTGAGTCAGTCTCCAGAGCTTTCAGTTTAGATTTGGATAAGAAGTTTCGTTTCAGTTTCGTTTTTGTTAGTTTATAAAATATATTTAAATAAACGAATTCTGACTCGATTGTTTCAGTAAGTATTATAACATGAAGGGTCTTTGTCAGGGGAAGATTTTGAGAAGTTTAGATTAGATATTACAATTTAAAATAGACAAACACCTGGTTTCACTTTGTGAAGACATGTGACTCAGTCGTCATCCGCACTCTGAAATAAATAAATAATACACGCCAAAGCGTCATCCGGCAACTTGTCCTGAGCAATTTGACCAATCTGAACCCTGACCTAAAAAAAAAGATATTTCTACTTTAGTTGCTAAAACGACTTTAACTCATAGTTGAGTTTTTAGCTTTAGTTAAACATTAAAAAAAACACATCTGATTACAAAATATACAATAAAAAAGGTTTAAAATGTAAAATGAGAACACTGACACACTTTACTGGATAAATCACCCTGACGTGTTTAAATGTAGTCCAACTGGTACCTGTTAAATCCTCATGTCCAAACTGAACATCTGTAATATTCCTGTAATTAAAATCAGCTTAATGTTAAAGTGTTGTTGTGTGGCTCCTCCTCTTGACTTCAGGACTTTGTCGAGGCGTGTCTCGGCAAACAGCTGATAGTTTCACCAAACTCAATGAAATACACCGGGAACTCCTGAAGCCACAACTAACCGTGATGCGACGTGTTTCTTTGGGTCAAAGCCGTCATAAATCCGTGTAAAGACGACCTAGCTAGCTAGCTACTCTACGTTAGCCATGAAAAAAAACTTTATTGTACTCTTTCGACTTTGAAACTTTACTTTTGTGTAAAAGTAGCTGTAAACTCGAGTCGCCATTGTTTGACTGAGCTGAAGTGGCTGTAAATGTTAGACAACAACAACCCAACTGAGACTGCCCGTGAGTTTAACAACACGATAAAAAGAAGAAGAGTTAGAAAGTTAAACTTAATGTGTACTTTATGTGAGTTAAAACGACCTGTCAGCTACACGGAAGCACTTTTAAATACTTAAAGTACTCCTAGAATACACAAAAACAGATATACTTACGGCCCAAGCGGTCAAACGAAGGAAAAACACTTGCCACACCACTTGCCACACCAACTCGTATAGTCACTGAGTGAACTACTTGCCGGTCGGAGTCCACGAGCCGTTTTAAGCAACTTTGTCACGTGCTGACGTGCTATGACGTAGCCCCAGCTGAAAACGCAACGACGAGACAAACCTTTTCTTCGGATTACGTATCTCGTAAGACCTTTTTTTCAGCGCAGCGTGGTGGGGTAATTTTCGATTACAAGTAATTACATAAGAAAATACACAAATAAACATTTTTAAATGCATGTGGTAAGGGTATATTCTTACCTGATTTTCTCTTGCACAGACACAAGTGGTCTGTAAATGTCAGAAAACGGTGATTTCCGCAAACAGGCAGTATTCAGCACAGTTTATCAAAGATGATCAATTATATGGAATAAATAAGATGACGTGCTTCGCAGGTATTATGACTCAGCAACCCTGTGTTCGACGCTGCCTGTGTTATCTTGTATTTGTTGCACATTCTGCTGTCCTCTCGGCCAAATTTTTCTTGAAAATGTTTTTCAAGTCCGTATCTATAAATCACTTTGCTAGAAACTGCAAAGCGCAGCTTCTAGATTTCTGGATAAAAGTGGGTGATCACATTCCTGAGCACTCTTTTATAACAGATCATCTGCACATTTTTCTGTTCTTGTACATTTAATGAACAAAAAACGTATTTAATTCACGACAAAATAACCCCCCTAATCCTCTACGCATGTTTGTACACTTGCATCACTTTCATCTTTTGATAATGTCAGTGTGCATTTCACAACTACAACTATCCTCCGTGATTAATCGCTTAATAATTCCAACTAAACTTGCTGCTGTTCTTCCCGAAAAAACCCAAAATTGAATCTTGGGTAATTCCAAGTTTTTGTTTTTAGTTGAGTGGATTTCTGTCCGTTTCCAGAGCTTGCAGTTTAGTTTCTGATAGAAAGAAAGTTTAGTTTTAATTAGTTTATTTAAAAAACTTTTTTTTTTTTTTTAAATGGACGAATACTGACTAGATGGTTTCAGTAGGTGTTATAATATGGAGGGTCTTTATCAGGGGAAGATTTTAAGAAGCTTATATTAACGATTAAAAACAAAAATAGTCAAACAAACACAGGCCAAGGGAGGCCTTAACTTTATTTCTTCAGATACAATTCCCCGCCTGGGCCTCCATGGTCCCCAGTGCACAGATTCGTTGCTAGTATTACACCTTTTAATTAGGCAGAAAAAGAAGAACAAAAGTTGAACTGCTTTAAATTCCCATAAACTTCACATAGCACAAAATTTCAAGTTTATTTTTCCAGCACTTCAAGTTAGTCTCAGAGGAACACTAACCTCAATCGTAACCTCAATTTTGAAATACTGAGTTAAAATTTTGAGATATTTAACCTGAAATTTGATGTATTAGTGGAAGAAACAAGCGCCCATAATTGTCTATCCAATGTTTGGAATCATAAACTGGAAGTTTTCTTGTTCATTTTTTAAAAAAAAATAAACCCATCCTGTTATTACAGCAACAGGTTACCCTGCTAACCTCTAAATCTGCTTTCATGCTTGCTTAACTGCTGCAACATAAAGGTGAGAGTGACACCACTGTGCATAGAAACATTGATCTGAGCAGAAATGAAAGCTCAGACTAAAAGTAGTCGTGTCCACATTCCAGGACCTCCGTAGGCCTGCCCTTACCAGACAATCATCAAGCTCCACAATCAGCAGGTAAGTCAGGAAAAAATCCCCAAGCTCCTGCACGTCACTGCAAGGAGAGCTTGAGTATAACGTTGCCAAGAAACCATGGTTTTATTTATAAGGAAGTTCAGAAGTTCAGAAGAATTTCATTTTGTAAAACCAAATAACACTTAGTCAGATAACAGACACCTTACCAAACAAACATTGGTAAGTTGTATCTGATAACTTGGCATATCTCAGCATGGCATGCAGTGTGTCCTTTACAAAGTCTGAAAGCAGACAAGTGGAGGACAAAGGAAGTGGGGTGTGGTGATTGTACACCATATGAAGAAAAAAAACAATCCCACTGGGATAAATAAAGCATGAAAAATTAGTAATCGCTTAAGACTTGAACAGTTTGAAGTGTCTGCAGGATTCTTCATAATCATCTAACTTTCCTTTCAGTTACCAAATCATGTTTAGGTGATCTTAGGCCCATAAAAGCAATTAAAACAACACGAGGAAGACAAAGAAATCTGCGTTGGGTCAGTGGGTGACTCTGTGCCCACTGTGGGCATGTCTGTCTCGCTGTGACCGACTGGGATCCGTGGAATTTGGATGGATTCTTGATGTAGGGAAGTAAAAGAATCGATTTCTGCATGAGCATTTCACACTGAAGAGAGGAAGTCTACATGATCGTGAGCTGGCTCTGATGTTCATTGTGATTTGTGTTAAATTAAAAAGAGGAAGTATTTCACAAAGTATGCAACCAAATCTGGAGGTTTTTAAAGTTTAACCAATCAAATCAATCAATAAACTGCTCAGAAAATACTCAGTAACAGTTTTTCGCTGAGAGAAGTTCCACATTCGTGTGAATCAGGGATATCTACATGTGGAATGTCTCATCCATGTGTCATTGGGGATTTTCTTTCTTCTTTATTAAACTGTAATATGGGTGAAGGTTCATGTCGCCTTTAGGGGCTAACAACACTTAAAAATGCACACTGCTTTATTTCCTGATGTTGTATAAGAACAAGTTTATGACTCAGATATCAAACGGTAAAGAAAGGTGGGGCAGAATTTCTTCAAGTGGCTGCTTGTTGAATCCTGGAGAACATCTGGGTTATGAATGTGAAACAGTCAGAGTGCTTCAAAGACACTTTTGTATCCACAAAGGTGCAAAAATAAAATCATGATGAATAAAATTATTTCATATATAATCATAATGCACTTAAATCCACCTGCCTGGTGCTCCAAACAGACTAATGTTGGCTTAAATTGGATCTTTTATGCTTTTTCTTATTCTGTGTCACTTTTAAACTTCACGATCATATTAAACATGGCTGGTTTTTAATATCCAAACAGAGGCTCAGGCTCCAGGCTTGTCACGGTGGTAACCCCTGACCTCTGAAGACTTTAGATTGCACAGTTGTTATCATTCTGCTGCATGGAAGAGCTGAAGATTTTTATCGAGAAAGTCCAGGAGGGAAAGGATTAACACACCAAGAAGGCATAAGGTTTGGAGAGAAGGTTAGAGAAGTAAGGCTGGGATGGTGCAGAGGAGAGGCTTTGGATGAAGGTGGAGCTGCCAGGCAGGAGGAAAAGAGGAAGACCTGAGAGAAGATTCTTGGATGTAGTGAAGGCCACGCAGAGGGTTGGAGGAAGCAGGCGAAAAAAGAGCAGACCATCAAACAGGGATTTCTTTTCCTGTTTGACTGTTTATGGTAGAGTTTTGCAGGATATCAGATAGATGGAAAACAGAGGGGAGAATGTTGTCAGCAGACAGTTGTTGATGTTTCTGTGAGACTGTGCTAGAAATGGTCATTGGATTTCTTTTTATGAAATGAGTTAAATGATAAAACAGCATGCACGGTGTCACGGTAGGAGTAGCTTAAGATGTACGAGTGGGGATAGACACTCCTTCCAGAGAGTTCAGAGAGCTTGTTTCCTTAATAATTTTGTTTTACCCTCAAAACCACCATCTGCCTGGTTTATCTGGTGAACCAGATTGGGGTGGCTGTAGCTCAGGAGGAAGAGCAGGTCAGCTGCTGATCGAAAGGTTGGCTCCCGCAGTTTGCATGCCAAATATCCTTGGGCATGATACTAACCCCGACTTGCTCTCTGATCCATCCATTGGCGTATGAATGATAGTTAGAAAGCACTCAAAGTATAGATAATACTGCGTATGTGAATGGGTGTGTATGGGTGAATGCAGCATGTTGTACAGAGTGCTTTGAGTACTCCAGGAGAGTAGAAAAGCGCTATATAGGAATCAGTCCATTCACCATTTTACCCTGCCAGTAAATTACACAGCTGGTGAAGGTCATTCCTGCTTCCAACTTCCCATCACCTTCCACGAGTCTCCATCCCACAAACACTGATAATTAATTCTGCCCTTTGCGACACAATGATAAGGAGGCCAGGTGCACCCTGAGGACGATCAGTTGACATTAAAGATCAGACTTTTTATAGCTTTTATGGTCTTGTCATTAGAGTAGTTACGTCAGAGATTTAAGCACCTCCATAACTTTTCTATTCACTGCCACCATGAGGCTGTGAGTTCTTTTGGAGAAAGGCCTTGATATTAATTAGACATGATTAGATATAAATTCCATTAAAAAATTCTATTTCCCCAGTTTTGGTGTCAGATTTGTACATTATGTGTCACCACTTGATCCAGTATTTTATCCAGTGCTGTCTTACATTTAGCAAACATCAGCATATTTCAGCCTTTTTGAGTGTTGCTAACACATACCGGGTTACATATATGTGCTGCTTTTATTTTTGTCATGTAATCTTGAACTGAGGAGCCACATGTGAACTCCTTCGCATCTGCTGTTTGTTTTCAAATTTCTGCACTTGTCAGCATGACTTTGCAAAGATGTGTCTTCCTTAAAAAAGCAGCTTGTTTTGACAAGTAACAACTGGTGTTGAGGGGATTTCCCTGGCAACCGCTCAAACAGGAAATGAGGTCAGACACCAAGACAACAGCGTCACATCTTCTTTTACCAAATGACAAAATAAAAACAACAAACTTCAAGTAATCCCATCATCATCATCAGTAGCAGAAAAATAAAATACAAAAGCAGAAAAACAAAAACAAAACAAAACCACGTGCCCAGCCTTAGAAGAAACTTTAGTATAAATCATTTAAAATTATAACAATTGAACAGTTTAAACATCAATAATGCCATTTTTTATGCCATTACCAGAACAGAATCCCAGGGAGGTAAGAAAATAAAGGACATGCATAACCAACGCTGATGATAGACACAGTTTAATTCAAAGTCATGTTTCTACTAAATAGAAAGAGTGATAATAAGCCTGCGTGTGTGTGTGTGTGCTGCTCAGAACGAACGTAGCTTACATGAGCACAGTCACTTTCTGGAAATTATCAGTTTGTGGTTTTATTTTACACACATTTTGTCCGTTACGTAATCTGCTGAAATTCGGAGGAAGGCCACCGAGTTTGATATCTGGCTTGTGGAAGCCATCCTACAACAAGAAACCTCTGCAGAGAAAGAGAGCGAGACATCGGCTCTGAATGTTTAAAGTGTGGATTCAGTCAAGAAATTCTAAGAACATTCGAAGGGTTTAAACAACACAGCTCTGGAATAAAAGAGTCTTTACTCATCATACGTTTTAACCCTTGGTAAAACAGGGCAGAGAGATCTGATCGATCTGATTGGTTGATAAGAGTGCAGTGAAAAATAGACCCAAGCTGTATTCCTACTCCAAATGTTTTTACCGCTCTTAAATTTTCCATATATTTTACAAATAGGTGCCTCTGTGGGATTGTCTTTGCACAGGAATAGTTGTGCTTGCAAAGCACCAACACCCTGTTAGTACATATTTACTCATTCCTGAGATAACCATATTAGGATATCTGCTTTCTATGACACTAAAGGGACTCCAGAGCCAATCTGTGATGTACCGGAAACCTTCTTTCAAACCAACCTCCTGAGGACAGAAGTTGGCGACTAATAGTTTGAATTTTGAGGGAAAGGGAAAAAAGCCACCGCAGTAAACGTAAGCTGGGACTTTGGGAGCCAGACTTCTATGATGGCTGATCACGACTCTTTACAATGTCCCCTTAAATAATTGGGGAAAGCATCATGTCCTGCAAATATCAGCACAGGTTACTGCAGAGCTCACAGGGTCATTCAGTCCTACTGACATATGTGCTCTCAAAAGAAAAGAACGAACGAAACAAGAATCATTTTCCCAACCAGCACTGAAGCAAAACCGCACATTCAATACTCCTCGGTGCTAAATGCTCGACCGTGTTACAAACATTAATGTAATGTAAATGAGTAACATAGAAATGCAAAAACAAGAAGACATAATCTATTCATATTGCATTGAATATGGCTCAGATTTTAATTTATTCTTAGACAAATGCTGCAAACACACACACACACACACACACATACACACACACACACACACACACACACACACACACACACATCAGGAGTACCAGATACACACTATCGAACTGTGAAAAGTTAAAATCTTAGTTTGAAAGAAACATTGCAACGAAAATACTTTAAATCTCCCATTTTTTAAACAGACTCTGGTCTATCGTCCAAAAATGCTTTCAAACGCAAACGGCGGGAACCTTGGGTTAGCGTCATTCTTTCCATACTGGGCTAATACTGGTCCCCTCTCACTATCACTCGGTACGGTCACTGGTTTGATGGTTCAGCGCTAACTTTGTTCACAAAAAGAGTCCCGTGTTGTTCTGAAATATGAGGGTTTTTTGGGGGTTTTTTCCCAGAGCAAAACATTTATCACCTTTATCTCACCAAGACAAGCAAAATATTAGAAATATGACAAAGAAAACAAGCACATATCCACAAATGTGACAGAGATCGGCACATTTTAGGCATTTCTATGACACAAATGTGATTTATTTTCCATCAGCTAATGAGCTTATGGTTCCTGAAACGTGTTGTGATTATTCCGTTAAATTTGTACTCTCTGGGATCCCAGAAAGAGCCAAAAAATGCTGCTTTTTGTTATCTACAAGAGATTTTAGCTACTGAAACAACCAGGTGAGATCACTTATGATTTCATAATGTTTCTTTTACGTGTATAATGTCCCAATATAACAGAGTCTTTCAGCTGCATGGCTGAGCAGCTTATGTTTGGTCCATATAGCGTACATGCCTTTCTACAATGTAGTGATTAGAAATGGTCATTTCCAGTAAAATCAAAGCTTAATGCTTAAAAACAGACATATTTAATTAAAAATCTATTAAATGTTACAATCCGAGTCATAATTGGTTATAAAAATGTCACAGCAGCACATACACAGATATGACTGGAGTCATAAATGATCCCACTCGGTCACTTGTTCCACGTTTTGTTTGTACTTGGAGAAAAAGCTGTAGTTAAAAACTGAGTGTTCCTGGAAGTAATCGGCTGCTTGAAAGAGTCAGAAAGCTCTGTGGAGATGATTTTTGAATCATCTGACAAGCGTTTTGTCATTTTTATGAGTCACGGCGAAGCAACGACTCCGATAAGATAAGAAGTGGCGTAGAGTCGGGACTCGCCACAAGCCGAAAGCGGAAAACATTACAAGCGATTCAGGACGAGCGCACCCGGGGAGGATATGTTCGTTTTGTTTGTTTTATTTTGTGATGCGTGACTTAGGGGGCAGCACGTGATTGCAAACGCTAGTGTTGCATATTTAATGACATGGGAGTAAGAAAATTTAGGGAAGGCGTGGAAATCAAACTATGTGACAGATGATGGGAAAATGACTGAAATTTGGGACGAGATGTGACATTACGCTAGTGCAATGTCTTTGGCACAAGTTTTAAGGGACAAACAAAAACTTTTACTGTTCCTACGAGCGCTGAAATGACACTTTATACACTTTAAACCACTGCAGAAGTCTCAGGGAGTAAAATATGCATGAATCCCTTATAAGATGAGAAACAGGTGAACTCACGACGTGTGACGGCTGGTCCAATTGCACTTGCATCCTGATAGTCCTACGATCAATCATTCACTCAATCGGCACAAGCAATAAATAGAATATGAATAAATAAATACAAATAAATAGTAGACCAGTAAAATCTCCTCTGCAGTGCTGCTGCGAGCTGAAGCAGTTCATCTCTTCTGGCTCGTCTCCAACTTCTCCGCCCGAAGAGTCGAATCCAAACGTTTTCCTCTCCACGTCGAGCGCGCGCAGAGTCCAGAGCGACACAGAGTGCGCGAGCGTGTTTGCAATCACACGGCAGTCTCCAGGTCTTCGTGGCTCGCGGACGATGAGCTCAGGTAGGCGGCGAGCTCAGCATCTCCATCGGCTTGGTCTGCCGCCGTCTTCCCCTGAAGGAAAGAGACAATTACATTGGAGCGTGCCTCTCATCCAAAAGGAACGTACAAAAGTGGCAGCATGGATCCGAGGGATGGATTAAAAATGGAAGGTAAGGGGGCAAGGTGTCCCACAGTGAGATCTCTAATCTAGCTAGCATAACGGAGGGCTAATCTGGCCTAAAGAATAAATCACCGTCTTTAAATGGAACCATGGAGGACGCATGTTTAGATGCAACTACATGTCTTACCAAGGTTCTGAGAAGATGACTTTCCACCTTTTACTGTTTAACCCAGTCTGACGAAAGTCATTTTTAGTAATTCTGCAACAAGTTTTTGCTTGTAAGGATTTTTTAAGGTATTTTTGGTGCTTTAAACAAAATAACTGTGGTGTAAAATGCCCCTTAAAGGCTCTAAAAGCTAAAGAAAGTCAATGAACGTGAGAAACTAAAGAAGCTTTTAATCTTTAAACATGTTTCCAGGTCACAACTGTCCTGGGGAACTTTGCCTCTTTTATTGCAGCCGGTATTGACTGACTTACCTCTTCTTTGCCTAAAAATATAAATGACAATCACACACTTCCCCTCAGGACAAAGATGTGATGCACTGATCTGTTTGGTAAAGCCTGTTTTTTTATTGCCATACTTCCTGTTCTTTAAGCTTTTGGTATCAGCTGCTGGCTGATTCCTTTTTCATAGTGAGAGTGACACACCCTGGAAGCCACAAAACCTTTCACTGTAAATCGTTTGCGTGACGGCCGCTGGTTCGATTCATCGGCACTTACGGGAATTGTATGTGCAGCTGTTTAAAGTTGTGTAAAGCGCTTTGAGTTCTCAGAAGAGTAGAAAAGTGCTATATAAGAACCAGTCCATTTACCATTTAAACATCTGTTTACCTGGAAGTTGGTCTTCTCTAGTAACGCCCCGCCCTCGACCAGTAGTCGACACACTGCGTGCTGCTTCCCTGATGCTGCTTTGTGCAATGCAGTGTCACCTCTAGACACGCACACACACGCGCACACACAGACACACACATTCTGGTGATCAGATACAACTCATATAAAGCTAAAGATCATAGATAAAGCAGTAACGTCACTGTGGTCAGACTGTTCTATACCACAATACACTACAGGATTGAGTTGTCTGCACTCAGGTTCTCACACAATCACTACGTGTGAATTTTAAACAAATAAAAAATACACATGAATGATACATTTCCCTTCAGAGAAAACGAAACAGAAAGTACCTCTCTGTGTCTGTTAAATCCAGAAGAACCTTGGAGCCTGAGGAGGGAGAAACAGAGGAAGCGTGAGCAGTGATCTGAACATACAAATACTGTTAAACAAGCCAGAAGGTCCAAATCCTCTTTTCCTGCCCTCAGAACAGTCTTCCACTTTGCCTCAGTGTTTCTGGATCATTTCACATCCAGTATTTATTTTTGGCCTTTGCACACAGAGATTTGTCCAATTTTTTTTCAATCTTCTGATGATATCTTGTACTGTAGATGATGCGATATTCGACATCTTTGTAATTTTACATTCAAGAACATGTTTTTCAAATTGTTCCATAATTTCTACATGCAGGTCTTGTGCACAGGTTCGCCAATCTGCACCTCATTACTCTCTGAGAAGCTCTTTTTATACCCAATCATCACATTGTTGATGTTCCTCCACTTGTTTCTTTTTCAGCTTTTTTTTGCCCTCTTCCCAACTTGTTGGAGACATTTTGCTGCGATTAAATTCAAAGTAAGATGAGATTTTTCATGAAATACTAAAACGTGTCAGTTTGAATATTGGATATTGCGAATATCCAGAACTGTTGTTGTGACACTGAGATGTACACAGCTGTGGGATTTTAACCCTAAACAACCTGAGTCTTTCAGTTTTGTGACTCTGACTGAAAGTAGATCCAGGAGACGTTCGTTTACAGTAACACAGATATTTATTTAACATGCACTTTCTCACCTTGCTGCAGTATGTAGCGGACCAGGTCTGCGTGTCCGCTCTGAGCAGCTAAATGCAACGCTGAACAACCCCCAGAGTCTCGGACCAACAAATTGACGCCTCGATCCACACACTGTGAGAGCTGCAGAGGCCGACAGGAAGACACGATTTCAAGATTTTCAACATCAACCAGGATTCTTAAAAACAGGAAAATACAAAGAAAGAGCAAATCTTTCTTGATAGAAAAACCTGATTGTTCTTTCTTGATAAAAGCACTGAACATCTATTTCTATATGTTATTTCATTTATCTTTTTAGACCCCAATTCTTTTTTCATCCTCCACTGTCCAAACACACACTCTCAGATATGCCAAGTATTCAGCTAACAGCTCTTTGGTAATCACCTTGTTGTTGTTTGTCAAAGAACAACAAGGTAATTACTAAGATGTTAGCTTTGGTATTCTTCAAGAGAAATGGGAACAAATTAAGTGGGTTTTTGTGACAAAGTGCCTAAGGATAATTTTTAAACTTGCTACCTTGAGAGGACGCCTTCTCTGTGCAGACACAAGAGTGGTTAATGATTCTACTGTCTGGGAATCAGGGTAAAGCAGCTTCAGCTAACAACTGTCTCGCTCCTATCCCGGTTGACCCACATGTCTTTCTTTTAGTTTTGTTTATCTGTCGCAACACCCCACATCTTAATCACAGGAGACGTGAGACGCAAGCAATAACAGGTGACAAAAACAGGAGATAAAGACGCAGATTTGTTGTTGGTCCACACAAATCAGACCTCTTCCCCTCTGTTTTTGGTGACATAAAAGGCCAAAATACACCCATACATGTGGGCATTCCACTGCCATCACTTTTAGTTTCCTTTAATTTATCCGAATAAGTCCTCTCATTAACCATCTGCTATAGTGCCCCTTCCATTTCTGTCCTGGACTATGAGCCAGGCCACAACCAGTTTAAAGCATTTTCTCGTGATCTTGCAAACATCAATAATCTGTTTTTTGGGGAGTTTTTTTTACTTCTAGAGTTTTTCCTGACTCTGCTCATTTCTAGTTGAATACTTCAATTCTTTGACACTACCAGAGTTATTTTTGTTTTGCTTTTTGTTTTTGTTGTTATCAGTTCTTGAAACAGCCCCCTAGCTGTCTGGAACAACCTGTTTTAGTTCCTCCCACTTTAAGCCAAGTTTCATTGCCCCATGAAGGATGTCTGGTCTGATACAGAACCAAGAGAGGGAAAAACCGTCACATGTACACATGACAGAAACAAGAAACCGTGGGATTTCCTCCCTTTAGAAGGTAGTACTGTCATGGCTGACAGGGAACTTTGTAGGAATGCCTGTAGTATGAGTCACAGCATGCCCGTAATTTTTTTAAAAAAAGGAGCCTGTGGTGTTTGGAGTGATGCATAATTTAACCTTTTCATGACTTAAGAAACTGCTGAGTCTTTGTTGATCTTTATCGGCTGGGCAAAGGGAATTTTAATGTTGCGCAACATTAAACCACAGAAACTAATTCTGCAGTGGCTAACACACAGGCTAGTAACCGGTCATCCTCAGGCCGTCAATGTGAATTACCGTGGAGAGGTCCCCAGAACTTGCAGCCGTCAGCAGAGCTGTGAACACACAAACACAAAGCAGTCACTTTCTTCCTCTTTTCTGCAGCTGTCTCTGTGCTCAAACACTGCTTACAGCAGAAAAACAATGCAGGGATCTTTTTCTCAGTAACAGATAATTAAGGTGACCTATTGTTTGAAGGGAGCATCAGACCGAGTCTTTCCACAGGGCTCTATTTTAACTTTGCTCCACTTTCTTACAAAGGTGAAAGCTGAGGTGTTTGTTCCACACAGGAGAAATATTCCTCTTGTCTCGAGGCATCATGCTGCTCTGAACAGCCCAACTAGAAACCCTTAATGACAGCATTAATCGCAGGGAAACTAAAACTCCAGCACTTAATGTGTGTCTGGAGCATTTACGGATGAGGATTTCATAATTAGCGATTGACCGTCGGAGCTGCTTTTAGGAAAATAATTAAATAAATGTGTTAAAAGCAATACATTTCGGTCCAAGCAAGGCGTTTCTAAAATCGTAAATCAGCACAAGTAGAAAAAAAGCAGCAGAACTGGAAGCACAAGGAACAACCGGTTCTCTGGGAGAACTGGGGAGTCCCGGGAATATGGATGACTGTTGATGTGACTCTGTAAACAGGCCTCGCAAACACCGTTCCACAGTGTGTTCAGAAGTGTGAACACACTGAAGAAAGCAAATCAATTTACCAAAGAGAGAAACCTGTAAAGAAAAGTCCCAAACTGCCCATCTCCATAAGATAATGGAAAAAGTTCGCTCAGTCTTATTTTTCAGAAAGAAAACAAAAGCAAATGAGGAAACTGTATCTGTCCGAGAAGTGTTTTACTTTTAGTTTCTAAAGTTGAGACATGCCCTAATCTATGAGTCATATCAAAGGTCAACCCGTGACTTCCACCTGACAACTCATAACCAGCTGATGTTTACGGTTTACATTCACCGCATTACATTTGATCAAATCAGGCAAATATTTACCCTCATACTCTGAATATTACAACTTACAGGCACGCCAAACACTTTACATTTAATGTGCCCTTTTGTACCAGGTAAGTACAGGAGAGTAATTAGAGGGCTGGAAAACTCCTTAAAATATGACAAAATTACAGAAAGAATCAAAGCAGGAAGATGAGCCTGGCTTAGAAATTGCTTCTGTTTAAAAAACAAAACAAGAAAACATTAATATACACCAGTTACCAGGGAGTTTTTCCTTCCCACAGTCGCCTGTCATCTGATTGCTGGACTTTACTCTCCATAAAGCACTTTATGGAAATTTTTATTGTATTTTTGTTATATATAAATAACTAGAAATGAATTTATACAACAAGGTTTAACCTTGCCTGCTGTGTTTTTGGAGAAATCTCTTACTTTCAGGCTCCTTAAAAAGTTCAACTTTAATATTGTGACACCAACTGTGTGTCGGTGCGTGCGTGCGTGTGATACCTTGTTCGTCTGATGTCAACGGAGCGCTGCAAACAGAAAACAAAGACAGCGTTAATAAGATATGTAGATAACACTTTTCCAGTGCTTACACAATGTTAGTATCGCGTAACCATGGAAACCTTCGTATTCTCATCAGCAGCAGATGCAAGTGCAAAGTTATGGCCACATCTGTTAATTATAAATGTTGAAGAGAAATGATCTGATGTTCAGCCTCAAACACACATTTGCTTTAGTTTTGATGTCCCATCTGAGAGGGCTTCTTCTAAGCAATCATTCAAAGATGTTTTCCAAAGAAAACAGCGTGGCGGCAGCTAAAACGCAGGGGTGATGCTGCGGTGGCTACGTGTGATGTCACTTGCCCTCTTTCAGATGCATCAGGGGGATATGCCTCGCCTGGGATGTTGCGGCTTTCGCTGCTTCATTATGAATAAACGTTTTCTCATTTGCATTTTAGGTATGGAAACTATTTGATACCCAGGATAAGAAAGGTGATCACACAGTAGGTAAAACGAAACGTTCATGTGGAGCGTGACCCTCCCAGAGATAGTTTTCTCTGTAATCCTTCTTTTGTCTACTCTGTCCAGAAGTGAGGAGAGCAGATAAAATGCACAGGGCTGTGCCGGCTGCATCATATACAATGACACGATTCACTCTCATCACGCAATGTCAGTTCTGCCGTTTGAACCCATCCACTCTTCCATCACTCTTCACTGCCCAGTTTTCTATTAGCAAGTCAGAGAATAGATGCTAAACTCTGCCTGCATTCAGCTGCTGACTGACTAAACAGCTCTGAAGACCAAGACAGAAGATGATCCTAGAGGCTCGAGCGCTGCACTCCAAAAAACTTGGGAGGGAGAAAATTTCTGGTTTTTTCTGGAGTTTTCTGGTTCAGATATCTTCAAAAAACCAAACAAACAAAAACCAAACAAACAGATGGTGTCTCCTTAATTTCCTTTTTTTTAAATTTAACATGTATCTGGGAAAATATGACATAATTCTCACCTGCTACGTTTTTCTGGTCACACCAGGAGTAAAAACGCATGCAAAAATTTATTTAATTGAGGTGCATGAATGACCACCGTACAGAAGAGGCTCCTGACCTCAGTGAGTCACCTCTATCTGCTGACTTACCCAGCAGTGGGCTCCACCACCAGATCAGGCATCCCCGCAGACGAGCCCTGGCTCAGCACTGGAGCTTCGTGGTCCAGGATGAACACTTCATCCTGACAGATTTCTGTCACGAAATGCAGATGCTCCTAAAACAAAACCCCCAAACCCCCAGAGAACCAGGAAAGAAAGAAGGAACGTGAGGAAGAAAATGCACCTGGAAACAAGCTTTGTGAATTCTGAAGCAGCAGGAAAGTCAAAAATACCTGAGCCTTGTCGATGCGATAGAAGCGGTCGGCTGACGTGGCTGCAGAGAAGGAACACGCAGTTACGCAACATAAAACGTCTGTAAAGCTGCATTCATCAAAATCCCTGCAGGGTCTTATGATACCCAAATAATCTTTTATGATTTTAGAAAAAGCTTCAACGACTTTCATTTTTATCGGATAATTTAGTTTATAACTCAAGTCCTTTGATGAAAGCATGCAGTTCATTTTAATTAAGATTTAAAATGAATTGAAAATAAAGTTAATATGATACAAAAACACATTTACTGATCACTTACCAACTATAAAAACACAAAGAATCTATATGAAGTCGATATGATCGTTTTTTGGGATATTTATTAAAATAAAATGCATCACTGTCCACAATAGTAATAAACCTTTTTTGTGCTACTTGTGACTTTTGAAACTTGAAACTTTTGACGCCCCCCTGTGGGCATTCTTTGCAAGTTAGCAAACATTACACATTCAGCCTGGGATCAACTAATACTAGACTTGTACTCAAGACCGCCTAAACCAAGACCAAGACAATACCAAGACCAGAGGGTATTGAGACCAAGACAAAGATGAGACGAGACGGAGACTAAACAGTCTTTAAACTCCAGCCAGATGCTGCTTCGTTTACAGGTGTCAGGCATATTTTTGCGATGCACTCACACAGTTGTATCACCTGCTGTGGCGCCCCCTTGTGTCAAGTGAACCAATACAAGCAACTTTTGAAGGAATTTGTGACCTTTGTTCTTAAAAAGCACAAAATAAATAAACTTTACCCTACTTTCAGGACTGGAGTCTGAATGCATTACTGTACACTTTACTAAAGGATGTGATGGATAACCGACTAGTTTGGTGACTAGTTGAAGGCTTTAAGAAGCTATGTGTACGGTTTACAGACATAAATAATTCTGTAACAGCATCTTAGTAGAAATTTAACTCTCAAGGAGGGAAGAAAAAGCATTTTAAAACCTTACTTTGAGTCAAAGTCTGCAAGCTGGCGACCCTATACATGCAGTTTTTGTGTTTTGGGGACCACTGAAATTAAACTTAATTTAATTAACTGCCACAACAGGTGCATGAAGATGTTACTGAGATCCTTCTAGAAGGACTCTGATCCAGTTTAAGGTGTTTCAGTCACTCACAATCCAAGAAGCTCCAGTTGGGAGACAGTCTGCTGGTTGAACTGGTCCGGGGGACACCTCTGCTTTCATCCTGGAGGCAAAGAGACAAATGTTGTGATTGTCGCCATTTTTTTTAATTGAACAATGAACTGAATGTAACAGGGTTCAATCAGGAGATTAATCAGAGTAAAGACGAAGCAAAAGACAGAACACGTGAGAAAGACAAAAGTGCTGTTTACGAGTGTTTTGTAGTGTGGCAGAGATGAGCAAGACAATAAGACAGCATGTAGTGCATATCAATGAGCTGTTTTTAGGGATTTTACCACTCTAAGGGTTACTCTAAGGATTTTAGAGTGGGTGCCAGCCTATAACAGATAAAATTAGTTTATATTATTTAGCTATTATTTAGCCAAATGCTTATGAGCTGCCAGCCACCTAAAAACTCTTAGATGACTGTCCAAATGTTTCAGTGTTTCTCAACCCTCACAGAAAGACACCCCAAAGTCATATACCTGGTAGTGCACTCTGTGGCCAGTAGATGGTGCCTGGTGTAAATCCTAGCAAGCACACAGCAGACAGGTTTCAAGGTTAACAAAGAGCCAGAAGCATTTACACAAAAAACACCAACAGCTTCTACACATTTTACATTCAGTCACATGAGACAGACAGCTAAAGAGCGTTCCCGGCAGTGCCGGTCATTCATCCATCTATAAATAACTGAGAAAGGAGTGGCGACGCTGCTGCGTGGATCATGAAATAATGATGAAGAGGAGGAAACAGGAGAAAAGGAGAACAAGGGAGGCAATTAAAGGGATGATGATGATGATGGTGGTAAAGCTAGAGACTTGCCTCTTGTAATCTGTCAATATAAAGTCTGCAGGTCTCCAGGTCACAGTCCCCCCTCACCACCACTATGCCAACAGGGATGGCTGAGAAAAAACAAAACAAAACACAGACACATGTTAGAGCTTTCGGGTAATTACAGTAAAGATTTATCAACACATGGTATCCACAGCTGATCACCTACACTAAGAAAATTATTTTTCTGCACTAGAAATCTTCAGAAATATGTTTAAATATGAAAACGTGGTGCCAGGCTGCAGAAACGTAAATGTTGGACACAGTCGGGTCCAGAATACTAGTTTTATTTGTCTGTCACATGAGTGAAAGGTTTGTTACTTTATAAACCACTAAAACATATTTTTTTCATGTGATTAGGAATAAAATATTCTATAAATAAGTCTTTGAACTGAACATAAACAAACAAACATGTCTGTACAGGAATACAGCAGTGAAATTAGAGCTGGTACAAAACCAGCCTGTATGGAAAGTTTCCTCCTTCATAACCAAAACTCATCCATTTATTCGTTGTAAAGCTTAAAGTTATGTTTCGTGTATCCTGTTGATGCCTTTTGGAATTTTTTTTTAATGGTTTATTTGACAAACAGTGTGACTTACAGTACTTACGCTAATTTAGTCTTAAGATGTAATTCAGCTTTAGTGGAATTCTTAGCAATAACAAACAGGTTAGCAGGTATCTGCTAGCTATATGTGTGTCATAAAGTTGGTTTGGCTAAAAACAAATGAGCTACAAAATTCTGCTGATATCTTTTTTAATTTAAGAGACACAGAGAGCCTTACATATGTCTCGTAGCCGCTCCTTGTCATACTGCAGCCTGTCGTACTCCTGGAGGCTGATCCGGTTCACTCGAAGACGCAGACGATCTGGAACTGCGTGAGGACTGGAAAAAGCACACACACACACGTGCATGTACATGCACACACGCACACACACGCACAGATCAGACATGCCCGAGCAGACAATGAGAAAGGCATACAGATGCATACATGCATGCACAGACACAACTGGACACAACGCAAAACAGATCTGAACTTTTATTTAACTATAAATATAACTGAGTGTCTGCACACCTGAATGAGTGACAGCTCGATCAGAGGAGAAAACTACATAAAAACAAACAAACAACTGAGCTGAACTCCTGCACTTCATTATTGACGATGTTTTGGTCCGTCTGACTTTCAGTGAAAGTGATCTCATGCTGAGATGCTGCCCACGTACCTGACGAAGGCTGGACAGACCAAAACACTGGAATCGAATAAATATTTCAGCAGTAAGCAGCACAGTGGAGTTCAGCTCAGCTGCTTTTACTCGATATTTAATTCCTCCTCTGTCTTCTTTTGTTTATGTGAAAACAGATCTATGAGCTCTGACATTATAAAAGACATCTGCACAGGTGTTTGAGAATCATACGTCCACAGAGCCTCAAAACCTCTAACTCAATAATCTTACCTGCAAAGGGACAGAAAGCGTTTGAAATTACAACAGTTACATGACTCTTGTTACTCAGAGCACGACATTAAGACACTTTACAGGGTCTGGACGTCAAGCGAGAGGCTCGGTTCAAGTAAAGTTAAAGGGACTACAGCGAGGGAAACATTAAGACAAAAGACAGAAGCACACTGAGGAGTGGACAGGCTTTTATCTGCATGCTGCCACGCGCTCTTTCTCCCTCTGCCGCTCTCTTCCAGCCCATGTAACACAAACACCAACAGCCAGCACGACACAGCAGGGTTTGACCAATACAGCTATTTGAGCATTTCAAATCTGGGGTTCTCAAAATGGGGTTCATGGACCCTCACAGCCAACACGTCCAACAGGAAAAATCTGGGCTTATAAAATAAGGACATTACGACTCCTGTCTGTTACGTCTAACTCTCTCAGGTTGCTGTCTTTCTGATTAGCCACTGCTGCTAACGAGCACAGAGGAACATTAGTCAGGGTGTCCTTGGATAACTGTCTCCTCTCCTCTCCTCGCTCAAAAAGCGCCGCTTTAAATGAGTTGGGAATCCTAATGCAGAGCCTCTTTCAATGTTGGGACTTTGTCCTGATTTGCCCTTCCTCGCATTAAACATGCAGCAGGAGACAGCCCACGTCAGACTCTTCCTCGCTCCT
Source organism: Neolamprologus multifasciatus (assembly GCF_963576455.1). Classification (NCBI taxonomy): domain Eukaryota; kingdom Metazoa; phylum Chordata; class Actinopteri; order Cichliformes; family Cichlidae; genus Neolamprologus; species Neolamprologus multifasciatus. Next base: position 21,392,423 of record NC_140455.1, read on the forward strand.
GGAAATACTCTGCTTGGTTCAGGTGAGGGTGCTGCCTGAGTTCAGCATGCAGGAGGCTCACTCGTGGTGAATGTACCAGTCATTACCCGTGAGTTTGTACTAAAGTGTTGGCAGGTTAAAGAGCGTGTCATGTTTGAAAGGCCTGGTTGGACATTTACGTTTCTTCATCAGTGTGATTTCTATTAAGGCTTTTTTTAAACACAACTTTCAAGGAAATATCACTTTCTCTTGTATCATGATTAGGGTGAGGACTTAAGATTGGGTGGGGCCCGTGGGATTTCCTGATTTTAAAATGGGTCACAGCTTTTCTGCTTCATCCTTTTATTCGTTGTTGTTGTAGCCACAGCTTTGACTGAACACCACTTCCAATACTACAAATAAAAACTGTTAAATGAACAAATAAAGTCAAATATTTTATAATTTGCTATCATTAAAATCATCATAACTGTCCACAAAGCTGGGAAGATGCCAACTGCTGATTTTGTCATGTCAAATATTGGTCAAAGCCTGATGGATCAATAAAGACACAACGCTGTCAACACATTTACTCACATGGACACAAACATCCATCCATCCAGTCACAGAGGGCTCAGGTACTTACACAGAGAAGGAGTCGGGGGGAGCAGAGAGGCGGCGCAGATCAGCTGCACACACCTTCTGAATACTACGGCCGCACACACGCGCACACACACACACAGAAGAGAGGAGGAACGTATGACGGGGGGAGATGAGGGGGGGAAAAAAGAGAAAATGACGAGGAGGGGAAAGGAAATGAAAAAAAGAGGAGGGGAAGGAGACAAGGTAAAGAAAAGAAAAGAAATAATTAAAGATCACACCGGCGTGTGTGTTGGAGGAATGAAGAAGTGAATATGAAGGAAGACAAAAGAAGAAGAAGAAGAAGAAGAAGAAGAAGAACAGGAGGAACAGACGGAGAAAAGCCCAGAGGTAAGTGGACAAACATTGATAGCACAGTAGCAGTACAGACAGTCGATAAGTTCAGCTACAGAAAGTCATCACCCTCTACTCTTCCTGCTCTCACATGCACACAGTTACTGTAGCTGACACGGTTTAAAATACACACAGATAAAGACAGAGATATACATGAAGAGATATTAGTGCTACGGGGATGGAGGAGGGTTAGTAGTCTCGTGATTCTCTTTGTGCAGGAGGAAATCACAAGGCAGCACTGCCACTCCTGAAACAGATCAATAAGCATCTCCTGTTCACGGGAAACTGCCAGTGTCACGTGTCAGCGTGTCACCCATGCTCTTGTTTGGATTCTTTGATTACACGTCCCTCCTTTGACTTGGTCTGGCGTGCTGTACGGAGATGTGGGAGACTGACGAGTGAATGTCAGCTCCTGCTAAACAGACTGTGTGACTCATTCAGATTTTTTACAACGCTGCTGGCCTAGATCCTCCATCTGTACGAGCGCGCACGTGTGTGTGTGTGTGTGTGTGTGACTCACTCGTTGAGCAGGGGCACAGAGGTGCGTCTCTTGCTCTTCTGGACCATGTTGGCCTGATTTCGAAGAGAGATGCGGAGAGTGGATGGAGCCAGTCGGCATGGCTCGCCGTCCACCTGAGCAGAAAGACACGCTGAGGTCATGTTTTAAAGGTCAAACCAATGACTTCATAGTATTTGCTTCTTTTAGGCTTACATCAGCAGCATATAAATCCGAAAATCAGCCAAGAAGCTACTTGCACTCACAAACAGTTTAAAAGACGGACGTCTTAAACCTGCATTCTTTCTAAGGACCAGCAGAGGGTGACTCTTGTTTGGAAAGAGACCTCCACTTCTATGGAAATGAAAACGGCCCTCAACTCACTTGCTCTGTGACCTCAGTAAACACTTCCCTGATGACTTTATATGAGCTCAACCTTCTTTTTCTTTTTTTAAAATGGTCATTATTGGGGTTGGGTTGGAAGGTTTGGTTGGGCTCTTGGAGATATTTGAGCCGTCTTCAATTTAGTAATAGCTTGTGTAATATTTATTTGACCTGGCCTGATAAAAAGAAATGTCAGGTTAAATAAATCTCACAAACCACAGCAAAGTATAGTGGACTCTACTAGAGCGGCATTGCACGATTCAGCTCAAAATAATCCTTCTTTATCTCACATTGAGCCCCTGATCATCACAAACAGAGGGTTTTAACAGCTCTCATCTCTTTCTCCTATCTGAGCTTTTGATCA